>NC_090265.1:1457993203-1458639989 GCF_040414725.1 Anabrus simplex
AGAGGAAGGTTCCAGATTTCTCTGGGCCGAAACCCTGACACACCCACAATTTTATTGGTTAATCAAAAATTTCTTATTGGCTGAAATATTAAGTTGGCGGGAATAAATCGAAGTACTGATGACTTTAGATCACCAAAAATAATTTACAAACAATTCAGTTTTACCAACTAATGAAGAATAAATTTATCTTCAATTTGAATGGAATATCGAGTTTGATAGCAGAGACCTCTGTCGAAAAACGTTAGAACTTCTTCTACTAGCAGTTTCAACGTTTACGTTATAGATGGCCTTCTAAAAGGCACTTATTTTAAATGAGCGGGACAGGTGTACCTCCGGTATAATAATAATAATAATAATAATAATAATAATAATAATAATAATAATAATAATAATAATAATAATAATCAGAGAGCAAGTGCTGCTCCGCAGCATTCGATATAAATAGGTGAGGTAACGTGTATTGATATGAAATTGATCCATGCGTTGCCGGGTACTTTTTTAATGTTTACTTTTAGGATTTGTATTATCTGTTAGTTATATTTCAGGCTAATTTTTGTAGATTCCTTTATTTTGACGTTGATATTTTACGTACTATATTGTAGCTTTGTTTGATTTAGATTATTTTGTTTCTCGTGGAACTTCGTCTTTGTTACACCCATATTATCTGGGAATAGTAGATCCTTTCAAATAAATAATAAGTGATAACTGTATGTATTTTCGCTTCGCGCTACAGATGTGATGTACAAGATTCCAACTGTCATTGCGACTGCCACCAATCAGTCCAGCGAAGGGATCTCAGACACTTTTGACATTTTCTTTTCACCCCTTCTGATTCCCTTCCCGATGCAGGTTGAATTTGGACTTAAACGCCACCCAGAGTGTCACAATTCTTTTCTGCGACCTTGAATAGTATAGATTAGACACTAATATTGGTCTTTTCGATTACTTTTCATTTTCCTCCCTCCCAACTCACAGCCTAGGAATGTTTTGCTCCAGGTAGTAGGCCTACGTCATATATGTACCAAGTTTGGTTGAGAACTATGCTGGAACATACACACATACATGCTTAATATCGGTCATTTAAGACGAAACATGTCATTCTTTGTTGAATATTGTGTTATTTAGATATACCGGTATGTTATAGTGTTGTATGTGTTATAATGTGTTTAGTGTTTTGTGTTTACTGTTAAATTAACTGAGTCGACACCGAAAGGTATGACTTCCTACTCAAGAAATCTAATCTGTTTCTTTAACTGTCAACGAGTTAGACGATTCTTCCACTTTTCGAGGGGTTTCCAAGAAGATCGTCACTTTAAAACATTTTTGAATTCATTTGGCAGAAGCTTTAGAATGACACGAAAATTATTATGATTGACAGAACTCTAGAAGTATGCGTTAATGGTGGTAGTAGTAGTAGTAGTAGTAGTAGTAGTAGTAGTGGTAGAGACATTTCTGAAAATACTTCCCTATATTGAATTTCTTGACCATTTCATTTGGTCTACGGAAATATATCATTCATAATTCCATTCTTTGCTGATTAACTAGCTGCAGTACCCGTCGTAGACGAGCCAATCATAATACATGTGCAAAGTTATCTAACTCCACAGCTACATTCCGCCAATATTCAGGCATGCTGTTTTATACCAGACGCAGCATTAATCCCATCTATCGGAAATAGGTGGCAGCAGAAGAGACAAATCACATTAAAATAATGGTCAATGTAATGTTATTCCTGATCAGTTTTATGAGTTTCTGATATTGTGGGTCTTCACATTTAATTTCCTTCCGACTCTGTGATATTAGGGCATCTAAATTAAAGGGAGTCTTTCCTTCTTTCATGACTCCCCCTTGTCTTACTCTTCAAGCGATTGTTCCTTTGCGGTTCTTAATCATATTTTATAATAAACTTTACAACTTTCCTTGCCGACAAGGGCCGATGACCAAGCGGTTTTAATATTTCCATGTTAGCAATACGCAATGTTGATATGGACTTATCAACAAAAGTCTAAATTCATAAATTAGATTATAATAGTTGGTATGGTAAAACTTTAAAAGACATTAATGATTGGAATTTGTACTCTCCAGAACTTTTGTTATGTAGTGCTTTTCCATAGGTTCAATAACATGGGTAATCAATAATTATATTTTAGCCTTTTCCCCTAAACTACCGTTTTATCCAGTGTGAATAAAAATATTTGTATCCCATACTATAGTGGCTTATTCCTTGAATTTACACGCCTTCATTAAATTCGGTTCACCTATTTTCTCATGGGTCAGCGTTGATATGGACTTAAAGCAACGAAAATTGAAATTCATAAATATCTCTGTTATCGCTGGTACGGTAAAAATGTACAAGATATAAATGATCGGAAATTTAATTGTATACAACTTTAGTTATGTAGTATTTATAGATACGACCACTAACAGCATAGATATTTGAGAATTAAATTTCAGACCTTCACCTAAACTACCATTTAACTCATACATACATACATACATACATACATTATCATTATAGACTGTTATGCCTTTCAGCGTTCAGTCTGCAAGCCTCTGAGAATTAACTAAACGTCGCCACAATCCTCGATTTGCAACTAGTGTTGTGGCCTCATTTAGTTCTATACCTCTTATCTTTAAATCGTTAGAAACCGAGTCTAACCATCGTCGTCTTGGTCTCCCTCTACTTCTCTTACCCTCCATAACAGAGTCCATTATTCTCCTAGGTAACCTATCCTCCTCCATTCACCTCACATGACCCCACCACCGAAGCCGGTTTATGAGTACAGCTTCATCCATCGAGTTCATTCCTAAATTAGCCTTTATCTCCTCATTCCGAGTACCCTCCTGCCATTGTTCCCACCTGTTTGTACTAGCAATCATTCTTGCTACTTTCATGTCTGTTACTTCTAACTTATGAATAAGATATCCTGAGTCCACCCAGCTTTCGCTCCCGTAAAGCAAAGTTGGTCTGAAAACAGACCGATGTAAAGATAGTTTCGTCTGGGAGCTGACTTCCTTCTTACAGAATACTGCTGATCGCAACTGCGAGCTCACTGCATTAGCTTTACTACACCTTGATTCAATCTCGCTTACTTTATTACCATCCTGGGAAAAAACACAACCTAAATACTTGAAATTATCGACCTGTTCTAGCTTTGTATCACCAATCTGACATTCAATTCTGTTGAATTTCTTACCTACTGACATCAATTTAGTCTTCGAGAGGCTAATTTTCGTACCATACTCATTGCACCTATTTTCAAGTTCTAATATGTTAGACTGCAGGCTTTCGGCACAGTCTGCCATTAAGACCAAGTCGTCAGCATAGGCCAAACTATTTACTACATTTCCACCTAACTGAATCCCTCCCTGCCATTTTATACCTTTCAGCATATGATCCATGTAAACTACAAACAGCAAAGGTGAAAGATTACAGCCTTGTCTAACTCCTGTAAGTACCCTGAACCAAGAACTCATTCTACCATCAATTCTCACTGAAGCCCAACTGTCAACATAAATGCCTTTGATTGATTTTAATAATCTACCTTTAATTCCATAGTCCCCCAGTATAGCGAACATCTTTTCCCTGGGTACCCTGTCATATGCTTTATCTAGATCTACGAAACATAAACACAACTGCCTATTCCTCTCGTAGCATTTTTCAATTACCTGGCGCATGCTGAAAATCTGATCCTGACAGCCTCTCTGTGGTCTGAAATCACACTGGTTTTCATCCAATTTCCTCTCAACGACTGATCGCACCCTCCCTTCCAAGATGCCAGTGAATACTTTGCCTGGTATACTAAGCAATGAGATACCTCGATAGTTATTGCAATCCTTCCTGTTCCCTTGCTTATAGATAGGTGCAATTACTGCTTTTGTCCAATCTGAAGGTACCTTACCAACACTCCACGCTAATTTTACTACTCTATGAAGCCATTTCATCCCTGCCATTCCACTATACTTCACCATTTCAGGTCTAATTTCATCTGTTCCTGCTGCCTTATGACAATGGAGTTTATTTACTATCCTTTCCACTTCCTCAAGCATAATTTCACCAACATAATTTTCCTCCTCCCCATGAGCTTGGCTGTTTGCAACACCACCATGATGATTTCCTTTTACATTGAGAAGATGTTCAAAATATTCCCTCCACCTCTCCAGTGATTTACTGGGATCTATTATGAATTCACCTGAATTACTCGAAACTCTGTTCATTTCCTTTTTCCCTCCCTTCCTAAGATTCTTTATTACTGTCCAGAAATGTTTCCCTGCTGCTTGACCTAGACTTTCCAGGTTATTACCAAAATCTTCCCATGACTTCTTTTTGGATTCAACAACTATTTGTTTCGCTCTGTTTCTTTCATCTACGTACAAATCCCTGTCTGCCTCGGCCCTTGTTTGGAGCCATTTCTGATAAGCCTTCTTTTTACGTTTACAGGCTGCTCTCACTTCATCATTCCACCAAGATGTTCGCCTTTTCCCATCTTTACACACAGTTGTTCCTAGGCATTCCCTTGCTGTTTCTACTACAGCATCCCTGTATGCCACCCATTCACTTTCTATATCCTGAACCTGCTTACTGTCTACTGTTCGAAACTTCTCACTAATCATATCCATGTATTTCTGTCTAATTTCCTCGTTCTGGAGATTTTCTACCCTTATTCGTTTGCTAACTCAGCGTAACTAAAATTATTTTAGCCTAGATATAGTGCCTCATTTCCCGACTTTACATACTAAATTTCATTAAATTCTCTTCAGCCATTTTCTAGTGCTGTGCGTGCGTTCATACATACATACATACATACATACATACATACATACATACATACATACATACATACATACATACATACATACATACATACATACATACATACATACATACATACATAATGAACCCATAATTCTACCTTGCTAAAAATTTCAACTCATGCAACCATATTTTTATTGCAAGCTCATCTCGCGTTCAGAAATTCTGGATAATAACCCACATTGCGAGACATTTCGGCACTTTCATTAACAAAGAAATAAGTGATTAAGAATTTTGGGAAACATCTGATGAAGCTAAAGTCTACAGGGTGGAAATGTATTTAATTAGGCCTGGAGAAAAGTTGGCATCCATACTGGCAGAGTAGTGACACGTAACAAGGACATACTGTAAAAATGCGCGTGAATTCTCATGTATGAAATTAATTAATTAATTACGTCCGTTTAAAGTAACAGAAAAAATCAGCAAACCACACCGCCATGGCTGGAAAAATAGGTGGAATCTCTGGAGTGAGTCTCGAAGAAATCGGTCCAGTGGTCGTACACTGGAATGATTGCACAACAGTAGATAACGCTAAGCAGAGCGTACCTAGGAAAGATATAGATACCCCGTCCTCAATCAAGGGCGTCAGTCATTTTATTTTCCGAGAGTATGGATCTGCGTCAGGCAGCGGCTTAAAATGGGCTAAATAGACTTGTAAAATTTCTAAAGCTAGTTGGCTTGAGGGAGGAATATATCACCAAGTGATAAATGGTGAACGGAGACAAATTATGATGATAATAATGATGCTTGTTGTTGTAAGGAGCCTAACATCTGCCCAGGAGACAAATTAGATATTGATAATATTAATATCCACCCCGGTCGAGGAAGAAAATGATTAAGTTCAATAATTATAAGATTCCTAAACTTCTCATAGGGAGAGAGCAGATTCATAGATAGCTTTTGTGAATTACTGCGGAAAATGTTATTTTTTGTAATCGGCAAGGGAGGACAATAGCCTGGCGGAGATAAGCTTCTGTCTCATGGTCAATCACACCTGTGAAACATCTGGATGGGAAGGAGTTGAGAAGATTCCGCAAACTGCATTATTTGAGTTATCGACACTAAACGGGGTGGTTTAACTGTTTTATAATTGTATATAACAAAATTTATTGTCAAGTATTTTTGACACAAAAAATTGTTTATTTTGTGTTGCTTCAAGCCAAGTGTTGAATCTTTGTATTTATAAGGTAATGTTTAAGTGAACAATGTGTCCTGCAATTATGAAGGGCTAAATCGGAGGTGGCTGCCATAAGATGAAGCCGAAATAATGCCACGCGAAACGACTACAATTACAGGTATGTCCAATTTAAATATTATGTTTTGTAGTCAGAGAGGTAAATGCTTGTCTCTTTAAATTAATTAATTAATCATAACATCACGTTGTATATGTGGTGTGTGTAAATATAAGTGTTGCGACAACGAGGATTTGTCTTGTCGTCATTCTAATGTGGAGTCGAAATTTCTATTATTTACTGTATGTCAGAGCACGAGAATTTAAAATGTGTTCAAATTTCTGTAAAAAATGTAAAAGTGAAGTTAAATATTGCAATGAAAATCAATGAAATAATGTTCGGGCCGGTGAAAATTACAGTAATGATAACGATAAAATAACAGTTATGAGTGTGATCAAGTCAAATATTGAATTATCCAATGATAATAATAATAATAATAATAATAATAATAATAATAACAAAAGCAATATTCACGTCAGGATAAAACTGAGATGATATATTATGTGTTCAGCAGTAATGCCAAGCGAGATTTGCGGTTTATATCGAAATCCAGTGAACAAAATCATAAGTCGGCATTTTCGGGAAACTTAAATTTTGTGATACAGAAAATTACGGTATGCTATTTTGCTTCTGAGGTCAGGAAAAATATCGAGAAATGAATTGTGAGATCATTATAAAGTTGTTTGTTCATAAGATCACTTGTATGTTTAAAAAATTTCAAGTATAAAGGAAATGGATTGTAATGGAAATGAAATGAGAATAGTTATGAAGATGTTAAAAGCAGTGTATGGCTGTATTTTATTAGTGATGTAGAATAAGCAGAATGATGAGGATAAGAGGCCCTGTATTTCGATGGAGAGGAACTTTTGTAACATGGTGTATAGGTTGAGATCTAATATTTCTGAGACAGGCTGTATAAGATGAACGATGTCCTGTAGCAATCCAGAATGATTGATGACTATAAAGGTTGTCAAATCCAAGTGAACGCGTTGTAATGCCTATTTTAAGTACAAGTACATGTTTCTCCCATAATGATTATTTTATGTAAGACCGTAGGTAACGGCAGTTAAGTCTGAATGACGGTTCTAATTGATACCAGCGAAGTGCATTTATGATAGCCGACCTCAAGAACAAAATATATTCTGGCACATGGTCAAGATAATACTTGATTATTGTAAATCGAATTCTATTCTGTGTCTTTACGAGATGAAAATATCGCTGACTAGAAACATTGCGGGTGTGAAAAAATGAATTTTATTAGAATGATCGATAGTTTAACTTGCTTAGATTGATGAGAAGTTACTTCACCGGACAGTTCACGGTGATATCTGTTTGGAGTATGGACATGGTAGGTCAGTTGGAGCCTCACACTGGAGTGATACCGTGAATATCATGAAGGTGGTGATTATGTTTTCAGTGATATTACGTTATATTAAAAAAGAGTTGAGTTTATTTTTATTTATCGAACTTCATTGCATGTGTTGAGATTTACTGAGGAGGGGATTAAACTATTTCGCCATGTTGTTTAAGTTCGATTGCACGCTTTATTGTAGGAAATAGACACTGATATTTCCAGGTTCGAGTTCATTTTTGTAGCGAATTTCACTTCATTTGTTATAGTTTCAACGAGGATCTGATTTAAATATCCGGACATTGTGTTTAAAGTTTTGATTTTGCCTGGCAGTATGAATGATGTGTAGATACCATAACGTTGGCTCAACGATAGATTTAGGATGCCACGTGCATTATATAACTTAAGGATGAGTAGACATAGTAACGCTGACTCAACGACAGGATTAGGGCGTCGTCTGTACATAGTCAAGTCATAGGTTAGGCATTTTTGAGAATCGACTTGAACGGTGTTAGTGTTTGCAGCAGTGGATACGAATGTGACAGATATTAGCAGGTCTATGATGTTCGCTGTGAGACGTGTAATTTGTTAACATCGAACGCGCTGTTCTGTTGTATGCTGTGAGGTAAAGTGTTTTGAGTGGTATTAGTACAGAGTGAAAGAAAATGGCAAGCTTTAACATTAGGAAATATACAGTAAAATGTGTATTTCCTGATATAATAAACAAACCCGCAACGGCAGAGATTCATGAGTGGATTAAAAAGTTTTAAAATGAAATGTTGATCAAATGGAAGCAATACAACTGGACAATTTGGAAACAGCAGTGTACATAAAATTTACCAGCAAACTTCTGATGGAGTGCATTCTGACTTCAACAGCAGGAAAATCCCAGGTAAAGAAATTCAATGGTTCATTTTCGGAAGTAATTATAACATGCGCTGATGTGGACACGAAACTAGTTCGTATAATGAATCTTCCTATTGAAATGGACAATTAAAGCGTGACAACTTATTTCAGTAAATATGGGAAAGTTAGGGAAATTCGTAATGAAAAATGGTCTTCTACATACCCATTTAATGTATTTAGTGGAATTAGAGCTATGCGTATCGAATTACAAAGTACTATCCCGAGACAATAGTGACAATTGACGGATATAGAGCTCAGGTTCTTTATGAAAGACAAACAAAAACATGCTATTATTATAGTGGTAGGGCAATCTCCGACAAGAATGTCCGGCAAGGCGAGGAACAACTTCGACCGGTGAAATAGGGCCTAGGCTGATGAGTCAAGTAGTTGCAGGGAACTCAACTGCCCCAATCTTTCGCGAGCGACACAGCTGTAAACACAAGCAGGACCAACAAGCTGAAATCAGAACAAATGACAGGTCTTGAGGCACAATATGAACAGCTCCGCCCGGTTCATAAAGAAGATGCATTAAACGAAGTTCAGGTTATCACAAGTAAATACGTACAGTTATTACTTTTATCTCTTATCTATTCTGGTATGCAACTGGACTCGCACCTGGAGGAATATTATGCATAGGGTTCTTCCTCTTGAACTTCAAGCAAAGTGGTATATAGTTGTTCATGACATTGTGCCGACAAATAGTAAACTGTATAATATTCCTATGGCAGAAAGTTCACTATGTACCGTGTGTCGGAGAGGAGAAGACAACACTCTTCTCCACCGTCTGCATGATTGTACCCGTGTTACACAAGCTCGGCGATACGTGACGCACATCATGAAACGGACTGCTCGATCCCGAGATTTTGAAGTACCAGCGTACGTGCATACAGTATGGAAATCCCATGGAAATTGCAACTCACGACACCATAGTTTGCGTCCAGATATCTAAGATGGTATTTGTCAAGTTTTATCGTCACCAAAAGCTAAATATTTTGGGAAATATAGTCCCTTATTGTACTCAATAATGGAAGACTTCTACACTGAAAACTATATGAATAATTAAGAAACATATTTGTTATATTAACCTGTCTTTGTAATTCTTTGCAATTTATGTTAACGTGCTGGCTCGGTAATGCAAAAAATGGAGTGTATTGCTATTTTTATTTATTTTGTTTTTGTAATATTTACTTTCCTTATTTCCATTATTTTCATAATAACTGTTAAATAGTAATGCTTCCTAACAAAATTTCAATAGCGCAAAGTTATTAAGGCAAAAAGAGAAGTTTTAATTTTTAAATATGTATATTTTTACCAAGACATGCTTGCTAATTTTGTAATATCATCTATATTATTATTGGTGTTGTATTCTATATGTGTACCAACGGTACCAACAGTGCCGAAGGATTAGGCACATGAACTATTCATTGTTTTTACCCAAGAACAGGACGTTACTGGTAATCAATTATTGTCATAGCAATGTAAGAACGTATTTTTCCGGTCACCGTTAAAGAGCAGTTCGATTCGTTCTCCAGGCGACCTTTGACGATGATACTGCAATGATTCCTTGGAATACCGTTCAATTCAATTTATGTATATGTACAGGCTATTACCTGCAGATATTTCTTCTAGCAATAGAGAACGATGTGACGAACCACTATATATCATACTTTTAGTAATTCTCGGAAGTTATTTTCGAGAGCAAAGAGATACGATGTTTTTAAAATAGGTGGGTTAACTAAATGATAAGGATGATTTGAATGTCACCAAAAGCTAAATATTTTGGGAAATACAGTCCCTCATTGTACTCAATAACGGAAGACTTCTACACTGAAAACTATATGAATAATTTTGTTCATGTGAATGAATAGCTTAACTTTGATAACAGGCAAGTCACGCGCTATCCGTACCAAACTGGTTTCTGTCTATGTTTACGAGCAAATGTATTACTGTAACAGCTGAACGCTACCTATGCAATGCACAAGGTGTTACGTAACATACTTGTCAGACTGGTTTTATATTTAAGAGCAACTGAACTACGATAACAGCTGAAGGCGGCTACTACAGTAGTGTATGGCATGTTACGTTACATTCTCGCCAGACTGGTTTTGTTGTTGTTAGTATTTAGTCCCGTCTTATGGGCTTCAGACAACCCTGGTCATCGGTTTCGGACCCTGGAGATGTATCGAATTCTCAGCGTTGATACTGGTTCATTTGCTGTTACGTCCTTTAGGGGATTGGGATATCAGTGGTCATCAACCCCGTGGAAATGACCTGAAAACCTGTGTTGGTGCGGGACCTGTACGAGCGTGTGATGTAATTATTGGTTGGGATAGGCGCGCCGGGACGTGAAATGCGGTACGATTCTCGTTGTGCATTGCGTAAAGGCAGAAGAAAGATGGCAGTCCCTTATGCCAACGAAAGCATTCATGGGATGGGATGTCCAAATGAGTAGCATCGGAATTGAATTATCGAAACACATCGAACGTTTTGTTTCGAAGGAATAATGGACATGTTATACAAATAAATAAATTAAACGTACGGTACCTACATTTCGTGCCTCCTTCCGGGCTGAGTGGCTCAGACGGTTGAGGTGCCGGCCTTTTGACTCCAACTTTGCAGGTTCGAACCTGGCCCAGTCCGGTGGTATTTGAAGGTGCTCAAATACTGTACGTCAGCCTCGTGTCGGTAGATTTACTGGTACATAAAAAGAACACCTGCGGGACTAAATTCTGGCACCTCAGCGTCTCAGAAAACCGTAGAAGTAATTAGTGGGACGTAAATCACTTAACGTTATTATTATTATTATTATTATTATTATTATTATTATTATTATTATTATTATTAGGTCATTAAAATCTGAAGTACGTGGAAGAAAATAGTAAAATATGCGTGGTTTAAGAGTAAACAAGATGAAATGTACGTCACGTGAGGCAACATCGGTCGCAGTAGTTAACTACAGATTACAATGCGTAACACAAGAACCAGGTGAAGCTCATGGGGATGAGTCAGCTGTAATCTCGTATTGTGTATAAACATCAAACATACACATCAACAAATCTGAGAAACATAAACAAGCTTACACGTTAGAGACATGTAGCTATTAACCTGAACGCCAGGCCGACGGTCGCTTTCATGAGTACAAAATGAGTTATCAAATTATACACAATTCACAGATGTCGAACGTATCTAAGAAGATTCTGTCACAACTACATCCTACATTTTACTATGATGGTGCTATTAACAAATCGCAGCAGATTACTCTACTGCGTGATGATGTCGGTAGAATACAGTATACCTGTTAAGACACAAGGCTGCAGTAGAAGAAGAGGAAGAAGAAGGTAACGAGAGTCACATAGTCAAGCGGGACAGAGCCTAACAAGGCCCACATTAGTGACACAGACATAAGAGTGGCGTGGTCGTAGGAACTACAGTCGCAATAGTATCACTCTGTTGTAGAAAAGAATGAACTAACATAGAGTAGGGGCTCCGTAATTCCAGGTGGACGGTAACAAGACTATCTCGAATAGATGAGCACGGATTTACGAACGTACACGAAAACGCCTGTGTGCAAAAAATGTACCTATGTTAAACATTACAGTACAACAGTTCAGAAAACAAAAACATACAGACTGCCTTACACTAAAAAAATTAAAATTTTTTAAATTAATAAAACACTCTAGGCAACCTTCCTAAGTTAAATGTTAACTTACAGTTCCTATTGCAGTAGTGATGAATATAAAACAAGCATTTTATCGAATTTTTATACGTGATAATTATGAGTGGTGGTAGTGGTGATTTTTTTAAGAGGAAGTACAACTAGGCAACCTTCCTCTGCATAACACTAATCGGGGAGAAAAATGGAAAGGGTCCAACATTTGGAAAAATGAAGGTAACGGCCAAAGAAAGACAAGAGCCACAAAGGGCATGAAAATGAAAGACTCCCTATGCCTCCATACGTAATACCGTCGGGGTCAGAAAAGAACAAGTGTTGACCAAGGGAGGTCAAATAGGGTAGATGAAAGTGAGGAGCCTGGCACAAGTAAGTGGAAGCAATGCCAGGACTCAGCTGACGGCCTCGTGGTCGCCAACTACGCTGACGGCGCCCGGGATCATCGTTTACTATTGTCAGGATCTCTTCTTCCGCGTCTAGGATTACACGTGGCCGTTCAGGCCATCGCTTTTCAAAGCGTGATGTAACACAACCTGTATCGCGAATACGCTGCAGTACAGCATGTATCGTTGTTGGATTCGGCACCCGTCTGTTGGGAAGCCTTTCCCGATACATTCATGGAGGGCGACCCGTGTTCTGTTCTGCCACACAATACACTGGTATTGATACACTGGCATTATTGAAATAATACTACTACTACTACTACTACTACTACTACTACTACTACTACTACTACTACTACTACTACTACTGCTGCTGCTGCTGCTGCTGCTGCTACTGATGCTACTGATACGAAGTAACTTGCGTACTAGGACGGACGATAATTCGCCTCTCTGACAGCTGTTATTCAGGTCAAGGTCAGACAGACAGCTCATACCTCTAGTCTGGTTTCATGTAGGGGGCGGGAACCCGTCCAACCACATTCCCGTCGCTAGGAACAGCGAACCGGCACGTGACAAGTCTAGTGCTTTTTTCGAACTACTTACTTTCCCACGGTGTGATTTCAATATCATGGATTTTTGGGAGAGCAACTCGCTGTATGTAGAAACACCCCGTGTTGACGTGTACGTAAATAAAGTTTCTTACGTCAACGAAACAATGCATGGGATAGGATTTCTAAGTGAGTAGTATCGGAATTGAATTGTCAAAGCATATCGAACCTTTTGCTTCATAGCAACAACGGACATGTTATACAAATAAATAAATTAAACGTACCTTCCTGTCATACTTCCAAACGAAAAGAACATGTTTAATGGTAAATTAAAGCATTCGAGCTTACTGCTGCTTTTGCAGTGCCTATTAAACGTATCAAAATAAACGTTGCCAGGCTGAGTGGCTCCGACGGTTGAAGCACTTATTTAATGAACTTAGCAGGCTCGATCCTGGCTCAGTCCGCTGGTACTTGAAGGCGCTTAAATACAGTACGTCCGCTTCTGATCGGTAGATTTACAGGCGCGTTAAAGAATACCTGTGGGCAAAATTCCTACACCGCGCGTCTCCATTGGCACGCAAACATTTATTATTATTATTATTATTATTATTATTATTATTATTATTATTATTATTATTATTATTATTATTATTAGGCGAGTTGGCCGTGCGATTAGGAGCGCGCGGCTGTCAGCTTGCATCCGTCGTAAAGCCACTAGCAATATTATTATAATAACGGTGTTAGTCTATCATTACTAACTAGTATGAAAATAAAAGTTGATCGCCCCACTCAAACTTCGTAGCTCGTAATCTGTCAGAAAACACAATGCATGGCCAAATTCGTGGCCATTTTGTCACAATTCGATATGTGGCTTCAGGTAATTCAGGTCTAAATATATCAGACCATAATGCAGAACCTACCATGGCGGATATCTTGGGCCATTTCACTTGGAGTAGATTTCCTGTAGGCTGTAAAACGAGACGAAAATGATGAGCGTAAGTTCTAGATGAAATAATTAACGCTGATGATGTTCATAATGTCCGTAAAGAAGATCTCTTATATTCAACATTAACTGCGTTTACAAAGTTAAAAAAGTTAAAAATTACGAAATTATGTTTTGGATCGCGTAAATTAATTTTAATCACGAAAACACATTCAACCCATGTGCATAACCCTACAACCAGCAAATTTGAATTACAAACTTTTACGAGCGTTGTTGATGATGATGATGATGATGATGATGATGATGATGATGATGATGCTTGTTGTTTAAAGGGGTTTAACAGGGAGGCCGTCGTCCCTGCTCAATTACTGCGATTTACAGTAGCCTAATTCATGATGTATTTTTAAAATATCAGTTTTCTTTAAAGGCATCGCTTAAGATTGAGAATAAAAGATATAAATAAGCTACGTGTTATTTTCTAAAGAGGATCACTTGCTGCTTTCAGTACTTTGAATTCTCCTGTCCTTACTCTGGCGCATTCGCATGTATTATTGCAGGCTCCATATCTTCACAGTTTCGGTGGGAAAGTCTTTAGAAATTTCCTTTGGAAAACGTCCTTTCCTCAACTGCAGTTTCGTAATTATTTATAAAAGCCTATATGCAATAATTAACACTGATAACGTCCATAATTTCAGTGAAGGTTACATGAAACATAAACCACGTTTTCAAGGTCAAAAATTACGAAATGATATTGTTGTATCGTCTAAAAATGTTAGTAACACAAACACAACAACTTATTTTACGTTGCACCGACACAAATAGGACTTATGGCACCGATGGCATAGGAAAGGGCTAGGAGTGGGAAGGAAACGACCGTGGTAGTATTAAGTTACAGACCCAGCATTTTCCTGTTGTGAAAATGAAGAACCACGGAAAGCCATCCTCAGGGCTGCCGACAGTGGGGTTAGATCCCACTACTCCCTAATGCAATCACACAGCTGCACGCATCTAACCGTACGGCCAACTCGCTTGGTACACAAACACATGTTCTACCTGCGTACATAACATTATAACTAGAAAATCTGAAAATCTGAAAATTTGTCGACATGTATTAGTAAACCACAACGGTATAGTAGAAAGTAAAAGCTTTCACTTCAGTCCACATTTTAATGACCACTTTCAACAAAACAGCACACATACACTCACCATCAAAGTTAAGCTACGCGTATATTTCTTATCTACTGAATTCCTAAACCTAACAGAGTATCTCTTTCATTCTGTACCTGAAGGAATTCATATTGATAATTATCACTAATCGAAAGCTAAGAGAAGTCTGTAAACATTGCAACACAGGGACAAGAATATTGATAATTGACATCTCAAACCATTTTTATCAATAGAATTAAATATAAAGAACATCCACGTCAAACTCCAAAAAGAAACCTCCGTCTCTGCCATTAAACCAGGCATAAAATATTTAATGCACACCTCTGTGCGACGGCAAACCTTTCTCTATTACTCCATTACCTCTTCTCCGATTTCTGATAATCTTTCCCTGCACAAAGCGATAACATCGTGCATTTTTAAAAAGTTTTCCTACTTCCTACCCATTGTTTCACGTCAGCCATTATTATTTCTATGCGGTTCAAATCAGGATGGTATGGTGGTAGTCTCAAGTAGTGTGCCCACACCTTGCCATAATTTCATCTATGAGATACTGCTGATGGAGCGGTTTGTGCAATTTAATAATATTGTACAATTCGGCCTTTAGCATACTCTCTTCAAACGGAATTCCTTTCCCTCTAAGCCATGCTTTCATGGCTATTAGAGGTTGTAGTTTTGTTCAGACAAACGTTTTGATAAGAAACATTATCTATTACCAGCACAGAATTGTTGTAAATTTGGTATTAATTATTCTGTCAACCAGCACTGATAATTCTCAGAGTTTATTTCATTATGGTAGTCTCCCGTCGACCCCCCCGATTTGAACATTAATAGAGCGTTCGGTAAAGAAAACCCGACGAGCCACCGGCATGAACGATTATTAATCTATATCTATTGCCTTTTGATACAGGTGTCATCAAACCTGCTGCCGTGTCATCACTCCAGTTCTTAGGGCTCGTCTTCATAAACTATGAGACGACGCTCCTCTCGGTATTTCTTAATCGCCTTCAGGAACTGTATAAGCAAAGACCTAATGCCATGCTGTTCTATCAGAACAGCCCTGTTGTTTCTTGTTTTCTTAAACCCATATTCTTCAATATAAGTTTTAAACTTGTTTTCTCTCCAGTAAACTTTATGCTATCCTCGTCCTGAAGTCTAGGAAGGATTTTGCCGATTGTTGGCGCACATTTCTCTACAAGATAAAAGTCATGCACTGTACGGCGAATCACAGACACGTCGAAGTCATCCCCACCAATGATACGTTTCCTTACTGCGTGCTTTTTCTCAGGCGTTTCAAATGATGTTCCCGTTCTTCAGAGGCTTCCCTTTCCCTAACAATCCGTCTCACAGATCGTTCAGACACAAGATTCGCCCTTACGACCCTTTCTTGAACCTTCTTCAAAGGGATCAGCACTTCACCGGCGGCTTCTCTCTTCATAAATTCGTGTACATTCGAAATAATTTCGCGTGATTGACTATGCAAGGCTTTAGACGCTAGTAAGGCATTGTAAGAAAGTAAAAATGAACCACCAGTCACTATTCTTACCGCTTTGTTACTCTGCTGCCCGAGCTCTGCCAGCTCGAGGAGATAACGGAAACCATAATTATTATGCGCATGCCTTTCGCGGGGACATCACTGCGCACGTCAAATGTACTGGTTACTGTAAAGGGAAGAAGCTTATAGGCTCGCTATGCGAGGAGAGAGACATTGTGCACGTGAATTGCACCGGCCAAGAACGAGCGGCCGACCTATAATACCACTCACTTCTGAATGATAACGGTAGTCTTCCTAACCTATTTTCCCGTCAATTATTTGACCTTTGAAAATCGAAAATGTGGTATTTGTACATTCATAATTATATCGTCATCCACACACAGAACATTTACCCCATTATGTGTATCTATCACATTTTTACATTTAAGGCATATCCCATACAACACGCCAGAAAGAGCAACCCAAGCACCAGGAAACAATAAATTATAAATATGTTAGCAACTAATTAGGTACATCATTAACGCCTCGGAGAAAATATAATCACAATCACAATGGAAGTAACATTACTGAACATATGCAAAATATTCAACATTTAGTGAAATGGCGAATTCACGCTACAAGATGATGAATTCCGCTTGGACACAAAAGAAATAGATCCGAACAAATAAGACCGGAAACTAACGCAACACATGACCCAACATCTTCACCATTTTATCATATATCGATACATGTCTTCAGGTCTGATAATATTGTAGTTGGTCTTGGTTTGATATAGTTGGGCTTGGCCCTATACATCGGCAGCCATGACACTCCCGGGTCTTGTCGACAATGACTAAAGGAATGCTTTATTGAAATTATAATCTGTGTGCTACAGATGATCGAATAGGTGTAGTTACTGTATTGATATAATTTATTTGTGTGATCTCTTTGACATGTCTTAATCTAGTTTTAAAGTTGCCTTATTTGTATATTTTCTCAGACACTTTCTAGTCAGATGTTACTGTTGCCACTGAATTTGTTTATGCACCAGTTGGTCGTCTTAAGTTTAATAAAACCTTATAAATGGTGATTACATGTATAAAAGCTTTGGTACTATGAAAGGAAAATGTCTGCGCAATTGGAATCGTAGGCCTATAGCGGGCCGCATAAATACATACCATACAGTTATCACTTATTTTTATTTCAACCGATGTTCTCTAAGAACACCTACCCCTGCAGCCATGACACTCCCAGGGTTGTCGACAATGAACAAAGGAAAGCCGTACTGATATTATAGCTTCTATGTTAAGGTAATAGGTGTTCTTACTTTGTCACATGAAAGATCGCCGAAACTATTAGAAATTGGCGTTGATAGAACGTACTGGAAATTAGTAGGAATTAAAAGAACTTTGGTACTTCATAACAATGCCCCAAAGCAAACGTCAGGTGATTGGACAAGTGCAATCAAAGGCTAAAATAGTAAACTACAGCGTAAACAAGAAACTCCCGAGGAGAAGAATGGAACGATGAGCGGGTTGGCTGCTACATCTAGAGTCTTAAGCCCCATTCACAATGCAAACGTAACGTAACGTAAACTTAAAATTACCGTTAACTTAGAAGTTTACGGCCATGTTATCTGATGGAACCATTCACAATGCGCTGACCTAAACTTTACTGCTAGTCCGTAAAATTAACTCATTGCAAACTCCAAGCTCCTCTGGTTAATTTTACGCTAAGTTTAAGAACCAGCCAATCAGAGCAGACGTAAATATTGTATTTTGTGCGCGATATAATGACTTCTTTCGACGAAACACTTGTAATTCTCTTTCAAAACAATCCTTGTTTGTATGTATGATAAAATGAAAAAGAACTACAAGACACTGAACCGAAAGAGAATACATGGAAATACATATCGTCCGTTAAGAAACAATACCGCGTATCTGACAATGCTCTTCTTGTCCAATATTTTCTTTGAGTCCGGTCACGCCCCCGGGCCACATATTGATATGCATTCCATCAGAACAATAATCGTTGAGTTAATTTTCCTATGTACATGTGTAAAGGAAACTCAGCCTAAATGCAAACATACATTCCTACATTACGGTACAGTAAGGTTCATTTTCCTTTACACACGCGCATAGGAAAATGAACTCAAGGAAAATTGTTCTGATAGACTGCACATTCATGTGTGGCTGAGAGTCGTGACCAGTCCTAAGGAGCATAATGGACAGGACGAGACTTTTCAGACACTGTTTTTTCTTAAGGGACGATATACTTAGCAATGAAATCTGGTGGTAAATGGCGGGAGACAAGCTCGCAGCGCTGGCGACCGGGTGATTGACAATCCCCGCCATAGATAAAAAAACAGTGTCCCTGTATATTTTTGAACAAAATGACAGAATACTAGTTTACGAAAACGATATCGTACCAAAACATCTCAACGGCGTGTGATAGCTAGGCGCATAGATGTCGGCAAAGGAGACCTTAGACGTCTTAGAAATTGGGACACAAATCGTAAGATACACTGACTGACAGAGCAAATGCAACACCAAGAAGGAGTGGTTCGAAAGGGATGAAAGTTGGGGAAAAAACAGAGACGGCACGGACGAATAATTGATGTTTATTTCAAACCGATATGCAGGTTACACAATGCGCACGGCATCGACTCAGTAGGATGTAGGACCACCGCGAGCGGCGATGCACGCAGAAACACGTCGAGGTACAGAGTCAATAAGAGTGCGGATGGTGTCCTGAGGGATGGTTCTCCATTCTCTGTCAACCATTTGCCACAGTTGGTCGTCCGTACGAGGCTGGGGCAGAGTTTGCAAACGGCGTCCAATGAGATCCCGCACGTGTTCGATTGGTGAGAGATCCGGAGAGTACGCTGGCCACGGAAGCATCTGTACACCTCGTAGAGCCTGTTGGGAGATGCGAGCAGTGTGTGGGTGGGCATTACCCTGCTGAAACAGAGCATTGGGCAGCCCCTGAAGATACGGGAGTGCCACCGGCCGCAGCACATGCTGCACGTAGCGGTGGGCATTTAACGTGCCTTGAATACGCACTAGAGGTGACGTGGAATCATACGCAATAGCGCTCCAAACCATGATGCCGCGTTGTCTAGCGGTAGGGCGCTCCACAGTTACTGCCGGATTTGACCTTTCTCCACGCCGACGCCACACTCGTCTGCGGTGACTATCACTGACAGAACAGAAGCGTGACTCATCGGAGAACACGACGTTCCGCCATTCCCTCATCCAAGTCGCTCTAGCCCGGCACCATGCCAGGCGTGCACGTCTATGCTGTGGAGTCAATGGTAGTCTTCTGAGCGGACGCCGGGAGTGCAGGCCTCCTTCAACCAATCGACAGGAAGTTGTTCTGGTCGATATTGGAACAGCCAGGGTGTCTTGCACATGCTGAAGAATGGCGGTTGACGTGGCGTGCGGGGCTGCCACCGCTTGGCGGCGGATGCGCCGATCCTCGCGTGCTGACGTCACTCGGGCTGCGCCTGGACCCCTCGCACGTGCCACATGTCCCTGCGCCAACCATCTTCGCCACAGGCGCTGCACCGTGGACACATCCCTATGGGTATCGGCTGCGATTTGACGAAGCGACCAACCTGCCCTTCTCAGCCCGATCACCATACCCCTCGTAAAGTCGTCTGTCTGCTGGAAATGCCTCCGTTGACGGCGGCCTGGCATTCTTAGCTATACACGTATTCTGTGGCACAAGACAACACGTTCTACAATGACTGTCGGCTGAGAAATCACGGTACGAAGTGGGCCATTCGCCAACGCCGTGTCCCATTTATCGTTCGCTACGTGCGCAGCACAGCGGCGCATTTCACATCATGAGCATACCTCAGTGACGTCAGTCTACCCTGCAATTGGCATAAAGTTCTGACCACTCCTTCTTGGTGTTGCATTTGCTCTGTCAGTCAGTGTAATATCAGACAGTTCTGGTTTCATCCGCATGCACAAAATGAACTGATGAGGATTATTTCTTGCAGTAGACCACCGATATCGCCCTAAGATAACCTCTGATTCAAAGGAAGAACCCATTTTCTGCACCGTTGTTTACTTCGCATTTTCATGTACATAGTTCCCAGGAGCAAAGCACGAGATGTTTGGAGTAATATGAATTCCGCTACCACGCTGTTTGATTCCACCGAGGTATTAAAATATAAAACTGCGAGATAGCCTAAAACTCGACTTCCGTGCTCAATAACATGGCAGTGTTTTAATTGGCTGCTGTGTACTCTTTACGTTCATGTTACGTTCCTCCATTGTGAATGCCACAAATTTTACGTTAATTTTATATTTACGTTACCACCCTAAGTTTACGGTTACGTTTGTATTATGAACGGGGCCGTAGAGGAAGTACAACAGCGTTAGGCCAGACTGCGGGATATGAGAGATAGAGCTGTTACATCTAGAGCTTCCGTGGAAATACAACAGCGTGAGGCCCGACTGCGGGATATGAGAGATAGAGCTGTTACATCTAGAGCCTCCGTGGAAATACAACAGCCTGAGGCCCGACTGCGGGATATGAGAGATAGAGCTGTTACATCTAGAGCTTCCGTGGAAATACAACAACTTGAGGCACGACTGCGGGATGTTAGAGATAGAGCTGTTACATCTAGAGCCATAGTAGGATGCGATGCCAATGCTCATCGTAGCATTTGGGGAAGCAAAAATACAAACCGAAGGGGAGAGCACCTCATAGAATTTCTATGTACAACTGATCTTGAGATCATGAATATTGGTGATACCCCTACCTTCATTAATAATAGGAGCGAAGGGATCATAGATCTTACCCTGGGTTCCATGGGAATCATGCAGGAATTTAAAGACTGGAAGGTCTCTTTGGAGCCTTCCTTGTCAGATCATAGACACATTGTGTTTTATATAGAGGGCTCCATCGAGATCCCGTCTTACAGAAACCCTAGAAGAACCGATTGGATATCTTTTAGGGAGGACGTGAGGAGGGGACTGGAGGGAGGACCCTCAAACATAATTAAAAACAAAGAGGAGCTGGAGCTCAGTGTGAGTTTTCTCACACGGACACTGGTTACCTCTTATGAATTAAACTGCCCTATTGTTAAGGCAAAGCGAGTAACAGGAAGCTTCAAGTGGAATAGTTATCTTGAACACCTGAGGAGAAATACACGAAGGCTCTGGAATAAATACAGGGAACTTCAGGATCAAGAAAGCCTAGATTCTTACAAAGAATCACAAAGAAGGTACAAGTCAGAAGTCAAAAAGGCTTCTAGGAAATCTTGGAGACAATTTTGTGACTCCATTGAAAGTCAACATGAAGCGGCAAGGCTTCATAAAATTTTAACCTTGGATAGAAGGGCAAGGCTGGGCTCACTGGAGACTCCTTCTGGTGGATACACATCCACAGAGGGGGAGACCCTGAGCTTACTGCTTGATGCCCACTTTCCAGGTTCGGTAATCACGAATAGTGAGGTAGAATCGAGCGGATCCTTCAGACCCGATAAAAGTGGCTGGAGGGAAGCCGCAGAGATTGTCACCCCAAGAAGGGTTAAGTGGGCATAAGAATCCTTTGCCCCTTACAAAAGCCCAGGTGTGGATGGGATCTTCCCGGCGCTTCTTCAGGAGGCGGGAGAGGTCCTTATACCATACCTGGTTAGAATTTTTAGAGCCTGTCTCACTATGGGGTACGTGTACTCCTTGTGGCGTCAGGCGAAGGTGGTATTTATACCTAAACCCGGAAGGTCTTCATATACTAGACCTAAGGATTATAGACCCATTAGTCTAACGTCTTTTCTACTTAAGACTTTGGAAAGACTGGTGGATAGACATATCAGGGAGAAAGTATTAAGAGACTTTCCCCTGCATTCCCACCAACATGCATATCAACCAGGGAAGTCGGTTGAGACGGCACTGCACCAGCTGGTTTCTAGGCTGGAGAGTGCCTTGGATCAACAACAACTTGCCATGGTTGTATTCCTAGATATAGAAGGGGCCTTTAACTATACATCTTTGGGCTCCATAGAACGTAGTCTAGAGAGAAGAGGAGTGAGCAGCATGCTCATAAAATGGATTATGGCCTCACTGCAGGGCCGTCAAATTCTGTTTACCCTCAACGCTGTAATGTTGAGAGCTAATATAGACAGGGGGTGTCCACAGGGAGGAGTATTATCACCAACATTATGGTGTCTGGTAGTGGATGAACTACTTACCAGGTTAAATGTTGGAGGAATATACGCCCAAGGCTATGCAGACGACATAAGCCTGATGGCGGTAGGAAATTTCCCCAGTACGGTTTCCGAACTCGTACAGAGCTCTCTACGTAGGGTGGAAATATGGTGCCACGAGACAGACTTGTCGGTTAATCCCGATAAGACGGAGCTTGTGGTATTTACCAAGAGGAGGAGGCTAGACGGACTGTCAGAGCCTTTCCTATTTGGGAAAAATTAGTTAAGACAACTTCGGTTAAGTACCTAGGGGTAATCCTTGAGGCAAGACTGAGTTGGAAGAAACACATAGATCATAAGGTGGATAAGGCTCGCAAGATTATGTGGGCCTGTCGCAGGGCCGTCGGGAAGACTTGGGGCCTAAGACCTAAGGTGGTCCAGTGGCTCTATATCTCCATTGTACGGCCCACGATCACCTATTCATATATAGTTTGGTGGCCAGGCTCAGAGAGTAAAACTGTGAGCACCAAGTTAAACAGTGTCCAAAGACTTGCGTGTCTAGGAATAACAGGGGCACTGGATACTACAGCATTATGTACAATGGAGGCCATCCTAGGTTTTCCCACATTACATTTATATGTTAAGGTAATAGCGGGAATGAGTACCTATCGCCTTTGGTCACTCGGAGGATGGTCCTTCAAAAACCCGAATAGAGGTCATGCCTCTATTCTTACAAGGCTTCACCAGACTTGCCCTATGACAATGATGATCGGGGATCTGATGAAGCCTAGCTTTAATTTGAATTATAAATTTACAGTGGTAATACCCACAAGGGAGGAGTGGGCCGCGGATGCTGGGGCCCGTCTTAAGTCTGGGGACTGTACGTGGTACACAGATGGCTCGCGGACGGAGACGGGCACAGGCGCCGGGGTCTGGGGGCCTAAGACAAGGCTCTCTCTTCCTATGGGTAAATATGCAACTGTTTTCCAGGCTGAAGTATACGCAATACTAGCCTGTGCTGTAAATATATGGAATATGCCTGGACACAGAAGACATATCACTATTTGTATTGATAGCCAGGCAGCACTAAAAGCATTATGTGCAGTTAAAACAACATCAAAACTGGTATGGGAATGCCAAAGAATGTTAGATCAGCTGTGTGAGTTTAGCTCAGTTACCCTATTATGGGTTCCTGGGCACACAGGTATCAGTGGAAATGAAGAAGCTGACAAACTAGCGAAACAGGGCTTAATGGGTTCCTTCATAGGACCAGAGCCCTTCCTAGGAGTGTCACTCCGAAGTGTGAGACTGGCAATATCCCAATGGATAAACCAGTCTCACCTAGATATTTGGAAGAGGTTAACCATAGCAAGACAGGCACGTGAACTTATCAAAGGGCCTAGTCAAAGCTATAAAAAGGTCCTAATGAATTTGAATAGGACCAGAATGAGAATGGTAGTTGGACTGTTAACAGGCCACAATACCTTACAGAGACACCTACACATCATGAAAATCACCCAGGACCCGATGTGTAGAAGATGCGGTAAGGAGGAGGAGACCTCCGCGCATGTGTTATGTCAGTGCGAGGCTTTTGCAAGCACTAGACATCGATTCCTGGGCTCACATTTTGTGAGCCTGGAGGACATCAGGAATGCCAAAATCCGGACACTGGTATCCTTTATAGGAGCACTAGGTCTGGACTAGACAAACCCGTTCAAGGGGCACAAAGGGTCTTCATAGACCTACGTGTGGAGCTCTGCGAAAACAGGGCTCACCCATTTCTTATCTATCTATCTATCTACATCTAGAGCTTCCGGTGGAAATACAACAGCTTGAGGCACGACTGAGGAATGTGAGAGATAGAGCTGTTACATCTAGAACTTCCGTGGAAATACAACAACTTGAGGCACGACTGCGGGATGTGAGAGATAGAGTTGCTACAATTAGAGTTTCAGAGGAAGTCCAACAGCGTAAGGCTTGACTACGGGATATGAGTGATAGAGCTGTTACAACTAGGGCTTCTGAGACAGAATAACAGCGTGAGCCCCGACGACGGGAAATAAAAGATAGAACCAGATAATCACGGAATGCGCAAAATTTTAGCCTGGCATTGAAAGGAATTCACTACGATCCACATAAAGAATTTTCGCAACATGCAAGTGTTAGTATCGAGAAAATGGAAATGGTTTGTCGTTAGTGTGAAGCCAAAAGATTCAAATTAAGAGTCTATTGGTATGTGCTGCAAAAATCGGAAAGTTAAACTCTGCCAACTGGAACCACCACCACAAGAACACTTGACTTACACATTAGGAGATACTTCAGAGTCTAAACATTTTCTCAGTAACATCAGAAAATGCAATGCTTATTTCCAAATGACATTCATTCGGCGCCACATCAGTTGTTGAAATGCCCGGATTTCCATCGATATTCACCGTACAAGGACAGGCTTCCGCTGCCAGATCAACCACTAAAATTTCTGCAACTATATTTTATTGAAAATGAACAAATGGAAACTGACCACGGGTGTTCCTACATCTCAGGAATGAACACGTCAGATTGTGTAGAATTTGTGAAGGATGTTCCATGAGCGCAATGCTCTTATTAAAACATTTAAAACAGTATTGGAACGTATGCCAACGGATGAATATAAAGCAGTTACAAGAGCCTATCGAAGACCAGCAGGAGAACACGAGCGGCGGTTCAATGCTCCTCAGGTAGACGAAGTCACAGCGGTTATATCAAGCGATGAGTTTCATCAGCAGGATATCGTAATTCAACGGCGAGGCGAATCATTGCAGCGTATTTCAGAATGATACCATCTTACGATGGTCTACAGCATTCAGCCATATTCCCCCATGGTGAAGATGGATATCATTTTAATCTGAGGCAGGTCAACCTCAGAACAGGCTAAACAACCAGCAAGATAGTTTCAGCGATGGATTTCTATGCATACAGATTCATGGTTCGGGATACTGAAGAGAACGACATTCTAAATTGCAGACACATGTTTCATCAATTCATCGTTGATATGTATGCAAAAATCGAAAATGAGCATCTTCTTTATTCATTTAAATGAACGTAAACTGAGAGTTGAAGAATATATTCACCTGAGAGATGCTGTGGCAAATAACGAGAACGCTGAAAATTGAGGTGCCTCAGTCATATTACCAGCTACATTTACAGGTAGTCCAAGACACATGCATGAATACACGCAAGATTCTATGTCATACGTGAGGACGTACGGGAGACCAGACTTATTTATCACCTTCACTTACAACCCTACTTGGACAGAGATCAAGGAGAAGTTTACTAATGGTCAGTTAGCCAGTGACCGCCACGACTTGATTGCGAGAGGTTTTAGACAGAAGCAGTTGAAAATAATTGACGTTATAACGAAGGGACATGTCTTTGGAGTACAAAGATGCTGGATGTACACGACTGAATTGCATAAGCGAGGATTACCGCACTCACACAATTTGATCTGGTTGGCGGACAAAATTCAGTCAACACAAATGGACGATGTTATATCTGCTGAGCTGCCTGACCCAAAACAAGATCCTGAGCTGTTCGCAGTGGTAACGGAAAAACGATCCATGGACCGCGTGGGAATATCAATCTCAACTCTTCGTATATGAAGGACGGAAAGTGTACCAGATATTACCCAGGAAAATTTATTAAAGACACACAAACAGGAAATGACGGTTATCCGCTGTATAGACGGCGAACTCCAGAAAATGGAGGGTTCATGGCGCAAGTAAATATACGCACTAAAACAGAAGTAGAAATTGACAATAAGTGGGTTGTGCCATTTTCGCCGCTGCTGTCAAAAATGTCTCTGGCATATATCAACGTGGAGTACTGTAATAGTGTAAAATCGAACAAATATGTGGCAGTTATATGGCTGTTTTGGTATAAGCAACGAGAGAAGTGATGCGGTATCAATTGGGAAGGTACATTAGGAGCAACGAGGCAGTTTGGCGAATCCTGGGATTTCCGATTCACGCAAGGCACCCGACCGTTGTTCACCTCAGCGTTACATTTAGAAAATGGTCAGACAGTTTATTTCAGAAGAATCAGCACTCCTAGAGTAGTTGATCAGCCCCCAAATACGACCTTAACAGCATTCTTTCAACTGTGTCAGTACGATCCTTTTGCAAGGACTTTGTTGTATTCTGAGATACATCGATATTACACATGGAATGCATTGAGGAAAGTTTTCTGCAGAAGAAAATTTGGCCAACCCGTCCCTGGAAATGATGCAGCCTTACGTCGAGTGTACACGGTTTACCCTAATAACGCCGAATGTTATTTCCTTAGAATGCTTCTTCACTCAGTTCGGGGACCAAGATCTTTCACAGAGCTACGAAAAGTAAATGGCGAAGTATGTCAGACATATAGAGAGGCCTGCCAGAAAGTGAGTTTATTGAAAGGAGACCAGCATTGGGATGACACACGGAGAGAAACTGAATTGATCTCGCTCCCAGAGCAAATTAGGAATCTGTTTGCTGTAATACTGACTGCATGCAGTCCATCAAATCCAAAATGTGGGGAAAATATAAAAAGGCCTTAAGTGAAGATATACTCGCCAAACTCTAGAAGGAAATTCCGGCATTATAATTAACGTTTGGTTTGGATATTTTCAATAAGGCTTTGATAATTCTTGAGGATAAATGTGTGGTCATGGTCAATAAAGCATTAACGCAACTGGGCCTGCCTGCACCAGTGCGATAGCGACAAGACATACTTTACACAGATTACATACGAGAAAAGAGCTACAACGTCACAGAGCTGAGTGCATATGTCGCGGAAAAGAAACCACTTCTAAATAAAGATCAGAAAAATGCATACCAAATTATCATGGACCGCACAGTAAACCAATAAGGTGTCATCATATTTCTTGATTCTTCGGGGAGGACAGGGAAATCATTATTAGTTAATGTAATTCTGGACGAAATTAGGGCCCAGGGAGAAGTTGCCCTTGCCATCGCCTCTTCAGGAATTGCCGCAACGTTAAGGGAAGGAGGGAGGACAGCCTATTCCGTACTTAAGTTGTCATTTGACATCGTCAGGCAGGAGAATCCTACCTGCAACATAAGCAAGGCAAGTATTCGGGCTCAGGTGCTCAAGATATGTAAATTAATTGTATGGGATGAATGCACCATATCCCACAAGAAACCTCTCGAGGCCCTTGACTTCAGTCTGAGAGATCTGAGAGAGAACGATAATCTGATGGAGGAGGTCTGGTACTCCTCTGTGGAGACTTTCGCCAGACTCTGCCAGTCATTCCAAAGTCAACACCAGCGGATGAGATCCACGCATGTTTAAAACATTCAGTTTTGTGGAGACAGTTGCGAAACATAACTTTAAATCAAAACATGAGAGTACATAGGGAAAATTGGAGAGCTCTAATTTTCACAAACTAACTACTGAAAATCGGAGAAGGTAGATTAGCAGTCCAGTCTTCTGGAAAGATAAAGTTGCCATCCGAATTTTGTAATCTGGTGTCGTCAGTCCAAGAGCTAATACATGCAGTTTATCCTGCCATTTTCTAAAACTATCAAAATTTAAACTGGCTTCGAGGGAGGACCATTCTTGCTGCTAAAAATGAACATGTTCACGAAATAAACAATAAAATACCATGCTACCAGGCGTAGTCAATGAGAACAAGTCTATAAATACCGTAGTAGATGCCGATGAGGTCATAAATTTTCCACCAGAGTTCCTAAACTCCGCCTGGAATGTCACCACGTCGTCTTTTGCTTAAAGTGGGACCTCCAATTATTTTACTACAGAAATTTGACCCACCAAAACTTTGAAACAGCACAAGACTGTGAGTAAATAGGATGATGGACAATATAATAGAAGCGACTAATTTAGCAGGAAAGGGAGATTGTGAAAACGTGTTTATCCCTCGCATACCACTCATTCCTATGGATATCACCTTTTAACTTTAAGAGGTTGCCGTTTCCAGTGATACTTGCGTTCTTGATCACGATCAACAAGTCACAGGGTAGTCAACCGCACCATATCATTTTATGGTAAGTTTGCCTTTTCTGATGTCTTCACGTTCCTAGCGAACTCTTGTATCTATGAACTATTACTCTTTCCCATCATGTGTTGTTACCACTATGTAATCTTTCCTTATTCCGATAGATGGCATCTCATACGTTAGCATAGGTCAAAGCATTTCTTTTCTGCTCCGTCTTGTTGGGTTATCTTTCTGGTTGGAGGTGTGGAGATTTTTTGACTTGAGAAGTTGGACGGATTGGATTTTCAAGTCGCATTTGTGGCATATAAAAGATATTTTAACCGATTCAAGATATAGTACATATCTCGGCCTTTCGAGAATGTTAATTGCTTATGTAATCGAGGTATTTACTTTTCTTTAATCTTCTCTTGGTTTTATTATTGCTTCGTTCTGTGCTCACCATGGTTTGGTTAGAGAGGCTTCCCTCATTACATGTGTTTCTAATTTATTTTTGTGTGTTGACGTTACTTTTACACGCTTTACACGCTTCTTTCTTTCTTTTGAGAACAGAAGGTGACGCGGATTCATGTGTGTGTATGAGATTGTTTGCTGTGTGCGGCCGAGACCTTTACTCATGTCGCTTCATTAACATTCCGCTTGAGCTCATGTATTATTTTATCGCGTGTTCTGTATAATTCATGTCCACTTCATAGACCTGGTATGAATTCAAGCTAACTACGCGATTTGCCTGCTTCTGTGTGTTTTGGTTTTGGAGACACTCCGTCTCTTTAAGATAGACCACTTTATGGTTCATGAGCTCGAGAGCGGTTGTTTATTTTGTTATGTGCTGTGTGTTGACGTTCTTATACGTCCCTCTATTCGGCGACCTAACCTCTCGGTCTATGTGTGAACGTGGATGGTTCTGACGTTTGAGTCCGTGAAACCTTTTGTGTCTAATTTACTTATTTATTGTTCGTTTCACATTGCCGTCTTTGGCTTTCTTTACCTAGTTTCTATTTTAATTTGTTTTATTCCTTGCTGGGCGCTTTCTGTGTTATTTTAGTTGTTTTGTGTGAAACCATGGTAACCGCCCCTTTTCCCTTTTTCTCTCTGCTTGAATTTTTTGAGCTCGGTCCACCCTTCCCTCTTCTTCCATTTTAAGCTCTTTTACTTAATGATATTGTATTCTCGGGGGACGTGATTTTTATTGTTGAGAGTTTTATGTCTTATCTGGGGAACTGAAAGGGAGAATGTTATGATTAGGTGCTGTTACTCCCTAAACGTATGACTGTTTAGACCCGATGTGCTACAAAGAAATGTTTTGTACCCACCTGAATGCATATTCTTCAATTAATTAATATAGCTGCCAAGTCCTTATTCCAAACTTTTCGTCACGTCTTTTATGAAGGTAAGCGTGTGTGAAGGTTCTGTAATCAATCAGCCTGGTGTATTTTGATTATGGGCCACAGATTATTAATGTTAGCTATCTGATTTTTGGCCCCCTTGTTTTACCTATGCAATTTTTTTATTTCCTCTCCATGATAAATTTAAGTTCTTGTCCTTATTACTGTTATATTTTTATTTCTTTGCGTCTCTTATATGTTTTTTGTCTGTAAGAGGCCCGGGTCCAGTTCCTGGCAGTTTTTTGCTAGATTTGACCAAATCCACCGCACTGGGTCTTCGTCGTGTTCCTAGTGTCAGTTCGGTAGTCTATTAAGTACTGCGGGTTGGATTTGAGATCGCCATGTTTCTCTCACGGACAACTTTACGTTGCTTGCTCAAGGGTGGGCTCACCCAAGAATTTATTTATCCTTGCTCCAGGAGGTGAAACTAAAAATGTTGTTTATCGGGAAGTTTTGTGTTAAATCAAGATTAGGGCCTATATTGAATTTAAGAGGGTACCTCCGCATTTAATAAGTGGGTTGTGATTCACTAGAAGTGGTAAAGGGGGCCTGACATAGTAACGAAAAATCCTCAAATGGATTATGAATGGCAGTAGACAAGGGTGTCTTCCATTATAATAAAAAGCTCCAAATTGACTATGATTGACAGTAGGCAGGCCATTATAACTGAAACTCCCCAACTCAATTGTGACGGACAGTAGGAAAGGGGCCTGCCATTATAATCAAAACTCCCAATTCGATTGTGACTGGCAGTAGGAAATAGGATATGCACATTATAATGAGAACATGCCAACTCGAATATGATTGGCAGAAGTCAAGGGAACCACCTATTATAATGAAAACACCAAACGCGTTTGTGACTGGAAATAGGCAAGGAGCCGGTAATTACAATGAAAACTTCCCAATCGCATTGTGACTAGCAGAAGATATAACACAATAATGAAAACTCCCTAACTCTACTTTGAAAGGCAGTAGGCAACGTGTCCTGTCATTATACCGAAAACTTCCCAACTCCACTGTGACTGGCAGTAGGCAAGGGGACCTGACATTATAATGAAAATTCCTTAAATCAGTTGTGGCTGCAGTAGACAAGTGCCCTGCCATTATAATGAAAGCTCTCACACTCGATAGTTACTGGCAGTAGACAAGGGGACCTGCCATCATAATGAAAACTTTCCAACTCGATTGTGAGACTGCAGTAGGCAAGGGGCCTCTCATTTTAATCAAAACTTCCCAACTAAATTGTGATGGGTAGTGGGCAAGGAGCCAGCCATTATAATCTGAACTTGACTGTGATTGGCAGTAGGAAAGCGGATCTGCCATTATAATGAGAATTCACCAACTCGACTATGATTAGCATATGCCAAGAGACGTGCAATTATAATGAAAATACCAAACACGGTTGTGACTGGAATTAGGCAAGAGGCCTCCCATTATAATAAAAACTCCGGAAATCCACTGTGACTGGTAGTAGACATGCCATAATAATGAAACCTCACTTACTATACTTTGACTGGCAGTAGGCACTGTGTCCTACCATTATAACGAAAACTCTCCAGCTCGATTGTGACTGGCAGTTGGCAAGGCGGCCTCTTATTATAATAAAAACTCTCCACCTCGATTGTAACTAACGGTAGGCAAAAGGGCCTGCCATTGTAATCTGAACTTTACAGTGATTGGCAGTACGAAAGAAGATCTGCCATTATAATGAGAATTCGTCAACTCGACTATGTTCAACAGATGTCAAAAGACGTGCGGTTATAATGAAAATACCGAACACGGTCGTGACTGGAAGTAGGCAAGAAGGCCTCCCATTATAATGAAAACTCCCGAAATCAACTGTGACTGGTAGTAGACATGCCATAATAATGAAACCTCACTTACTGTACTTTGACTGGCAGTAGGCAATGTGTCCTGCCATTATAACGAAAACTCCCCAGCTCGATTGTGACTGGCAGTTGGCAAGGTGGCCTCCTATTATAATAAAAAACTCCCCAGCTCGACTGTGACTATCAGCAGGCAAGGGGGTCTGCCGTTATAATGAAAAATCCTCAAACTGATTGTGACTGGCAGTAAGCAAGCCGCCTGCCATTATAGTGAAAACTCCCCAAATCGGTTGTGGCTGCAGTAGGTAAGGGGGCGTGCCATTATAATGAAAACTTTCGAACTCTATTTTAACTGAGAGTAGGCTTTAGGGTCCGCCAATATAATCAAATATCCCCAACTCTATTTTGACTGGCTGTAGGCAAGGGGCCGGTATTTATAATAATAACTGTCCAACTCGGTTATGACTGACAGCTAGCAAGGGGGTCTGCCATTATAATGAAAGCTCCCCAAGTCGATTGTGACTAGCAGTCGAAAGGGGGAGCCTGCAGTCATAATGATAACTCCCCAACTCTGCTTTCAATGACAGTAGGCAATGGCGTTTGCCAATATACTGAAAACTCTCCAACTCAAGAGTGACTGGCAATAGGCAAGGGAAACTGCCATTGTAATGAAACCTCCATTGTGACTGGCGTTTGGGAAGGGGCCTACTTTATATTGAAAACTCCCCAACTCGTTTGTGGCTGCAGTAGGTAAGAGGGCGTGTCATTATAATGAAAACTTTCGAACTCTTTTCTAACCGACAGTACGCTTTAGGGTCTGCCAATATAATCAAAAACCCAACTCTATTTTGATTGACATTAGGCAAGGGAGCCTGTCATTATAATCAAAACTCTCCAATTCGATTGTGGCTGGCAGTAGGTAAGGGGGCCTGCCATTATAATAAAAATCCCCAACCTTGACTTTACATGAGAAGCAGCGTAACGCGTCCTCCCCGTTGTGTTTCTTTGATAACGTTAAGAACCATGCAATTTAATAAATCTTACTCACGAATTGTAAAGTACTCTGCAATGCAGTATTCCGTGGCGAAGCACGGATACATTAGCTAGTACACTATAAATATAACTGACGCAATCCGACTCTTTCTTGGTGCTCTTGGGAATTACAAAATAGAAGCGCAAAACTTATGCATAGACTGATTTCAGACATAATTTTCTATGAAGTTATACTCACTTAAAATTTTCCTCGGTGGGCTATTAGCCCATAAATATTAAAAACCTCTCCCTAATTTTAGATAAGAAGTTCATTTTCAATTTTGAAGCGAAAAAAATACTAAAATTTTTATATCACATGTTTTACTATGACAACTATTTTCTTCATTGTCACTCAACAATAGATTATTGCAATCTGGTAACTTACGGTTTATACAAGATAATTCCCCTACTCACATGTGTCAGCCTTGATCCACGTATGAATTAATACACATTGTATTTCTATGAATGAAGAGAGATTTATATGAATTAGGTAGGCCTTTGCTGGCGAGATATAGTGTTTACAGTGCACTATGTCTTCTGGTATGGCCTAGAAGAAAATTGTTACTTTCATTGACCTGTCTCAGTCTTATACTTGGCTTTGACAATATGAAAGTGGCTTAGGTATGAGTAACGCTAGTAATGCCATTCCTTATGCAGCCAGTCCCTGCTATGAATGGCTTGAAGATGTCGCTCATAGGGTCGGTTGGTGCACGCATTTCAGTGGGCTTGGCAGACTGATGTGCAATAGCGACTTCTGGCTCAGTGAGGAAAGCAACGGGAAACTACCTCACTCCTCATTTCCCTAGTACGCCTCTTCAGTGACACCTAGGCCATCTATGACAGCTAATGGTGAACCTGTTGAGGATCCGACCAGCCTTCGGGCTGAATACCTAACATATACATGCATTTCTATGAATATTCTTTTCTGGGCATCTGGTGATTTTGGGTATGTAGACCCAAAGTAGCACATATTACGAGAGTGCCCGTTTCTCCAGCTGATACAAAAAATGTTTCAAATACAAACATTATTTATAAGTAGGAAATATTGTAGAAACATCTTTTCCCTGGAAAATGTAAACGCCTGCTAAATGTTTTATATCTATATATCGATATACGTGTTGTATTTCTGAAAGCATTCATTGAGAAGTGATAGTAGATTTTTGAATTGTATAGTACTACTTGTAGTGGTCCGACTCGTTGGCTGAATGGTCAGCGTACTGGCCTTCGGTTCCGAGGGTCCCGGGTTCGATTCCCGGCCGGGTCGGGGAATTTAATCGCTTCTGATTAATTCTTCTGGCTCGGGGACTGGGTGTATATGTCCGTCCCAACACTCTCCTCATCATATACAGACAACATACTACACTACCAACCACCACAGAAACACGCAATAGTGCTTACATCCCTCCATAGAGGGTTGGCGTCAGGAAGGGCATCCGGTCGTAAAACAGGGCCAAATCCACATGTGCGACGCAGTTCGCACCCGCGACCCCACAGGTGTGGGAAAAGCGGCAGGAAAAGAAGATAGTACTACTTGTAGTGCCAGGCTTTACTCGTGTACTTTCTACCAATATTTACTTGTAGTAATTCTGTTACGTGTTTGAAGTAAATGTTTGTAGATATCTTTATTCTGGCGTCGATTGGTAGTTAACGAACTCTTTTGTATATTTAGAAATATTGTTATGGGTATAATTTTAAGTTTTAATTTGAGATTATTCAGTTTTGCGTTAAACTGTTCCCTTGTGGCACTCCCAGATTGTCCGGGAAGTAGCCCGTCCTTCCAAACAAATAATAAATGTAAGTTATAACTGTAGCCTATACATTAAGGCGTCGCGCTATTGATATGATGTACAGTATACGATTCCAAATATCACTGATGCTATCACTAATAAACCTAGGGACCCCGAAAACTATTGAATCATCTCTCCTTTCGGTTATTTTAGCCATTTACTTTTCACCCCTTATGAATCCCCAACCTGAACTTGGATTTAAACGGCATTCACGGTGTCACAATTCATCTCAGCGACCCCGCAAACTATAGATTCAGCACTAATATTGGTCTTTTTCGATTATTTTGCTATGTTATCCGCTACCCTAGAGATGCTAGGGATGTCTTACCCCCATAGTATTTTTCCAGAGAGTAAGTCATAGTTTACTTGAGAGCTACGCTGGAACATGCACACATACATTCAAAATCTCGGTTATTTTGGACATTCTTTATCACCCCTTCCCACCTCCTCATGCGAATGGGGCTGATCTTGGGCTTAAACGATATCCAGAATGTCACTGTTCTCCTCAGAGACCCCGAAGACTATGGATTCTACATTAATATGGGTAATTTTCTACACTGCCTGACAAAAAATGTTAAGCACGCAAAAGGAGTCTTTGAAAGTGAATGAAACTAGATATGCTGAAAGACTATGTGCTTTTATTGAACTGATTACAGCATGGGATGAAAGAGTCAAGGCTGTTGGCAGTTACAGGTGGAATGTTTGAGCCAGGTCAGTAGGGTGTCGCAACCCCCCTGGCCGCAATGCATACCCTTATGCGGTTCGGAATGGTGCAACAGCCTTTGGTCCTCCCCTGAGGCAAGTTCGTCCACAGTTGTTGCAGCTGTCCCTCCAGATCCCGCAGGTTGTTACCAGGACGGAGTCCCCTTCCAATGTCATCCAACACGTGTTCAATGTTGGAGAGGTCCGGGGATCTTGCGGGCTACGAGAGGACCTCGACATGCTCTAGGCAGTCCATAGACAAACGTGCTGTGTGCGGACGAGCATTATCTTGTTCGAACATTGTCCCAGGGTGCTGTGCCATAAGCGGTAGTACGTGCGGACGAAGAATGACTGTGACGTATAGCTGTGCCGTCAAAGTCTGCCGAAGCACTATTAGAGGTTACCTGAACGCATATCCTATGGCTCCCCACACCATGATACCAGGAATTACGCCTGTGTGTCTTTCCACAATATGGGCAGGATCTGCCCTCTGCCCTCGACGCTGTCAAACCCGCACACGATGGTCATCGGAGGTTATGGAGAAGCGGGACTCAGCACCGAACATAATGCGGCCCCAGTCGTCCCCTAACCATGCCTTCCGGCGGATTGAGGTCGTCGAGACACTATGCGAACCTGTGCGACGTGATTGTGTGCCCTCATGTACCCACTGAGTCCAACATCGGGCCACTGTGACATCTAAATGGCTCACATGCCTGGAAATTGCACGATGCGACCAATCAGCCTCATGCAGTCCCACAATGCGGCCTCTGTCAAATGATGTCAGTTAGTGGATAGGATGTCCAACGCGTCTGCGAGGCATCGCCAGTGCTTCGCATTGTACGTAGTCCTCTCTGCACGTCTTGCTTAACTGTCTGACTCACAGCAGGTGACTGGTAACAACTTATAAACAACAGGACGGTGCCAACACGAATGCACTGGTGGGCGTTCTACACATTACAGATCCTTGTAAATCTAATAATTTACTCGCACGTCAATGGTATGCGTGTATACAGAAATGGGGTAATATTTGACCACTCTTTCTGGGTGCTTACCTTTTTATGTCAGGCAGTGTATTATTGTTATATTTCATCTCCTTTCCACCCCGCCCCTAGGGCTGCTAGTGGTATCTTACTACCAAAGTATTTTTTCTCCATAGAGTACATCATACATGTACCTAGTTTGCTTGAGAGCTATGACGGAACATACGCACATACATTCATAATCTCTGCCATACTTTTTTTATCTCTTCTCAATCGCCATACCGATGGAGGCTGATCTTGGACTTGAACGGCATTGAAAGTGTCACTATTCATCTCAGTAACCCAGGAAACTACGGATTCGATACTAATATTCGTCCTTTTCTACTTTTTTTACATGTCAGCCCTCCTCACCCTGCCTCGAGGGATTCTAGTGATCTATTACCCCTATAGTATTTTTTTTTTCAGATAGTAAGTCATACGTGTACCAAGCTCAGTTAGGAGATATACTGAAACATACATTCATTATCTCGGTCATTTTGGGCGTCATTTTTACTCTCCTTCTCAACCTCCAATCCGACTGGGGGCTGAACTGTGACTTAAACGGCATTCAGACTGTCACAGTTCATCTTGGCGACCCCGAACACTACGGACTCGACACTAATATCGGCCGTTTTCGGTACTTTCCTTACATTTCACCCTGACCCCCAGGGGTGCTTTTTTTTTGCTAGTGCTAGTGGTTTCCCATTTTCACGCCAGGCAAATGCTGGGGCTGTGCCTTAATTAAGGCCACGGACACTTCCTTCCCACTCCTAGGCTTTTCCTCTTCCGTCGTCGTCATAAGCCCTATCTTTGTCGGTGCGACTTAAAGCCAATTGTAAAACATAAAAGAAAGTATATCATGTTCCAATGAAATGAAATGGCGTATGGCTTTTAGTGCCGGGAGTGTCCGAGGACAAGTTCGGCTCGCCAGATGCAGGTCTTGTGATTTGACTCCCGCAGGCGACCTGCTCGTCGTGATGAGGATGAAATGATGATGAAGACAGCACATACAACCAGCCCTCGTGCCAGCCAAATTAACCCATTTTGGTTAAATTATGGTTAAAATTCCCGACCGTATCGGGAATCGAACCCAGGACCCCTGTGACCAAAGGCCAGCACGCTAACCATTTAGCCATGGAACCCCACATCATATTCCAATACAGAGCAACGCACGACATGTTATAGTATTCAGACACGACCTCACATAATTGATTTTAAAATGCAGTATATTAAAAAATTTAATTACAGAAAAAGGCCTACATTACACAATGCCAATAGCTCACAGAAATATCTTATTTTGCAAATACGTAATCATGCGTAAATTCGTGTCCGCGTCCCGAGTTGGTGTGACTCTTTTCAGGCACAGCCCTAGTGGAAATGAACTGCATATACCGTTTTAACCACATAACAGCCCTAATGCCAATCTTACATTTCTGGCAGTATCGGGAATTAAACCGGGAACCCGAGGACGGTGGCTAATAGCGCTAACCATTGCACTAAGAACATCATCAGATTCTATGAAGTCAAAACCGGATGTACTTTTAAGAACGAAACAGTCATGTCATTCTTTGTTTAATATTGTGGGTTTTTTACAAGTATGTTATAGAGTAATATTCATATTGAACTCGTGTTCAACAGACTAAAAAGCTTGTACGTTACGGTACATTTAACTGTGTCGACAATGGAAAGTGTGGCTTCCTACGTAACAAAACATTCACAGGGTTGATTAGTTCTGAGTGAAAAATGAAAATCCAGAGCCTGTTTCCAGTCACTCGACCGGGTTTGGAATGGAATGAATGAAGCCCCATCTAGCGGCGAGGGTAGGAAATGTACCGGCTGCCGAAACCTGTCGCACTCCTCTGGGGTGAACTGCATAAAAAACAACTGAAATAGACTTACATTTTTCTCTCGGAAAGCATTCACCGAAATCGCCACCCTAGTAGCATTTACCTTCGCTAACATGATACCGTATTGGAAATAGGCCAAAATTACTTTTTTTTTTTGAAGACAGCATTGTTGAACGTGTACATGAATATGAATCTCATTATCACCACTACTGATACATAAATCACTACGTTGCCTCTATCGTGAAATGGTAGGTTAGCTAGTGAATCGAGGTTTCCCTTATCACATTAGCAATTACTCTATTGCTATTTCCTGCGAACGTTGTTCTTGTAAATATGGCCACTTTCTGAAAGATTGAAATAATTAGGCTGATAGCTGTCATATAAAACACTTTGAAGTCCTACTTTTATTATTTAGTCGGTCATTGCAACACACGGTGAGACTACAGCAGATTGCGCGGCGACACAAAAGAACTTGCAATGTTCGTCACACGCAGCGCAACGGTCATTTCTCCCAGAGTCTATAGACTACTATAACTAAAAATGAGATGGTGTCTGTTTCTTATTGTTCGGGATAGGCTCGATAAATACTGGACCTATTAACCTGAAATTTGGTAAGGATGTAGGGTGAAATCCGGAATCACAGCAGGGATACTTTTGATTTTGATATAATTTACGCAATCGATAATTAACATTACTGCATAATAATATTCATACATTTATTTGTGTACACGATTGATGAGATACTAACTCTTTCTTAATCAAGTTCTTCTATACGAGCAAAAAGTGTAATTCTTTCGCAGGACGGGATTCAAATCCCCCAATATTGAGGACAGAAGCACCTCGCCTGCCGCGCTACACAGCTATCTTAGACGCCCAAGCATGACAACGTAAAAACATTACCGTATTCATAATGTAATGTTCCTTCAGACGTACAGTTGTTAAAGATACACAAGTACTGCCCTGGGAGGAAATACTTCCGTTAATACGGGGAGCATATTACGAATACATGCCTTGTCCTTTTCATAGCAAATTATCATAATCTAACCTTTCTCATTTTATGGACAGCTTTTATACCACAGAAGATATATGTCAATGACTGAAGGTAGTAATATATCGTCGCTCGACTGGTAAAAGGTTGTATTCCACAAAGCTCTCCTTATCAATTATTCTCCTTAAGACTGGTCACGCCTCCCAGCCACGTATGGATATGCAGTCCATCAGAACAAATTTTGTTGTGTTCATTTTCCTATGCCCATGTGAAAGGAAAATGAACCTTACAGTACCGTACCGTACTGTATGAATGTACGTTTGCATTACGTATTTACGCACTCCCTAGTGTACAATGCATTTTCGTTTAATCGTCGACATAAGAAAACGAACACAACTGACATTGTTCTGATGGACTGCGTATCCATATGTGGCTAGGAGGCGTGACCAGTCTTAAGGAGAATAATGGATAGGAAGAGTATTGTGGGATGCAACGTTTTACCGGTGAAGCGACGATATGACAACACGTACTGCAGCCATCAAATCGAGTCCGTTTGGTAAATAATATTAATTTTATTCTATATCACATGTGAATTGCACATATAATTGATTTAAATTATAACACTGCAGTATATCCCTAAGACCACCAAAGTCGAACAAGAAACCATTCGAGTTTATTCAGAAGCCACGTTTTGTTTTCATTACAAAAGTTATTATCTCTGCAACGCAAGCAGCCAACACGCGGTGATGGTATCAGAGAAGGAGTTGGGGTATTGCGCATTTACATTGGAAAGCTCCACTAGGTTAAACTAAGACACTTAAGTGAGATAGAAGACAGAGGAAAGTCTACCTGAAACCCCTCAATTCGTCTTGGACCCGTCCAGGTAAGTGACGAACGTATATCTCTCAGCCAATGAAAATTCGCCCTTGCTACATTTTTGAAAGAAGCGGGACGTAATGTTCATCTTATCTGCGATATTTAACACAAATTAACAAAGATTCCTTAAGAGCAGAGTACTAGATTTGACCAGAAAAAATTACCACCAAGATATTAGGCTAATTAAATGACAAACAATTAACTACGCACAACTGCGTGAGATAAAACCAGATGTGGATAGTTGCCGCCACATCGCAGCAATGGGAGGGAGTGCGAGTAACTACTGTAAATAGCGCAACCCAAGCCGTCATTATTATGTCAAATTGTACATCCATTTCTTCAATCACACCATATAAATTGAAAGGCAAGGACTTTATGTAATTAAACAGGATGGACATTAATTGGCATAACATTTCTTGTAATAGAACGACGCTCCAGTAACCGGGAATTCCCATCTGCTAAGTTAATATCGTTCCGCCAGAACGCAAGTAAGCTAGGAGAGAGCCCGCCTTTCGCAAATCAGTTGTATCAAGAATTATTGTCGGGAAGGACGTGAATTAAAATCGCTCCGTAAAGTGAACAAGTATAGTACAATAGAGTACAATTTACAAGTCTAAATATGACACTAAGTCCTAATGTGCTGCACTTAAGACAGTGACGTCTATCTTATATCAGTGAATTAAACTATATAAAGTTGATTTCGTGGAACAGAAAGTAATTATGTCAACTGGAGATTTTATATCTTATAATAACCATTTCATAATCGCATTACAGCAGGGCCATCCAAACAGCGCTCCCCGAGCGCTAGCGCTCTGGCCGCGCTCCAAGCCAGTGCTCCGAGCGCTTAGAGGGAAGGTAGTTTCGGTAGTGGAGGGAGGAGCTTGGCTGGCTGAGCGAGCGGTCTGCCCGCCGGGCCGAAGAGAGCAGCCGATTTTTTAGTGTGCCACTGAGATTTTATGTGTTAAAAAAACACAATTTGTAACACCACTACCGTGCCAACCACAGGGATGATTACGGTGATTTGACAGACGCCAGTCGCCAATCGAAGTTGGAAGGATTGAAAGAAAATTTCAAGCAGCACTGTTCTGTATTGTTGTTTTAATTTTTAAATGCTTGTTTATAAACGGGAATGAATAAATGACTGAATTATCTGAAGAACACAAAAGTTGTGACTTACCGTATTTTTGTCTGACAGGAGATTTAGGAACAAGCTACAAATGCTCGTCGCTAATTGCCAAAGCTGGGAAACCCTTCGCGGAAGGGAATGTAATCAAGGAGTGCCTAATGGACGCGGCGGCATGTATTTGTCCTATGGAGCTATTTGAGAAATTTCACATAATATCTCTTTCTCCTCACACTGTGGCTCGCAGAATAGACAATATGGCCGTTGATATGGAACAACAATTAATGGAGAAGGCAGCAAATTTTGTATCCTTTTCCATCGCCCTCGATGAATCAACCGACATTGCGGACACAGCTCAGCTCGTTATTTTCATTCGAGGGTGGATGACGATATTCGGCTCACCGAGGATTTCCTAGACTTGGTAGCTCTCAAAGACACCACTACCGGTTTCGATATTTTCAAAGCAGTGGGGGGGGGGTGTTTTTGAGTCAATGGGATTAAAATGGGAGCGGTTCACGAGTGTAACGACGGATTGAGCATCTGCATTACGTAGTCTACGAACGGGGTCCCTCAGCTATGTAAAATTAAAAATGACTGAGAGCGGTACTACCCTAATGGCGGCGATCCAGTGCTTGATACACCAGGAGGCAATCTGTGCAAAAGTCGCCAAGCTTAAAGACGTAATCGGAACAGTTGTGCGAGTGGTAAATTTTCTTCGATCCTATGGACTCACGCACCGTCAATTCGAAGAGTACCGGGCAAGTTGGCCGTGCAGTTAGGGGCGCGCAACTGTGAGCTGGCATTCGGGAGATAGTGGGTTCGAACCCCACTGTTGGCAGCCCTGAAGATGGTTTTCTGTGATTTCCCATTTTCACACCGGGCAAATGCTGTGGCTGAACCTTAATTAGAACCTTAATTAAGGCCACGGCCGCTTCCTTCCCATTCCTGGGCCTTTCTTGTCCCATCGTCGCCGTAAGACCTACCTGTGTCTGTGCGAAGTAAAGCAAATAGAAAAAAAAAATCAAAGAGTTCTTGGATGACTTCGAACCGGATATCCCGTGCCATGCAGAAGTAAGATGGCTGAGCAAGACGAAGGTGCTTCATCGAGTTTTTTGCTTGCGGAATGCAATAGATACCTTTTATTTATTTAATAGTGCACAAATGTGCATTAAGAATACATTAATCTTTCGCATATTCTAGTAAAGATTTTGTTCTCTTGTTACACTTGCTGAAATGATAGCGATCGCAATGTTTGTCACACAACATACACACAATGTAGAGACGGTTCATGGAAGGTATCTATTCCATGAATAGATACCTTTTATGGCACAAAAGAGCGGCCCGAAATTCTTTTGTGTAATCCTATGTGGGTGGTGGACTGGGTCTTTTAAGTGACTTTACTGCCCATCTTGAACACTTCGCTTACCGAGCTCGATAGCTGCAATCTCTTAAGTGCGACCAGTATCCAGTATTCGGGAGATAGCAGGTTCGAACCCCTCTGTCGGCAGCCCTGAAGATGGTTTTCCGTGGTTTCCTATTTTCACACCTTAATTAAGGCCACGGCCGCTTCCTTCCCAGTCCTAGCCCTTTCCTGCCTGATCGTCGCCATAAGACATATCTGTGTCGGTGCGACGTAAAGCCAATAGCAAAAAGAAAAAAACTTGGCTTCAGGGCGAAAAGCACAATATCTGCGATTTGGTGGCGGAAATTTAAGCGTTCGAAAGAAAATTGATTTTGTGGGAAAACCAGTTGCGTGCAAGGAACACAGGACATTTTCCATTGCTTGAAGCAGTGAAATAAGGTGTCGACTTTGATGAGTACTTGCAGGCAATTCGCCAATTACAAGAAGAATTTGAAATGAGATTTTCAGAATTATCAGAACCCCAAGCGGTGTTAGATGTAATTGTTCGAACATTTTCTCTTAGTGCAGACAGTGCTCCACAGCTATTTCAATTAGAGTAGCTTGAACTGCAGTGCAATGTTCGTCTTAAAGACCGCTTTCTGATGTCACGAAGTTTGGAAGAATTTTATAGTGGCTTTCCGCAAGAAGAATACCCCCTTTTATATAAAGATGCATGTAAAGTTCAGTCAATGTTCGGTTCAACGTACATTTGTGAGCGTTTATTTTCGGTTCTTAAGCTTACCAAAAGTAAACATCGTGCAACGATGAGCGATAGAAACTCGCGTAATTGTTTAAGAATATTGGTATAATATTGGTAAAATTTTTAATTTTCCTCTCAGATATGTTCAAATTTCAGTTTTGGATAAATCGCATTACTGCATTCCTTACTTTACACTTGATTTCGTTTCCTGCATATTCCATACATCGGAGTACCTTTCGATTTGTATATGCGGTATATTAGTTATGGCAAAACAGCCTTATCAATATGATATCAACAAACCCACAAAAGCCGACGGACGCACGACTGTACGTACGTATCTTGTCAGCGCGGTCCGAACATGGTCCGTCTCAGGTCTCCTCGCTGCCACACTGTAGTGGTGGTAGGGGAAGGAGCGCTAGTCTGACTGCCCAGTGCTCCCCGAGCGCGGGCGCGCTCTCGGAGCGCAATAGCTGGATGGCCCTGCATTACAGTCTTTGTTACATTCAGTAGTAACGACATACATTCCTACAGGCGAAGAACAATTCTAGTTCAAAGAACACTTTCCATTTCATATTTGTTGGAGATCAGCTAAGAGTCGGTTGTAGTAAACATTTACTGTTAGCACCAATGAATACGAGTACACCATTCGTTCGTACATGGAGGCAATTTCCTCTAAATTTAGCTTTGTCCGTCAAAAGTGTACTCAGATCCGTAGACTTCAAAGTACCGAGTAAGATGGCTGTGCGGTTAGGTACGCGCAGCTGTGAGCTTGCATTCAGGTGATAGTGGGTTCGAACCCAACTGTCGGCAGCCCTGAGAATGGTTTTCATTGGTTTACCATTTTCACACCAGGCAAATGCTCAGGCTGTACCTTAATGAAGACCATGACCGCCTCCTTCCCACTCCTAGCCCTTTCCAATCCCATAAGACCCATCTGTGTCAGCGCGGCGTAAAGCTAATTGTTGTAAGACTTCAAAGTAGAACTCCAAGCTAAAACTGCACTCAATACCTGTTTTAATTCCATTCAAATGCCGTATAAAACCCGGAAAGTGTAACTTTTATTCATAGCATATAGGCATATTAATAGTCTTGGTAGAATTTCCAGTTACTTTATTAGTAACTTCGACTGTCGAAGACAGGCTGACGTACTAATTATTTATAGTTTTATATTTCTTCATCGTAGAAACCGTGCGCAAGGTGCGGGAAGAACATTCCTGTAACTCGGCTTGACATTACCTAAACCTTTAGAAGAATAGAGCATAAAATGTTTTGCAAAAGAGTCCGGGAAACGACATACTTGTTTAAAAAGACCACTTGCAATAACAGTTTTATATACACTAGCAGTTTACTCGTTCTTCGTACGGGAATTTGCAATGAATTTACATGCCTGTATTCAAACGTTTAATACGGCATGTTAAACTGATATTTTTCTACGAAAACGTGAAGTGCGATAAAGATGAACAAAGTAGATACAGAATAAGGACGATCAGAGAATGTATTTTACGGTACAGTTCCTGGTCCGAAGTTGTGCGTAGTTCTCGTTTACATATTGTTGATTCTCTGACCATTGGAGTGGCGCTGTGGTAGAAAACTCATGAAACTCATCCCCTATTACCTACCTGTTTTATCAAAAATGTAAAATGGCTCTTTAGTCCTTCCCGTTAACCCACCTTGAAGTGACATGCACCAACGGGACTTTAATTCCGATTTTTCGAAAGCATGTCCGTCATTTACAGTCACATGATAAATACTTTTACGACATAAAATAACGGAAATAACATAGGCGATACCCCTGGGTGTATGAATTGGTGAGAATTGAAGGGAACTAAGTGACATTTTTCAGTAAAATCTATTTATTATCAATATAGGGGTTTTATATTGCCTCCGTGGCTCAGACGGCAGCGCGTCGGCCTCTCACCGCTGGATACCGTGGTTCAAATCCCGGTCACTCCATGTGAGATTTGTGCTGGACAAAGCGGAGGCGGAACAGGTTTTTCTCCGGGTACTCCGGTTTTCCCTTTCATCATTCATTCCAGCAACACTCTCCATTCTCATTTCATTGCATCTATCAGTCATTAATAAATCACTTTGGGAGTGGCGACCCCATCGTACTAATAGCCTATATCTGCTTCATTCATTCCATCCCTGACCCGGTCAATGACTGGAAAACAGGTTGTAGGTTTTCATTTTCATCGGGGTTTTATACGAAGCTACATCAACTGGAAATGAAAGGAACTTACTCCAGTGAATTACACGTGGTAGTTCCAGAGCCGGTGGTGAAAGAAACTTCACGGTTCTCGCTACCACTCCATGTCCGCCGTTCCCGATGTGTCAATACTGAATGCTTACAATGGCTTGTTAGATTAGATTGTTGGTAGTGCATTATTTTCCTTTGGTTTAAATCAAGGGGATGAAGATGAGATAGGACAAAACTACAACAGCCCGTACTTCAGGGCCATGCCACTTGGAAACGCTGCAAAGGGAAGAGTCGCATCGTGATTGGCTGACTTGATCTCGTGGCCTATAATGCTTGTAATCACAGTCATAAATTGGAAAATTGTGAATGAGTTCTATACGGCTTAATGCTGTACTTATGAGAAGAAGTTGCGACGAAGAACGAGTCTGTAAATTGTTTTGGATACGCTTAATGTCCAAGTTTTGCTATATGTTTGAGTTCCCTAGTTTTGCAATTTCATTGTAAGCTACATGTAGTCAGAACATAAACGCTGTGAGATGTTATTTTCTGCCGAAGATGCTAATCACAGTGAAGGTAATTTATGGAAATGTACTTGTAAATAGTGCTTTTAATTATACTTTTTCATTCCTTCCATTTCATTGTTTTCAGTTTTGAAACTTTGTTTACAAATGTCATGTATTTTATTTCAGAGAGGTAACACCATGAGGTTAAAGTACTCCTGCAATTTTCCAGCATGTACAAGTGGATATTATGTTGATATGACTGGCAGCCTCAACATCAAGAATAAGCATTTTTATAAATTTCCTAAGGATGCTCTGAAGCAGTGGAAACACGTGTGTCGTGTGAGTGATGCTGCAAATTGTTCCAGTTTTTATGTTTGTGAAGATCATTTCCTTCGGTAGAACCTCATTAACTACCGATACACTAGGCACCGATTAAATGATGATGTTGTTTAATCAATCAATCAATCAATCAATGATCTGCGTTTAGGGCGGTCGCCCAGGTGGCAGATTACCTATCAATTGTTTACGTCATATTTACATTTATTTATAATTGTTTACCTATCTTGTTCTTAAATTTTGTCAACGAATTTGGAAATTTATTGAACATTCCCCCTGATGATGTATTCCAATCCCTTATTCCACGTCCTATAAATGAATATTTGCCCCAATCTATCCTCTTGAATTCCATACTGAATGTGGTGAATACTGGGCTGCGAGGGGTAAAATATTGATGGATGCTAACAAAGCTCCATCTGGTAGGTGTTGGAATGTTGAGGGTGAGGTTATAGCACTTTCAATTTATAAACGGGCCTCGCTTATATCGATATTTGGCTACTCAATAATCTTCCCTCTGTCACGCTTTTGAAGTCTTTACTATCGCAAATACCTTTTGACACTGGTCTGAATCCATCTGTAGTTGAAGTGCAGAAAGTAGAGGTTCTAAGATGTCTGATATTGACAAACACTGTGCCCTCCACTTTGATGAAATGTCGGTAAAAAAGGGGTCATATTATGAGGCTAATGAACAACGTATATGTCGGTATGAAGATCTTGGTCCTTTAGGAAGGTGACCTGTTCTAGCAAATCATGCATTAGTCTTCATGTTAAGAGGTATTCACAGAACCTGGAAACAATTACTGTAATTGCTTATTATTTCACTAAAAATTCAGTACCAGCAAGTAATGTAGCCTTACAACAGCTGATTGTATTTATCATAAGTAAGGGTTGAAAGTTGTTTGCACAATTTGTGACCATGGCTTGACAAATCAGAAAGCATTGTCAAGGTAATTTAGATAGACCCAGTCCATTCCATCAACTTGTGAATAGTGAACCAATTATTGTCATATATCAAACAATCAATCAATCACTACTGACCTGCATTTAGGGCAGTCGGCCAGGTGACAGATTCCCTATCTGTTGTTTTCCTAGCTTTCCTTAAATGATCGCAAAGAAATTGGAAAATTTATGAACATCCCCCTTGGTAAGTTATTCTACTCCCTAACTCCCCTTCCTATAAACGAATATTTGCCCCAATTTGTCCTCTTGAATTCCAAATTTATCTTCATATTGTGATCATTCCTACTTTTAAAGACCCCACTCAAACTTATTCGTCTACTGATGTCCTCCCACGCCATCTCCCCACTGACAGCTCGAAACATACCACTTAATCGAGCAGCTCGTCGCCTTTCCCCCAAGTCTTCCCAGCCCAAACCTTGCAACATTTTCGTAACGCTACTCTTTTGTCGGAAATCGACCAGAACAAACCGAGCTGCTTTTCTTTGGACTTTTTCCAGTTCTTGAATCAAGTAATCCTGGTGAGGGTCCCAAACACTGGAACCACACTCTAGTTGGGGTCTTAGCATAAACTTATACGCCCTCTCCTTTACATCCTTACTACAACCCCTAAATACCCTCATAACCATGTGCAGTGATCTGTACCCTTTATTAACAACCATATTTATATGATTACCCCAATTAAGGTATTTTCTTATATTAACACCCAGGTACTTATAATGATCCCCATAAGGAACTTTCACCCCATCAACGCAGTAATTAAAACTGAGAGGACTTTTCCTATTTGTGAAACTCACAACCTGACTTTTAACCCCGTTTATCATCATAACATTGCCCACCGTCCATCTCACCACACTATCGAAGTCACCCTGCAGCCGCTCACAATCTTGTAACATATTTAATACTCTGAGCAGAATAAATTCATCTTCAAACAGCCTTATCTCTGATTCCACTTCTTTACACATATCATTGATATATATAAGAAAACATAAAGGTCCAATAATACTGCCTTGAAGAATTCCCCTCATAATTATTACAGGGTCAGATAAAGCTTCGCCTACTCTAATTCTCCGAGTTCTATTTTCTAGAAATATAGCCAACCATTCAGTCACTCTTTTTTCTAGTCCAGTTGCACTCATTTTTGCCAGTAGTCTTCCACGATCTACCTTATCAAATGCCTTAGGTAGGTCAATTGCAATGCAGTCCATTTGGCCTCCTGAATCCAGGATATCTGCTATAACATGCTAAAATCCTACAAGCTGAGCTTCAGTCGAATAACCTTTCCTAAACCCAAACTGCCTTCTGTAAAACCAGTTATTAATTTCACAAACATATCTAATATAATCAGAAAGAATGCTTTCCCAAAGCTTACATGCAATACATCTCAAACTGACTGACCTGTAACTTTCAGCTTTATGTCTATCACCCCTTCCTTTATACACAGGGGCTACTATAGCAACTCTATGTTCCCCATCCTCTGAAAAATACGAGAAGTGCTTTAATTGAAAATAAGATTCAAGTTAATTATCACAAGGTGGTAAAATTTAAATACATTGAGAGGGTATTCAATATAGACCAAGATAAAAGATTTAAAACTTTGCCCAAACTGAGAAAAAAAAATTCAACTTCCAGGATAAAGTTGCTGCTGCACAGTTAAGCCATACTGTGGCAGCTGTAATGAAACATATGTGGCTACTCAAAGTGTTGCCCTCAGAAGCTATATAAACAACAGAATTTGTAGAAACAAGTGACAACCTTCTGGATTCTTTGGACAGTTGTTACCAGAATGCCCACGAAAGTTTTTTTTTTTTTTTTTTTTTTTTTTGCTAGGGGCTTTACGCCGCACCGACACAGATAGGTCTTATGGCGACGATGGGATAGGAAAGGCCTAGGAGTTGGAAGGAAGTGGCCGTGGCCTTAATTAAGGTACAGCCCCAGCATTTGCCTGGTGTGAAAATGGGAAACCACGGAAAACCATCTTCAGGGCTGCCGATAGTGGGATTCGAACCTACTATCTCCCGGTTGTAAGCTCACAGCCGCGCGCCTCCACGCGCACGGCCAACTCGCCCGGTGCCCATGAAAGTAAGATGTATATATGTGCCCTTTCAGGAAATTCTCCCCACATTGAGTTTTGGAACAATATTATATTCTGACAGAGATAGGTACCTGGAAAATAAGAGACCTTAAAACTGGTAGTGATAAGACATGCACATTCAGTTTCATTGATGGGTTGCAGATTACTATAAGATTTGTTATGTTTTTGTGGAATAGGTAGAAGAAAGTAGGATTCAGGTATCTAAATATGAAATCTCTCAATCAGGACCCCTTAGAGAATGCATTATTTTGCATATGACAGCACGGCATTTTCAACATATATCCTTTCAGTTTGTAGCACCTCTAAAAACCTGTATTGGAAATAATATGGCTTTGCCCTTCAAGACTATGGGTAAGTGCAAGAGTGATAATTGTTTTCCCCTTAGCAACTTATGCCAGTTTTTGAAGTGCTGATGACGACAATCTAGAAGTACCGAAGCGGCACTGGCTCTGTTGATCCTGAAGGTATAAATTAATGTCTAAGTCAGATCAGTGAATCCCACTCTGAACTTCTGGAGGACAATCAAGCTGTGACATATGTAGCAGGATATATTTTGAAAGCTTTAGGTATAAATAATGAGTATAATGTGTGCAAGGGAAATCTATATTCACCTAACTTGACTGAAAGCCATTTATTTACATCTTTCAAAGAAAACAGTTCATCAACTATCTTGATGTATACCAGCGAACAACTGAAATATTTTCTGCTTCATATTCATGACCAACTGTATATATTTTTGGACAAATATGGTCATACGGAAGCATTAGAAGATAGCTTAAAAGGTGTAATCTCCAGGCCGTCTTACTCCTTTTGTAGGAAACATTGTCTCGAAAATGTAATTTTGCAGGCAGTTATTCCATTTCTCATTTAAAAGATTGTAAAAATTTGGTCAAAAGAAATTATTCAGCCGGACATTACAAAAAGGTAAAAAATCAAATCCCAGTAACATTGTGTTTGTAAACCATATTCTTTTTGCCAGATTTTATTATCAAGTTAGCTGTATGCAAGCCTAGGTAGTTTTAAGACTTGTGCAGTTGTATAGACTGTATGATTGCTTGTCCTTTTTTCTGGCACCAATATTTCTTCATTGATCGATTGGGTTTGCTATGCCGTATGTTAGCCTAGGTAATTTAGTTCTAAGACTTCTGTGGTTGTAGGCATTATGTGTGTATAGCCTATTGTATACTGCTTGTCTTTCGTTGATTAGGTTACATATTGTCACATGTAGGCTGAGGAATTTTAAGACTTGTGTGGTTGTAAATATTATCTGTATATACTGTATGGGTTCATGGTGTGGGTTCCTGAAGTCGCATCCTAGTTCGTGAACCATGGGCAATGGTTGAGTGGCATAGCAAGTGATCCTGAGAGTTCGGATACCAGTTGCTATGGAAGAGGAGTGGGCATCTCGGACATATTCTGTGTAGTGGCCCTCCTTGTGCTCAGGCGGCTTGGTCTTTAAAATCCACCGGAGGTCCCATAACCCGTTAGAGGGAAGCATTTTCATTCACTGAGACTATGTGTAAGTAAGGTTAGGTTATCACCCTTCTTTGCAGAATTGTACCTAAGATAACGAAAGTGAAGTCCATTTGGAGACGATTAAGGATGGACAAACTCTAGAACGAGGAAATTAGAAAGGAGTACCGGTATATGGATAAGATTAGTGAAAATTTCCAGGGAATAGACACCCAGCAGGTTCAGGGTAAAAAAAGAGGGTGGGAATAGAATAGAATAGAATAATTTTTATTGTCGTTTGGCAACTGGCAGTTGCAATGGACCGAGTCATAGGTGCATAGTTAAAAAATATTGCAAGTATCTCATTAAGCACAGAAAATAAATACAACTATATACACAGAGTTGGCGTGAACGATTTTGAGTTACAATTAATTACATCCTACCTCAATGACAGGTATCAAATTGTACTGGTAGAAAATCAACCAAGAGGATGATTTGTGTAGCATATCTATCCTTTCCTCCTCAACATATTTTAAGTCTCTATTGCCTGTTATGATAGTAATATCATCTGCATAGAGCAGGGTAAATTACTAACAATATCATTTATATACACAAGGAAAAGGAAATCTCCTTTAACTGAACACTGAACCACCCGTGTTTTTACTTTGAGAGCCATATTCATTATGAGAGAAAAAATGTAGACTATTAAATGTTATTCAATATGTTAAAATGCTGAGAAACGTGTGGGGAGGCGGGATATCCTATATCTATATAAATAAAATTGTAGGGGGTCCGCGGTATGTAATTTATTTTGTTTTGCCAGTTTTTCAGACATTTATCCGTTTTAGGTCAACTCAAGACCGAATCGGTGGTTTTTACGTTTCGTGTCTGTTTGTTTGTCTGTTTGTCTGTTTGTCTGTCTGTTTGTCTGTTCCACCATCACGTCGAAACGGCTGGATAGATCTCAACCAAACTTCATATTTAGAGTATACTCATCCCAGGGAAGGTTACGATATGCATATCGTTTTAAAATCTTTGAATACACGGGGAGTTTATAGGAAAACCAGAATGGTTTTTCCACCACCACGTCGAAATGGCTGGATAGATCTCAACCAAACTTCATATTTAGAGTACACCCATTCAGGGGAAGGTTTCGATATGCATATCATTTTAAAATCTTTGAATAGACGGGGGGTTTATAGGAAAACCAGAATGGTTTTTCCACCATCACTTCGAAACGGCTGGATAGATCTCAACCAAACTTCATATTTAGAGTATACTCATACCGGGGAAGGTTTCAATATGCATATTATTTTAAAATCTTTGAATAGACGTGGGTTTATAGGTTCTGGTTTTCCTCCATTTTCTCTTATACTATTAATTTTCTGTAAACTTCGTTTACCTTACGTGAAACGTCTCTTCATTATAAACAACTTTCGTTATGTTCATAATTTACCTTACTCTTCACATGACGGAGAAATTTACAGTTTTCCGCTGGTATCATGCTCTGCATTGAGTGACCGAACGAACCTACAGGTTACCATGGCAACGTCTCTGACTGCATGCCAGCAGGGAAGTAACGTATTGACATTTTCCTCATTATGCTTTTACATTCGTGGTTTTTCCTTGGGTAGAAGGCAAGAGAGGCGTCAATCGGCCTATCCGAGGGATATTGGCGGAATACCGTTGGATGTTATAACCGCCCTCGAATAGATTAAGTAATAACACCATTAGTCATCTTATTATTTGTTTACCTAGGAATCAGTGGACCTAAATTTCTCCTCTGTTACCGCTTTATTATATCCATAACTCATACTAGCATAATTTATTGAGGGGCATTTGATTTTCCAATACATTCACTTGGCATTTACATATTTGTCGTTATCCGGGTGTCCTTAGTTATAATCCATTTTCTATTACTTTCAACTTTCTTAACTGTATTATTTTCTTCCTTAATTACGCCGTATGTACGCGAGTGCTACAAACTACTGGATGTATTTCCACCAAGACTCATATTTAGAATATACACCTGTCCTTGGTAGGTTTTAGGGCAAATATTGTTTCTAAATCCCTGAACTGACTGGAGGTTTATACGAAACCGAAACAGTGATTTTGCACTTCCACAAAATATACACAACCAAAGTTAATTTAAATCTACCTGCCTTGGTAGAAATTAATTTCTAAACCTTTTTTCTCATGTGCATCATTTCGATACGAGGATTAATAAGGGAGATATCATTAACGGACCGTTTTTCTGTACAAGTCCCATCGGACTTAACTCACGAGCGGGTGCGTGTAAAGCCTATTCCTTACAACTTGAAAACTACTGAAGACATTCAAACCAAAATTTATATTTAGCATCCACCTGTCCAAAGGTCGGTTTTAAACGTAAATAACATTTCATGTTCCGGAATAGACTGGCGGTTTATAGGGAACCGAAATGGTGATTTTACTCTTCCACAATATATACAGAACAAGACCAACCTGACTGGAAATCGACCAAACGTGATGGAATTCCACCTCTAAACCTTTTTTCATGTGCATTTTTTCGTCAGGAGGATTAATAAGGGAGATATCATGAATGGTCAGTTTTGCAGGTTAAGTCCAGCGGACATAGCCCGAAAGGTGTTTTACATGGAGCAGATTCCTTATCAATATAAATCAAATCGTAACGACTGTGTACCTCTACACTGACTACTTTGGCGAAATTTTCGTACAGCTTTCCGTTTAAGGGGTAATAATGACCATCTCCATAATTTTTGGTTTAGTTTCCTGAAAGTCCTAATTTTTACCCGCCTCGCCCAAAATCCAGATTGCGGCATAATTTGCCAGAAGGAAAAGAAGATAATTGAAATTTGACCAAATTATACGTTTTAGCCTGTAACGAAAGGAAAACATCCAAGATCATTAAATTTTTCACTTTTTATCCCCGAAGAATATCGAAATATGCAGGCAATTTTTATGATAGTGCAGAGTTTCGGAAATTCCTATCACATTACAGATTGCACAATCTCCGTTCAATTTGGAATGATCTACAACCTTGGTCTTATGACTTTTTGCCGTATCTGTATACATTTTACGTTTGATTTTTCTCTATTAATCGATGTTAAGTCAATTTGGAATTTTCACATGCATAATTCATACTTTCGATTACTCATATAAAATACAGAATCATCAAACTCTTCACGAAAATTGGCCCACCCAGTAGCCATATGTGAGCCAAATGCTATGTATGTAGCTGTCACATAATTATCCGAAAAGTAATGTAATGTGAGATAATCTTACAAAAACGTCACCCTGTTCCACGTTTCTAACTCAATCTGACCCAAGAATAGATGACATATCATAGGACCAGCCATTTAGGCCACTAAATCCGGCGTGTCTTATGGTATAATCCTTTGTCGATATGACGTACGTTTAGTAGCAGTTAATCTGTAAATGAAGGTCTTCAACATTGTAAACACGCATATACTTTCGTATGTCGATCTATATATATTCACTGATGTCGATTTTTAGCGACCGAGAAAGGGTGGGTCTGCTATTGTAATCAGTACTCCCCACACCGACATTGACTGGCAGTAGGAAAGGGTTCCTTCTCCAACTCCTGTGTCACTGTCATTAGTAAGGAAGGCCTACAATTGTAATGAATAGTTCTCTTCTCGATTTGACTTGCAGAAGGCAAGTGAGCATGCAGTTTTGTTTATAACTCCCCTACCCGATTGTGTTTGGCAGTAGGCAAGGGTGCCCGCCATTATAAAGAAATGTCCTCATCTAAAATGTGACTGGCATTAGGCATAGTGGCCCGCTATTTTGATGGAAACTCACCAACTTGGTGTGACTGGCAGTAAGGTAGCTGGAAGTAGGAAAATGGACCTGGCATTATAATGATAACTGCATAACTCAACTTCTAGTGATAGTAGGGTAATTGCCTGCCATTATAATAAAAACTCCTCAACTGTAATCTCTCTGGAAGTAGGAAAGGGGGCTTCCATTTTAACGATACTCCCCAAATCGATTCTGTCCGCGTAGTAGGCAATGGGGCCTGCAATTATAATGTAAACTTCCCAACTCGATTGTGAATGGCAGTAGACAAGTGAGCCTGCCGTTATATCACAAATACATAACAAATATTTTACATTGGAAACAACGTACGGGGACCTCCCCATGCTCTTTCTCGGATAACGCTAAGAGACATGCAATTTTAAAACAATCTTATTTACTGCATGTACACTATTTACGTCGATATTCGAATACAATGTAGAATACCGTAGCGAAGCACGGGTACATTCGCTAGTAACAAAATAAAAGTTTTCATACCAGGCGGTACTTTGCAAGCTAAGATTCTCATACCTATAATCACGGCCAACTAGTGCAGCAAGGGATCCATTCCGCCGTGATATCACTTAGCAGCCAGACCATTGGAGCGCTGCGTTCATCTTTATTTCCAAGCTCTAACATGGACGGTGCACTTCTGTTATATATTGGTGTTCTGTGGTTTAAACTATTCATACTGTTGAAAGTATGTTTAAACAACAGTCCATGATACAGTGTGATGCACGTCTTTCCTTAATGCAGGTGAAGTAAAATTGCTAATATGATAGATGTGCTTCATACAGATCTTGAGGTAGAGCTTGGGAAAGGAAAGAAGAGAAGACTATGTTGATGTTAAGCGTCGTTGTGGCAGGGGTAAGGAGGACTCGATGAAACGAAAAGCAAGTTTTTTTTTTAAATTTGTGGCTCAGATCGCATTGAAGTTCGCAGAAAAGATTTTTATTCTGTGTAACACAGAAGATGATCTTTAGGTTAGGCACTCTTAACACTAGGCAAGAGTCCCACGGATAAACATGGCTACAACAAGAAGTCACATGCAATACCTGCAAGGATATGCAAGGAGATTTATGACCACATTAGTTCTTTTCCATTGAAATATACCCACTATGGTAAATAATAATAATAATCGTATGGCCTCAGCTACCGTGTGCAGACATTTCAATTTGACGCCATCTGGCTGTCTGCTCGTCAATTTCGACGTTCCGCTTTACTCTAGGCCCGCTAGATGGCAGACCGAGTAAACCGGAACTCTCTTGGTCGTCTATGGCTGATATTTTATTAATTTTGTCGGGTAAAGACCAAATGTGTCACCAGAGATCTTTTACATGCCGACATCGTACGACATGGAGTGTCAAATGGACTTTTTTCCGCCTTTCAAAAATCCGACTACATCTGCCGGGTTTGAACCCGCTGTCTTGGGGTCCGGAGGCCGACACTCTACCACTGATCCACAGAAGCAGCTACCCACTATGGTAATAATGAACTTAAATACGTCGATTTGGAGCTCAAAGTGAAGAAAATGAACTGTTTGTTCAAAACTTGTCACCCAACAAGCGAAGTTTAGTTTTAACTTGGTCTATTTCAACGAGAACTTTAACTTCAGTTTCAGTCGACCATAGAGTGATGTTTGTTCCACGTGTGAAGAGCTGGAAGGGAAAATGAAATCACACCACCTCTCTGGCTCAGCTGAGAGAGCAGTGCTAGCCGAACGGACAGTTCGTAAGCGACGGATTCTGAAGTTCTACAACGAACTGCAAAAATATAGGGAACTGTGTGCGATAGATAACTCGACATGTGCATTAGTATTTGACTTTATGCAGAATTTGTATTTACCCCGCATACCAGTGCAATTGTCTGTGTTTGTCTTTTGTGTGGCTTATCTAAGGGACGAAACATCTGTTATATTTATGTATACATAATGAGATGCCAAGAAAGGTGCTAATGAGGTGTGCAATTTCCTGAATCCTTACATACAAAAATATGTACCTCAGACTACAAAAACATTGTGTCTGTTTTCAGATACTTGTCCGAGACAGAACAGAAACCACACTTTTATTCTCTTTTGCTTGGGACTTGTGGAAAGTAGAAAATCGATGGTACCATTCATAGCTTTACAACTAGAGGTGATAGGGTGTTTGGGCTCATCAAGCGTTCAGTTAAGAAGACTGACAGAATTTATATTTTCCATGAATATACCTCACTAATAGCTAATGCTAGCATAATATCAAGGATGTTATCTTGACAAATGGTAATGATATGCTTGATTTCAACATGCTGTACAAGAAGCAAGCCCTTTCCAATGAATGTTTTTCTTCTGTCCCAAGGAATCAGAAGCAACCATTCACAACACCAGAAACCTTCAAAGAGTTTTTGTTTTCAGGCAAGGCCGCGGGTTCTGTAGGAGCGAGTCCGTTCACAGGTAGTGCTGTGTCTCACACCTTCCAGCTGCAGCAAAGAGGAAGCCGACCAGTGCCTGAAAATCTGTTCTACACCTTGAAAATGTACTATGAAACTGGAATTGCCCCTATCAACAAAACCAAGGTGGATGCTATTAAAATATTTCGAGCCTACTTACCTCATATTCACTGTATATAATACTTCTATGAAGAAATCTTCCAATGGCCCACTAAAAATGGTCTTGAAAATGAGGAAGGCTAAAGGATATGTTCTTATTGTTGTTTAAGTTCTGTATTTGCAAAAGGATAATATTAATTGACTAGCAAATGTACACGTGCTTCGCTACGGTATTATACATCGTATACGGATATCGAAGTAAATTACTGAACGTGCAGTGAATAGGATTTTTTAAATTGCATGTCTCTTAGCGTTATCCATACATTGTTTCCAATATAAAGTGCGAGTTGCGGAGTTGTGCTGATAACGGCAGGCTCACTTGTCTACTGCCATTCACAATCGAGTGGGGAAGTTTTCATTATAATGGGAGGTCCCATTACCTACTACGCGGTCACAATCGATGGCACGCGCCCTTTCCTACTTCTAGACATATTACAGTCGAGGAGTTTTTATTATAATACCTGGCACCTTACCTACTGCCAGTCAAAATTGAGTTAAGCTGTTATCGTTATAATGACAGGCCACTTTTCTTAATCACAGTCACACCGAGTTGGCGATTTTCCGTTATAATAGCAAGGCCACTATGCCTAATGCCAGTCTCATTTTAGATGAGCAAATTTGTTTATAATGGCGGGCACACTTGCCTACTCCCAAACACAATCGGTTAGTGGAGTTTTTAACAAAATTGCATGCTCCCTTATCTTCTGGCAGTCAAATCGAGAAGGGAATTATTCATTACAATGGTAGTCCCTCCTTACTAATGCTAGTTACAAACGGAGTTGGAGAAGGATCCCATTCCTACTGCCAGTCAAAGTCGATGTGGAGAGTAATGGTTACACCTGCTGCTGAGAGTCACTATCGATGTAAAATATTAATTATGATGGCAATCATACCCTTACATCGACAAATCGACTTCAATGAATATATATCGACATACGAAGTATATGTATGTTTAGAATATTGCAAACCTTCATTTACAGAATAACTGCTGCTAAACGATACATCATATCGACAAACGGATTGCACCATAAGACGTCTCATTTAGCGGTCAAAATGTCTGGTCTTAAGATATTTTCTCCTGTTTCATCTATTTATGGGTAAAATTGAGTTAGAAACGTTGAATTGGGTGAACTTTGGTAAGGTTTTCTCACATAGCATTACTTTTGGTTACTAATATGACAGCTACAAACAGAATTTGGCTCACGTATGGATACTGGGTGGGCCAATGTTCGTGTAGAATTAGAAGAATCTACCTTTCGTATAAGTGATGCGAACTACGAATTATACGTGTACAAAGAGCAACTGTAGGTATAATCGAGAAAGAGGGACAAATCTAACATATAAGGAATAGAGATACGACGGAACGTCATAGGACCAAAGTTGTAGATCACTCCAAATTGAGCTGAGATTGTGCCATCCGTTTAGTGAATACCACTTACCGGTTAGCCGCGAAGTACCTCGAAACGAAGGTCTGCACCGACTTTAAAATTGCCTCAATATTCCGATATTTGTGTGTGGGGGGGGGAGTAAATCGTGAAATATTTTAAGGTCTTGGTTGCTTTCCGTCGATTACAGGCTAAGATATATAATGTTGCCAAATTTCAATTTTATAGCTCTTCTTGCAGATTGTGCCATAATCTTCATTTGGGGCGAGGGGGGGGTGCTAAATTTACGACTTCCAGGAACCTATAGCTAAAAATATGCAGATGGTCGTTATTACACTTGAAACGGTAACTGTACGAAAATTTCGCCAAAATAGTCAATGTACACACACACGATCGTTACAATTTTATTTACTGTATATACAGTATTGTGCCCTTGTAAAGGCACCCAAATGCGGTGGTCTTCTTTCTTGAAATGTGCGCCGGCTGCTCTTGTAAATAATGACATTTATCAAAATACCTACCGCTGCATGTAGACTCTTCTTCCTCAAGAATGGTGCATCCGTATATCCCTCGGATTACTGGACCACACGTCGATCAGGGGTGAGAAAAGGAAAGATGGGGTAAACTACACTATTAAATGACGGTACCCAAAGACTGAATTAAAATTTAAATAAATAAAATGGTTTATTAAACAAGAATGCAAAGTGTAAAATGAAAGTAAAATGGTGTAAATGGAATAATGTGAAATGAAATTAAATTTTAAGACAAATAAAAGATCTGCATAACAATAAAATAATTATCTGCCTTGATAAAATTTGAGACTGAATGTCGACTAAATTTAGAGTTCTGGATTACATCGAACTACTGTCTCCATGACGATGACATGACCACATTTAAACACTGGTCAGAAATACAGTCTCATTTGAATGAATGATTTTTTATACCTTGAAAATGTCATCTCACAATCAATCCATTAATTAATTAATTAAATTATTAATTCGTCCAATTGACATTGACGGAAAGGTGTCTGTCAAATATTTAATCATGTTTAGATTCAATCGAGAAACACCCAACTCTACAGTAATACCAGAAATACACTAACCATGTGTAATAATAAATAAAAAGGAAAATTAACACAACCATGAACTTGGTATTTTATCCATTATAAAACCTTTGCCACATATTTAAATTGCTCATGGCTGAAAACAAGAAAATTAATTGAACTGAACATCTGAGTGCTACCACCACTCCTTTATTTTATTAAACCTTATTCATCCCACTGTGATAGTCCGGACATGTAAAACTACTTTAATTTATTAGGCCAAGTGCCTCAGGTTTACATCTGAAATGAAAGCGATCCCTTTACATTATTAATTCTTATTAGCTTGCCGCTATCTGTATTTTCATTGCGAATTCATACTTGTGGTACCACCACTAGATGGAGGCAGATCCCATCTCATTTATATAATTCATTTGCGGCACTTATGATACAACTGCTTGTTAAAGATCGCTTTTTTCCTAACTGAAATGTAGTGGATTTTAAGACTTGGTGGTTACAAACTCCTTCCTGGTATGAGCATACCACTACTATAATTTTGACTATGAACTAATCGATGATCTCTTACCCTAACACATGAAAGTTTATTTACATAAATAGGCATGTCAATGGAGAAACACAGCTCCTGAGAAATACTGAAATTAAAATAATCTAACTACGCCTATACTATTCTATTTACACACATTAAATCAGACACTATTCACGTATCAGATCTGAAATAATACGGTGACAAAATGTATCCAAAGAAATGATATCATAAAAATCTAGATCCCAAAAGATCGCTGCCTAATAAAAAAATTTTTAAAAATGCGCACTGAAGAAGCATAAAATATTACCCTGATTCAAGTAGCAAATAAATACGTGAATTTGATGGCAATCTTCTAACCTCAGACTAAAATGTCTGGACATGACCTTATTCAAATCTTTACGGACAATAATTATTGGTATTACATGTCATCAATAATTATACTAGACTGTCGAAACACGCATTGATCAGTCGCTCTGTTCACAAATACCTCGGACTATTAATCGCATACTTTCCGAGCATTTATTTCCCTGGAAATTATCTGAAGCAATACAGGCTTTCCGCCTACAATCATAACACATGTCGTCATATATTTAACACTCTCAGTTAAATTATTCATCTCTCAATTCTATTTATTCATCAATATTCTCGATGTAGTAACTCATGATACGGCCTCGCTCGCATCCGGCGGGCAAAAATATGTGTGTCGTTCACACATTCACTTATACGACATTATCAATAATATGGTCCAAATATCATATTTTCCATTTCTCAACATCAAACATCAGGGATATTGCTATTACTTTGCTCGTTATCGTGATTATCCATCTTTCCGCATATTATGTAATATCAGAGCTAACTTATCAATGGCTTCCTGTCGCTAATTAATTAACTGTAATAATGAGATTGTCTCTCAAAAACCACGGCTATCAAAATGCGTAACCACGTTACATAAGAAATTAACTCTCGCGTATCAACCAACGTTGCGAAATATAAAGTATGAGAGCTACCGGAAACGGTCATCTGAATAAAGATTACAGGGCGTGAAAATAATAAACTGAATGCGCGAATAGCAAAATAAACATTTAAACTGACATGGCGGCATCCACAAAAATCAAAGCGTCAACAAAAAATACCGCTCATTACCACAACTATATTATTCTCATAACATAAAAAATCTGCACTACACTGTATGTAAATTTCCTAGTAAAATAGAATTCACACATGTCAAAATGACTTACATTAAAAGAAACTGCGCAAGTAACACACGCTAACACTTATTATTATTATTATTATTATTATTATTATTATTATTATTATTATTATTATTATTATTATTATTATTATTATAAGTTTACAATTACTATCCGAACCGTGAATTATTTACAATCCTACTTAAATTTCTAAACTACATTGTTGATCATCGATTTGTTCATAGACCTAGATGTTTACATATTTATATTATGCTCATACCTTAGTTGGTGCTGGAGGCAGGTCAGATCATCCTCCGGATTCCGTCATGTTGCATTTAGCACGTCATCTTCAGGCTAATGTTATCCAAGAGGTGACACACGCAAACTTGATGCATTATAACACTATCGTTGCACACGTCCATATTTATTAACACTCACATTAACACTCCTGCGAAGAATACTCAATGACACTGCATTGATCACCTGACGTGAAGTCGAAACTTTGGACCCTGCTACCTGCCTGCCGAAGCTCTCTCTCTCACCCCTCTCAAATTGTTTGTGTACAGGATTAGCGGTTAATCACTTTCCCCGACTAAGACACTGAACTCAAGGTCTTAGTACGGTTCCAATTATGAAAACAGAGTTTCTCCCCTGTACTGACTGGACCAATTCTGCTCCCAAATATCTCACTTACAATAAGAGTTCTATGAGAGTGTGGAAAATTAGATGTAGTGTTCCCAGTGATGTGGAAAATTTTATAATAATCGTTTTCCAACATTTGACTTTTCCACGAAAGATGCAAACTACATGTGAAATAGTAAAGGTTGTGCAGCTACGAGTTACTACAAGATTCAATGTTCACCTCGGTCCTAGCACTTTAAGTTCATTCATGGCAAGTGTTCTGCATAATTTAAAGTTGAAATAAAGTTTATCAAAGTGTTCATTTCGGCTTAGATATTACTACTCACACAAATAAATCCAGTACTCACTAGAATGTCAACTACTGTATGAGACACTGAAGATTCTTATAAGACTGCGAATTCTCACAGGATTGCGATTCACTACATAACTGAGATTTCGTGCAAGACTACCGATCTTCTACAAGACTGAAGTTTACTACGAGACTGATTGAGACTGAAGATTCACCGCGAGACTGAAGATGACTGCCGACTCAAGACTGAATGTAGAGACTGAAGTTCACCACACTTGGTGTCTCCGTTTTGTAAACAGTCCTCCCCCACTTCGAGAATAGTTCCGCGGAAGGGATGTGGCGTAATAATTCTGCACTTGTGACTGATTTATCAAGTGTCCGTAGGTTATAACGTTAGGAAATGCACTCAAAACATTCCTAATTTTGGTCCGACTTCTGTGTTACATTGCGTTAGGAGAAACGATCACATGTTAATTTCTATGACGTCGCGCGTTACTGGCTCTATTTTCTGTCAGAGGATGGCGTCTTCCCGCCATGACGGTTCGCTTCCTGGGCGATACCACCCTTCCATGTAAAGTTAACAATTTCTAATTTAGCCACAGATTAATCACACATTTGCACTGATAAATTCTCAAATATTACTTGGAAGTCAGGACACGATATTTTACGGCTACTTCGGGCACCAGATCGCGAAATACTAGCTGTAGATTCCCGCTATGATAAGACATTAAAATTTGCAATTTTGTGATTGGCTGAGACGTTCGCGCTCGAGGTAGTTTGGGTTCTTCCATGTTCTGCTAAGGGGTGATGGGTATTATACGTGTCTCACTCGCACATCTAAGTAGGTCAAATTCCAACGCGTGGATTTCCGTGGGAACTGGATAGAAAGTTTCGCTTCCTGTCGGCATCATAAAACATGATTGGAGGTGCCACTTAGGCTAGCTACTTCCTGTCCGTGCTTTAAGACGAGTTCTGTGGATGTATCTTCCCGTCTGAACGGCGCCTGGCAGTTGCTTTGTTAGACTGCAATCTTTTCCCAGCCTACTGCTGTATTCCAATATGTGAATTATTAAATATTTAGAATATGCATTACTTATGGGTGCAGTATATATGTACTACATAGATATATTCTGCTCTACGTACAACACCTTTTGGGCTATGTCCGCTGTATATAGCCTGCAAAACCAACCGTTCATGATATCTCCATTATTAATGCTCCTAACAAAAAATGCACACGAGAAAAAAGTTTTAGATATATATATATATAATCTGCTCTACGTACAACACCTTTTGGGCTATGTCCGCTGTACATAGCCTGCAAAACAAACCGTTCATGATATCTCCATTATTAATGCTCCTAACAAAAAATGCACATGAGAAAAAAGTATTAGATATGGATATCCATCAACATTGGTTGATTTCCAGTCAGGTTAGTCTTTTATATATTGTGGGAGAGTATAATCACTGTTTCGGTTCCCAATAAACCCCCAGTCCATTCCGGAAATTTGAAATGGTATGGACCTCAAAACCTTCCTTTGGACAGGTGGATTCTAATGTTTGGTTGACATATCTCCAGTAATTTTCAAGTTATAAGAAATAGGCTTTACAGGCACCCGCTCTGGAGTCCGGTGGGACTTGTACCGAAAAACGGTCCGTTAACGATATCTCCCTTATTAATCCTCGTACCAAAATGATGCGTATGAGAAAAAAGATTCAGAAATTGATTTAAGGCAGGTAGATTTCCATTAAGTTTGGTTGTTTATATTTTGTGGGAATGCAAATTCACGGTTTCGGTTTCGTATAAACCCCCAGTGAATTCAGTCATTTAGAAACAATATTGGCCCTAAAACCTACCCAAGGACATGTGGATTCCAAATATGAAGTTTGGTGGAAATTTATCCAGTAGTTTTCAAGTTATAGACAAACAAACAGACAAACAGACAGCAAAGCTAAAAAATATGTAGATGGTCATTATTCCACCTGAAACGGATAACTGTACGGAAATTTTGCTAAAATAGTCAATGTACAGACACACGGTCGTTACGATTTCATTTATATAGATTGTGGTTAACAAATAAATGGCACCAAAACAAAAGCACTCGGTCATCGTAAATCTGTGCAGAATTGAAAAGAACTAACTTTAAAGACTTTCTCCCTCTCTGAGACCAAAACTTGTTAACTACTTTGATTGTTTCTGATGCTTGAAGTTAGTTTATCCATTTTCCCCATTCAAGTACCAAAATACAGCAACAAATATTGGTCATTTAACCTCTAGATTTTCTTTTTTTGTCTTTCTCTGAACATCGTCTGGTGTAGTAAGTTATCTTGAATTCTCACCAATTCTTATAGTAATTTTCTCCATAAGTTGAAGAATATGCCTAAGCGAAATTATGTACGCTACATAACAAAAGTATTTTTAAATAAAGGGACGTTTCGCGAATAGTCCACAGATTTTAGAGAAAATCAATAGTATAAGAGAAAATGGTCTACCGGGCGAGTTGGCCGTGCGCGTAGAGGCGCGCGGCTGTGAGCTTGCATCCGGGAGATAGTAGGTTCGAATCCCACTATCGGCAGCCCTGAAAATGGTTTTCCGTGGTTTCCCATTTTCACACCAGGCAAATGCTGGGGCTGTACCTTAATTAAGGCCACGGCCGCTTCCTTCCAACTCCTAGGCCTTTCCTATCCCATCGTCGCATTAGACCTATCTGTGTCGGTGCGACGTAAAGCCCCTAGCGAAAAACAAAAAAGAAAATGGTCTGGCTATCCTATAAAGCCCCAGTCTATTCAGTGATTGTTAATTTATGTGCATATATAAACCTTGATCTTGAGAGAGTTCACAAAAGTTCCTTCTGGCCTTCTAGCGTGTTCTGCCGGCCCTTTCGGCAACCCTGGAAGTTTAGAGGCTTGCAGCAACGCTGTTAACATCATGAACTGGAATGTTGAAGGATTAAGAGGTGCCCTGAACCTACTGACGAAGAACACAATAGTAAAGTACGATATCTGCGTATTGACAGAAACCTTCATCATAGAACGTAATAGCATCATTATACCAGGATTCTACCACTACGAGGTAACAGCAAGAATGCATGGAGGAAGAGGAGACCATCAGGAGGAGTCTCAGTATTGGTTAAACCCCATCTCTCCCCCTGTAAACAGCTAATGGGAGAAGATGACATACTCGTAATACGGACTAAGATTGGAGTAATTTTGGCAGCGTATTTCAACCCCGAATGCTCCGCAATGGATATTGTTGACAGTCTCGGCATAGCTTTGAACAAGATAAAAAAAGATGAGAGAATTATATTAGCAGGCGATCTAAACTGTGCCATAGATAAGCAAAAAGGGAAAACCTCCAAACGGAGGGAGTACTATAGATCTCATCTTTACTAAGGGATTCAAGATAGTTGGCCCGGCTAAACCAGGTTGCTCAGAAGAAGCCGTCGTGAGAAAACACATCCCGGTAAGCACAGAGATCATCTCAAGTATAAGCGAGACTAAAGAAATAATGAAAGACAACACACTTGGCAAGAAAATTGACATTGGGAAAATAAAGGCTGAGGCTACTCAAAAACGATATATCGAGAACTTGATAGAGAAGGAAAATTTAGATGAAGCAGCTCTCTCCCTAGAAAGACTCCTTATGGCAGCGGTATTACCGCGATCTGAAAGGAAAGGAAAACCCTGGTTTGACAAAGAGTGTTACTTACAAATAAAACAAACGATAGAGTCACTCCACAAGGCTAAGAATATAAAAACTACAGAAGTACTCGAGGAATATAGAGCCAAAAGAACGGTGTACAAAAAGCTCTTGAAAAAGAAAATAAGTGACAACATCGAAAGAGAAAAACAGAAAATTATAGAGGAAGCCAAGAGGGATCCATATAAAGCACTACACCCCAAAGAAAGAAGATTCCAGCCAAACATACCGATGGAAACTTGGGAGCAGCATCTGCGCAAGGTCATCTGCTCGAAGGAAACCAGGCCTCAGTTCAGACAGTCAGAGGTCTGTCATGAGCCCCAGCCTTTGACAACAGAAGAAGTAAGTTGGGCCATCAGTAAAGCTAAGCAAAACAGGGCTCCAGGTACAGATGGTATTAGGAATGAGTATATCCAAAAGACAGTGACAGAAACTATATCTATATGGACTGCACTGCTTAATAAGTGTCTAGAACTAGGCAGAATACCAACACAATGGAAGAAATCCACAATAAAGCCTTTATACAAAGGTAAAGGAGACACAGACGACCCTAACTCCTACAGAGGAGTAGCCTTAGAGTCCACAGGCCTAAAATTGCTAACAAGAGTCCTGACCAAGCGAATAGAGGGAATGATAGATCCATTGCTACCCGACGAACAGTTCGGGTTCAGAAAAGGAAGGTCCACCTATCATGGCTATGGAAAATCTGCTAGGACACATCAAATCTACGTTGGAAACACCAGGAGGAAAACTCTACGTGATATTTGTAGACTACTCGAAGGCTTTCGATTTAGTGAACAGGGAGATCCTAGTCAAGAAGCTGGAGAAATTGACCGGAAGATCTAATATGACGACGCTTATATCAAATATATTAGCGGAAAATTATGTGCAAATGGACGATGGGATAGGCGTATCAGAGTGGATACCACAGAAAATAGGGGTCCTCCAAGGAGATCCACTGAGTCCAATCTTGTTTAACGCCTTCACATGCGATGTAGGGGTAAAGATAAAAGAAAATACCAATGCGAAAATGTATATCTACGTGGATGACATGGCGATGGCTTCAGAGAACATCGATGAACTGCAACGAGCTATGGACCTACTCGTGGAATGGGCAGAAGAAAATGAAATCTGTATAAACGAGGGCAAAACAGAAATGATGATTTTCAGGAAGGGCGGTAAATTCGCGGAGGCTGACCAAATAATGTGTAGAGGATCGCGTCTAAGAAGAGTAAATCATTTCAAATATCTAGGGCTAACTCTGCAAACAAGTGGGCATTGCTTCCGAATACACATCAGATCCAGGATGGTTGCTGCGATCAGAGCAATGAACGACATAGGGAATATTACCCTTATTGCAGTAGAGACAGCTATGCAGCTATTTAAGGCAAAGGTAATACCGGTGCTGACATATGGCCTCGAACTCATAGGAGAGTACCTTACTTATAAACAACTGGAGGAACTGGAGAAAATCAAAGCTCGCTACCTCAAAAGGGTCCTGGGAGTATCAAAGTCAACCCGATCGCGGTTGGTATATGAGCTAACGAGGGAAACGTACCTGATAGAGGACCTTCGGAACGAGCTGATACTGCCAGTTAATGCGGCATACGAGAAGCTTCTACAAGATCTGAAAGACAAGAAAATGGAAATTTGGGATTCCTTCTACTCTACCGAAGCCATGATGGACAGAAGGTGGATGGGCACAAATTACCAGCTGCGCCACATCGCTACAAGAATGGCGGTCCATTGTTTCCATTTTAAGTTGTGCTCAGAGAAGAAATTCCATGACCCAAGTGATCAGTGTGTGTGCAAGCTCTGTGGTCAAATCTGCGGGCTATATCATATACAGGAATGCTCCGAGAGAAAGTGCTCAATTAGCGAATTTGTGAAAGCCTGATAGTGATAGTGATTTCCGCCCGAACTAAGCAGGCATGGATGTATATATATGATTGTATTCTTGTTTTATGGCCAGTGGCTGCATTAAAACATTATTATTATACATAAACCTTTTACAGCATGAGTATGCTCTAAATATGAAGTTCAGTCGAGATCTATCCAGATGTTTCGCCGTGATGGTGGAGGAAATAGACAAACAGAGACGACAGCTAAAAACTACTGATATGGACCTTGAGTTGACCTACAACGGATAAATATCTGAAAAATTGGCACCAAAAGAAACGAAATTACATACAGCGGACACCCTACAACTTTATTTATCTAGATTTTACCCGTTCCTAGGCTCGAACCAAAGTCCTGATCGGCATGTTTTGGATCCAGATAGCTTGGCTGACGCGCGCCCTGTGTACGGAAGCAAGCGCGACTTGAGGCCATGGAATTTTGAACTGAGATGAGAGAGACAGCAAATGTGGTGAGACAGAGTGAGAAAAAGTTTGAATGTTTGAATTTGAAACGAATGTCACGTGATGCGGGGGCGTGGAAAAGGGAGAGAAGTGAGCTAACTCCCCAAATTATCGTTTCCACGGTGCGCCGCAGTATCGCCATCTCAACTTTTATCGGAAAAATTAAATTAGTACCAATTTCGGGCCATCCACAAGAAACACAAACTACGCAGGCCGCACCTGTTTAATTTTTTGGAATTTTTCACCAGGAGAAGGCTTCTAATCGAGGCGTCCAGAAGCAAAACGCTGTGAATGCACCAGAACAATTTTTTTCAGGACACACTAAAAATTTATTACTTCCTTTGGCTGGCAGATATTCAAAATTCCTTCTCATTGTAGATTTATGTCCAATTAGGGACTATTTTTCTGACAATGTTTAAAATATTCCGGTTTTTTTATTTACTGTAGATAATCTCAGCACGCTCCACTATATTTGTAGTACCTACTACATGCGCTTACAATACATTTTCTTACAAATGCACAAACATAAATTACATTTGAATAATTAAATTTCTAGATGACTGTTAATCTTATCAATATCAATCAATATCAGTCTTCCTTTTCCTGAGAGCTTGAAAGTCCAGAGAATTAACAAATTTGTAAAATTCCTTTAAATACTTTTTTAATAGCAGAGATTCCCCCTCGTGTGTGCTTCTACAATTGTAGGGGGCTAACCTTGGTTACCCTCTTCAATTGAAGATCCTCTTCGCGGTGAGGGGGACTAGTAGCTCCTTTCTTGCGATGCCGAATGGAGCCCTATTGGGTAACCATTCGGCATACAAGGAGGAGGAAGCTAAAGCACCGCCCAACCCTAAGGTGTAACGCGACCCGTGCCGATGGGGTGCATGGCACATGGGAGATGTGTCTTGAACGGAGCCTTCGAGATACTTGGCGACCTCTCGAAGTAAGTAGCCTTACCCAGGTATGCGGGGCTCTGCCTGGGCGGACATATATTTCCCTAGCTACTCGTGGGACCTACATGAGTTCCGTAGCCACCCATAAACCGGAGAGCTCTTCTGGGGCCTCCGAGAGAAATACCAGCACAACAACAACCGAAGGGGACTCTTCGGAGATACCCTCGGACAGTACGACTTCAACAGTTAGAGGGCTCACTCAAGAGGTGGGCAATCTGCAGGTGAAGAAGAAGAAGAAACAGCGCTCTGGCGCTGAAAAGAGGAGGTACAAGAAGGCCTTAAAGGCCCGGGAGCAGGCCAAAGAAGGCCTAACTCCTGGGGCTGAGGGGACTTCTACTACCACAACAGCGACAACAGTGGAGGGATCCAATGGGCACAAGAGGCGGGACCCTGAAAAGGGCTCTGCTTCTAGGGCACAGAGGACCCCACCCACTAAGATGCCAGCGGGGAAACGACTTCTGTCGGGGGCAACCCCAGAAGAAGATCGGCAGACCCGCAAGAGACCCAAAGTGGAGTACGCCAGGATAGCTAAAGCTGGGATCAGGATGGCCATAGTACCTGTGGGATATCCTGACCAGCAGCTATCCGAGAAACAGGTGGAAGCTGTGGAAGAGGCTATCACCAATCTGATAGACGAGCTTCCGGAGCAGGGGCCCATTAAGCCTCAGTTCCTGGACTGCTATCTGTCAAGGGGTGCGGCCGTCATCATAGCGGAGAACAATGAAACTGTAGCATGGCTTTCTAGCCTTGTTACAGATATACAACCGTGGGAAGGAGCCAGGCTCACAATTGTGGGCATGGACAAACTCCTTTCCTACAAGAGAGTCATGGTCTGGATACCAGGACAACCAAAGGACAATAACGTCCTTTTGGGAAGAATGGCACGCCAGAACCATGGCTTAAATCCCGCCAGCTGGAGGGTCTACGACCGCATGGAGGAGAAGAGAGGCGTCCGCCTTGTGGTCAGCATGGACTCCAGGGATGTGGAGAAAGTGGTGGGGAAGAAGATCTTCTGCGGGGTGCATGTGGCTACCTTCACATTAGTGGAGGGCAAGCGTGACAAGCAGAGGACCAACCCCACCACAGATAAAACCGAGACCAGCAGGGGCGAAGAGCTGGAGCCCGGACAGGAACCGGGGCCAGCCAAACCCCAGGATCCATCGCGGGAGACGGAGCTGCAAGTTCCGGAGACCGCATAAGGTAAAGTATTTTATGAAAGTAAAGAATGATTACTTTCATACAAGCAAATATACAACATTGTATAGCGGCCTCTAGGGTACTTAATAGAAGTATCCAGAAAGGCGGGTATTCGGTCGCCCTGATACAAGAACCCTGGCTTAGACAGGGACATATCATGGGACTAAATTGTGCAGGTTTCACTCTATTCAGTGGAATAGCAGAGGAGAAGCCTAGAGCATGTATACTAGTTAAGGATCATAACGCTTGGGCTATACCGGGTTTCATTACTAGAGACCTAGTAGCAGTCCTAATGAGATATGAAGAGGGCGGACAGCCAAGAGACTTGGTTGTCTGTTCTGCATATTTCCCAGGAGACTCTGAATCTCCACCCCCGCCGGAGGAGTTCAAGAGACTGGTGATATACTGTAGGAAACAAGGATTAAACCTCGTAGTAGGATGTGATGCCAATGCTCATCATAGCATTTGGGGAAGTAAAAATACAAACCGAAGGGGAGAGCACCTCATAGAATTTCTATGTACAACTGATCTTGAGATCATGAATATTGGTGATACCCCTACCTTCATTAATAATAGGAGCGAAGGGATCATAGATCTTACCCTGGGTTCCATGGGAATCATGCAGGAATTTAAAGACTGGAAGGTCTCTCTGGAGCCTTCCTTGTCAGATCATAGACACATTGTGTTTTATATAGAGGGCTCCATCGAGATCCCGTCTTACAGAAACCCTAGACGAACCGATTGGATATCTTTTAGGGAGGACGTGAGGAGGGGACTGGAGGGAGGACCCTCAAATATAATTAAAAACAAAGAGGAGCTGGAGCTCAGTGTGAGTTTCCTCACACGGACACTGGTTACCTCTTATGAATTAAACTGCCCTATTGTTAAGGCAAAAAGAGTAACAGGAAGCTTCAAGTGGAATAGTTATCTTGAACACCTGAGGAGAAATACACGAAGGCTCTGGAATAAATACAGGGAACTTCAGGATCAAGAAAGCCTAGATTCTTACAAAGAATCTCAAAGAAGGTACAAGTCAGAAGTCAAGAAGGCTTCTAGGAAATCTTGGAGACAATTTTGTGACTCCATTGAAAGTCAACATGAAGCGGCAAGGCTTCATAAAATTTTAACCTTGGATAGAAGGGCAAGGCTGGGCTCATTGGAGACTCCTTCTGGTGGATACACATCCACAGAGGGGGAGACCCTGAGCTTACTGCTTGATGCCCACTTTCCAGGTTCGGTAATCACGAATAGTGAGGTAGAATCGAGCGGATCCTTCAGACCCGATAAAAGTGGCTGGAGGGAAGCCGCAGAGATTGTTACCCCAAGAAGGGTTAAGTGGGCATTAGAATCCTTTGCCCCTTACAAAAGCCCAGGTGTGGATGGGATCTTCCCGGCGCTTCTTCAGGAGGCGGGGGGGGGTCCTTATACCATACCTAGTCAGAATCTTTAGAGCCTGTCTCACTATGGGGTACGTGTACTCCTTGTGGCGTCAGGCGAAGGTGGTATTTATACCTAAACCCGGAAGGTCTTCATATACTAGACCTAAGGATTATAGACCCATTAGTCTAACGTCTTTTCTACTTAAGACCTTGGAAAGACTGGTGGATAGACATATCAGGGAGAAAGTATTAAGAGACTTTCCCCTGCATTCTCATCAACATGCATATCAACCAGGGAAGTCGGTTGAGACGGCACTACACCAGCTGGTTTCTAGGCTGGAGAGTGCCTTGGATCAGCAACAACTTGCTATGGTTGTATTCCTAGATATAGAAGGGGCCTTTAACTATACATCTTTGGGCTCCATAGAACGTAGTCTAGAGAGAAGAGGAGTGAGCAGTATGCTCATAAAATGGATTATGGCCTCACTGCAGGGCCGTCAAGTTCTGTTTACTCTCAACGCTGTAATGTTGAGAGCTAATATAGACAGGGGGTGTCCACAGGGAGGAGTATTATCACCAACATTATGGTGTCTGGTAGTGGATGAACTACTTACCAGGTTAAATGTTGGAGGAATATACGCCCAAGGCTATGCAGACGACATAAGCCTGATGGCGGTAGGAAATTTCCCCAGTACGGTTTCCGAACTCGTACAGAGCTCTCTACGTAGGGTGGAAAGATGGTGTCACGAGACAGACTTGTCGGTCAATCCCGATAAGACGGAGCTCGTGGTATTTACCAGGAGGAGGAGGCTAGACGGACTGTCAGAGCCTTTCCTATTCGGAAAAAAATTAGTTAAGACAACCTCGGTTAAGTACCTAGGGGTAATCCTTGAGGCAAGACTGAGTTGGAAGAAACATATAGATCATAAGGTGGATAAGGCTCGCAAGATTATGTGGGCCTGTCGCAGGGCCGTCGGGAAGACTTGGGGCCTAAGACCTAGGGTGGTCCAGTGGCTCTATATCTCCATTGTACGGCCCACGATCACCTATGCATCTATAGTCTGGTGGCCAGGCTCAGAGAGTAAAACTGTGAGCACCAAGTTAAACAGTGTCCAAAGACTTGCGTGTCTAGGAATAACAGGGGCACTGCATACTACACCATTATGTGCAATGGAGGCCATCCTAGGTTTTCCCCCCTTACATTTATATGTTAAGGTAATAGCGGGAATGAGTGCCTATCGCCTTTGGTCACTCGGAGGATGGTCCTTCAAAAACCCGAATAGAGGTCATGCCTCTATTCTTACAAGGCTTCACCAGACTTGCCCTATGACAATGATGATCGGGGATCTGATGAAGCCTAGCTTTAATTTGAATTATAAATTCACAGTGGTGATACCCACAAGGGAGGAGTGGGCCGCGGACGCTGGGGCCCGTCTTAAGTCTGGGGGCTGTACATGGTACACAGATGGCTCGCGGACGGAGGCGGGCACAGGCGCCGGGGTCTGGGGGCCTAAGACAAGGCTCTCCCTTCCTATGGGTAAATATGCTACTGTTTTCCAGGCTGAAGTATACGCAATACTAGCCTGTGCTTTAAATATATGGAAAATGCCTGGACACAGAAGACACATCACTATATGTAGTGATAGCCAGGCAGCGTTAAAAGCACTATGTGCAGTTAAAACAACATCAAAACTGGTTTGGGAATGCCAAAGGATGTTAGATCAGCTGTGTGAGCTTAGCTCAGTTACCTTATTATGGGTTCCTGGGCACACAGGAATCAGTGGAAATGAAGAAGCTGACAAACTAGCGAAACAGGGCTCAATGGGTTCCTTCACAGGACCAGAGCCCTTCCTGGGAGTGTCACTCCGAAGTGTGAGACTGGCAATATCCCAATGGATAAACCAGTCTCACCTAGATATTTGGAAGAGGTTAACCATAGCAAGACAGGCACGTGAACTTATCAAAGGGCCTAGTCAAAGCTATAAAAAGGTCCTAATGAATTTGAATAGGACCAGAATGAGAATGGTAGTTGGACTGTTAACAGGCCACAATACCTTACAGAGACACCTACACATCATGAAAATCACCCAGGATCCGATGTGTAGAAGATGCGGTAAGGAGGAGGAGACCTCCGCGCATGTGTTATGTCAGTGCGAGGCTTTTGCAGGCACTAGACATCGATACCTGGGCTCACATTTTGTGAGCCTGGAGGACATCAGGAACGCCAAAATCCGGACACTGGTATCCTTTATAGGAGCACTAGGTCTGGACTAGGCAAACCCGTTCAAGGGGCACAAAGGGTCTTCATAGACCTACGTGTGGAGCTCTGCGAAAACAGGGCTCACCCATTTCTTATCTATCTATCTAATAGCAGAGATTTCTACCTTGGCCAATTATCATCTCTATTAACACATTTAGCAGGCTTATTGGTCGGAATTTGGATGGATCCTGAAGTTTCTCTTTCCTTGGCTTTGTGATTGGAATGATTCTCGCATTTTTCCATCGCTTCGGGAAACAAGCATTCTTCAAGCAACTATTATATAATGATGCCGTAGTTTTAGGGATACTTCCATACGTCCACCATAATATTTTGCTAGTGATTCCATCTCACGCGGTGTCTTTTTTTAAGACCTATATCTTTGATTGTCGATTTTACTCTTCTTCTTCTTCTTCTGTAAATTCCCAGTCGTCCGGAGTGTCTATTGGTTCCTCTACTTCCTTATTTGCTTTTGCTGAACAGTATCTTGCATTTCATCATCTTTCTGACTGAAATGGTTAATATGCACTGCATCGTTTCCTTTAAATCTCTTGTGTAGTGATATTCATTGTTCATAAGAGTTGATACAATTTGAGGGTTCTTAATTTTACCAGTCGCTGATTTATAGCCTGTGTCCCAGGGATTTGAAGATATATTACCACAGTATTCTTTCCAAGACAGTATTTTTGCATTTCTGATTTTTGCTTGGTATTTATTTTTTTCAGCAAAGTAATGTATTCAGTTTTGCGCTGATCTCGGAGGACATTGTTATTTAAGGTTCTCTGGAATTTTCTTCTAAATATATTTACTTTCTTCCGCATTATCGTAAGTTTTTCATTCCACCAAGGCGCTGTTCTGTGTTTTGGGCTGATAGCTTTGTCAGATGGTCTACTAACTTTGAAAGCCTGCATACAAGCTTTCGTTTGGGCAGTGCTAAATTTATTTACTATATCCTCCATATCTTCAGATTTATTTATTTATTTATTTATTTATTTATTTATTTATTTATTTATTTATTTATTTATTTATTTATTTATTTATTTATTTATTTATTTATTTATTTATTTATTTATTTATTTATTTATTTATTTATTTATTTATTTATTTATTTATTTATTTATTATCTAAAACGGTTTGGATTCACCAAGTTTTTCTCCAGTTCTCATGTCTCTACAGAGGTTTGCTTCTGTTACTGGAAACAGATGCCTTAATGCTCGTTCAGAGGAAAAACTAAATTATTAAATTACTACAGGTAACTATGATTACAATGAACATGAAATTAAATGAAGAAGTAAAAGGGCCACTACCTTGCAAGTCCTGTCCTGTACCATCTAAATTACACAGGAAACTTATTGCTTTATGAATGAATTTCAAACTCTGAGTCCTCCTCTGCATTTTTCTTGGCTGTTTAAGGATCGATCAGATTCTTACAGAATCTTGGTTTTCTTTCCAAGTCTCCCCCAAAATGCTTTCTAAATATAAAATAAGTGTCACTAACTTTCACTTCCTTTAAGACTCTTCCAATTCGGGTAACATTCGGCTTCATGGACGAAAAGGCTTCCCTATTATTGTTTCTTTCTGTTTTACGGCTGTGTGTAGCAGGGCCAACTTGACACAAGCTCAGAACTAACGTCCATAGAGAAAAAAGCTGATGAAACAGCATTATTCAAACAAAGAATACAATGTGTATTAAACTAGATTTTCGTCTGCGAACCGCCTTAGGTAATGACGCTTGGTAAGAGTACACAAAGTTCTGCTTCCTTATGATGAAAATGGATTCACTCAGATTTGCTTTGTAATCAGAAGTGGACCTGTAGGATGTTTTCCAGGTGGGTTTTGGAACAGACGAAAGCGGTTTTTCTTGTGATTTGAGTGCCGCAGAGCAACATACGTCATCATAGAGAACATAATGGTGGCAACAACTATTTTTGAGAAAAAATTGATTTAATGCACTTTGCTTCTGAACGCCTCAATAGGGAACATGCGTGATTTTAAAAATATTTTATTTGAAAAGTACACCAGTGAAATAGTTCGGAACATTATAGCATTGTGATAAGTTGTTTTGTTTTCCATCATTAAAATAATATTTAAAAGTCTCCTTCCGCAAGGCGAGCAAAACGTCCTGTGATGTCATCATCCAATACCGCCTGATGCTCTACCAGCCATTGTGCATCAGCTGTTACTAAAAGTCGAATGTTTATTAATCGTGGTCTCGAATAACTTCAAGATTACAGAAGAGGGGTTCAAATGAACATAGTCAGAAAATCTACTATGCGCTGATGCCATCATGGCGGCATCATTATTGAAAAATAGAGATTGTTTTGTGGTTACAGAATTCGCGGATTAAAAGCAAATTGGTGACATTTTTTAAATATTCGTGCAATCTACTGTAAATCTTAGTTTTAGACTAACAAGGAACATGAATGGAAATCACTTAAATCATCTTAGCAATTTATTTTTAGATTGGTTCTCATATTAGAAATTACATTAAATTTTCGGGTTTCACCATTACTAAATTGACAAGTCGGATTCAGCACTAACGCAAATGTACGTCTAGCCTTATAGTACTATGGTTCTGTAACCTATCATTCCTGAAAAATAATATAGATTGATCAAATATCTTTAGTTCATTTCTCTTTTTCACAAGCTGAGCATATTAAGCAAGAACAGTGTCTTGGTGTCCTGGTGACATTTTATTCACTCAATGTCTTTGGGTACTACGATTTTTACCCTTTGGTTTACTGATTTGGCATGTATAATCTAAAACTTAGGCTAAGTTTGGACAATATTTTGAACACCAACATCGCTATTATTTGTAGTAATGTATTTTCACTGCAGCGTCAGATATTATGTTATTTATTCCATTAATACTATTTTAATTACCATTAATGAACATGGATAACTTATAAGACTGAGTCCATCCCAACCGACAAGCATTGGGTTTGCAGATATTAATAAAAATTCTAAAGTCGCATTGTTTTTCCATGGTGTACACGCTTATTTTCTGTTATACTATAGAGTATTTAGTTGTAGCGTAAATTTGTTTACAAATGTAAACTCTTCAATAAATAAATACATCTTCATTTGACACTGTAATAACTTTCAACGTTCAGGCTGCAAGCCTCTTTGAATTTACTAATTTCCGCCACAATCCTCTATTTGTAACTAGTTCTGTGGCCTCGCTTAATTCTATTATGTTTAAATCGTTAAAAAGTGGATCCAACCATCATCAGCCTGGTCTCCCTTCGCTCCCCTTACCCGCCATATAAATAAATAAATAAATAAATAAATAAATAAATAAATAAATAAATAAATAAAATAAATAAACAGAAACATGCCAAGATAAATAAATTGGTATAATTAGAGCAATCAACATGGTTCATAAATACTTTGGTTTATTAATTTGACATGGGTCACCCAAAACTTGGGTTAGGTTTGGAGAATACCTTAATAATCTGCATTAACTCATGCACTGACTATTACTTCCATATTGCAAGATGCATCATCATAGATTCAAATTAAAAGTTTTACCACTAGAATAGCAGACAAGGAAAAGTGATTAAAAGTTCAAAGGAACTCAACTTGCATTTAAGTAATCTTCACTGCAATAAACTGTATAAACTGTAGACTTTTCCAACATGCCACCGGCATTTCTTCGGCTGGCCAAAATCCATTTCTCCCTAGTTTTACGGTCCTTTGGCACATTAATAAATACCTTTTTGCGGTTGTATGCGATGTATTAGTGCACATCGGAACTATACACCATTTATAACTATTCTGCCTTACTGTCTGCGTAAGATTCATTTTAAATTCAAAAAATAACGCACAGATTATTACATAATGTGTAGAAATTGGACTTAACCAGGCATTAGCATAAAGAAGAAAACGCGAAGTGTATCCTGTTTCTTTTCCTCAAAGCACATTATGTTATCTCTGCTAATACAGTCAATCTGGACGATGACGTCAGACCAATGAAATCGCGTACTTGAGTCACTTTACATTTTTGTACTTTAATTTGAATTTTTATCGTGTTTGCAGTTATTATTTCTACATTCTGACCACATTCTTTTAATTCTGTATGTAATTTTGCAATCAGATTAGCACATTTGCGATTAAAACCCCTGACCAAGCATGCTCCCTATTGCCATCCAGTTACATATTGAACCCTTGAACTTACCATTCCATTGTTGGTCGGCCACAGCTGCTGCAGTAGAGCAATATCGGACTCCTAAATCTTGGGGTCGTAGTGGAAATATTTCGATCACGATCTTAACCAAACGATGGGGTTCGGAAGAGAGCCTAACTACTTGAAATGAGGAGAAAATATGTGCTTATTAACTTTTATTGAATCAATTAAATGCAAAAATTTAATTATAAAAAATCATTGATCAAGAAAATATTCAATTATTTAATGTTTCAAACGCAGTCACATTGCATGGCGTAAGTTTTATTAGTTACAGTATCGAGGAATTTTCTTCGGAGAAAAGTAGAAATATCACAAATTAATGAACAGCGAAACTAGAAAAATGAAAAGAAGCCTGAAAATGGGGCACCTATTGATCCCAATGATAACTGAGAATTAATCCACACGATCCGTGGAAAATCTGACCTTCAACAAGTAGAATTCCAGATTTACTCTAACCTAAGGTTATCCACCAGTCAAATACCCTGTCGGATATGGGAACACCCGCCGAATGGACCCTTAATCGAACCAAATTGACTCTCAGTTGCTTTGGATAGGTTGCGGAAGACTATTGGAAAGGATGGTGTTCATTACAAGTTAACAACAGCATTCATAACTGAAAATAAAATTCCACCATGTATTGTCATCTCGTGACACCCTAAAGTTATAAAATAATCCCGATACTGAAATGTGTATCACCCAAACAGCTGTTCAGAAGGAACCAACAACAACTCGATCCGAGAGGATCTTACGTTACGTCGTTCTGAAGGAAACAAACTGCGAAATGCAGGAAAAACTTATTCATCATGCATTTAGAAGAAATGCCAAACACTGAAGTTAAAGAAAAAGTGGTAAATCACTTGCAAAATATTCTTATAAAACCAACTTTCAGGTTATAAACGATTACGTTAAGTTTAATAAAACTACAAGTCCACATCTTAAAATAAAATCAAAAATCTAGGAATGTTTTCCTTTACAACAACGACTACCATTACAGATCCATCTACTTATTGTTTGTCCCAACAAACTAACTACAAAGTTATTGATCGACCACAATCAACTACGTATTATAAAAAATGAAAAAACGAAAAATTGAAAATAAAATATATATTCCCGGCTGACGAATCGAACCCGCATTCGTAACTCAAGTCTCACACAAATAAACTGAGTGTCAACACGCACACTAGCAAAGCAATCGGACGTCAGAACGACAAAACAATTAAGTCCGTAACTAAAATAAAATACTGAAGTTCAATGAACTAAAACGCGCGTGGCAAACCGCAGTAATATTCCATACCGTTAGCTCAGTACCCAATATTGGACAACCCTCGCGTTCATGCCACTAGTGGTTCCATAAACTTAGGTAAACACCTTCCAGCTGGTAAGGGATGTGCCAAAACATGGCCTCAATATATACTTAGCTAACACTCTTCGCATTGCATGCACTGCTGCAGACACTACCATCGCTCAAGTCACTTCGCAAAAACACCTAATCTAAGACTTGAGTATATACAGCCGACACCCTAAATCTATCCTCGGGCCTACATAATGTCTACACACCCTAACACTAACCTCTATGTACACACACACCTTCCTAAACCTATCGTTGAGCGTAAACTGGGACGTCTTATCATCAGTATACTCCTAGGATAACATGTGACGTCTTAAATCTATTGTCGAGCGGATACTGGGTTGTCTACGCTTCCTCTAGAATGTCAGGCGAAATCGTAACTTCAAACACATTCTTTGATATTTTAGCTGTAAACCTTGTCGAAACAATAGCACGCGATGAAACAAATCTTGCCACAGAATGAACGCAAATCGGGAAATGTGACTAAGTCCCTATCTTGTCAATAAAACGTAACACTGAAAATGAATAACGCACGGCAAGCGATCCACAACTCAAACACGATCTCGACATAAGCAATTAAGTTTTGAAAAAAATAATGACTTTCAGCACACGTCTAACAATACGTTAATATCGCCAAAACAGTAATCATCACCATCGCAAAAATCCACACTGTAATTCTAGGGTGAGGCTCAAACTTCGCCTGCCACCTCACTATTCCAAATATCCATATCCATATCCATAAACTATCCAGTGAAGCGAAATTCATTGAATCTACACGGCCAAACTATCGCTTTAATCGTTTCCGATTAAATGATAAATTATCGTCTCGTAATTTGTGAACTTTACTGAGTGGAAATTTGTTATAACAGTCAAATAACACCAACCGTGTATTCAGAATGCTCTTTTACCCTTGAGGTCACCTGTAATGCTCATTATACTGACTTTACATAATCGTCACTTGGACTTAACTGCCAAGAGCTACAATCTTCAACAGATATTGTTTTTCACTGGGGGATCTTAACTTGAAATCATACTGTGCGTCAGAGAGCACTCATTTCGAACCAACCTTCACCCGGTCAGATGTTCCGGATTGTTAGCGGAGTATCACTACAGCCTGCCTCAGAAATATCACATTTAATATACAGCCTGTCTCAAAAATTCTTCGCCATCAACAAATAGAGCCTGTCTCAAAAATTCATCTCCATCGCCTCTCACGGTGGCATCACACATGAAATAAGGGCTTCCTCTGCCTTCAACATCTATACAACTCTTAGCTCAACATATCATTCTGGCACAATCCATTTCTTCCTGTTTCAAAACTTTTCAAACCTTAATCCTCCCGTGACGAACAATTTTATCAGGACCTATTCAGTTATTTTTATTTTGACTACAACTTTCGTACTTCAAGAATACAATGACACACCGTAATTTCTCATATCACCGACATACACGATGTCACAAAATTACCTGCCCACGAGTAAATGTAACTTTATCAGACTTAACTGGATTTCGAGACAAACGTAAATCCTACTGAACATATCTGTTTATCCGGTGGTAAATATTATTATTATTATTAGTAGTAGTATTAGTATTATTATTATTATTATTCCGACAAAATTTTCTGAACTCATACGATATTCGAAATTAAGAAATTCACCACGACTACATTATCGTTGTCACCTTCCTAATTTTACTCAATTTGAACAATATCTCAAAGAATATTAACACATTATTTAAACTTCGCAGTTTATAGTTTCTCGGCGTGAATTTTACAGCCCTGAAGAGAAGAAATGTAACACATTCGCCTGATCATTATTAAATATTAATTCGACACACGCACTGTAAAATTTATTGGGACAAACAAATTCTAACTACAACATTGATAAAAATATAGTCACAGACCTGTAATCATAGTCGTCTTGGAGATTCTGGCCACATTTAGCCAGCTTGTCCCGTGCTTAGCCTTCCATGGCTACATTTGACATGAATCGTGTAGTTTCAAAACCCCTATCTCCAATTTTCACGAAAATGGAGATAAAGATTGATTTGATTTTGCTGTGGGCATATCCACTGCTGTATACTATTAGTACGCATCAAAACCCGCTCTAACAGTTCGAAATTCAATGTCAAAGTACGGGGTTATTTTCATATTCCGCCATCTCCAACGCCTTGCGCTCGGCGATAGATAACATAACCCGCCATCTCCGCCGGCCAATAGGAAGGCAATACGTAACCATGTGTTAGGCGCGTGAGGAGCTCTTGGCGCGACAGTGAGGAAGCATTTGTGTTGACACAGTGTCGTGTATTGTCTATTACTAATGGATTCACCTCATAAATGTATTGAGAAGTGTAGCCCTGGCAAGGGTAGGAAGAAATTACGTAACGAGCAGCAGTGGAAATGCAAGGAAGCAAAAATATCAAGGTATGTTTTCTTATAGTAACATTATGTTATTACGTTCCTCTCTTGTGAGCATAATTGTAGAACTGTATCAGAAACTGCACTTTTAGAATAAGCTTTAGAAAACATGTATTGCTGCATGAAGTCGCCGCGCGGTGTTGTGCCGGACCGGTCGTTCTCCTGTCACAAAAATGGCCGCAGTTCGAATCTCGGCCAGTGCACGTTCTATTCCTATTGTGGCTTTGTGCAGCTTCTGATATTACATTCTATGGTCACGTTGAGAAGCGAACTTCCCTTTCATTTTCTATGCAGGCCATTCATAAATACCTATGATATTTTAGTAAACATACATATACTCGTAAGTGAAAAGGGTGTTTATTACACAGGTACTCGTCGGCTGGACCTCCTGTCACACCAATGTGCGGCCATAAATCCAAGGCCTACCAGTGCGGAGATATTTCTTTGTTGGATGTGAAGAAGTTTCATTCGGTATTCTACTCTACAGCATCAAAACTGCAGCAGGATATTTTCATTATCAAGCATGTTTCTTGCATACCAGTGGCGAGACGCAGGCCGGGTAACAGTATCAGGTCCGGAAAAGCTCACACATTCAAGTACACTATTCGGAAACGGGATGGAACGATGGCACCAATTTGCCGAGAAGCATTTATGGGAGCTCTCCTATTGAAGAAGGACAGAATTCAAGGGGTACTAAAGCGTCATTTTGAATCTGGGGGAATGTCTGTGGAGAGAAGAGGGGGAGACAGAAGAAGCTATGCCAGTAAACCAAAACGTGAGCCCATCTGTAAATTTGTTGAATCGTTTCGTGCTCAAGAGCCGCACTACTGCCGTACCAAGTCAGCGGCACGTATGTACCTGCCATGTGAACTAAATATCAAAGAAATGTGGAGACAATGAAATACCACTGTTGAACCTGAATTGCAGGCAAAGCACGCCTTCTTCAGGAAGATCTTGAATCGTAACTATAATATTGGTTTCGGAAGTCCGAAGACTGATGATTGCTCAACTTGCTCATAACTAGACGAGGAACTAAAAAATTGCACTTCAGAACATGCAAAAGTTGCCCTGCAGACCAAGAAATGAGTCCACAAGTTAAAATACAGTGCATTCTACGAATATTTAAGAGAAGAAGATGAGTCTATTCAGTCTGTTTCCTTTGATTGTCAGAAGAACATGCTATTGCCCAAGCTAAATGACCAAAGTGCTTACTTCAACAGGCAAATAAATGTGTGTAACTTCACTGTAGTGTTTGGAAGCTCTAAAACGTCACTGACGCACGAAAATGTGATGATCTATTCATGGAATGAAGCTGACTTTCGTAGAGGTGCAAATGAAATTGCAAGTTGTTTGTTTCATGCTCTCAACAGCATTGATCTGTCACAAAAAAAACTGTACGCCTATTTGCAGATGGATGCGGCGGACAAAATAAAAACAGTATTCTTGTGGGTATGGTTAGTAAGTGGCTTCTATATGCACCAGTGAATATGAAAGAAGTTGAAATTTACTTTCCTGTAGTTGGCCATTCGTTTTTACCACCCGACAGGGTGTTTGCACGTATAGAGAAAGTTGTTCGAAAAAGAGAAGTTATCCTTAAGCCAGAGGTGAAAATGAAAATGAAAACCTACAACCTGTTTTCCAGTCATTGACCGGGTCAGGGATGAAATGAGTGATGCAGATATGGGCTATTAGAACGATGGGGTCGCCACTCCCAAAGTGATTTATTAATGACTGATAGATGCTATGAAATGAGAATGGAGAGTGTTGCTGGAATGAAAGATGACAGGGAAAACCGGAGTACCCGGAGAAAAACCTGCCCCGCCTCCGCTTTGACCAGCACAAATCTCACTTGGAGTGACCGGGATTTGAACCACGGTATCCAGCGATGAGCGGCCGACGCGCTGCCGTCTGAGCCACGGAAGCAGCCTTAAGCCAGAGGTATACAACAATATTTTCAGTGGACATGGGAAGCTTCTCCAGCCTGGTTGTGAAGTACCAATATTTGACTGGAAGACTGCTGTTCGGCATGTTTTGAAACCTGTCGGCTCGTGGCATTTTCAGTTCAGTCCTGCGAAAAGAATTTGTCTAAAAAGGAAGAAAAGCAATATATTGGTACAAGGGGAAGTTGCTTACCGTTGCACATTTGGCCAGCCAAAGAGTGTGTTAAAGAGAGGCAAAACCTTTTCTGGACTGGTTCCACAGTTAATCGGAAAAGGCAATGTTCCATTAAATAATGCAAAAGTGAAGGATGTGTGCAGATTGGTTGAGAAACATTATGGGGCTAGATGGAGGGAGCTTGCAGATCTCCAGTTTTATGTTTCGCTGGAAACACGACAGGCTGAACATCGTTGCAGTATGACTGAAGAGCAAGAGGAAGAAGAATACTGTGAACCAAGAGATGATTCCGTATCCTTGTTGTATTAGATTGCAATAATATGATTATGTTTTTATTCTTCAGAGACAAAACCATTCCATCTCAATGAACATTTAAACATTCAAACATTTTATACTGTATTTCATGTTTTCAATTCGTTTTCCATCTCAGTGTGCTACATAGATGTTAGTAAGTGAAGTAAACAAAGTTTCTTTGAGCATTAGACAGTAAGGGTATGTTTGCAATATCCATGTTTACTTTCAAACCCCGCCATGTCCACCTGTGACTTTCAAAACCCCCTATGTTCTAGATAAATATTGCCCTAGTACAAAAATGTAGAGATGAAATTGCATACATTTTGTGTATTTTGTTCAATATGAGCTAATTAAAGCAAAAGTAAAGAAAATGTTAAAAAGGAGTGTAAAATGCAGTCATGGCAGTTTTTTACCCTTCCTGAAAAATTTATTTTCTTGGAGATAGGGGTTTTTGAAACTACACGACTCACATCATCTTCTGATATATATAACTTAAATTTTACACTCGTTATCGGTTAACACCGCAAATGACATACTTTCTTCGCGTTTAACATGCACCGAGCACCCTTCTCAACTGGCGACTGCCACTGTTTTCCCAGGACTCTGCTTTTGGAACTCTAATGCTGTCCAGGTGTTTCAAACTAGATAACAAAATAAATCAGCCCCCATCGGCTAGCCTCCAGACTCCCTTTGACAAAAATGAAACACACACAATTGTAATACAGAGGGAAACTCAGCTACGTATTTTAACCAGATATCTAAACCTTCAATGTTTTCATTGGCGGCAGCTCAGGAAAATTTCTATCACCTTCCACTTAATATTCTACTTGAACCATTGACACGAACATATAACAAGTTACTTTGAGAACAAAACCCCGCACTTTTTTGCAGACGAGTGACGTGGGTTTCACCGTTCGGACCAACAGACAGAATGTGTAAAATAGATGGAGGGGGTTTCTTTTATACCTTCTGGGAGGGACGTCACCCTCTCCACGAGGATCGGTTATTCAATCTGCTAATTCCACATCCACTGGACCAATTTTCTTGAAATTTATTCCGTAGATTCGGACAGACTTATAATTCATTATGGTTTTAATTTCATATTTTTCCCATACTTGCAACGGGCGTAATGAATTATTTCTGCCATGTAGTTTGACGGCTTTTTTTTTTTTTCAGGAAAATTGCCTCACCACGTGTCGCAGATACGCGAGCAGGACGCAACTTTCCTCCAGGCTTAACTGCATTTATATTTACTCTGGGGATTCTATCTTCACGTAACGTTTATAAATAATTTAGATCCTTTATTCCTGGATTTACCATGTCGCCAAAATCTATCGTTATGAAGGATTTCTCTAAATTGACAAATTATTCAATGCTCGAGATCAACCGAAGTATCCCGGCATTTCACGAGCTCGCGGCTCGCTTACCGCGGAGATCTCTGTTCCCACGAGAGAGCCAGACTCTTGAAATAAAACATGGCTACTCTCAAAAACGTTGTTTGTAGCTGAAATAAATATTAGGAAATTCTCTTTCATCGTAGAATTATGGGTTCATTATAGTGCGTAGTAACAGCGGAAAATGGCCGGGAAACTCTCTCCTTTGAACAAGTAGGTCAGCCGTTGGGGAGAGAACTTTCCGTTAGTGTACCGGACCGAAAGGATGCTACGTGATTTGTGTAGAAACCTCGATCGATTTATCTACTTCCAGAATTGACCTTTTGATGCCTTTATATATTCGTGTGCAAGTTGATTTGGTCCAGTTGTCTTTTCGTTTTTTTATTTTACGATAGCAAGAGTTACTTTTTCCCATGAAAGTGAAAACTCAGTATCTGTGACTATGGGACAGCTTTCTGTGGCTATTATATGTGCATGATTTTTTCCGTTTATGTTTAATACGATGAAAAAGTGTTTACCCCAGTTTCAACTGGAATTTCTGCGTTCCTGCATCTTGGTTTCTTTTTAAGGGCTATGAATCTGTCAGCTTTCGCAGCTTCCGCTAATTTCATTGCTTCGGTTTCGAAAAAGTTTTCTTATTTTTTATCAATGTTTAGTATTTCTTTTCTTTAAATGCATAGATTGCTTGGTTTAATTGTGTTTTTATGTGTTTTAACTATCGAGAGATGTTCTAAAGTTATTTTTCTTTTCTTCATAGCAAGATTTTTCAAACCACGATTGAACATATCTTTTCGTAGTCTGCATGCAGCCTCCTTTTATTAGATTATTCGTTACTTTTAGGGCTTTGTCTAATCTCCTTTCCATTATGTATCTTATTGTTTCTGCCACTAATATACCATTTTGCTGAATAACATCGACATCTTAAATCCTTGATATCATTTTTTCGAGAAAATCTGCATGATTCTATGCTGCTCTCTTCAAGACCGACTCCAATCCTCAGACTTTAATGCTACTCTTGATCATTCCAAGATGGCGAATCGAGTAGCCGGACTTGTTTGAAACGGTTAACGTATTCGTTGTTTTCGTATGCAGTAATTTCATAAATGTTGACTACATTAGTTTCCTTGTATATACTTGTGCAAGTGTATTTGTGTGAGTCGGTGGACACTAGTCACTTAGGATATGTAATTGTACGCACTAATATGACAATGTGTATGCTTTGATCGTGTTGTGAATCAGGTTTAAGTCGAGAAACAGCAATGCCTCACATACAACTATTCGTAAGTCTTCAAAGGAATGAAACATTAAGGGAGGAGTAGATTAGGAATATACATCGTAACTATTTCGAAGTCGAAGAGTAGTGTGCATACATCATTTTGTTCTTCTGATCCATGCTGTAACTGCTATCAAGCAGACTACATCAAAATGAAGCTCGTCCATGTAGGTTAGACATCATTATAGTCAATAGTGTTCCTTGCACTCATGTACCTGATTGGGTAAAACCCAATTATACCTTTGCTGTCTGAACGTTTCATTGCCGGTACTAAATTTACCATCATTGCGTGAGGTGCTGCGATGCCATACGTCAACATATGTTTCAAGAGTTTCCAGAAATGAAAACTTAGGTGGTGGTGATTATTAAGAGGAAGTACAACTAGGCAACCGTGTTCCATGTAACACTAATCAGAAAGAAAAATGGAAGGTGTCTGCTAAAGAAAGACAAGGGCCAAGAAGGGCATGAAAACTAAAGACTCCCTCGGCCTCGAATGCTCCAATACCATTGGGGTCGAAAAGGAACAATAGATGACCAAAGGAGGTTGCGTAGAATAGATGAAAGTGAGAAGCCTGGTACAAGTAAGTGGAGGCAATGTCAGGACTCAGCTAAGGGCCCCGTGGTCTCCAACGCACGCTCCCAAATTGAGAGCCCCTGCGGCCCCTTCTAGTCGCCTATTACGACAGGAAGAAGATACCGTGCGTGTTATTCTTCTGCTCCCACTCACTTGGGGAAAAAAGGAAAGCTTAGCATCACCAGGCTCGTTATTTGGGTTAGCATCATCTTTTCGGGTGTACTTTCATTTCACTGGACGCTGAACTTGCACAGTTTATTTATTAATGTCTTTCTGTACATGGCGGGGCTCAGGCTATGAAGCCTGCTATTACGCCAAACCATATAATTATGCACCTTCATAAACATAATATATTGTACCAGTAAAAGATAGCTCGAACTAACATGTTATTTTAAAAGAGCATGAATTAAAGTTCTCAAGCCACTTCCTCTCATCACCACTAAAATGGACTCGTGCTCCCAAGTCCACTCGCCACCATGGAATCGAACCCGTAACTCATACCTGAAGGTCTCGAATTTCTTGGAGGTCTACGGCGATCTTGATGCGGGGTAATCACTCGTGGTTTAGCTTTATACGAGTGTCCACAATCGTTCAGTCCCCCGACACGTTCACAATCACTTGTCACCAAAGTTTGCAAAGTATTGCCTTTAATTTATATAGGCAGACAATGCGTTGTTTGGAATATGCCAATAAACTTCACTTGACACTAGCAGATAGAAATGAACGAATGTCACTTCAAAATGTTAAAGTTGAAAATGCGCATAGCATTGATTTAAGAAATGAAAATGTTACCGAAAACATGAAATAATCATGGAACACAGTTGATGGTTATTTACCACTTAAAAACGATGAAACTGAACACAGTTCACTTGCTGTGTACTGCCTGTTTTTAATTGCCAAAACGTAAAAATAATACTGTCGCACTTGGCACAGTCTGTACGACACTGCTAATAGTGATGAAATAAATAATAACTAGCCAGTCACTCTTAGCACAGCGAGTCTCATAAAATATCAAAGTCACTGAGGAATATTTAGAAGCAATTACTGTATGTACAATGATGTGCAGAAATCAGTTTGAATCCAGTTAAGATTAATACCGTAATGGATTATCACTTTAAGTTACTCGTATTTCAGAATAGTGTCCCCATATGCCACCAAAATCTGGTTTTGCTCCGACTTTTGCTCAGTATCTCGGGGGTGACCGGTTCACGCCCTCTCGCGAACGTCTAACTAATTGTACTAGGCTGAGATTTCGGGGAACATATACTTCCACTGACAGATATGAATAAGGTTGGAGCTATGCTAAAATAATGGCAACATTTGGTAAATTTACTCTAATTTATTCAAAAGAAAATCAAAGCAATTAATTTGACAAAAACATACTATAATTATGACCAAAACTCATGACATAAAACGAATAGAATTGCACTCAAATTCATCTCCCAAATCTCTGGAATTCAATATATATGTGCACTCAATACTACGAGCATAATTAACCGTCGAATATTTGATCACTTAGCCGAAGGATTAGCTTATTTCTCATCACGATGTGCTTATTCTCGATGACTCCATATCCACCTTCGGCAGATGTTTTAGGAGAACACTACAATTTAACCTAATCTACAATACTGTACATACTGAGTGAATCGTTGTCTTATCAACTACACACGCAACATCAAATAAACATAGACTTTAACCCTCGCGTGGATTTCATTTACCACACACAATTATTTACAAAGCAATGAATCACAACACAAATTAATACAAATCAACATACACACAGACCCTTAAGAATATAATGTCACTCCGTTATAGCGAATACGCTCTCACGTACACTCTCATTTAACCATAAGCAGATCTCCATTCATGCCAATAAAAACTGATAATCATGGCAGAAACTAAACAAACCTACTCCATTCTAACGTTCTTGCAGTTATTTCCTGGTCTAAAATACTCGGTTATGGAAATAGATAATCTATACTCGTGAGTAGTGCGATGCTAATATTATCATCACATAGGCCTCTGCAACTCTGACATTCCTTGGGATCCATATAAATACATTCGCGGTCCAGCTGGCATATAACATCAGCTGACAGCGATAACCAATACCACACATCTCCCGGGACGGGAATTCAAATACGTTCACTTCACAGGGCAGTCGCCTGCACACACACCTGGAGAACGACGCTCCGTAATAACACACATGTGGTCCCAAGGCTTGTCCACACACTCATACAATCTTACCTGAATGGCCTCTCTGAAAATCCCTGTTTAATTATTTAATTATCAAATACGCACTCTCAATAGCATTGCCTAACTGCAGATGACGTTGATTTAACTAACAAACAAAAACTCTATGTATTTTAGTCATCATGCTAAATTCAACCACGCTCAACACTCACAATGATACTAATTTTCATCTCATATCAACTGCATACGGTAATTCTTGAAATAACCTGCCTTTATGAACTGCAAAATCGTTAAATTTCCTATCCGTGATTAATAAACTAACTAGATAATTATAGCTATGATACAATGCATTATTCATAAATTTCTCTAAACAACGTTGACTGAAATACTAATCACGTAAAAATCACTTCTATATCTGAGCCAACCCTTTCATACTAACACAATTCATTCATGCGTACTATGCTGTATGCATGCATTACAATCAACATTCTCTACGGCTTGACATTATATTCCGTCCCATGCATGTCTCTGCTTATATCCCTTGACTCCCATAACATTTAAATATTTACTTCCCTGTATTTACATGTATAATTTACCTCAAGTGGTCCCCATGCATTTTAACTAAACCACCCTTAATAACACCTGATGAAATGAAATGAAATGAAATGAAATGAAACGAAACCACTCAGTTTACATTTCTTTACAAATTCCTATCAGTTACTGTACAGTAAACTACGGTTTTCAAATCTTTATAATATTTACAAAATAAAACGTTCCCTCTAAAACATCTAAGTGAGTTTTTACATGCTAAAAATTTGTTCTACTCATCCATCGGCTCTCATCTCTCCTCCAGCGTAGGGTATCACTCCCTACTGCTTCTACTACGTCATGATGCCATCGCTGGGTCCCATTGGATCAACTGCACCTTGGATGCTGGGCTGGATAATGACGTCTCCTGTTCTGGATACGACACTGCTACTGCTGTTGTCCCTCGCTGATGTGACTGGACTCGTACTGGTTGCACGAATAGCCTGGTAACCTCGTGACAGTCTGTAACGTCACTCGGACCTCATTTATTATTTAATATTTGATTTGAGGAGTTATTAATCATTAAGGATGGCTGTCGTGATCTATTTCATCTTGGTGGATTGTGTTTCTACCACTATTTCCTACAGTCTTTCTAATGTTTTCTTCACTAGCGAACACCGTTCGCCGATGCCCGTCAGAAACTCCCGAACTTTAATTTCGTTTCTGTAAAGCGACGGCCTTCGATACTCGGACGCACACGTAATATGCCTCACTCATGTCAATCATACCGATATATCCTCCACACCTGTTTACTGCTTCTAATATCTCGCAATTACACCGTGTCACTTCTGAATTACCTTTACACGAGCTGTGCGTATACTTTAATATTATTTTCATATTTAATTGATTTCCGAAAGACACTCTTCGTACAGCATAAAACAATTCTAAGTTCGCTTCTGAAATTAAGTTCGAGAATAAGTTCAAAACTTGATTAAGGATGAGTCAGTAACTGTCTTCGGCGGACGTAACGCACGCATGAATTCACACTGCAGCTCTTAAGAAATGAGATTGACAATCATAATTTCAATGTTTGACTGCAATCAGAAAGTCTCAGAATACTAGCATAACGTTTCCACTGATACGAACTGGATCTCTCGGCCAATACGAACTGAAAGTCTCTTCTCATACTAACACGAATGAATGACTGTTCTCCATACTTAGGTTCTGTCCTTTTTTAATAACTCTCTCAGCCGTCGTATTCATAAATTACCCTCTATCTGGCTTCTATGCGTCCTCCAATCACATCCACACTCGTTCTGTTTATCCCATCTTATTGGTTGATGACTCTGGCGATGATATCCCCATCCATTTTCGAGCTCAACTCTCCACATTCGTTCCGCTTGTACCATATATTTTCCAAGATTTACCGCCTCCATTCAGTCATGGGTTGTGTGTGTCAAATAGCTCAATTTTCCTCATAGTGCAGTTTTACAATCTTTATCCGGCTCGTCTTAAATTTCTCAAAGAAACACTTCCTGATACAACACTCCTTTCAAGAGCTCCCTCTTTTCTTTGGATTTCTAAAACATTGTCTTCTCTGCTCGAGTAAACCCTGTATTTCCATTGTCTCGACGTTTTCTAAAGAAGTCTTGCACTGACCCTCAAGTTTTATAGCGACATTGTCAATGTCCAACAAAGCTTCAACTTTCTACTGTTGACCGTCACTGGTCTGGCCCTTCGAAATCCTTTGGTATCATCACTATCAATCACAGCACGTATCTTCTACAATTATTCTCCTCACATGCCTCAATATCAATAATCTTTTTTCATGAGTGTGCCAGCAAGGGCTCAGTAGGGTGGCACAGTATATCCTACTCAAAGTTTATCACTAGTCAAGGAGCACTTAAGTGTTGAATGACAAGAAATATGTTAACACTTGTGTTATAACGATGGCATATCTCCAACACTTTCAAATATCGCATTTACTGAAATATTAAATAATGTTCTAACACTTGCACAGCAACGAAATAAGTTAAACACTTCTCTTGGTTTTTGATCGAAAAAACATTAAGTTCTACGGTTCGAGAATACACTATGAATAAATGAGAAATAAAGGAAGGTATTAAAATTAGGACTATTGGGCAGTACCATATGGCTGATAAAACAGGTATGAGGGAGTTTTAAAAAGTAACTATGATCGCTGGGAAATGGTAAATAAAAATGTATACAGACTCTGGGATGGGTTTAAAGCAATTGTTGAGGAATGTGAAAATAGGTTTGTTCCTTTAAAGGTTGTAAAGAATGGTAAGGATACACTATATTTTAACAGATAAGTAAAGAGACTAAGAAGGAGGTACAGACTGGAAAGAAATAGAGTTAGAAATGGTTATGAAACTAAGGCGAAATTGAAGGAACTTACTAGAAAATTGAATCTAGTAAAGAAGTCGGCTAAGGATAACATGATGTCAAGCATAATTGGTGGTCATACAAATTTTAGTGAAAAATGGAAGAGTATGTATAGGTACTTTAAGGCGGAAACAGGTTCAAAGAAGGACATTCCAGGAATCATTAATGAACAAGGAGAGTGTATATGCGAGGATCTTCAAAAGACAGTATTATTCAGTCAGCAGTATGTAAAGATTGTTGGTTACAAGGATAATGTTCAGATAGGGGATGTGAGTAACACTAAAGAAGTATTAAGACTCGCCTATGATAACAATGACATTTACAGCAAGATACAACAGTTGAAAACTAGAAAAGCAGCAGGAATTGCTAAGATTTCTGGGGATATACTAAAGGCAATGGGTTGGGATATAGTACCATATCTGAAATACTTATTTGACTATTGTTTGGTTGAAGGAGCTATACCAAATGAATGGAGAGTTGCTATAGTATCTCCTGTGTATAAAGGAAAGGGTGATAGGCATAAAGCTGAAAGTTACAGGCCAGTCAGTTTGACTGGTTAGACAGAAGGCAGTTTGGGTTTAGGCAAGGTTATTCGTCTGAAGCCCAGCTTGTAGGATTTCAGCAAGATATAGCAGATATCCTGGATTCAGGAGGCCAAATGGAACGTATTGCGATTGACCTATCTAAGGCATTTGATAGAGTAGATCATGGAAGACTACTGGCAAAAATGAGTGCAAATGGACTAGAAAAAAGTGACTGAATGGGTGGCATATATTCCTAGAAAATAGAACTCAGAGAATTAGAGTAGGCGAAGGTTTATCTGGCCCTGTAATAATTAAGAGGGAAATTCCTCAAGGCAGTATTATTGGACCTTTATGTTTTATTATATATATATATATATATATATATATATATATATATATATATATCAATGATATGTGTAAAGAAGTGGAATCAGAGATAAGGCTGTTTGCAGATTATGTTATTCTGTACAGAGTAATAAATAAGTTACAAGATTGTGAGCGGCTGCAGGGTTACAATGATAGTGTTGTGAGATGGACGGTGGACGATGGTATGATGATAAACGGGGTTAAAAGTCAGGTTGTGAGTTTCACAAATAGGAAAAGTCCTCTCAGTTTTAATTACTGCGTTGATGGGGTGAAAGTTCCTTTTGGGGATCATTGTAAGTACCTAGGTGTTAATATAAGAAAAGACCTTCATTGTGGTTATCACATAAATATGATTGTTAATAAAGAGTACAGATCTCTGCACATGGTTATGAGGGTATTTAGGAGTTGTAGTAAGGATGTAAAGGAGAGGGCATATTAGTCTATGGCAAGACCCGAACTAGAGTATGGTTCCACTGTATGGAACACTTACCAGGATTACTTGATTCAAAAACTGGAAAAAATCCAAAGAAAAGCAGCTCGATTTGTTCTGAGCGATTCCGACAAAAAAGTAGCGTTACAAAAAAGTTGCAAAGTTTGGGCTGGGAAGATTTGGGAGAAAGGAGACGAGCTGCTTGATTAAATGGTATGTTCCAGCTGTCAGAGGAGAGATGGCGTGGGAGGACATCAGTAGACGAATTAGTTTGAATGAATTAATTAAAACAATCTGGGCCATGAGGTCAGGCGGAATAGTTAAAAAAATCATCAAGAAAGTACTTGTTTTGACAGGTAGAAAGTCTCCCATTGTGTATAGTGAATATAATGAACCGAATACACGTTGACAAATTTTTGTTACATGCTCTGGCCAACATAAATACTTATCAAAAATTATTCCAAGGTTCTTAACGGAGTCTTTCAGTGTTATAGGTATACCAGTATACTGAAGCTCTCTAATTTGGCATGCGATTTGTTAGATTATATTATGATTGCTTGCGATTTTAATGGGTTTACCTTCAGGCAGTGGCTACTAGTCCATTCGTTAATGTTGCATAGGTAATCGTTTAATTTCATAGCTGCTCATTTATGCCATTCGACTTCGTATGAATATACAATTGGATGTCATCTGCGTATAAGTAATGTTTACAGTTCGTCAGTTGTTCTGATAGGTCATTCATGTATAGGGAGAACGGATAACAACTCACCCTGTATTACCTCCATCTCAGTGTATCGCCATCTAGACATATTATCTCCCAACGACATACATTGTTTACGTCCACTGAGATAGGAAATAGCCAGCATAATACATTATTAGAAAATTTCATCGTTTCGAATTTGGCTAGTAAAATGTCTTTGTCTTTGTAAGGTCTCGAAGAATTTGAATTATCATTTTTCCGTTATTCATTGCCAGCTGAATGTCATTAGTTACTTTTACTAATGATGTGTTGGTACTGTAATTTGATCTAAATCCTGATTTATATCTGTCGAGTAAGTTATGTTGTAATCGATAGTCTGTCATTTGTCTGTGTACTAGTTTTTCAGTACTTTTCCTAGTACAGGGAGGATACTAACAGGGCGGTAATTTTTCAGCAAGGGTTGGAATGGCATTTTCCAGGTCTCAGAAAAGATTCCCGTCGTGTGAGAGGTGTTAATAATGTGCGTTATTATGGGAAGAATGTCTAGAATTTTTCTTAAAAGGGACATTTTATGTCACTTAGGGCTCTCTTTTCATCACCTGGAGTCACATGAGAGAAGTAGAATGTTTCTCCGCCATGCTTTCCCTTTGAAGATATTGTCAATAGTGGTTCTTTTGGTATTTCCGTTCGTCTGGATGTTTCTTGAACTAAAATAATCATTCAGGTCTTCCAAAGGTACATTACGGTTACTATCCCCTTTGTTTGTTTTATCTAGATCCGTACAAAAGCAAAGTTATGTACATTTAAAATTTCGTGAAGGAATCGTATTTTACCGTTTCTTATCATACGCGTTGTTTTACTTTGGAGTCTTTTATAGTTCTCAAAATTGTCCTGTGCTGCATGTTCCACATAGTAACTATAAGCTGTGCCTCTGTCTTTCATTTTATCTCGAATTTTTTGATTGATCCAGGGCTTAGAGGGTCGCTTTACTCGAGTAGTACGTAATGGGGCATGTCTGTCGTACAACGTTAAGAGAAGTTCGTTAAAATGAGATACTTTGTCGTCAATGTCCTTTATATACCGAGTTGTGTACCATGGTGTGCTCAGAGAGTCCTCAATGAGATCTTCTTCATTCAAATGTTTGAAATCCCTGTATGTGATTATCTCAGGCTTATATATTGGACACTTCAAAAAGTATGCAGCGAAAATCGTATTGAACCGTATCGCAATGTGCTTCAATTTATTTATAACCAAACTATGGCAAAATTTTATTTAACGCGTCATAGAGTCGCAGGGAGTGAAGGCACGAACCCTGGATGGCAGTACTATAGGGCGTGAGAATCTCGGAAGGAACGAATTCCTCCAGTTGGAATTGAGCAGTATGCCGTTATTTCATTCATGCAGACCCCCACTATAACACCAAGCCCAAGCGCAGCAACCTGGAGGAGGTGATATTTAAACGAGGGGATCTACCGAAAAATTGTCACAGGTTGACAAACTTCTCTTCCCAAGGGCTGGAATCATCTGAATTTAGACCAATAAATCAGCCACTACGCTAAATTCCACAGATCTGACACCATACATAATTAAGAACAGAATTATCGAATGCCAGGATTCGATACTATTATTTACTTGTTCTGAATTGTGAGAAGCGCGTGTTTGCAGGAGTGGCCCTTGACATCTGGTAGGCAGTCACAAAGGGAAACAGTTTGTTAGACGGGGAATTACCTCAAGCCCGGCGTCCTCTTAAGGCTATAAAAGGTTGCTTCAAAGGAGGAAGCACTCATTCGTATTACAGCATTCTCAGTGATTCTTGGTCCTCTGTGATTCTCAGTCATCAGAGATAATCAGTCGTAAATGATAGTCATTTCTCACTTGATACTCATTCGCTGTTCTGAAGCGTCAAGTGCGGCGTGACGCAGTTCGCGAACTTATTAGATATATTTATTTATGAAACTGTTGTCAGAGTAATATACAATCGCCGTGAGTTAGCTCACAAGAGTTAGTAACGACATTAGTAGCATAAACATTTGTAACGCGTGCAAGGAACTCGGTAGTAACGTGTGCGAACCGTTTAAATATAACCGCTGTCAAGGACTGATTTCAACCGAGCTGGATCCCCTAATTAGTGCCGCACAGATTGGGACAAATATTTGCTCCTAAGCTTTAGTCAACAGTAGCCAAACACTAAGGTTGATATCTGGTGTACGATCACGCTAAGCGGTGAAGTAGATATTCTGAAGTAAATCTACAAATTCCAGACACGACCAGGATCAAGCAGACGACCACCAAGATGTATCAATGACTCGAGGCAAGCACCTTCATCCCTGCGCTGAGTGCCGTCATCATGGGCTAGGCACACACTACATAGCTATCATGTGATTCGTTCCTGATGGAGAGATGGCTGATGAGTTAAGTCCTTTTGTTCTATAAGCATGTGAAGTAACATTTGATGCATTAGTTCATTCTTAAATAACTTATTAATTGTTAAATGTAAGCCAGTGCGTCATTTGCTTTGCTCAGTTTTAGTAAAAATTAAATACGTTCAGGACTGTATGCATGTTTAGGCCCCGAGCTAAGTGTTATACATAAATTAGACGGGAGCAAAGTACAGAATAGGTTAGAAATAGGCGTGAGCGTTAGTTATTAGTATTTTATTCCTGTACGAGTTGATTTTTGATAGAGATGTTAGGCAGATTATTCATAATACCGAATGGGCTGCACACCAACACCGTCGCTATATTATACGGAGTAGACTAGGGACAGCATAAGATCAGGATGTTTTCTATGCATGAAGTATGAATTTATCAGCTGCAAGGAGTTGTACGGTAGAGCTATATTCACCGTGGAATACAGAACAAGGTCTTCAATTTGTGTGACAGTCAAATTCATGTATGTAACGGGTATCGAACTAATGATCTTTCATGTGTGAGGCTAGAATTTCCGTGAGATGTGACGGGGTTGAAATTGTAATGGAAGGCTATAAACTCAAAGTGTTTTACTGGGAGAACTGATTTATATGTGTATTGATAAGCCAGTCGGTAATTATGCGACGGATGTGTGGGCTGCGAGTTTTGTTCGTCAGAGAGTATTTGTGCCATTGTGCAGAAACAAGGAAGTCAGCGAAACCCCGACCATATATTTGTCTCTCAGATAGATAAAGCCCGAGTCAGCTCTAGGCTGTGCATCCAGCTTAGAATGAGTGTAGGTATGTGCAATAGGTGTCGTTATTTCCATGAACAACCGACCACAAGCAACAGATATTTAAATGTTTGTTTCTAAGCAGCTGATGTTACCCGTCGAGCCGAGTCAGGCAGAAATGTTGTGTCTAGGTGAGGCATGCAATCTTCGGAGCCTGAGTACGTTGGGATCGAATTCCGACGCTTCTATCAACTCCAGTGCATATTTGTGTGTGTTTTATTTTGCAAGTGTGATTATGTATATTTACCTTGTGTTGTTTATTGTTGTCCAGTGCATTTATTGTTTTGTCTTGTGATATTGTCCTTTGTTAAGTAACGGGGATACCTTAGCCCGTTGGCTGGTTTTAGGGAAGCAAGGTTCTGCCCTTATCCGTTGCTCATGGGTACGGACCCATGTGATTAGAGGCCTGTTATTTTGGATGGGTAATTTAGACGCAGTACTGAACAAGTGTTTTATGTATTTGCGTCCGTGTATTCGGAATGTACATATGTAAATTAGACCAATTACTAATGTATCGGATATTATCTTCGCATCTCATGAAAGGTTAGAGATCGAGCCTAGGGGCAAAGAACCATGGACTTAACGAGGCAGGCCACCTAATGAAGTAACGTAACATATTCATATTCCATGTAAACCATTTTATATTTCTTGGGCTCGTTACCCCTTTCTAATTTGTAAATTATTGTTAATTATGTCACTTAATGTAAATGTGCGTATGATTTTCTTTGACCAATTAAATGGTCGGTTATTCGTTTGATTGATGTTTGTTGTTTTGTATGATTTCAAACCTATGTTTTAGTTAAATAAATCTATTATACCCGATTACCTGCGTTTTCATTCACTAGTTGATATGTACGTATTTCCGGTCCATATACTTTTAGTATTTCTTTGTAACTAGAAATTTTATTGCCCTCATCCGGACGTTCCACGCGCTTTTACCCTGAGCTGGGCAGAATTTAAGACAAGATACGGTACAATATCTTGGCGGGAAAGGCCTGGCACAGGCATCTGTCCATGCGACAATATGCGGCCTATATTGTTTACAAGATTAGGTCGGGGAGTGTGTGCGAGTTTCCAACATGGTGTGTGGGTTGTAAGGGCATATTGTCATATTGGTGGATTGAAACATGCATGTTATTCGCCTCGTCTCAGTCGTTTCATTTGCACCCATGGCGGTGCAACGTAAAGCCACTAACAAAGTAAAAATATAATCACATGTTCATACCTGGATACTAAATCCTATAGCGCTTCCTCTAGATCCGTGATGTTTCCAACCTTCGGTGGGCGATATACTTCACCGAGTAAACACTTTTGTCACGAACTTCAATTTCTACAAACAAGAACTCCGTTCTGTGAGAGTATTCATTTGGCGATTTAAATATTACCTTATATTTCAAATCATCACGTATGAATATTCCGACTCCAGGTTTTCCCTCTCCATCGTTCCTAACTAAAGAGTATCCACTCATTTTAACCAGTGCTGAGGGGATAGACTGAAGCAGTCATTGAAGATTACAGGTTGGAAATATTTCAGAGAATTCTGAGAAATGTGGGACAATGCTCTGTGTAATGACATGTGCTATTTGTATGGAAGTAGGGTAGGGCGCAAGAATGTCTTTGAGACTGTTAGCGGTATCCTGCGAGGGGGCTAGCACGACGAGGTAATGCCCTGCCTGAGGAAGTGGTGAAAGAAGGCTGAAATTAGACTCTTCGTTTCCTGGTTGCTTAATGCTGCCAACTTGAAAGTTAAATTATGACAGCTGATAGTAAGAAGTAACTACTACATCTATAAGGTTAGTATCTAAACCAAAACTGCAACTATGTGGAAAATTAACTTAAGTGAATTTAAATAACTATGGCGGTCCTTATATCGCAAAGTGTCTGCTCATGACTAGTGAATACTGTTCAAATCTGAACGATTAGTTATGGCTATTTTACGGTTGCTTTGTTTTACATATATGATCCCATCTCTAGACCATACGTTCTGGATGGTAAATTTTGCGACTGCGTCCTAAAGAAGTTGGTGGCTTGCTGGAGTTATGTCCTAGCGGAAGGGTTTTATTGGAGCCCCTAAGTTTCGTTTTCACTTACGGTATGATACAAACTTGACAATTATAGGTCGCGGAGCCGTTCTGGTTTTCCCCAACCCTGTGAGACCTATCAATGTCATCCACAGAAAGACTGACCCCGAGTTCTTGCGCAATGTCAAGTACTAAGTTGTCAGTGTTCTCGTTCGCAGTTTCAGGTATACCGAATGCACATAGGCACTGCCTTCTTTGATACTGTTCCAAACAGTTTTATCCTGCAGTTCAGTTGTTAAATCATTGATTGTTTCTCCCGCTCCCCCAGAGCCCTCCTTAGCTCTTCAGTTACACTCGTATTAAAATTAATAGTCTCCTTTAATTGTTCAACAGCTGACTTTGTTACCTGGTCCTAGATGAGGTTGGCAAGCGTGCCAAGTGTCTCCTTCCTACTCAGCGCTCCTGTACGGCCTGCTTAACTATGGCTTCCGTTGGCACTTGCTTCACCTTGCGTGGCATTAATAATTTATTAATTTTTTGTCTTTTCATTCACCAATCACTTCACCAACACTCACCCGGAACCACTACACTAGTAGAGATAATGCAATACACTCTGAGCTGCAAAATAATAATAATAATAATAATAATAATAATAATAATAATAATAATAATAATAATAATAATCGTATGGCCTCAGCTACCGTGTGCAGACATTTCAATTTGACGCCATCTGGCTGTCTGCTCGTCAATTTCGACGTTCCGTTTTACTCTAGGCCCCCTAGATGGCAGACCGAGTAAACCGAAACTCTCTTGGGCGTCTATGGCTGAGATTTAATGAATTTTGTCGGGTAAACACCAAATGTGTCACCAGAGATCTTTTATATGCCGACATCGTACGACATGGAGTGTCGAATGGACTTTTTCCGCCCTTCAAAAATCCGACTACCTCTGCCGGGTTTGAACCCGCTATCTTGGGACCCGGAGGCCGACGCTCTACCACTGACCCACAGAGGCAGCTAACACTACGGTAATTCACCTGCTAAATTCACATTCACCACGAGTCTCGTATTCTGCGTCTATGCACTGTCTGCCATTACTACGCTTCTCACGAGAGTAAATTTATTCAGGAATTTCGCACTTTATCTTTTAACATTCAAAATGATATTATAAGTATCATTTATTTCCATCTATCCAGTGACGTGAAATCTAAGAGAGAATGTCCTTTGAGTAAGTATGTATGGTTACGAACAAAACTTCGTCAGTTATATTACTCTTAATTTATTTCAGGATGGCCCAGTAAATGAACGCACACATACACACACAGTTCTAATTCTAATAAGCTATGAATGGCCAAACTTACTAATTACAAGTCTATTTATAAGTCTCTCTCTTTCTTACGGCACAGCAGGCGATCCGGCCCGTTGCTATACCTGGGGACGTTTAATCCTTACTTTCAGTTCGCCAAGACCAGTCACCTCATACAGCAGCTGTGTGTACACCGTTGGATCTGAACATAGGGCTACGGGTCACTCAACACACGATGAATATTTCGTTTGTTCTATTCCAGAGATAGTCCAGTAATTCACACAGTCATATACAGTGAACAACCAAACAACAACAGCTCAAGAGCAGGACGACACTCACAGTAGGTCCATTTACCATTACACTCACGGCAGCGGCTTCTCTCGCTGACTCACGGTGATCCTCAGTCCACAGAAATACACAAACATACGGTACTCTGAAGTAGTACACAGTCTTCCGTTCCACACTTCGTCTGCAGTCCAGCTATTCGCTTGATACTCCGGCATACACACTAACTGCTCTTGGTTCGGACCTCGGTGGGACACTAGTGATAGCCAACAGCCCTATCGCCCTCAGCCCAGCCACCGAACTCCAACACACTGAGTCTCACACTTACTCCGCAACGGAGTCCAACGCTGAATATAGTTCCGCGGCGGAACCCAACTCTGACTGACTGCCCGCGGCTAGCCTCCCTTTTTATAGCACGGGTGATGTGAGCCAGAATTTTCGTGAGGTGGCTAGAGGCAGAACATTCTCGTTGAATCTCCAAGAAATTCACTGGCAAGCCAGCCGACGAAACAACACACGGAAATGCCTGCCCCACCCCACAAGCCGGCTGGGAGATCCCCGGTCGTCTGAATCACTAGCCCCTTTCTGGAAGTACCAAAGAGTGCTCCCAGGGGGCTAGCACGTAACAGAATATCGAACCCTTATCCCGTTTCTTTACGGGGTCGGGCACGAAGTGAGATGAATCTTCGTAACGGGGTTTTACAGCAAGATGATTTTTATGATGTCAACCTCATCAGAGGAGTTAATGAGATGTGACGTGATATACGATGGAAGAAGGTGAAACCCGGTGCTGGCACATAGCCTAATCCTGTCGAATAGCACCGAGGAGTCTGTTAAAGGCTTAACGCCGCCATCTGACGGACGAATTGCCTTCAACAGCGTCATATGCCCTCACTCCATTTGAATACTGCGGAGGGATTTGGAATTGAATCCAGGCTTTTGGCACGCAATCTAGTGATTAGGAATTGCATACCGCCACGTCACCTACCCGGACGGCCCAACACACTGAAAAGGAAATTTTTTCGTCCAGCGGGATTCGAACCGGCTAACTACTGGGTCAGACCATATAGACTTGACTCCTTAACGATCTTAGCCACTAAATGGGCTGTCATTTGGTATAATATTCGTATGTATGTGACATTTTCGTGTTAGCTAATACCAGCAATCCGGCTATTTCGGGTGACGTGTTTTTTTAATGTTACGGTATGAGTATTGGAGTCAATCTTGGTCTGTTATCATTTAAAATTCTGTTATGATAGGTGTGCATTTCCTAGCAGGAGCTGAATAAGAGCAGCAGTTGATGTCCACCTTGCGTGGTGGTCTTGTAGTTGAATATTAAGTTGTTTGTAAAAGTTATGTCTACTGAACTTGTTCCGTTTGGTGCAATATATGTTGGCATGCCTCTCTTATTTGCTAGAATATAACCTTCAACATTTATGTATCAAGCAGTATGTCCGTTTTAATGTTACATTTGTCAAGGCGACTAATTTAATCACCTGTTATCACAACATTACCATTGTCTTTGGTTGTTGATACCGATGCCATTACTGTTTCTATCACTTCTTCATTATTAACATTTGGTTTCACATAGATTGCTATTATTGTCAGATGATATAGTTGTGTTTATCACCATATTTTCTTCTTCGTGAAGGCTTTAGGAATTTCCTCTCGTTGAACTCAGAAAACAGGAAACTCCGCCGGTTGGTCGTCTTTCAATCGGGACTGAATAAGATTGCATTCTATAAAAAGCAGTTATTTGAAACGAATCTAATAAGGATGTTTATGAATGTCATTATATCGTCTCAGGCGGAAGGAAAATGACGGCATTTTTTAGTACCTCAACGTTTAAGTTAAGTATTTTGAGCTTCCAGTGATACTCCCCCGTATGTATAGAAGCGGTGTAAAGTGAATCTTCTGACTAATATAAACTATGCCCACAATTCCTGTGTCAGTTTTTGATAGATCATGGAAAAGCACTCGTACTATAAAAGTCTTGTTGTTCCCTCTAATATTCAGATCTTTACATTCGATTTACCCCGTTTCACCACTCTTCTTTATATTTTTGTTTGAGTCACTAGTCCATAGACTGATTTTTTGCTGCTCTCCATGCCACCCTATCCTGCGCAAACGTTTTCATTTCTACGTGACTGCTGCATCATACAACTACTCTGATCTGCTTGTCATATTCATATCTTGGTCCACCCCTACCATTTTTACCGCCCACACTTCCCTGAACAAGTCCTGGGTGTCTTAGGACGTGTCCTATCACTCCATCTCTTCTTCTTGTCGAATGTCTTTAATCTTCACCGTTTCGCAAGTAACACTAACTGTACCCAACTAAAGCAGTTCTTAACATCTATGTTTCTGGAGGAGTACGCAAGAGGCTGAGATCAGGCATTCTTGTGTCGAACAATCAGGAATATGTATATTTCGAAGAAAATTGTTTCTCTGCTTTAGCTTTATATTCTTTAAACCCATGTAGTCCAGAATAACAGAAGGGCTTAATGATTTACTTTCTTACTTATTATATAATGTATGTCTTAACCTTACTGGATTTGGTATCTGTATTTTCATTTTTTTTTTAAGTTTCTTGTTTAGTTTAATACTTTAATATTATAAAAATGTAGTTACTGTTTTCATAAATCTGCATTGTATTATAAGAAGCAAATCTCACGGTTTCGATGTTTTCTCCTTGGATTGTGATTCCCCTCCCGAATTCCTTTTAATTTCCTTTAATGCCTGTTTTATGTAAACATTGAAAACGTGGGAAGGGGGGGCAAACTGAAACCTTACCTCACTCCTTTCTTGATAAAGGGGCTTTTCAGTCTCAGTGGCATGTAAATCATGATCAATGAATTCAAATTCAAATTCAAAATTCAAATGTAGCCAAATCGTTCTCCTCTCACCAATTCGATTCAGTGTCTCTTCATTCGTGACTCGATCAATCTATCTCACCTTCACCATTCTTCTGTAACACCTCGTTTCAAAAGGTTCTATTATATTTATTTCTTAGGCAGTTATCGTCCATGTTTCACTTCCATACAATGCCACGCTTCAGACGAAAGTCTTCAAAAACATCATTCAAATTCTAATATCAACGTTCGATATGAAAAATTTTCTTTTCTTACGCAAGGCCTTCCTAGCTTGCGCTAGTCTGCGTGTTACTCCTTACTTCCGCCTTCCTTAGTTATTTTACTATCCAAGTAAAAATATTCATCTACTTTCTTTAAGACGTCCTTTCCTAATCTAACATTTCCTGCACCACCTGACTTCTTTCGACTACACCCAATTACTTTTGTTTTGCATTTATTTATTTTCATCTTCTAATCCTTACCAAAGACTCCGTCCATATCATTCAGCAATTTCTCCAGATCTTTTCAGTCTGAGCTAAAGAACAATATCATCAGCAAATCTCACGGTTTCGATGTTTTCTCCTTGGATTGTGATTCCCCTCCCGAATTCCTTTTAATTTCCTTTAATGCCTGTTTTATGTAAACATTGAAAACGTGGGAAGGGGGGGCAAACTGAAACCTTACCTCACTCCTTTCTTGATTGATGCTTCTTTTTCAAAGCCCTCGATGCTTATCATTGCAGACTGATTTTTATACAGATTATAGATAATTCTTCGTTCTCGGTATCTGATCCGCCGGGCTGAGTGGCTCGGACGGTTGAGGCGCTGGCCTTCTGACTCCAACTTGGCAGGTTCGATAATGGCTCAGTCCTGTGGTATTTGAGAGTGCTCAAATACGTCAGCCTCGTGTCGGTAGATTTACTGGCACGTAAAAGAACCCCTGCGGGACGAAATTCCGCCACCTTGCCGTCTCCGAAAACCGATAAAGTAGTTAGTGGGACGTAAGGCCAATGACATTAAATTATTATTGGTATATGATCCCGATCACCTTCAGAATCTCGAATAGCTTGGTCCAATCAGCGTTATCGAATGTCTTTTCTATATCCACGAACGCCATGTATGTGGGCTTGTCCTTCTTAATTCGATACGCCAAGATCAGAAGTAAAGTCAAGATTGCTTCATGTACATTTCTTCTGAAGCCAAATTGATCTTCTCTCAATTCAGTTTCATATTGCCTTTTCATTCTTCTGTAAATAATGTGTTAAAATTTTACAGGTGCGGTAGTTTTCACACTTGTCAGCGCCAAATTTCTTGCGAATACATATAACAACATATTCCCGAAAAACGAATGGCACTTCTCCTGTTTCGTACATCTAACACACAAATGGAATAACTTCACCATGCTGGTTTCTCCTAAGGCAGTCAGTAATTCAGAGGGAATGCCATCATTCCGGGTATCTTGTTCCTATTTAGGTCACTCAAAGCTCTGTCGAATTCAGACCGCAAAATTGGGTTACTGCCATGTCGTCATTCTCTAGAAGTGGTTTTCCATCTGAGCTCTTAATATTCATGCACCGAGTTTTCCATTCCCCAAAGGTTACTTTAACTTTCTTGTACGCAGCATCTACCTTTCCCAGGACCATAAAACCTTCAACATCCTTGCACTTCTCATTCAGCCATTCTTCCTTAGCTGTCATGCACTTTCTATCCACTTCATTCTTTAATCGCCTGTATTCTTTTCTGCCCTCTTCATTTTTTGTATCATTGTGTTTTTGGCGTACATCAATCATGTCTAGTATCGCCATTGATTCTTAGTTGATCTTTCCTTTCTTCCTAACATTTCTCCAGCAGCCCTAGAGACCTCACTTTTCACGACTGTCCTTTCTTCCTGTATTGTGTTTCATTCAGCTCTTTCATTTAATCCTTGTGCAACATGTTCCATGAAACAATCCCTCACACTATTTTCTTTCAACTTGTCTGGATTCCATCTCCTTGCATTCCAAACTTTCTTCAATTTCTTCAACTTCAAATGGCAATTTCATGACCAACAAGTTGTGGTTAGAGTCCACGTCTGCTCCTGGGAACATCTAGCAAACCGTCACCTGGTCTCTGAATGTCTGCCTAATCATAATGAAGTCTATTTGATACCATTCAGTGTCTCCAGGTCTCGTCCACATACACAGCCGTCATTTGTGTAGCTTGAACCAAGTATTAGCAAGGACTAAATTATGATTCGTGCAGAATTCAACCAGCCGACTTCCTCTTTCATTCCTTTGTCCCATTCCGAATTCTCCTAAGACATTACCTTCTCTTCCTTGGCCTTCAACTGCATTCCAGTCCCCCATCATAATTTCATTCTCGTCACCTTTGACATATTGTATTAAGTCTTCTATCTCTTCATATCCTTCATCATCTGCTAACTAGAAGGCATGCAGACCTTCACTATTGTATGGGCATTGGTTTGGTGTCTATCTTGACTACAATAATCCTTTCACTGTGCTGGTCGTAGTAGCTTACCCACTGCCCTATTTTCTTATTCATTATTAAACCAACTCCTATATTTCCCCTGTTTGATTTGTGTTGATAATTCTGTAGTCGCCTGACCAAAAATGCTGCTCTTCCTGCCAACGTACTTAAATTATACCTACTACATCTAACTTTAGTCTATCAGTCTCCCTTTTCAGATTATTTAACATACCATAACGATTCAAACTTCTCACATTCCACGCTCCGACTCGTATAATGTCAGTATCCATCTTCTTGAAGATTGCCCCTTCTCGTGTGGTCCCACACGGTGATCCGAATGGGGGACTATTTCACCTCCTGAATATTTTACCTGGTAGGAAGCCATCGTCAGTACATCATTCATGCAGAGAGAGCTGCATGTCCTCGGGACGGCAGCTTTTTTTCTTACAAGTTGCTTTACGTCGCACTGACACAGAAAGGTCTTAAGAAATAGGAAACGGACGGGATTGGAAAGGATGCGGCCGTGCCCTTAACTGAGGTACATTAATTTGCCTGGTGTGAAAATAGGAAGCCACGGAAAACCGTCTTCAGGGCTGCTGACAGTGGGATTCAATCCCACTATCTCCCGAATGAAAGCTCACAGCTGCGCGCCCCTAACCACACAGCCAACTCGCTCGGTCATGGCTGTAGTTTCCGTTGCTTTCAGCCGTGTAGCTGTATGAACCTAGCTAAGCTTTGTTGTCTGTTAGGTCATCAGCCCAGAGGCTGGTTGGATCCTCAAATAGCATCACCAAAGGCTATGCAGTTATAGGGAAACCCCAGAAACCAATGGCAGTACCAAAATGAGGCGTACTAGGCAAAGATGAGGAGTGAGGTAGTTTGCCATTGCTTTCCTCACTGGGCCAGACAGTGCTATTGTAGCACAACTAACCCTATGAGCAACACCTTTCATGACACTCATTGTCAGACACACTGGTTGTGCTCTGAATGCCATTAACCAGCACCACCCATACCCCAGCAGCTTCCATATTGTCACAGCCATGAATGAGACTGGGACGTCAGTGGAAGCTACACTTTGCTCTGGCCTGTGCCAAGAGATGGATGTAAAAGTACTGCAACCATCAAGAAATGACAGCAGGCAGAAGCTTTGTTATATGTTATTATTATTACAAGGCCATATGAGTCAGTCATCCAAACTTCCGCCCTTGCAACTTCTGAAAGGCTGATACCACCCTTTCGATGAACACTTCGTTAGTCTTGTCTCTCGACAGATACCCAACCGATATGGTTGTACCTGCGGCTCGGCTATCTACTTCATTGGAACATACAAGCTTCCCCACCGCGGCAAGGGCACATGGTTGGCAGGGGAGGCTCTTTTTAACAAATTTATTTAAATCATCAGTTGTAGTATCTCTGTTTGTTTTTTCAGTGGAATAATCGGCAAAACTGGGAATTTCTAAAATGTAAATATGTCTGCCAATGGTACAAGTTCTACTATCATTTTCCTACAGTGTAAAAAAAATATTTTCGTTAATGAAACAGACTGTAACGCCGTCGACTGCAACGATAACTGCAGGAAATGATTCCATAAGGAACGCACGTCCATCACAACAACAGAATATAATGCACTCAAAACAAAGAACGGACATTTACTATGCAAAATCCTATTAAACACTTACGGTCTCAATACATCCTCCTCTAAGGAAAAAGAAATAAAGCAACAAAAAAAACCAAGCATAATAGAAAATAGCAAGTCTTACGAACAGCTGTTGGACGTGGAAAAAGAAATCCACCAAACTGTCACAGAAAATAACATGTGAAGATCTGAAAAACAGAATAGTTATTTTGAATTTGCTTTACGTCGCACCGACGATTGGACAGGAAAGGGCTGGCAGTGGAAAGGAAGTTGCCATGGCCTTAATTAAGGTACAGCCTCAGCATTTGCTCCGTGTGGAAATAGGAAAAATGGAGAACTATCTTCAGGGCTGCCGACAGTGGGATTCGAACCCACTATCTCCCTAATTCAAGCTGACAGTTACGTGCCCTAAACCACGTGGCCCCTCGTTCGGTCAGAATAGATTAATTGAGTCTTGCGCTGTTAGAAAAAGATGCCGCTTATCATTGACGCACAAATGCAGCAGACTACATAAAAATATACCGAAATAAATGGTCCTCAGCAACAACGAAGAGAACAGAAAATGTAGATACCAGGAAATTTAGAATTACTAACTCCGAACGAATAAGGAGTTCATCTTTAATAAAGAACCTGATTTACCTGTAGCACTAACACAAAATGGAGGAACATAACATGTTACATGAAGATTCTCGGCGAGATTTGGATCCCTACATAACACGAAACTCAAAATAGAGTAGAGAAATAGTAAATGGAAATACGCAGGCCTACAGATGAAGGCAAATCATAGGATCTAAAACAACTATTGATCCTGACATTCAGGCAGCACCGAAAATAGCTTAGCTCTCACAGAAGTATTACTAGCATGTCCAGCTCGCCATTGTGAGACATACCGACCAAATTCCACACGATTTTTTAAATCTTCATCTCAGTGATTTTGTAAACTGTTAGTATAATGAGCGTATCTCTCAGTATTCCCCTGTCAACCTACATTTTCACTCGAAACAATGCTCTACACATGAAGCTCAATGAACGATCACTTGTAGGTCGATCTTACCTAGTATTTTACCAGAAAATTACGCAGTATCGTACACTTTCTCCCACAAAATATTTCTCTAAGCGGTAAACACTTTGTGAGCGAGCAAAGCCCAAGTTTAGTCTGGCTCTTCTCGTTGTAGCCCCGCCCCCATGGGAGAGGGAAGTAGAATACATCTACGCTATCTTCTGCCTGTCGTAAGAGGCAACCGAAAGGGGAACCCCTAGGGGTCCGCAACTTCGGAGTGGGCTTTAGCGATCACGCGGTCCTAGCTAAGTTTGGATTGTCTTACACTTACTTGGGTCAGGCTCCTTGCTTTCATCTGTCCACGAACCTACTACGCTGGCGTAGCAGGGGGAGAGTTGAAACTCCAACGAGGCGCACCCCAAGTGGCGGATAGGGGGGTCCAAACCGGCTTGCCGGTGGACGTGAGCGAAATAAAATAGCTCTCGCGGACCAAACACACAACACCCTGTGGGTGGGGAAAGCAGACGAAAAAGGAAAGGCCTAAGAGTTGGAAGAAAGCGACCGTGGCCTTAATTAATGTACAGCCCCAGCATTTGCCTGGCGTTAAAATGGAAAACCACGGAAAACCATCTTCAGGGCTGCGGACAGTGGGATTCGAACCCACTATCTCCCGGATGCAAGCTCACAGCCGCGCGCCTCTAACCTCATGGCCAGTGCAGTGGTTCTTGCCGTGCGAACAGTTAGGATAGGATCTGGACAAGACCTGTGTTATAGGGACAAGCAAAGGGGGGGGTCATCCGCCATCTTTAATCCATAGAGCACAGTGCTGCCCTCTTTAGCTACTTACCTTTGAAATGTGATGGCGGATAATTTGAAAAATGCTTTTTGACAGCAGCCATCTTTAATCCAGAGAGCACCGTGCTGCCCTCTTTAGCTAGATACCTTTGAAATGTGGTGGCAGGCAATTCCACGTGACATCAGCCATCTTTAATCAAGAGAGCACCGTGCTGCCCTCTTTGTGGCGGTGGCAAATTCCACGTGCTCTTGTTTGGAAACAAACTCACGTTCTTTTTTCTGACAGCTTTCATCCTCCATCTTGCATCACAAACCTCAGTGCTGCACTATTTAGCTAGATACCTTTGAAATGTGGTGGCGGCAATTTGAAAAATTCTATGTGCTCTTGTTTGGAAACAAAGCCACGTGCTTTCTTGACAGCTGTCACTCGCCATCTTTAATCCACAGAGCACCGTGCTGCCCTCTTTATGACATGTAGTAGCGGGCAATTTGAAAAGTGTTGTTAGCTGTCATCCGCTATCTTTAATCAAGAGAGCACCGTGCTGCCATCTTTAGCTAGATACCTTTGAAATGTGGTGGCGGCAAATTGAAAAATTCCACGTGCTCTTGTTTAGTAAGCAAACTCACGCGCTTTTTGTCAGCTGTCATCCGCCATCTTACATCGCAAACCTCAGTACTACACTCTTTAGGTACATACCTTTGAAATATGGTGGCGGATAATTTAAAAAGAAAAATTCTACAGCAGCCATCTCTCGACGCTAATTGCACAAGATGGTGGCTATACATGACTCCTTAAAGGTGCTTATGAAAGATGGCCGCTATACATAGGTTCTTATTGTACCGTACTCAAGGGTAAATACCCTCTAGGACGATGCCTCCATTCCTGTATGAACATCCGAATAACTCAGGATTGGGCAGAGAGTGGGTTGGTTGTCGGTTGGGTTAGGATAAAAAGTCGAAGTTCTACACTAAAATATCAATCAATGACAGGAAATAGAGGTACAAAACGAATGAGAAACAATCATAGGGTGTAAAATGGATTTATTGATAAATATCCCCGATCATATTACGAGAAAACAATTAAATCAAGGAAAAATAATATGTCAAAATGAATTCAAAAATGTAGAAAATAAATGGAAATCAAAAACGTTACTTGAATGATAATACAAAATTTGAAATCAAAAATCAAGTTCAACAAAGAACATTTATATTCATCAAGACTGAGCTTCTTCTTATAGTCCATTGTTTATATTGTATGGCAACAAGTGTACGCAAACACTGACATGTGGTATTTCCGTATGGAGTTACACACTATCGCATCACAATAATACGGTTTCCAAAGTTAAGTTAAAACGAGAGTCGCCGAAATACAACCGTTAAATAAAAGTTACATTACAAAGAAACGTTACGACGAAAAGGAAAATAATTAAGACGCAATGGAACGCTATGTAAGTTATGCAAAATACTAGGGGCATATCCTACACTATATTCACAACAATTTAAATAATCAAACTAAACACATCTACATACATCGGATATCGAGTAAAGTCTTAAATGCTACACAGATTCTAATGTGAATCACGGTTCACTGCAAAAGATCTAGATAGAACTAGATAAACCATCAATACTTCAGCACTCGGGCTCTTCCCTTTTAAAACAACGAGACAAGGTATACAATCACATGTACCAATGTAAAACATCATCCTGTAAGGGAAAGACATATAAATAACCATTGATATCATGAAGAAAGCAATGGGCAACATTGCCTCCTTCTGCTGCATTTGAGCGCTCAACAGCGCGGTCATCCGTCATGTACTTCCGGGTAGATTACGAGCTGAAAAGAAATGTTGAACTCAACACTATGCTAAAGTTTGGATTCTGTCTCCCGAGGCTGTCACAAGGAAGTATCGTCTCATTCACGCCTATATAAACACAGGCCAGAAATCAGCTTGCCATGAGATAACGCATTTCGCCAGCTACACGGAAACTCACGTATATTCATTCCTTCTTAGCATGCTTTTACCATTGAATATCATCAGACGCAATAGTCTGGAATTAATACTGTCCATTCTGATCACAATATACACTCAGAAGACACTTAGCAGGCACACACATCTGCACAATATTCTTTCTCTTGTCAGGCATACAATCAGCCTGCATCAATACATTATAACTCAGCATGCAATCTTTATCTCTTATTTTCCATAAATCCTATTGGCCTTCCACATTATGACACTCAGTTCGTGTCCTTTACAGACCATCAGGCAAATCAGAATCTAACTTAACTCAAAGATCTTATTTTAACAACGACGTTCTGCAGCTCCTTCAGTCAGCTTCCGTAAAATCATGCGTCATGCAGAATATCTATACCTGTCTCTCTCAATAACCGAAATGACATGAACTAATACGTATTGAACGTTGTATAAAGATGAACCTGTCAATCTAGCCCTTCTAGCATATATATAAGGAAAACTCGGAATATCCTAACTAAGTAACATGCGTAAATAAACAACAACTAATCCTATCAATCCCTCATTTTCCCAATCATCTAATCATAAAGCAAAATGAAAATAAAATAAACATGCATTATTCTCGTATCCGAATTTATCATAGTAACAAAATTAAACAAACACATGCCGTCAGGCTTACTTTACATAAAGTTAAAAATTCTATCTACACTGCCCTAGTACCTTAACATAATTTACATAACATGCCATAAATAACACATGCATCTTAACTGAATTCCATCCGACGACTCTCGATATACCAGGATAGCAGCTTACATCCCCGCTGATTGAGGGATTTACTCCATGTTAATCACAGCATTAACCTGTGGGAATGCACTTTCTTCTTCTGCATGCATAGCCATCATCTTGCTGGAAAATAATCCACTGGAACACAGAAGGCTATGGTTGACAATATCTTCGCTGCTTAATGCTACGAGCCGAAATACCCTTTCTCTTTACAAGATCAGCTAAACAAACTGATACATATATAACACACACTTCACTTAAAGGGTGAGAATACAGTTTGAAAAGCAGCACACGGTTCGCTACGGAAGTTCCTCGCGAAACGCGCCCGTCGCGAAGTAGTGAAACAATAGCACGTCTCCACTACACTTGCTACACATCGGTCACTAAGCACCGTCTTTATATATTGAAAGTAAACTCTGCCAAAATATACTATTCCATATATTCAAGAACAGTAAAATCTTCCAACTGTACAATTTAAAATATCATGTAAAACCAGTTACTGTTACTGGAATAACACCACGTTAATCACGATCACCAATCAGAGTTTGTGCTTCCGCACTATCCAAGCATTTAACACAGAGTGACGCTCTCCAGAGCTTGGGTTACTGAGGAGGCTTTGGTGACGCTATTTCAATACTGGGGTACCCGGGTGTCTGAATCAACCACCAATGAGAAAATTCGTCGTATACGATGACACAATATTTATTGTGATATATTTACAAAACACAGCTTAAACACTAGCAAATCGCTTCTACCAATTTTTATATTATTTTTCCAGATATATCTGACTTCTGAAACTGTGGAAAACCGATTACCGACAGAAACTGACTTTAGCAACTGAGCACGTTGGTCATTCTGGAATTAAGATTTGGCGCGGTGTGGCCTCCATGTTTCCCAAGTCGTTAATTTCCCATTGGCTGAAATATATTGCTTGGTCAGCATCTAATACACGTGTCGATCCTTGCCAACGCTTGGTTACGTCACCCTTTCTCACGGTCATACGGAAATATGAAGCAATATCCAGCGACTCACTGTCTTGCTCAACGTCCGGTATCAACTATCTTGGGATACGATGCTTTAACATGTTGGACTGTAAAATTTATGAATACATTTTACATATTGGGTCAAATAATACTCTAATTATTATTATGCGCCGGCAGGATACGGCTCATTATGAGACTCCCTTGGGATGCTTGCGCAAGATGGCGGTTATACAAGGCTCCTTATGAGACTCCCTAGGGATGCTTACGCAAGATAGCGGTTGCTCTTATGAGGCGGCTTAAGGGTCCTTGCACAAGATGGCTAGAGACGCCGTAAGGATGCTTGCGCAAGATGGCGGACGCAAGATGGCGGCTATACACGACTCCTTATGAGACGCCTTAAGGGTGCTTGCGCGAAATGGCTGCTGCTCTTATTAAGAAAGCTAGCTTAGAGGCGAACGTGTCATGCTAGTTCGATTCATTTTATTTTGGGCTTAAATGCAAAATGTTAAATATCTGGAAAACGGTGCATCGTAGAGCAAAACGGACAAACGTTTTCTGCCCAATACCTCGGTTCGCAGTATGAGAAACATGATAGCATAAGAGAAACATAGTCTAATGATGAGATCAATGGTTCGGTTCCTACTTAGGCACTTTGGCATTCGCTCTCTTTTAGCTTGTATTGAAGCAAGTCTGCTTAACATGATCAGGTCTAGTTATGGTAGAGAGTATAACGTGCCGTGCAGGTTCGATTCATTAAATTTGGGGCTTAAATGCAAAATGTTAAATATCTCGAAAACGGTGCATCGTAGAGCAAAACGGACAAAATTTTTCTACATAATACCTAGGTTTGCAGTATCAGAAATATGATAGCATAAGAAAAACATAGTCTAATGATGAGATCGACGGTTCGATTCGTACTTAGGCCCTTTGGCATTGGCAGCTATCTAATTCTGCAAGATGGCGGCTATACGTAGCTTCATATGAGACAGCTTAAGAGCGCTTGCACAAGATGGCTGCTGCTCTTATGAGACGCCCTAGAGGTGCTTGCGCAAGGTAGCAGCGACAAGACGGTGACTATACACAGCTCGTTATGATACGGCCTAGAGGTGCTCACACAAGATGGTGGCTGCTCTGATGAAGAAAGTTAGCTTTGCATCAGGCAGGTATTTTTACAGCACTAAACCTCATACCTTTGAAATGTGGTGGCGGGTAATTTAAAAAATCCTCCATGCTTTTTCTCAACAGCAGCTATCTTTAAACAATAGCGGTTATACATAAGCTGTTAAGGCCTCCTCTTATGACAAGGCATAGCTCTATCGAACAAGTTTAAACCTGCATCGGGATAGCTAAAGTAAGCAGGTGCTGCAGTGATGACGTCATTATGCATGTTTAGACTTGCACATCACAAAGAAACATAACAAGACTAGAATCGAACACTGCACTCTAGGCCGTTAACTTTATCATGTGATCGGAACATTGATTGAAGTGTTTAGAACACTAAATAAGTGATCAAGACTAAAATAGAACAGATACAACATGTGTTTAGAACACTAAATAAGTGATCAAGACTAAAATAGAACAGATACAACATGTGTTTAGAACATGTCAGGGGATACCTTTGTTCTAAGACGATTAGATTACCGCACATTCCTTGTAGGGCTAATAGGCTAAAGGACTAATGGGCAAAAGGGCTAAAGGGCTAATGGGCAACAGGGCTAAAGGGCTAAAGGGCAAAAGGGCAAAAGGGCTAGGGTGCCTCTCCTCTCTTTATCCGGGCTTGAGACCGGCTCTACAACAAGAGGCGGAGTTAACACCCTAAGGAAGGGAGAATGTTGGGAAATAATCTATACGAATATAGCCACTCGATTGACTGTATACTACAGATGGATGACTTAGGTGAGGGTAAGTGCTTACTTAATAATACCTACACGACGTAATTCATGCTCTATTTCAAAAATATCTTCATTGTAGGCTCTTAGCAGTTGTAAACGTTTTACGAGTACGTTGGTGTCTTTACAGTATATTATATCTCCATAGGGTAACAGAGGCTTGTTGTGAACTTTGAGTCTATATGCAGACAGTTGATGTGTAACTTGTTTTGATGTAATACGTGCTTCAGCAGTAGCGTTTCTAGGTACAAACTTAACTTGTTTCGATAGCGATGAAGCGTTGAAATGTCCTTCTTCTTTACCTTGCATCTCTTCTTGAGATGTTTGCACTGCGACAGAACGTGTAGTAGGCTTAGGAAATGAAGTAAAATCATCAAGCTGTAATGGCAATGAAACATTAAGATTTTCTTCTTCTACTTTCCCTTTACTACTGTTTTGATCAACATCATTATCCTTATTATCATAATCATGATTTTGCCTTTCTTTATCTTGAAGTTTGTGCTTAGTAACAGAACTTGTAGCAGGCCTAGACAACAAGGGAGAATTAAAAATCTCTCGCAGAGGTGTCCTTTTTAAACATAAATCTGTTTTCGCTTGAATATGGTTGAGCTCTTTGTATTTTGTTCCCGATAAAGATACATTACACGCAGCTTCATGACGTTGAGCGTTGTATGCGTTCTTGAACTCTCTTCTACAATGTTTGCATTGAAAAATTGTCCTACATGATATCTCATGACGTCTCCTGTGATAGCTTCGGGAAAATGCTTTTCCACACTCTTCGCAAATATACCTAGAAATAGGTTTTTCCATGACGGACTTTTATCTTCTGCTAACAGATTATTCTACTTCGATGATACGAACAGCTTAGCGATTAACAGTAAACTAACACAAAAGCGTATAACCAAGGTAGCAACAGTAAGGTTTAAGCCCATCAAGATGGCAAGAGTTAGGTTAGCAATGTTCTGTTGTCGGATTTTAAATTCCGCACTATAACATGCATAAGGTGGCAGCCTTGAGGTTTAGCGCAGTCAAGATGGCAGCAGTGAGGTTAGCGACGCTCTATTGTCCTTCAAAGTGAGGTTAGGGTCCGTCAAGAAGACAGCTGTCAAAAAAGCACGTGGCTTTGTTTACTAAACAAGATCACGTGGCTGTGACGTCACGTTCATGTGGTATGCTGCGTCAGCATGCAAAGTTCAATGTCTACACCTACGTAGTTAACACCCTGCTATGTTCGCAAGGGCATCACGGTGCTCTGTGGTTTAAAGATGGCGGATGACAGCTGTCAAAAAGCACGTGGATTTGTTTACCGATTCAAATCTCGCGCTAGTGTGGTTAAGTTGGTAGCATTAAAGTTTAGGCCCGTCAAGATGGTAGTACTGAGGTTAGCGATGCTTTGTTGTCTGTCAAAAAGCACGTGGCTGTCAAAAAGCACGTGGATTTGTTTACCAATTCAAATATCGCGCTTGTGAGGTTAAGTTGGTACCACTAAGGTTTAGGCCCGTTAAGATGGCAGCAGTGAGGTTAGCGATGCATTGTTGTCGATGACAGCTGTCAAAAAGCACGTGGCTTTGTTTACCAATTCAAATTTCCCGCAGGTGGCGGAGGAGGCCCCTGGGAGGGCCCCTCGGGTGGCGGCTGCGGTGGCGGTGGCGGTGGCGGTGGTGGAGGAGGCCTCTGGGAGCCGGAGGAGGTGGCGGCCGCCGCCGCACTGTCCAATTATACTACTCATTTCAATCATCAAACTGTTACCAGTGTTATTAAGTAAATCGCAAACTCCTTCCACGAAAACAGCCAAATTACAAGCTGTTGAACAGTTATGCGAGAGTTGTGAGAAGAATCTCGGGCGGCAATTCACAGCAGATCAGGCGAAAAAGAAGATCCGTAACATGAAGACCAAAGTGAAAAAGAAGAGTGACCGTAACACTACAGAAAACAGGAAGATACAGTTGAAGAAATGGGAGGAGGATCTTCTAAATTTAATGGAAGGACAAAAAAATCCAACATTCACTCGTGTACCAGATATGTCTATTAATTTTTTTCAAACAATTTGCTTTACGTCGCACCGACACAGGTAGGTCTTATGGCGACGATGCGATAGGAAAGGCCTGGCCGTAGCCTTAATTAAGGTACAGCCCCGGAATTTGTTTGGTGTGAAATGGGAAACTGCGGAAAACCATATTCAGGGCTGCCGACAGTGGGGTTCGAACCCACTATCTCTCGGATGCAACCTCACAGCTGCGCGGCCTAACCGTACGGGTAACTCGCCCGGTATTTAACTTTACTAGACTCATTGATGAAATACCGTATCACTCCACAACCTGTGTAGTAATTAGAAAAAGAATCATAAGGCCTAACGTATTTCTTTCTTTTATGAATCATTCAAGTTGAGTTCATTTTATTAATCTGTAGATCTAGGTCAGTAATTCTATTTCATCAACATTTCAGGAGGATGTGCTGTAGGAGGAAGTAAGGAACACGCAGCTGATATCAGTGATGATAGCATACAGCTGCAGAGTACGACATCACCACCAAGAAAATACAAGAAAAGAAGGTTAGCTGCAGAGACAGAGGAGACGGAAAGACTTTCAATCATGGAACTTCAGAGACGGGTGTTACTGGAACAGCTTACGTTAGCTCGCATGCAACAACAGGAAGTAGAAGAACGGAAATTAGCTTCAAACTTAAACTTAAGTGAACCAAACCTACATACAGTTTGAATGATGTGTGAAACATAAAATCAGAGAGATAAGTGTTTGTATTTGTATTCAACTGAGACGAAATGATACAGTAGCGTTGTGAATCACAAATAAATGTATAACGATGTGAGAGTATAAGTTAAATGAAAAATACGAGCCACACAACTGTTAAATTTTGTTGTCATTTCCAGATCAGAGTGCTTCACTACATTCATAGTTCATTTACAGCAACTTGTTAAAACAAAATATTAACGATTTAATTTCTTCTTTGAGCACCACGTCTTCTCATGCCATCATAACCATATTCTTGTTCACCCCTATCAGCATCATCATCATAATCGTTTTCTTCAGTGAACATTATCAAAATATTGTCCTCATCTCTGAAATGCTTAGAGACTTTATGCAGCACAAAGCAACAGACGATAATGCGTGAAATTTTCTGTAGAGAGACTTTGTTTGCTAGAAGAGGGAAACGTCTCTTCAGCTGGCCAAAACATCTTTCAATAATTACTCTGTTTTGAGCATGCACGCGATTGTAATTTTCTTCTTGTGGACTTTGAGGGTTTCGGTAAGGAGTTAGCAGCCAAGGTACAAGCCCATAACCTGAATCACCTAACAGTATTGCAGATCCTGCGTGGTCTCGCAATCCTTCATACATACGTGAAAATTTAAATATTCGACTGTCGTGAACAAAACCAGGCCAGCTAGCATTAACACGTGTAAAAAGTTCGCTTGAACTGCATGTGTCTTGTACATTGATATAAGCGAAATTTTTGCGGTTGATATATTCATCGCCGTGTAGTTGTGGCTTTAAAATTGGTACATGTGTACAGTCAAGTGCACCGATCACACAAGGAAAGTTAAAGCGTTGCTGCCATTCGTCTCTAGCTATATTGATTTCATGTGGACGTGACGGAAATTTTATCCAGTGATGTGCTTTTTGAAAAAATTTCTCCCTGACGAAATCAATGGTTCTACTAACAGTACTTTGATGCACTCCCGTATCTTCGCCTATCCCAACTTGGAAACCCGGATCGCCAACAAAACGAAGAAATATCTGCATTCGTTCCTTCGATATTAACACACCACCACGCGTCTCGTCACTTTCTCCCGAGAAAGAGCTCGAAATTAATTCAACATTTTCTTCGTCAAATCTATACAAAAGTTTATATGCACGTTCATCACTACGCCGTCTGGGATTATACAGTTTACTGCGTCGGATGTTCACAATTTGCGCCATTAAATCAACCAGAAGGCAACACTAAGTCGTCATAGAACTAACTTCAAGCTAACTGAGACTGGCTTGGTAAATCTTAAGCAAATGGTTGCATAGTACAAGCACATGCTAGGTTTTATTCATGTAGAATTCAGCATTTGCTGGAAATTAAGCAAATGCTTGCTAGAAAGTAAATACTAGTAAATAAAGCATCTGCTAGATTATTTTACTCATACGTATTCCAGCATATGCTTACAAAGAAGGTAGCAAAAGCATTTGCTAGACTTTATGCATACTTCCCATTGTGTCGCTCGCCATAACCCTTCACCAAGATTAAAAACTTAGAAGAGCCATGGAGAAAACTAGATAAACAAGATCGGGAAAAAAACATCGTAAACTCAAAGGACAACAAAGACGACATCTTTGATCTCCTTGGGCTAACAAGGGAACATCCACAATGGTGAAGTCGCCGATCGCGATAAAACTTATCAAACACATTGAGGTACATGTAAAAACAATGTCAGCATCAATTTTAGGCGTCAACATTCATTAGCGCGTTAACTAAGGGGCCTAAAAGTTGCGACATTTCAAGTTGCCGCGCGAACAGCGATGAATTCCTCCTGACCAATGCTTAGCCGGAACACTGCTTTGTGCCACACCTCTGCTCCTCCTCCCTTCCGCCCCGCCTGGTTCAGCACCACTCGTTTCCCTCTCCCCGCGCTGCCGTCTGCTTAGCTGTCGAACAGAACCTGTGCTACACTGCGTACGCTATCAGCTTTCCTCATAGATCTCCCTTGGAATTTCCACATTGTATAGGCAGTTTACATTTTATGAAATATTTATGAAAACGTTTGTGGCGAGTCCTTAAGGGCAATGTCACTGAGCGTGTCAAAAATTATTTTTCATCTTCAAGCAATGCACGGAAGTCACGGTGAAGAAGGTCCGCTGAACTTTCGGGAGTTGCAGCTTTATGACGCGATTGAGGGTGAGTGTTAAGCAGTCAACTGTTGTCAAATAGGTTTTGACGTTCACGGGGAGATGTCACACTGCGGACATAGGCCGTAATAACGTAGATTGAAGCGTGGTCTTTTGCGCTGCATGTAAAATTGTAGGTTTATGATATGTTGATACCGATAACTCTGTCCGACTCGCTGGCTGAACGGTCAGCGTACTGGCCTTCGGTTCAGAGGATCCCGGGTTCGATTCCCAGCCGGGTCGGGGATTGTAACCTTAATTGGTTGATTCCTACGGCACGGGGGCTGGGTGTATGCGTTGTCTTCATCATCATTTCATCCTCATCACGACGCGCAGGTCGCCTACGGGTGTCAAATAGAAAGACCTGCACTTGGCGATCCGAACCCGTCCTGGGATATCCCGGCACTAAAAGCCATACGACATTTCATTTCATTACCGATAACACTCTCGTTGTTTTTAAAGGAACTGTTGTGTTCTCCGTTGTTCCTGTCAATACATATACACATAACAACATGTATTTTAGTTATTTGTTTTATTTTTTTCAGAGCGTATAAGTTGGTGTCTTGAAGGTGACAGTCTCTATTTGGAGGACGTTACAAGTTTGACGTACAAGTCTGATCAGTCGGAGGAAACCGAAAAGGATATTGAATATAACGAGCCAGAACCGGGACAAAGCCAAGACAGTGCCAGTTCGGTGGACACCGTAGACTTACAGTATAAAACAAGAGCAGTCAACTTCTGGAGGAGTGGAAAACGGAAAAATCTTAAATTTACAACTGTGCAAAAGCACTTCCGTCGTTTGCATAGTGTGTCACAGCTCTCCGCCTGGAAAAAAAGTTGTGGATGAAGGAGGCTCTCTCCGAGACAAATTTGGTCTTATTGCGATGGATTGCAAGAAAAACTTTGACGCGGAGTACCGTACGTTGTAACCCGTCATAGGGGTTATATGCTTATATATATATAATATGATAATAATACTGCCGAGGGAAAAACACAAAGTATCGGTGACACCGAGTAATTTCAATCTGTAGGTAGTAATATTACGCAGTGAGTTAAATGCCAAATTGAGAATGGAGGCCGTGGTAAAAATAATCTCCAATAAGCATTCCAGAGTAACAACAGATAGCGCGGTGGAAACCATGCTACATAACATTAGAAAATTAAAAGAGAATGTGAGGAGAAATAAGGGACATGACGGGTGAAAATAGATGAGAAACCAAGATAAAATTTGAAAACATATATTAGAATAATAAATCAAAAACTAGCAATTTACATGAAAGGAGAACTATATAAATATGAAATTTTCCCAACCACATACACAAAATACAGATTCATTATAGTAAAATAAGATATCCAAGAGAAAGAAAGCAAACGAGAGAGAATAGCGCAGGAATGGAAAGGGACGAACAAGGAAAGGATAAATATGGCTGTAAAAAGAGAAACCCAGAACAACGAGAAAAAGAGGATGTTCACAGTTACCAAATTCGAGTATACCAGCAGGAAATCTTCTGAGCAAAATCTAAATGCTATATGCAAGTCACAACCACTTCCGTTATCACTCGATTGACACAAAGTAACGTAGTTCTACACTCGAATAATCACACTATACTTCAAGTGAACCAGTTTCACAACATTCAGAAACTCAAATGGCGAAGCACTGCACTGAACGGATAGAAGTGTGTGTACAGTAGGAGTCGCACAGTTGCCAATACACCACACGCACATTTAGAAAGAAAGTCGTTACTAGGTTCGTCAATGAAGAGTTTAAATACAAAAAAGACAAGTGAAATTTCGGCCTGGAAATGCCATACTCCCAGTCAGAATTTGCAAGGAAAGTATCTCCCAATGCAACTAAAGGTATTTACAGTAAAGAAACCAGTTTGCCATACCTCATCATGAACCAAATTATACCAACTGCCCGAAAATGGAGACTTCTGGGCACATGTCCCTAAGGACGGAATTGACGTTGGATGTTGCTCCCTCCACACAGGCCAAAGTCCATCTCAATATATTCAGAGGAAGGACAGGTATTTATAGTGTGGAGTAGAGGGGAAATAATGAGAAATATGTCTGGAAGATTCCAGAGGTTAGTGGAGCATGCGCGACAAACCAGGCGATGTCACATGACGTCAGCCGGCGAAAAAGAAGTTAGTTTATCGTAGATCGTAAAGGTGTATAGAGCAGAGTTCATGCAAGGTATGATGTGTGTAAATTCACATAAGTATGTAAGTTCCAGTTGGAGAGAAAATGCGGCTTATATCATGATGAGGGTAAGTCCATATTAATAGTAGAAAAAGGTTATGTGCGTGGCGAAGTTCATAACTGTAGTTGCCGGTGAAGTGAGGAGTCCGTTACAACGTCCACCATCCATGACGCCACAATCAAACATTGGGCAATGCAAAGTGCCCGCTCTCGCGGAATCCATGACTTTAAAGCGTCCTCACGCTGGGTGTACGACTTCAAAAAGAAATTTGGGATCACATCCCGAAAAATTACTGTCGTGACAACAACGAGAAAACTTGATAGGGAAAGTGACGTTATGGTGGAAGCCCAAATGTTTGTGGAAAACGTAAAAGAAAAAATACAGTTACACAGCCCATCACATGTGTTTAACAGCGACCAAAGCGGCTTTAATTTGGAAATGTACACCGGCAGAACATTAGCGCGCCGAGGAGAAAAGTCGATTAGCACGGTGGTCCAATCAGTTCCCTCTACTACGCACAGCTACACGATTATGCCTACCATGTCAGCAGAAGGTGAGCTACTCTCCCCGTTGCTAATCGTTTTAAAGGAAAGAAATGGCGTCTTTGGTTCCCTTGTTAAGAAACGAATATTTTCACACGAAAATATTCATGTCGTGTGCACCACGTCTGGAAAAGGGGCAAAGCAGAAGTTCAAAGCTGGTATAATGACATCTTGAAACCAAGTTTACCCGATGGACAAAATATTTTATTGTTAGATTCTTTCTCTGGCCACAATGCGCTTGTTCATGGCACGGAAATTGAAGTTATGAAGATTCCAGCCGGCGCTACAGCCGTTTGTCAGCCACTTGACGTGTATGGGTTTCGGATTTGGAAAACATACACCAGACGAATGTATTCCGGGCTGCGACTTATGAATACCGGCATCGTGCTGCATCACCGTAACACCATCTTAAAGTTGCAATCACTGTTACATTTCCAGCTGACATCTCCTCGATTCACAAACATGTGGAAGTACTCGTGGTACCGCAGTGGGTACCTTGATGATCATCCTGGACAATTCGAACACCCGGTAGTGTATTCCTTTGACAGTGTTGGCTTGGTATGTTCTTTGTGCCCGAATACTGGTTTTGTCAAATGTGCGTGGTGTACAAAGGACTTGTGCGTCACACACTTCTACGAGGAACACCACTATTGTAAAGCATACGTCCCTTGAGAAAAGTATGGTGCCTGTTGTTAATTGTGTTTTGTTTCAGCCGTCTTTTCACTATTTTGTAATGTGTCGAATAGACCATAAATTGTTTTTGCTTACTATTATTGATGGGGAGTTTGCCCGATGTAATGTATATGGAGTCATTTATTGTGGTGCCTTGTAATTTTTTGTTGTTGTACCAGTTCGTACAATAGCCTTGTACACTTTTACGTATGTAACTGCCATTGTACCCAGAAGACTGTAGTGTGATACTTTAATATGGCTACTTGTTGAATACACAGACCTCTGTCAGCTATAGCGCAAAAGTACGAGTAAGTAGGACTACAGCTCTGCCTGTGATTACGGTATATCTACTGCATATATATATGCACATCTTTATTTATTTTTCATATCAAAGTTGTCTATGCATTTAATTGATTTATGTTCGACAATCATGGCTGCAATTGAAATGTGTTGTGCCTTTCACTGCAAAACATAAATACATCGTTCAATACAAGCACAAATAAAAACATTCTATCTAGATTCCTTATACCTGGGTACGTAATACGGGAAATACCAGCAGCTTCTAACTCGGAGTTTATAATTGCTGTTGTTCGCGATTTCGTTTCGTTGTGACACAACTGATAGCGTATACAAAATGGGGGTAGGGGAGTGGACATGAAAAGAAGGTCTGGACCTGTAGCCATATTTTGATATCCCGAGGTAGAACATCTCATTACATTCATTGAGATCCTCTACCCGGGCACGTAATTTCTTTAAATAAAAGGATATTTAACGTTGTTTCAAGGTGGGTGATTTATTTTAATAAATTTCATATGTATGTCCACTCTAAATGACACTACCGACAGCTTCAAGGTGTTTCAGACATAAATAATAATTTAAGCCTAGGTCGGACGCGGTACCTTAGACCACGTTTGTCCACGCCCGATGGTGCTTAACTCGGGGTTGTACCCACGAATTGACAACCCACCGGAATTAGCAGGAATGAAAATATAACATTTGCATAAAATATGAGTAAATACGTTTGGGTTATTTATTATCATCATGTGTGAAACGGAACGTGATTTAAAGGATTTCAATAATTATAGTACGTAAAGAAGCAAAATATAGCGCCGGTCTCGTTCCACAGCCAAGCAGCCGGCAAGCGCGAGGAGAAAGGAGGGGAACGTGCCGGGGAGAACCACTTCGAGGGTAAAAGGCGGTGCAGAGGGTGTGTCTCCAGACGGGAAGTGTGTGTGCCGGCTTAGCATTGGCCAGCAGGTATTCATCGCTGATCGCGCGGAACTTGAAATGTCGCAACTTTTAGGCCCCTTAGTTAACAGGCTAATGAATGTTGGCACCTAAAATTGATGCTGGCATTGTTTTACATGTACCTCAATGTGTTTGCTAAGTTTCATCGCGATCGGCAACTTTACCATTGTGGATGTTCCCTTGTAAGTATGCGTGCACAATAAAAGTCAATGCGTCGACCATGATACCGAAGTCAATGAGTATACATAAGTAACAGAGAGCAAGCAGTTCGTCTGAACAGCGAACCAGATAACGATAGAAGGGGCCAGGATATGTCACAGCTCTTAAGGGTTTACAGGACTGCGGATGGAAAGCGCTGAGGTGATTGTCGTGCCCTTCGTTGTAAGGGGAAAAGCAACAACGACCACCACCATAGAATATTATATATTCATCCGCAAAAAAGAATGCGCACCATGAACGAATCACTCGAACAGAATGAAGGTTAACACACAGAATCGTCATGGGCTGACATGTATGCCATTTGCGTTTAATACTGATTACTTGCGTTCAAGTGCCACTAAGGGGCGTACATGCACCTCCTTCATTCATAGATTCAAGACACCGAATAAGGCCTTAGTAGCAGTGAGAGTCACAGACCTAAGTTGAGTGAACATGTAGCACGCCCCGACGGTACATTTGACAAGCCTTTGACCAGCGAGTGTATTAGAAAGAGGTCGCACCTTCGGACTAAGGGGGCAAGTGGGACGTTTTGGACCGAGTAAGTGGCTACATGGTATGTGTCATACAACTAGTAGCTTGCATTCGGATAGTGGGTTTGAATCCCACTGTCAGCAACCCTGAAGTTGGTTTTCAGTGGTTTCCCGTTTTCAAACCAGACAAATGCCGGGGCTGTACCTTAGTTATGGCCACGGTCGCCTCCTTCCCACTCCTATCCCATCGTGGCCATACGACCTATATGTATCTGCGCAACATAAAGTAACTTGTACAAAAATTACTGGACGTTTCATCGCATTGCTCACCGCTTGAACAGTTCTGACCACACTGTGCGTCATTGTTGGACAGAGTGGAAACATGAAGGTAAACACAAATGCCATGAAGGCTCGGGTCGACCATCAGCTGGGAGAACCGTTTCATCGAACAGGTTAAAAGCACTCCACGGGTGTCAGTGTGCACCATTCAGAGGCATGTCACGGCAGCTGGGTATACGTCTCTGTGCCCACTAGTACCATATCCAGCCAACTAGCAGAACAGAATCTTTCGTCGCGACATCCCTTACGATGTCTACCATTACGACTAGAGCATCGCGAATCATTTTTGTACTTCTCCCAGTAACGGACAATATGACAGCTTGGGGATTAGTGGTGGTGGAGGTGGTCATGATTACTACCAACAAGTGGTGTTAAGCGACGAATCATGGTTCTGTCTGAACACAATCGAATCTGGAGACGTCCTAGCCAGCATAGTGATCCGCGATTAATTGTAGAGTAGCACACTGCGCCAACGAGAGGTGTCATCGTGTGAGATGCTATTTCATACGATTCCAGCTCCCCATTGGCTTTAAATGAAGAAACCTGACGGAGCGGTGGCACGCTCAGGAAATTCTGCGACCGTGTGTGCTTCCCTTTCTGGTACAGCTCGACAGTCCCATCTTCCAGCAGGAAACTGTCAGGATTTACACAGCATGGGTATCTCTGGTATGCCTTCGTAATGTAAACATGCTTCCTCGGCCAGCAAGGTCTCCAAAACTTTCACCCACTGAGGAAGTTTATGGCCAGCTTAGATGGCAACTTCGGCCATCAGCAATAGAGGCAGATTTGATGGGTCATTTGCGTCAGCTGTTGCAGAATCTTCCTTAGGACAATATCTGATGTCTGTATCCCTGTATACCCAACGGTATCGCCACATGCCACGAATGATCCAATAACACGATACGTGAATTTTACTATATTGTTTGCTACCCTGTAATAAATGCTTTGTGTGGCACAATATTTGGAAGTTTTCTTTATACTACCATGTCCTGTGCCTAGACCCACTTACATTCCCCTGCAATACCTCCTTCATGGTGCACAGTTTCTTTTTTCTAATGAAGATATTAAGTCAAAATAAACACAAATAAAACATTTAGCCCCGCAGCCAGTAGATATTTTATTTTATACATTATTCTGAGTCCCGTAATCACGGCTATATACAGTATATATATACATGTCTTTTCCTTCCAGTGAAGTTTTACATACTTATTCTGTTTCATTATCATCAGCTCCCTCGCCACGTTGTTCCGCAGATACCTCGCCTCCTTAATTCTCCTGAGCAGGTTCCTCCGCAGTCTCCTCGGCCGGTTGATCTACGAGAGCTTCACCTCCTTCATTCTCTTCGCCAGGTTGTTCTGCAATAGCTTCCCCTCCTTCAGTCTGTTTATCACCTGCGTCGCTGACTGCAGCAGGTTCTTCACCCTCTTCCGCGCTTATTTCTTGTTCTCCGCCTTCTACATTATCTTCCGTTGGTTCTTTGGGAGACTCACTGTGAGCTTCTTCACCTACTTCCATTTCTCCTTCTCCTTCTCCTCCTTCTCCTTCTCCTTCTCCTTCTCCTTCTCCCGCGCTTATTTCTTGTTCTTCACCTTCTACATTTTCTTCCATCGGTTCTTTAGAAGTCTCATCAGGAGCTTCTGTGTCTTCTTCACCTACTTCCATTTCTCCTTCTTCTTCTTCTTCTCCTCCCTCCTCTTCACTTTCTCCCTCTTCAAGATCCCCTTCATCCTCCTCGAATTCTTCAGGTACAACACCGGATATAACTTTACGGCCTTGAATCTTAGAACTCCATACCCTTCCATCTCTCCTAATATCATCTGTCATTCCCTTCCACATTTCAGCTTCATCCCTTAGCGCATCAGTGAACTCCATCCATTCTCCTCTGGTGAGTTTGACAGGTTCCCCTTCTTTAGTACGCAAAATTCCCTTCTTCATTGCAGCTTTACGTTCAGCTTCAGAAACTGCACGGGTGATCCAGTCGGCATATTCTTCAGCGATAGTGATGCAGCTTAGCATCCAAGAAGCCCACTCTCGTATCTCTTCTGAAGGAACTGGACTGAATAGCATTTCTTCTCTGCTAGATTCTTGAGAAATGCGGACCTCTGCTTCTTTTTCAAGATCTTCCATCCATGCAGCAAGTTTGTTCGAAATTGTAACAATTACATCTTTCACTGCAGGTGTTAGTGCAATGCTCTCGTCAAGTTCAACAATAGCTTTGAATTTATTTGATAATACTTTTGAAATCTTAATCTGTTTTTGGGTTCGCTCTTGTTCTGGGACATCTTCTAATAATTTCAATACATTAGAAAGAAGATATGAAAACGAGATGTCGTCACCAGCAACGGCCGACGCAGCAATTTCCCTCCCTAATAAAGAGGCTTCTTTTTCGATATCTCCTTTGGTTGCAACACCATCTCCTATTGCTGCTTCTTCTTCAGGCGGTGGCTGCTGATCTATATCTTCGGGTTCTTCTTTCACCTTTGCAGGAGTAAGATATTTCATAGTTGGCACAGTGTTCTTACCATCCAATCTTTCGATTTCTAGCATTCCAGTATCACCTACCATGACGCCATAAAGTGTCTCCTTCCATGGTTCTGTTCCAGGGACTGATTTAATTTCTACTTCAACGGATTTCTTACGACCTTTCGTTTCGTCGTCTTCGTCCTCATCCTCTTCATCCCCTTCATCACTACCTGCCTCACTATCCCCTTCATCTTCATCCCCTTCTGATTTTTCTTCATCGGATTCTTCCTCATCGGATTCGTCAGATTTTGGCTCTTTCTTTAACTGAGGCATTTCTTCTTCCTCCGAAGATTCGCTAGACGAATAATCTATGCTGATAACTTCAACAATTCCTTCTTCGAAATCATGTATTTCTAGTTCTTCTTCAACATCTTCTACCGCTGCTTCCTTTCCTTTGCTTTTCTTTCTCTTCCTGGATTTCCTTTTCTTCCCTTTTCCTTTCTTTTTCTTTCCCTTCTTCGATTTCTTCTTCTTCTTCTTCGATTTCTTCTTCTTTTTACCTTTCTTCAATCGGCGTTTTTTTTTACCCGTGGTTGCATCTTCCTCATCTTCAGGCAAACAGCACACTTCATCTTCACCTTCTACCTCAGTCCCTTCTCGTTGTTCAGCCTCCAGTAGAATACTTTCTACCCACATGGCTAGACGTTCGGCAATCAATATCATCAAACGAGCCAGTCGGCTGGAAGCATTGGGAGATGGAGGAGGTTCTCCAGCTATAGTAGCCAACCTTTCTAATATTGTGGCTGCAAGCATCTCCAGCCTTTTACTGCGCTCGACCTGTGAATATAGTATATTACATTTCAGACTTGCAGTAGTTATTATACAGTGAGTTTCTCTCATCGATTGGCCAGCATGCGCGTCCAGCTTATCTGCCTTTCGTTGACTCATCACTCCCCGCTCCGCGCCATAGCAACAACGACAGCGCTTCACTCTTTAACCGAGTAAGGCATGATATTAAAATTAAAATTAAGAAAATGAATTTTACTATATTGTTTGCTACCCTGTAATAAATGCTTTGTGTGGCATAATATTTGGAAGTTTTCTTTATACTACCATGTCCTGTGCCTAAATCCACTTACATACCCCTGCAATACCTCCTTCATGGTGCACAGTTTCTTTTTTTCTAATGAAGATATTAAGTCAAAATAAACACAAATAAAACATTTAGCCCCGCAGCCAGTAGATATTTTATTTTATACATTATTTTGAGTCCCGTAATCACGGCTATATACATATATATATATAAAGAATTAAAAAATAAGCTCGTGCTTTATGACAAGAAATATTGGAAATATTCTTCTTCATCTACACATTTCTGGCTTCGTCTTAGAAAACTACGATTCTCACGCATAAGTTCGTCTTCCGTAATTGAGGCTACTTCAATTTTAACATTTTCGTAGCCCGCCATACTGAGCTCTTCGAAATCTGGGATTCTTGTCCAAGTCGTCTTAGGGGTTTTGTAAGCGTATGTTCTGCGATTTCATTTACTTTTTCCCCGTTAAGTACAAGTTTTTTGACACTTGCTTCTGATCGAGTGAAGAACCAGTTCCTCTCAATTCGTATACGAGTTTCCGCATGGTCTCTCTATGTGGAGGGCGTACACCTGGAAATTGTGTTACAAATCACCTAACCACTTCCCTACAAGACTCCGTTTTTACATAATTATCGTACATAAACACCCTTTCCTCTAACGTGCACACACGTGGAGGCATCATGAGAATTACACCCCGCAGTAACACTTCACAACTCGAGAACAAATCAACACATAATAAACATTCTAAGCACGGGCCTGAACTGCGAAGTGCGGTCATTCCCGTGCTGTCGCTGAACTGTGTAAGGGAAATGATGAGTCAACGAGGTAGGCACGCCTGCCGGCAACCGATGATAAAAACTCACTGTACTACGGTCGTTTCATGATTCATTACTTCTTTGTAAGCCCTAACACCAAACTAGCCTACTTTTTAATTACTTCTCAACAACTGATCTAGTTGCACTAAATGATCTAGTTGATATACAGGTTGAATAATTTAACTATTGGCTAAATTATTTGTTTACATTAATTATCATTTGCTGACATTTCACTTGAAATGCAAGTGGGATTCAAAATTTAATTTAGAATCACCATTCAAATAGTAGCTGCAGAGAGCATTTCAAAATGAATTTCCGTCATATGACAAGAGTTTAGGTCCGGGTTAGGTCTGGGACTAGAAAATGGCATAATTAGTAAGTTCTGGCACCGAACGTATAAAGTAAGCTACGATACGTGTTATAAAATTAGTGTCCTTTACGATAATTCAAGGTGGTGCAGTGCACCGCTATGCCTGAATCAAAACATTGGTCGGTATCAATCATCGATCAACCATCAATAGTCGGGAGACCTTAACTTTTAGAATATAATGCACATTTACTAAAAAGGACTCGCTTCGTGGGAAATCGTAATTCACTTTTAAAAGTGTCACTACACATATTGCAATTTGTGTACATTAACTTCGAATGAACAGAGCTTCCTTCATGGGACGTCTTTCATTTTTCAGAAGAATCAGTAAACGTCTTCCTATATCCAGCGCCTCCTATACATGTACAGTATATGGTGGTGGTGATTATTGTTTTAATAGGAAGTACGCCGAGGCAACCATCCTATATATAACATTAATCAGAGAGAAAAGATGGAGGGAATCCGACACTTCGAAAAATTAATGTATCGGCCAAAAATATACAAGGACCATGAATAGCGTGAAAATGAAAGACTCCTTAGCCCTCCGAATCTAATATCGTTGGGATCGGAAAATAAGCGTTGCCGAAAGGAGGTCGGATAAGATAAATGAAAGTGATTAAACCTATAGACAATCCTAGGTAATGTTTTGGTATCCGCAATTCCTTCTCTACACATAATTCATCAAAGTACCTCCCTTAAACCATTTTCTGGCACATTAAGAAGATTCTTAAGACGCATTCATTAATTTTGAGCGTTCGGTTATATCCGGTTATATTTAATAATCAGTATATGTCTGGTTATATGACCTTCAATATTTTTCAGTTTGTCGAAACATGAAATACAGAATTAATAAAAATACTAAATACTTATAAAAGAGGACAATAACAGAATTATATAAACTAAGTCGACTCAGGAAACGATCTGGCTATATTCAAGAAATGCGTCTACGCTGAAATATTTTTTCAGTAAATTAACTCGAGTGCGATGTTCTGTTCCTATAATTCTGTTATTAACCTCTCCTTAAATAAATCTACACTTGGAATGGCTTCCATCATAAGAAAATGAATATCAGGTTATATTCAAGAAATGTGCATACGCTAACTTATATTTTTGCGGTGCGACTTTCTACCATCATAAAAGGTTTCAAAATTACTAATAATTTAAGATACTGTATTTTCAAAAACTTGGCAAGTATTTATTATGTTACTGACCAAGCTTTCGTTAGTCTAGAGCATGTAGGACAGAAATCTCTAATCAGATCCATGCAAATATACATCCATCCACTAATTTTAAATGAAACTATTGTGTAATATCAGATACGTTTTCATAATGTAGTCATTCGTATGGATAAAACCTTCTGTTGGGCCAATCATGTCATGCATTAAATCTATGAAGTAGCTGGTTCTTCCATTAGTTACAACAAGAATGTTTGCATCTTATTATGGATGTAAAACTTTAAATCGTTATATTTGCAAATCTGAATTATTGGTCTTTAATTTACAGAGGTTTCACTGACAAAGTATGAAGCTGCGTTGTATGAAGTATTCCTTCTCTCTTAGGTATCATAAAAATAAATAAAAACCGGGCCTCGAAGGCGGATGACATTCTTGGCTGCCTGCTCACTGCTGACAAATTTTTATTCAATCGCTATTTCTTTTTCACAAAATTATATACCTGATCGGGACAGAATGTCATAAATGAACCCGCAATTGGTTTCTCAACATCGAAGAATAAAATTAAATGAATTGGAATTGTAAGTTCTCAGGATCAGACATAAAGATTCAGACCACATATTCTTACCAGATATGAAATTATGACATTGTGTAAATGAATTCTTTCTACTACAGTAGGATTTTGAAATCTTCATAAATTGAACTGTCTTAGACATCTACACTGGATGACATCTTAATATTTTTCTTCATTATAGAAGTGTATACCGAAGTTATCTGTTAATGCTAAGTTATTAAGTATATTCTTCTCCTTCTTCTTCTTCTTATTCTGCCTTTAATATTATCCAACAACCCGTGCTGTCTCGTTCCATTTGCCTTATTTCAATGTGATTTTTTTTTTCCTCAAAATGATTAGGTCTGGTGTAGGTTTTCGACATGGGTGACGTGTGTCTGTGAGGATGGGGCCTTACGTAGGGTGATACGTAATGTTAAAGATGGTATACACGCCAAGTTTAAGTCTGCGACTGGGCCAAAAATTGAGCCCCTTGAAATAAAGGCCAGCACGCTAACCAGTTAACCACGGAGTCGGACAATTTCTAATGGTTTAACGTGGACGTTCTTTCCTTCTTGTACTTTTTATCTTCGCCTTGAATACTTGTTTCGGTGCAAAAGGTGGTCAAACTATTCCGTGATATCGTCATTCATATTATCTACTACATTTGTCCTCCCACATAGACACCAAACCCTATGGTACATAGAACCCATTAACAGTCTTGGCCTTTAAAGACGACTGTTGCCTAGTTAGATGGCCTTTGGATTTTCGAGTGTCACATGGTCAAGGTGATAACATTGTCTTCTTGAGTAGGTCCTCTGCACCGCATATCACACAGTTCCTTAACTGGTCCAGCGAGGCTGAGCGAATCCCATTTCAGCCCTCATTCCAGAATTAAAATCGACCCACGGATCCAAACTGGGACCTCCAGATAAGAGACAGGCATGCCAAGTGCTTATCTTCTAGTACCTTTTTATACTTGTACTAATGTACAACTTTCACGGATGGTACAAGTGATCATGAAGCTGCTTTTGTCGTAGCTAAAATGAAATGTGACAGAAAGGAAGGTTGTAAAAGTCCATTAGGCAGTGCCATATGGTTGATAAGAGAGGCATGAGGGAGATTTTAAAAAGCAATTATGATCAGTAGAAAACGATAAATAAGAATGTAAACAGCCTATGGGATGGGTTCAAAGCAATTGCTCAGGAGTGTGAAAGAAGGTATGTAACTTTAAAGGTGGTAAGGAATGGTAAGGAACCATTATATTATAACAGGGAAATAAAGAGATGTGTAGGTTATAAAGAGAATTAGTAATGGTTACGGGGGTAAGGAGAGATTGAAGGAACTTACTAGGAAATTTAATTTAGCAAAAATATCAGGTAAGGATAATAGGCTATGATGGCAAACATAATTGGCAGCCGTATGGATTTAAGGAACAATGGAAGGAAATGTATATGTACATTAAGACAGAAACGGTTTCCAGGAAGGGATAATTAATGGACAAGCCGAGTATATATGCGAGGACGTACAGAAGGCAGAAGTATTCAATCAGTTGTATGTAAAGATAGCTGGATATAAGGATGCTGGTCAGGTAGAACTGGAAGACTACTGAAATATACTTGTGATAATAAAGACATTTACAAAACGATACAGATGTTGAAGGGTAGAAAAACATCTGGGATTGGTAACATACCTGGCGATGTACTAAAGGCCATGAGTTGTTATGTAGTGACATATCTGAAATAATCTGAAATACGTTTGGACTAGCTAAGAGGGTGGTTGAATGGGTGGCTAAATTTCTAGAAAAATTTCAGAGAATTGGAGTGGTTGAAGCATTATTTGATCTTGTAATGAGAAAAGGGGGATCCACAGGGCAGTATCATTGGACCTTTATCTTATAAGCTGTACATAAATGGTATGAGCAAAGAACTGGAATTACCGAACTCGATAGCTGCAGTCGCTTAAGTGCGGCCAGTATCCAGTAATCGGGAGATAGTGGGTTCGAGCCCCACTGTCGGCAGCCCTGAAGATGGTTTTCCGTGGTTTCCCATTTTCACACCAGGCAAATGCCGGGGCTGTACCTTAATTAAGGCCACGGCCGCTTCCTTCCAATTCCTAGGCCTTTCCTATCCCATCGTCGCCATAAGACATATCTTTGTCGGTGCGACGTAAAACAAATAGCAAAAAAAAAAAAAAAGAACTGGAATCACAGTTAAGGATACTTGCGGATGATGTTACAGGATTGTGAGCGACTACAAAGACCTCGACAATATTACGAGATGGACAGCAGACAATAGTACGACGTTGAACGAAATGAAATGTCAATTTTATGTTTTATCAAGAGTAAAAGTCCCCTCAGTTTTAAATACTGTGTTGATAGGGTGAAATAAATGAACTGGCGTATGGCCTTTAATGCCGGAAGATCCCAGGACGGGTTCGGCTCGCTAGGTGCAGGTCTTTTGGTTTGACCCCCGTAGGCGACCTGCGCGTCGTGATGAGGATGAAAATGATGAAGACAACACATACACCCAGCCCCCGTGCCAGAGAAATTAACCAATGATGGTTAAAATTCCCGACGACCCCTGTGACCAAAGCAACGCACTCTAACCATTTATCCATGGAGCCGGACGTTGGTAGGATGATAGTACCTCATGGGTATCACTGTAAGTACCTAGGTGTTCATATAAGGAATCTTCATTATGGTAATTAGGGGAAGGAGGGGAGGGTTGAGACGGAGGGAGGCTTGAGACACCAGTGATATCTCCTCGACATGTTATATGTTGGCAACACTTCTGCATGACAGTTGTAGCAATGTGCCACCAGAGTGAGCTGACGGAGTTTCATGGTGATTTCTGTTGAAGAGTGGAAGTTAGAGTGATAAATGTATTTTGAGATATGAGAAGTATTTTTTGGTGACGTGATATATTTTGAGTTTTTGTTTAAGTGAACACATTCTTAACAGCTGTTATAATTTCATCAGTGAACTTAAGAGGTAAGCTATAATTATACAAACAATGAACTCTTTAGCTTTTGAGGTTATGTTTATTCCCGCGAATTTACATATACATGAGGTGCTGGGAGCCTTGAGACAGAATGTCTAAGGGTGCCTTGAGACACTGTCTCAAGCCTCCCCGTCACATGCAGTCAGAACTGAATATATAGTTGACCACTGTAAATGGTACTTTGATAGTTTGCCAACTTATCTATTCAGTTACCTATTATCCTTGGTTTACACTTGCTGTACTTCTTTACAGTATGCCATTCTTTCGGAAAAGTAAGTCTGGGAAGACGAGGACCAGTATTTCACCCGATAGACTTCAAAGTGCAGTTAAAGCAGTACCGGTAATAGAAGGTGGAGCCTTACGTGAATCAGCAAGACGTTTCTCCATAGATAAACAGACTTTGAGCCCTTATGTTAAGAAATAAAAAGCAACAGATGATAACAGCAAACAAAATCTAACATACAGACCAAACTATGTCACTAACCAAATGTTTTCGGATGAAGAAGAGAAGTTGTTAGAGGGTTATTGCAAGTGAATCAAGTCCTCAGCCTTCAGGAAGTGTAGACAACGGAAGAATTGTGACATCAGACGAGATACGGCCTTTTCCGAAGGCAGGTCCTAGGAAGAAAACTATGGGAAGGAAACCTAAAAAATCTAGAATTTTGACAGACACTCCAGTAAAACATGAAATACACCAGGAGTTTGAAGCTCGTAATACAAAGAAAAAGAGGCTGAATTTCAATCCACTTCATGATAAAAATGTGAAGAAATCTAAGCTTGCATTTTCAAAAGAAAATGGATCATCCAGTTATGAGGATTTTAATATAGCCTCAGAAGACTCGTTAGATTTTACTACCTTCAGCGAGGAGGTATTGGCAACCGATGACTTTGATCGCACACCTGAAAACATTGAAACTGGGGACTATGTTCTCGTTAAATTTTCAAGCAAGAAGAACATTGTTTATTATGTTGGATCAGTAGTAGTTGTGAACCGCAGTGACAATGAATACAAAATTACATTTCTGAAACGTTGCACAGGTGGTAAGACATTCATCTATCCCGAAACTGAAGATGTGAGTTATGTTATAGCTGAGGATATAGTTATGAAACTGGAAAAGCCAATAACTGTTGGAGGAACACAGCGTGCTCATAAGCAACTCATATTCGATGTTGATTTTTTCATCATACTGTGTGCGGTAGATTTCTATTTCAGGTCTCCATTGGAAAAATATATACTGTATATGCATTTTGTGCACAAGAAATATCTTTTTATGTCCACAGTTTCAGTTCTAATGATTTTTATAATTTTGTACTATTACTTACTGCAGTTCTGTAAATTTCCACACGTGTCTCAAGCCTCCCATACATGTGTCTCAAACCTCCCTTACTAAGGGTGGTTTGAGACATAATGTAGTGTGTCTATTTATGAATATTTTTTGGCTTTTGTTGATTATCTAACAGTTTAAGAAAATAACACACTTAAGAGGAAGGTATAGGGAACTGACTGCACCAGTTGATCATTAAAATAAATTCAGAAAAATTGTTTAAAAAAATAAAATGTAAATTTTGTCTCAACCCTCCCCTCCTTCCCCTACGTTAATGAGGTTGCAAAGAAAGGAGAAAGTAAAAACCCCATTTACAGTATGGTTCCAGTGTAGGGGACCCACACCAGAATTACTTGACACGAGAAGTGGAGAAGATCCAAAGCAAAACAGCGCGATTTGCTCTTGGTGATTTCCGACAAAAGAATAACGTAACGAAAATTATTGCAAACTTTGTGCTTGGAAAACTTGGGAGTAAGGAGACGAGCCGCATGACTAATCAGTATGTTCCAAGCTGCCAGTCAAGAGATGGTGTGGAATGACATTAGTAGACAAATAAGCTTGAGTAGAATTTCTCAAAGTAGGAAAGATAAAGTTGAAATTGAAGAGGAAAAGTTGGAGCAAATATTCAGTTTTAGGATGCGGAATCAGGGAGACTAGAACAATTTATCAAGGGAAATCTTCCATAAATTTACATTCATTTCGAAGTTTCTTAAATGCAGATGATTGATTGATTGATTGATTGATTGATTGATTGATTGATTGATTGATTGATTGATTGATTGATTGATTGATTGATTGATTGATTGATTGATTGATTGATTGATTGATTGATTGATTGATTGATTGATTGATTGATTGATTGATTGATTGATTGATTGATTGATTGATTGATTGATTGATTGATTGATTGATTGATTGATTGATTGAATTTGTAAAATGAAAAACGAAGGGAATTGTGATCTCTAGTCAGAAAATCTTATATTCTGAAATATTTCAACTTAGAGCAAGACAAAAGAACCAGAGAAGGAACAGAAATCATAATACCGAAGTAATACACTGGGAGGTTGAAAACTCCAGAATTCTAAGAGATGGACTCTATTTGGAAGAGTCTAATGGCCTCAGTAAATATAGGAATAAACCGAGGAGGATGATTCGTGTAGCATGTCGTAGTTTAAAATAGCACTAATTTGATTTGGTTGCAGAGAAAAAGCATATTGCTGACCGAACATGGAACATCATTTCCGTTGCACTTGGAAAAGGAGGTAAAAAATATTAGAATGGTATGTCATTCAAGACGTGTATCATTCAAATTCTGAACCATACATCCCTGGAATAATATTTAAATGTCATTTAAATTGCGTCTGATGTTATTTTTAATTTACTTTTAACGTGTAGTAGCATGAATATCCCCCAAGAGTTGTATAATTGTAGAAAATATTTACTTATGAAAAGGAAAGCGTACGCGAAAGTTTTTTTTTTTTTTTTTTACGTTGCACCGACAGAGACGGGTGTTACAGTGACGATGGGATAGGACAGGGCTAGAACTAGGAAAGAGGCTTCTGTGGCCTTACGGTACAGTCCTATGTATGAAATCCATCTGAACGTAGGGTGATAGAAATTAAGAAGAATTCCATAATGAGACGTTATTTCCAGGATATTAATAGAGAATTCTGGGCAGAAATGAAATTCTTAAATGGAAAATAAGGGAATAATTATGAATATGGAAACAATGTAGGTGGAAATCGTCTCCAAGGAGAGGGTAGCTTAGCAAGTGGAGTATCTGAAGATCAACCGAATGCAAATTCGTAGTCATCACTGGGAACCTGACGACTAGAATATGACTTAACGGAAGCTGAGGTATCAAGATATGGTGTTAAAAGTATGAAAATGTGGAAAATTTCAGGCTGTGATGGCATAACCCGCCCACGATATAAGAAAAGGGATGAAACAAGGTTATAAGTTCCGTTCTGTATTATCATTTTCATACGTCATCAACGTCCATCCCGTTTATCCACGGGGCCGGGTAAAGAGTGAGATGAATCTTCGGAGTGAGTTTGGACGATCGGATGCTCTACCGGGGACCAACCTCGTCAGAGGAGTTAATGAATGACGTGATATGCTCTTGTAGAATAGTACAACGGGAACCGTTCAAGGGTTAACGTCGCCATCCGACGGACGAATCACTATCAGCTTTCAATATAAAATATGCTTGCTAGTTGCTTTACGTCGCACCGACACAGATATGTCTTATGGCGACGATGGGTCAGGGAAGGGCTGGGAGTGGGAAGGAAGCGGCCGTGGCCTTAATTAAGGTACAACCCCAGCATTTGCCTGGTGTGAAAATGGGAAACCACGGAAAACCATCTTCAGAGCTGCCGACAGTGGGGTTCGAACCTACTATCTCCCGAATACTGGATACTGGCCACACTTAAGCGACTGCAGCTATCGAGATCGGTATATATAAAATATGAACATCACGGAAATGTTTGGAATTGAATTCAAGGTTTTGGTACGCAATTTAGTGATTAGAAATTGTTTACCACTATCCCTCCTACCCTGCCAGCAAAACATTTTCCACCAACAGGACTCGAACCGGCTAACCACTGTGTCAGACCACATGGACTTATTGCCTTAACAACCATGGCCACCAGGATTCATTTCCTTACGGAAAGAAAAAAAAGGAACGAGATACACAGGTCAGCACTCTTAAGAGCAAGGTAATTAAAATCGGCGATGATAGAAAGGAATTCCATATCAACTGGAAAGGAGAAGTCTTGGATTAAGCTAACAGCTATGCATACCAAGGCACACTAATTTCTGAAGATGCTAAAAATGTAGCCGAAGATTAGGAAGAACACGGAATACCAACAAGATCTTCTTCCAGCCATGTTAGCGTATAATGGAACGTAAGGAAGTCTCGCAGTTCTGTTCCCTAGATAAGCGGTAAAGTTTTTGTTGAGGTCGGTGGTTCTTTAAGATGTTTAAAGGCTACAAAAACGTGTCTGGTTTCTAGCACGTTAAAGAACTTGTACAGTGCAGTGCTTTAAGAGGAAGTAGTACATCTCTAAACAGAAGGGGGAAAGGAAGAAGTCTGACTCTTCGAAGAATGAAGATATTATTACGCATAAGTAACTTTGGAGTTAGGAAAGAACAATGGTATCAAGGGACGTTGAATGGGAAAGTTGAAAGTGAGGACCCATGATTGTCAACCCACACTCCAAGTTGACAGCCCCTGGAGGTTACCCCTTTTAGTCACTTCTTACGGGCAGGGCACATTGTGAATGTATTCTACCGCCTCCACCCACAGGGTGATAAAGAACTTCCACGTGGCCAAGTCCCATGGGACTTTCAAAATCTGGAACTTAAAGTAACAAATACGTAGCCTTATTATTACCTTGGCCTCTGGCAGTTGAAAATCATCTTCTTCACAGCATGTTGAAATAATCCACAAGAGGTTTTACCGGTAATATTCCACATCTTTTAAACTTACCATTACTGCTCTTGCTTAGTTATGTGGAATGCCTTATGAATATTCATAACGAGTTACAGACTGGACAATGGGGTAGGAAATGAAATAAACTCTACCGAGCTCGATAGCTGCAGTCGCTTAAGTGCGGTCAGTGTCCAATATTCGGGAGATAGTAGGTTCGAACCCCACTGTCGGCAGCCCTGAAAATGGTTTTCCGTGGTTTCCAATTTTCACACCAGGCAATTAAGGCCACGGCCGCCTCCCTCGCAGTCCTAGCCCTTCCCTGACCCATCGTCGCCATAAGACCTATCTGTGTCGGTGCGACGTAAAGCAACTAGCAAAAAAAAAAAAAAAAAAAAAGAAAGAAAGAAAGAAATAAACTCTCTCGAGTTTGTTAGGTTTCAAAAGGAGGGAAACGAAGTTTACGATCTTCATTTCCCTCCAAATTATATATCCAATAATTGCACCTATCGTTGTTGTTGTTGTTGTTGTTGTTACTTTTAATAATAGTAGTAGCAGCATTGCTGTTATGATTCAGAAAACAAGCTTGTAGTTTTATGTGACGATTGATAGAATAATCATAATCCGAATCACATGGACGTGATTTTTTATTTCAAAATCCCATTTGCAATGGCCGGAATTTGAACCTCAGCCATCATGGTGAGAAACTAACGAAAATGCCACTCGGCGAAATCTTCCCTATGTATTATTATTATTATTATTATTATTATTATTATTATTATTATTATTATTATTATTATTATTATTATTATTATTATTAATTTCATTCAGCTTTTTATGTATACGTATATACGTATTCCGTCCACCAGTTAACTCTCTCAGCACACTTATTTCAATGTAACCTGCACTGCAGAAACGGCCTAGCAGTCCATTTAAAAATACAAATATACTGCATATGACACATCACAGACTGTAGGTTATAGATAAGGAAGACCACAAACAATTAAAATGTACTTGTTGCGTATGTGACTCTACTTCGAGACAGAGGGTTAGCTAAACTGGCGAAGGATCTCACCCTATCCTCCCTATTAAAGGCTAATAAAACATAAAACTTCGTAACTGATCCAGTTGGTAAATAATAATAATAATAATAATAATAATAATAATAATAATAATAATAATAATAATAATGAGATAGAAAATGAAATGGTGTAAGGCTTTTAGTACCGGGAGTGTCCGAGGACATGTTCGGCTCGCCAGAAGCAGGTCATTTGATTTGACATCCGTAGGTGATCTGCGCTTCCTGAAGAGGATGAAATGTTGATGAAGACAACGCATACACCCAGCCCCCATGCCAGCGAAATTAACTAATGATGGTTAAAATATCCGAACCTGTCGGGAATGGAACCCGAGACCCCTGTAACCAAAGGCCATCACGCTAACCATTTAGCTATGAATCCAGAAATAATAATAATGATAATAATAATAATAATAATAATAATAATAATAATAATAATAACAATAACCAAAACTCCATACAAAATACGGGGACATCACCCGAGTAGACAAATTCAAATACCTGGGTGAGATCATCATGAAAAATGGACTGGACAAAGAAGCACTTCAGGAGCGAGTACACAAACTGGAAATAGCCTACCAAACATCCCGCACAATCTACAACAAAAAATGCCTTTCCCAAAACACCAAGATACGTCACTATGAAACAGTTCTGAAGCCAGTAGTTCTATATGCAGCCGAAACCCTGTCTCTAAAATGCCAACAAAGGACTCCTTGAAGAACTGGAGAAAAGAGAACGCAAAATTGTGAGAGGAATCTTGGGATCAAAGTACAAAAATGGAATCCATCAAAAGAGATCCAACAAGGAAGTCTACAGCAAAATAGAGAAAATTACCGACACAATCAGAAAAAAGACGGGCGCGATTTTACGGTCATCTGAAAAGAATGGACGGAAGAAAGTTAACTAAAGAAATCTTTCACTTTTTTGATTCAAACCCCAAAACCACAATTTCCTGGTTTAGAAATACCAAAGAAGACCTGCAAATGCTACATATCTCAGCCGAAGACGCCCTTAACAGAGATCTCTTCCGCAAGAAAATATTGACGAACGGGCTAAACCGAGACGAGCCCCTTGGACAGAGAAGCGTAAGCAGGCCCACTCACAAATGAGGGAAATTTGGGCTCTAAAGAAGGCCAAGTTCAGTGTCAAATGCAACAAGACTTAACGTGGTACTTGATGGCCCCAGCGAATTATATATTGTAATAATAATAATAATAATAATAATAATAATAATAATAATAATAATAATAATAATAATAATAATAATAATAATAATAATAATATGAACAGGGCCTCTCAGTAAAGTTAGGCAGCACTTTAAACATCTACTTGTACTGACATCTTATGGAAGTACGCTGAACTCTATCCTAATATGCAGTTCTGAAGCCTACCGATAGATGTCACTTTCCAATTACGGGTTGCCATCTAGGTAACTGTATTTGAAATTTCATTTAGAGAGAAATGTTATGGCTAGGGGTTGGCACCTCGACCTTTTAGGTCTCTTCTAAGGGTTGCTCCTGCTGATCTCTCTTCAACTAATCATTGTCCAGTCTGCCATTATAAAACGGACGGCCAATTGCCTGCTAAACATTGTCTTGACGGTTGGATCATCGGCTGAGATTCTATTTCACTTTAGTTGTGCATCCTGGGGCAACAAGTACCGTAGATTTCTTCATCCTAAACACTGTGGCTCTAGAAACCTTGAGTGGCTTCGGGAAGATAACAACGTTTTCTTAGAATGTAAAATTTAGGTTTGTATCGTACCTTCTTTGGTTTTATGTAGGGGTTTTTATTAACTTACTTTTGTATCGTATAGGATTTTCGGTTTTTTTTTTTCATCTTGTTATCAATTGCTATTTAACGTTATCGATTACTCACCACTGTTGTCTAATATATTGTTTTTGCTAAAGCAAAGAGAAAGAAAAATAGGTAGAAAATATACTACCGTAGGGTTTTTCTTTCATTTGGTCATTTTTTCGTTCAGTCCTAAGGCGCCCCTTTCCCCACCCATCTGCGGACCACCGTGAAAACAACAACAGCAAGAAGAAGAAGAATAGCGTATGGCTTCCAGAAAAGCCTGGTGCAGGTCTTTAAAATTGTCGGTCATAGGCGACGTGTTTCATCTGAGAGGTTTGGGCCCTTCCTTGGATGAATTTTCCTGCTGAAGATGGCGAACACACCAAGCCTTCAAGGCAGAGGAATTAACCAATTAAGATTAAAATCCCCAACCTTGCCGAAAATCGAATCCGAAACCCCTTCGACCAAAGGTCAGCGTGCTAATCCGGCAGCCATGGACCCGGACCATTTCGTGCAGAAAGATGAGCAGAGAAAATCTGCAGTGGTAGAACTGCGCTTTAAATTCCGGAGTTTACAATATGCTACATTCCCGTGTGCTGCCATCCTTGTCCACACTCTGTTGGCAAGCTGTATCTGCGAGACATGAAGCGGTGATCAAAGCTTAAGTTCACAGTCATTCACAGGAAGCCCGTTGTTAGGCTTAAAATCGGAGCCGCACATTAGTCGTAGTGGTGACTGACGTTTAGGGGACAAAACAACGCGATTATGAACCCATCTTACTGAAGACTGAAGTTCCGAGCTCTCGAGGAGTAAAGATATTGCCTTAAGAAAAGAGAAAATTAAAAGTTAAGAAAAGGCTCTCTAAGTTTCTTAAATCTAACACCATCGAGTTCGTAAAAGAAACGGTAAACAGTCGACGAAGATCGAATAGTAAAACTCAAAGAGAGGAGCCAGTCACAACCAAGTACAGTAGAAGCTGAAACAACATAATATTACATGTTAGTCATTAACAGGTTTCATATTTACATATTTCATATTTGTTTATGGTCTGTGTGAAATAGGAAGTGTTTTGAACTCGAGAGATTACTCGGAATTGTCCAACCAAGTGGCTGGCTTATTGCCGCATTATCCCAACCACTCATTGCAGTGCGCTCCCATGAAAATTTTACAGCGTTAAATATCACTTGGGCCAATTTATATCTTTCTTCATTAAAACGTCTTCAGCGGAAACATCTTCCCATTTGGCACAGAATATCAATCACAAGTATATATAATGCATCCGCACACTTCAACTATTGAAATTTACTTTATAAGATTGTATTTTTCAGTGGTCTGGTATTTGACAAAGAATAATTATATTATTGGTTTTACGTTCCACTAACTACTTGTCACGCTTTTCGGAGGCTCCGAGATGCCAGAATTTTGTCTCGCAGGAAATGTTTACTTACCATCAAATCTACTGACGCATCTGAACACCTTCAAATACCACCGGATTGAGCTGGGATCGAATATCCATCAGGATATCGAATGCATCACTTTAGTTTACCAGAAACTTGCCTGCGATGGACAGGATGATTTTCGTAACGGCAGCTTTCCGTGCATGCAGGCCTGGGGAGTGATACATTGTCATAATATGGGCATCACCAGAGTTCACAGAATAATTAAGGAAGACTTTTAACTTCCTCTATGAGTAGCTAATCAAGGTCCAGGTACGGCACAAAGCACAGGATATTCATTTCGCCCAAATCGAAAGTGAACTCTTTTGGTGCGGTAAACCAACCAGGACGATCACATGCGAAATCACTGCACATTGTATCATGTTATACTGAGTGATTTATCACGTCAAAGCACGAAGGTTGGAACTTTAATAGTGGCAACACTTTTGTAGAAATGCCATGCAACGGAACCTAATAATATCGCTAATAATAATTTCGTGTGGCTACAGTATTTCTAGCCGGGTGCAGCCCTTGCAGACCCTCCGATGAGAGTGGGCGTCATCAGCAATGTATAGGTAACTGCGTGTTATTATGGAGAAGGATTGTGTTTTGTGTGGTGTGTGAGTTGCAGGTATGTTGGGGATAGCACAAACACCCAGCCCCCGAGCCATTGGAATTAACCAATGTAGGTTAAAATCCCGAACCCCGCCGGGAATCGAACCCGGGATCCCCTCTGAACCGAAGACCAGAACGCTGACCATTCAGCGAACAAGTCGGGCATGTATGTTTAGTCCTCAGCCCGAAGGCTGGTTGGATCCTCAACAGCTCTGCCATCAGCTGTCATAGATGGCCTAGGCATCGCTGAAGAGGCATACTAGGGAAATGAGGAGCGAGGTAGTTTCCCGTTGCTTTCCTCACCGGGCCAGAAGTTGCTATTACATATCAGTCTGCCAAGCCCACTGAAATGCATGCACCAACCGACCCTATGAGCAATATTTTCACACCATTCATAGCAGGGACTGGCTGCAGAAGGAATGGCATTACTAGCATCACTCATACCTCAGTCACTTTCATTTTGTCAAAGCCAAGGATAAAGCTGAGACAGATCAATGAAAGTATCGGGCATAATATCGCTGATAGCACGCGTTTTATTTATTTTATTTATTTTTATTTATGTTAAGGATTCCTTGGACAGCTCATCGCACGAACACATCAATCCTGAACCAACTTCAGATAAAAGTTCGTCTATCGTGTAAGGTCTCTCAACGAATTTTACGCTACTTTGGACATATAATGCGCCGAGATGGTAGTCTACAAAAGCTGATTGTTGAGGGCAAAGTCCAGGGAACCAGACAACGAGGACGAATACCAACGCGATGGATTGACATGGTGAACGGCCCCCTACAGTGTTCTCTCAGAGTGACCACATTGAAAGCTTTAGATAGGGAAGAATGGCGGAGTATGGTTCATCGGCTAGAGGGCTGAATATTATGATAGTCACGACGCCTCAGTCATGAGGCAAAACGAAGAAGAAGAAGAAGATTTATTTATTGTGCTTCAGACAGGTACAAACCTAATGATGTGAAACACATATACATATAGTATTACATTAGATAAAAACAAATATTAAATTAAATTTATAATACCTCTTATGAAAGTCCTTGTAAAATAAAGTCATAAATGAACTAAAAAATACACTTTTAGTTACATACCGCACCTTACCACAGAGCACATCGACTCTCCCTTCCCACATCACATGCATGCGAACTGGCGAGAGGAACAGAGCCTCCGGTCTAAGTTAGTGCAGTCAAGATGTTTTCGAAATAGGAAAAATGGACTTGGATAAAGATTGAGTGTCCCAGGGGTCATACAGCACGACAGTGTCATCAAGGTCTTCAAGAGACTTGCGGAGAATCTGCACTGCCTAAGGGTGGGTTTCCATTTGAGATTAACTGAGAGAGTAATTTTCGATATCCGCTCTCCGGTTGTTGTCCATTTGAGAGTTAATTTCGGCCCGAATAACTACCGAAAACACCCGGCGAGTCCCTCGCCAAGATAGCTTTCACGAGTTCTCGTCATACCCTTTCCACGTGTGCACCTGTAGAAAGTGGAGAGTAGTCGAAATGCCATCACACAACTACTGACACGTCGCAGCAGCTGTGATTATTCTCTGTAAAAAAAAAAAAAAAAAAAAAAACAACCTACTTTGGTAATTGTCGTCGTCTGTCCCGCTACCACTTTTTCTGTTTTTCATCGTTTCAATTCTTGAGATACCTTAAACAATAGAGAGCATCACATTATAGATTAATTTAAATATTGCATAATATATTATAGTATATACGTGTTACAATAATAACCAGGCTACAATCGTTACATCCATGAAAAGTATTGTGATTATAATAAACTATAAACTAACAATTTACTCTTAATTCAACTTTATTAAACAGACTTACCTGATTCCTTAAGTTGTGAAGTTTTCTTTGAACTTCAGCTCCGGAACACGAAAACGCTCCTATTTCCTCTGAAGTTTTATGTTTCTTCACTCTGTCACGGTAATCGGTACATTTCACATTCCACAACATTTCTCGACTTTCACACATTTCACTTAACAGTTGTGTTTCCTCCGGTGACCAATTTTTAGCCATCTTGCAATTGAAAATAGAACCAAGCTGTCGATAGCTTCGCTACAATTCGAACACATTTCGTATCTGGAGAGCTAATCCCCGAGAGGGCCGGGGAGCACGTGTCGACTAGCGAGCACGACTAGTTAGCTCTCGGAAAGTTGCGAGGGAATTTCCGATAGTTGCTCTCGGCACTGTGTCCATTACCGAGTAACTGCTATCGAGAGGTTCTCGCCAGTATTTACTCTCAAGTGTACGGGCACCTTAAATCATCAAGCATATCACCTCACCGGGAAATTCAATTTAAGGCGCTCGGTGGGCTACTGAGATACATGAACGTTACAGTATTGTCCAGTTCGCTTGATTTGACGCAGTTTTCCACATTTCCCTATTCCGAGCAGTCTCTCCATCGCTACCTAACTAGCACATCCTACATCTATCCTAATCTGTTTATTCTCCCGATCCCCTAGTCTATCTCGACCACTTTTATCCCATAAGCAACCACCTTCCTCCTTCGTTTAAAAGCTAAATTAATAATTCTTGCATGTTTCAGAACGTGACCTACAACACCTTCGAGTCATGCGCGGTTTGAGTCACGTAGCTATCAGCTTGCATTCGACACATAGTGGGTTCAAACCCCACTGTCGTCAGCTCTGAAGATTTTTTCTGTGATTTCCCATGTTCACACCAGTCAAATTCTAGTGCTGTATCTTCATAAAGGCCACGGTTACTTCCTTCCCACTCCGAGCCCTTTCCTATCCCATCGTCACAATAAGACCTATCTGCGCCGGTGCGACGTAAAGCAAAATCGTAAGAAAGGTCTTTCGAGTCAAGTATCGCCAAACCATTCTCTTCACACTTATTCGGTTCAATATCTCTTCGTTTGTGAAGCGATCGGCCCATCTCACCTTAAGCGTTTTTATATAACGCCACATTTCGAAGGCTTTTGTCCATTTTCTTTCCGCGTGTAATAGTGTTAAAGAAAAGTTATTTTACATTTGAGGTTATTAAAAGGAACTTTTTAGCGTTTGGAATAGATAGTAATAAACCCATGTTTTTTCCAGAAAAATAATACGAGTAGAGTTATTCGACTTCTAAGAGTTTCCAATGTACAGTACAGTAGTATTGCTCTTATAAATTATTGCTAAGCTGTCAAGACATGTACGAACTGAGTATTATCCAGAAAGATTAGACACCCAGGACGAGGCATGGAAAATGTGGATGATGTGATGGGAGTCAGTGTTCGACTCGTTGGCTGAATGGTCAGCGTACTGGCCTTCAGTTCACAGGGTCCCGGGTTCGACTCCCGGCCGTGTCGGGGATTTTAATCGCATCTGATTAATTCTTCTGCCTTAGGGACTGGGTGTTCGTGCCCATCCCAACATTCTCCTCTTCATATTCGCACAACACACTAAACTACGAACCACCACATAAACACGCAATAGTGATTACATCCCTCCATATAGGGTTGACGTCAGAAAGGGCACCCGGCCGTAAAACATGGCCAAGCCCACATGTGCGACGCAGTTCGCGCCCACGACCCCACACGTGTGGGAAAAAGCGGTAAGAAAAGAAGAGGAATTGATCGGACTCAGTGTAGAAGGCAACAGGGCTGCCATCCTGTTTCTACCAGTCGGCTGACAATTAATTGTATGGTAAGACGCACAATGTCGTAGCAAGAAGGGCGGTAATATTCCTCTTAACGAATTTTGAAAGTACGGTGGGACCCGATCTGTTTTCTTCCCTATACGACGGTCTTCCCTCTAGCTCGTGACTGTGGGCTGACCAGAACTTTCCTGACATATCTACTTGTTTCTATGTCTCGCCACAGTCCTTCCTTTCTTTCTTTCTTTCTTTCTTTCTTTCTTTCTTTCTTTCTTGCTAGTGGTTTGCCGTCGCACTAACACATTGAAGGTTTTCGATGACGCAAGAATGGAATAGGGCTAGGATTGGGAAGGAAGCTTTATTTTATATTTTTTTACGTTGCACCGACACAAATAGGTTTTATGGCGTCGATGGAATAGGAATGAACTAGGAGGGGGGAGGAAGCGGCCGTCGCCTTATTTACGGTACAGCCCCAGCATTTGCCTGGTGTGAAAATGTGAAATAATGGGAAACCATCTTCAGGACTGACGACGGTGGGATTCGAACCCACCATCTCGCCAGAGTTACATCTGTACTGTTACATCCTTGAAAATAGTGCTAAACGTCCAGTCACTTGCTCTGTGATGCCCCATTTAATTCTTGTAAGATGCGGGTATTAGTCTCAAAATTCTGTACTCAGCGGCCTTCATACGCAGTGCACATTTACTGCACATTGCAGGATAGAGATACACAAAATGTGAGAGTGCGTATTGAAACTCACTCCTGCCTCTCCGTTCTCACGTCCTCTCCACTCGCCTCTCTAGTTCCCCCATTGTCCCCTCACTCACGCACTCGTCACTCCGCTGCTCGGTTTTATATTTTCTACTTTTTATATATCCGTAGCGGAAATTGTGTATTAGGCATTAAAATGTCAACTGACAAGATAGAGCTTAGTCCAGTTTTCGGATGTGGGATCGGGGATGGGATGAGATGAAGTTATATGGAATGTTTTACGGCCGAATGCCCTTCCTGACGCCAACCTCAGTTGAGGAACTAATGGAGATTAAATGAATGATGGTGAATGAAACTTGGTAAGGAGATGGCTTATGGATAGGAACCCTCCCTGCATTTGCCAGGAAGTGAAAATGGGGAAACCACAGGAAACCATTCTCAAGACAGCTGACGGTGGGGCTCGAACCCACTCATCTCCCAAATGCAGAGCTTGGCTCCATAGCTGTAGTGCGTTAACACGCGCGACCACTCCTCTCGGTTAGATAAACAGTTCCGTATCAGCGCAAAAACTTTCGTTCGACATTTTACAGCAGCACTAGAGCTGAGATATGTATCACCGGTTGGAAACGAAGGGAGCGACGAGGGGAGATGTGGTTGGCGTGTGGTTGGAGTGTCGCCTGTGTGAATTGCGTTCGACCACCGCCAGCGACAGTTTCGTGGTGATATTGTCCACACATTGTGACAGTGGTTGAACTTGACTGCAGTGTGTGGTACGTGTGAAAGCAATATTGCTTTTCCGTAACAACTTGAGACCGCCCAAAGCCACCGCCCACAGTCAGCAACCGTTGTGTTGTGGTGTGGTACGTGTGAAGTGGAGCCTGAAGGAAAGAAAGAAGGAGGTGGAACAGGGTCATGAGACGAGAGATGGGTTCTAATCAAGTGAATGGGGTTGAGGCTTTGGTCATTGGGAACCCTACTCTTAGACATGTGGGGAAGGTGTATAGATGAACGGGAACTAGAGTGGAGTGTTATCCTGGAATTAGGTTTAAACAGACGTTGAGGAAAGTAGATGGAAAGTAGGAGGGTAGGAGTAAGGTAAGGGTGTATTCTGCCCGAAGGCAGGTCCGAACATCCGCAAAGGTGTCCCTGAGCCGGAGTTTACGTACGGTAGGGTGGCCAGTTCCTTTCCGCTCCTCCATTCCTTTACCCCCAACAACAGCACGTGGCAACCCATCCAAATCTTGACCACGCCCAATGCTGCTAAACTTCTGAGATCTCACGGGATTCGGTGTTTCAACACGGCTACGGCCGTTGGCAGGTTGGCAGATTGGTACCACCAACCTAAAGCAAGCAAGAATAGGTACCACCATATTTGGGGATACTGTATGTAGGATCTGGTTATTGCGAAGGAGATGTTTAAGGGAGCGGAGATTGTTATCAGTGGGGCACTGCTTGGAGGGTGATCAGGGATTTAAATGAGTGCATTTAGGAAAGTTGAGTGATATTTGTAGATCCTCGTTGGTGGGTAGTTTGTCTGCAAACTTTGAAACGAATCCCCACTGCAATCAAAGATATGCCTTTTCTTCTTTAAGGAAAATAACATTACTTATCTGTTTTACATCAAATATATAACTAAATTTATTAGAGATACTTTAACAAAACAGAATGACACCGAACTAACATATATGTATATTTTTTACAAACTAACAAACTTCCGTCAACTGATGAAAGAACGGCGTCGAAATGTCATCTCGGTACCTCTATACATTAACTGCCGTCTTATAAAAGATACACCTAATTGTTCTTCTTGCATTAACAGCATACCAAACATCAACCTTCCTATCAAAATGAGGAATTTCTTAAAAACTGTGAGATATTCTGTACTCCAATGGCGAAAATTATGACTGTTCACACGGCCAGTAAGATGAAACCAGTCCTCATCTGAACAAAAGACGTGCTGTGGGTCGATTAAACCATCATGGACCGATGAACGATACCACTCACAATATCGCACTCTTGCTGCTGGATCACTAGGTTTTAAACAATAGGTCCGTGTAAATCTGTACGGTTTTGAGTTTTACCAGCGTTGTTGCTAGGAGTGCAGAAAACACAGAAAACCCTAGCTGTTGTGCAAATTTCCGGAGAGGTTTATTCGGTGATTGTTCAAGATTTGCACCAATTTCTTCTGAAACTGTTCGTTTGGGCTTGCGTTTCTTTGTTTTCTTCCGAGCCAGTACTGTCAAATTTGTGTACAATATTGTGAATTGCTTTTCTAGAAGGTGGCACTTTTCTTTCCACTGCATACGCAGGAAAGTTCCCAATAAATTCAACAGACACTCGACGAACTGATTGGTATTTAAAATACTTTTTACACACGAAGATGCGCTGCTGTGATAAAAAGCATTTTTGCAAATGAACAATCCAGGGCTTCGTCCTACGGTTGAACACTCGCTTTCGTAGGCTACAAGCCAGCTTTCGCGCGCCTGGCAGTAGAGAAAGAAAACGCTTTGTCATCGGTCAAGATTTAAAAATGAAGCGATGTAGTAGGTTATGGGAGTACGTAATCATTTCGGGTAAATCGTGTATAAAAGCTTAAAACAGCAACGGTCCCAGGATGTTGATCTAGATATAGATACACTCATTTTACAATTTCACCCCCATTATTTGGATTTTCCAAAAACGAAAAAATACCTGTTTCTTTATTTTTAAAGTAGTTCCCAAATACCAATTTTCAGGTCTGTAATATCTTCAGGTTCTGAAATATAAGTAGCCTCATTAAAGGCATTCAACTCATTTTTCACCCTTTTCCATCCTTCCTATTGGGATTTTCCGAAAACAAAATTTTTTTAAAGGAGATTCTAAATACCATTTTTTACATCTATAAACTTTAAAAGTTTTGAGATATATATACACCATTTTAAAAATTCACCCTCTTTTCGCCCCCCTCATACATTCGATTTTCCAAAAACAAAAGTACGTGTTTCTTTATTTTTAAAGGAGATCCCAAACACCAATTTTCAGGTCTGTAATATCTTCAGTTTCTGAGATATAAGTATCCTCATTAAAGGCATTCAACCCCTTTTTCACCCCCTTTTCATCCCTCATATTGGGATTTTCCGAAAACAAAAAATACGTGTTTCTTGATTTTTAATGAAGATTCTAAATACCCATTTTTACATCTGTAAACTTTCAAAGTCTTGAGATATAAATACACTCATTTTAAAAATTCATCCCTCTTTTCACCCTCCCATTAATTGGATTTTCCAAAAATAAAAAATACTAGTTTTTTATTTTTAATGATGTTTCTAAATACCAATTTTTACATCTGTAAACTTTCAAAGTTTTGAGATATAGATACACTCATTTTAAAATTTCACCCCAATTTTCACCCCCCATTATTTGGATTTGAATATCCAAAAATCCTCTCTTAGCGAGCACATACATCTTAATATGAATATATCCCCAAAATTTCATTTCTTTATGTCCAGTAGTTTTGGCTCGGCGATGATGAATCAGTCAGTCAGTCAGTCAGTCAGTCAGTCAGTCAGTCAGTCAGTCAGTCAGTCAGTCAGTCAGTCAGGACAAGTTATTTTATATATATATATATAGATGTACATTTCCTACGATAAATGGTGAAATTAAATAACGGGTTTGAATATTCAGTCTATCACCCATTGAAATTCAAACACGTACAGTGAATTTCGCTAAACCAAAGTAAATTCAAATCTCGTTTGATGTTACGTGATTCGAATGAAAACAATAATCACAACCATCACGATATTCGTGCCGTAGCCTATAGTGTGAGGTTCCAAATAATCTGCAGTGTCAACACTCCGAACATATGACATTGTAAACTCTTCAGGAAAGTAAATTTTCATCAACATACGCCGGGAAAATTCTCAATTTGGTAACCTCACTTTGTCACCCGCAAAGTTTCCGGTTCGCGATGTTTATCGCCTCGTAAAAATACAGAATAAAATTCAATTTTCAATAAGCAAATATTACCTCGACCGTGTGTAAGAATGTGTTTTGTTCATGAGGTCGGTTATCACAAAATGCACTTCACTGGTATCAAATGGAATAGTCGACTTGACTTAACTGACTTCAATTACATTCTAACGTAAAATAACAATAATCATGGGAGAATATCACTTGTGCTTAACACATGCGTTACAACGCACTCACTTGGATTTGACAACCCTTGCATTTTTCAATCGCTGTGTTTAATATAATTCGGGATCGCTACAGGATTTCGCTCCTTTTATACAGCCTGTCCCGGAAAATGTATGCATCAACATGCACGCCCTACCACAAAAAATCCTCTCCATCGAACTACAAGGTCTTTCCGCTTCGGCATCTTGCTTAGAAATTCCCACTCATAAAATACAGGGTTTACTCTGCCTCAAACTTTCTTCCTAATTATTCTCATAAATATTTCCTTCCTTATTTCGATCCATTTCTTCTGGAGCTTGATCAGATTTTAAGTACAAGTCAACCAAAAACCAAACAATTTCACTATAATCTTAACGTAGCTTCTCTAAATTTTTCCAGACCTCAGGTGCAAATTAACGTGCCGTGATTCTACTACTCAAATATACGATGTCACAAAAATACACTTCCAAATGCCAAAATTTATCTCACTTCACTGGATTTCGATATCAAACTGTAACATCGCTCACACAACTGCTGATTGCATCATTATCTCAATGCACCCCTAGAGTGAATATTATTATATTATTATTAGTAGTATTATTATTGTTATATTTACTTTTATCATTACTGCAACTTTTACCGGTTCTGAACATATTTAACTGATTTTTATTGGAATATTTAATTTCACATTTTAAGGAAATTAACACAGTTTTAACTTCCTTGCGGTTACACAATGACCGAAAATAACACCTACAGCATTTCTTGGCACACTTCCTATGGTGGTGGTGGTGATTATTGTTTTAAGAGGAAGTACAACTAGGTAACCATCCTCCACTTCCTGTGGACATGACACAAAATATCAACGCAACACACTTAACTCTACACACGTCACGTATACAACGCGGTATCAAGATTTACTAACTGCTAATTACTTACTGCATCTCTAACTACGAAGACATGATATTGGAATTAGACAGACCTGTAATTGTGCTGATTGAGGTGGCGTCATTTTTGCTGCATTTAGCAAGCCAGCAACCTCCGATACTTAGTGCCTCATAATGAGGTGTGGCATTCTGCATTTAAATACTAACTTATCAATTACATTGACTCTACACCTATCTTGATGCAGCATGAATTTATTCTTCTTCTAATAAATTATAATCTAATACAATAACATTTTGAAGCATACAGAAATGAAAGTTGCGGTTCACAACTCTTCTCACCTAGCGACTGCTTGGACCGCATGAAGTTACTAACGTTTAACAGCCAGGTGTCCGTTCCTGCGTATCCGTGGGGAGAGATAACGTTCGGCTCGTCTTCTCACCCGCAAATCAAATGTTTACCCCGTGGTCAGGTAACCAAATATCGTGTTAACAGGCTAGATAGACAGACAGACTTTAATTTCCTTTGCAGAAGTTCATTAAAACCTTCGTAATCACTAATACACGGTGTCACAATGTTCCCTTCGCGCTACGGTGACTACAGCATTACTGTTATTAAACTTTATTTTAAAGTTTTCCCAATACTTTGCCTTTCCTACCTCTCTCAAGCCAATACGGCTTTCAAGATCCCAAGTCAATCACCTAGTTCTTGAATATTTGTAAGTTCTCTTCTTGGTGTCGACCGTCGCAGGTTCACCCTCTCGGACCGATAAATGTTGAGTAGTTACATCTCTTGTGGAAGAGCTAGTATATATACGAAATCTAGCGTAGCGGGACAACGAGTCCTCAGCTTTTGTGTAATCACCCCATCTTCTATACCGCTAGACCGATTTTTCTGAGACTCTCACCAGGGATTCTGCCTATTTACCCGATCACAATGGTGTTGTTCGTCGATTTCTCCTGCTAATTTCACGGGAGTAATTAATTAATTACCTGGGTGACTTTCCCGCGTTAGATGAATGGATGACCTTGCCTCGTACCGTCCCCACTCTGACGATAGACAGGCGAACTTCTTTCTAGGCATAGTCGATTTTATTTCTCCCTGTGAAGTGAGCTTCATCAAATGATTCCAAAAATTCTTATTAATTAATTCCTCTCTAATGACATTGCCGAAATCTCTCTCAATAGGGGGTTGTTAGCCAACATTTTGTTATCAATTCCCGAAGTCTTCCGAAATGTTCCGCTCTTGCTCGATGCTTTCGTCACCTCCTGCTGTGAGTAATAAGCAAGAAATATCAGGCTAGCCATTTACCAAAAATGGATGCGTGATTTCCCTTCTCGTAGCTGGCCCTACATATCCGTGCGTCGGTTCTTCTGTAATGTATAATTATGGGCTAAATATCTACGTCAGATCATTCGTAAACCGATTCCCAGTTACAGTTAAATGTTAATGGCAAATAGGCCTTAGCAAGACGACAGAGATACTTGTACGTTCAGAGCGGGATGGTGAGAATTTTGTGACAGTGACGGGTCTAATCTCTTGCTTCATTTAAATTATTTCGATTACTTAACAGCAAGTGTCTAAAGTTCTTCCATTGTAATTACGAACTGGACTGTGTGAAGTAAAGTTAAAAATAATTACTAAGTTATTTGCTGTAGTTATTTATATTAACGTTTATTGACGTGTTCTGAATAGAGGAAATTTTAAAATCTCCAGCTATTACACAGGTTTGATCATACATCTCATATCGCGACTCTAACCATTTGAAAGGTTCCACATAAACATTTGTTTTGGATTAAGGTGATAATATGTATGCACATTACAGATGTAGTGCAGTTTATCTGTTATTTTAAGTTTCTGTAAGAAACATTCAGACCTTATCCTTGTTCGCTCGACCTTCAGGACAGAAAATCTGCTTTTAACTGTTGTAAGAGCCCTTACTCCCGTCATTCCGTCCCGGTCACATCTTTACACGTTGTAAAAATCACGACTTTATCACCAACAGGATGTTAGGATTACATCATAATCCAAATTCAAGAGGGTCCCATTTAAAGGGTTCAGTTTGGTTCTCACTCCCCTTTCATTCTGAAAGTAAACTGATATCCTGACAGTCTTCTTCATTTTACTATTCACTTCAGTAATCGTACGATTTAATTACTATTACCTGACTTTTCCGTAATTTTATCAAATTCTTGACCAAAGATATTCGTATTATTTCTCCCTCCGGATGTCCCAGGTTTGTGCAACTTCCTCTTTACCGGTAAGAGGCTCTCATTTACGTAGATGACAATGTCCCAAAGTAGCCTAAGGTGGTGCCTAGACCCTCTTCACACGATGGCTCCCCATGAATTGCTCCTTCCGTCGCATAAATATGACTATAATTCCCTTATGCTGTTGGCTGTTGAATGAGAGGCTTGGGGAGGCGATGATGACATCCACCATTTCAAGCTGTACATAATTGACTAGCGCCTGTCCCACTTTCCGCACTGTATTCAGCGTACATTCGTTTGGGCACTCAGGAACTCCATACATCACTATTGTATTTTTACGTGAATATTTTTCCGTTTCGGATACGCAACATTCTAGATACTTCACTCTTGTTTTCAATTAATTTTCGCTTGAATGAGCGTCTATGCTTTCTGCTTGCATAGCGCAATATCTTGCTGCCGTTCAGCAATCACACTATAATTGTCTTCTAGTTTCTGCTAGGTATATATTAATTGAAGACAGTTGCCTAGTTCTCTTTTCCGTCTCTGTTCCTCCCTCATCACTCTCATCTCCTCGCGCAACTACTTTTAAAGACATATCATGTCATGCAGAGACGGTATGCTCTGATCTACAGTTTTAATTGCCTCACTACTACCTTCATCAATCATTCGCACACACCCCACGGTATTTTGTTTTTAATCAACATTGACACATTTCTTGTGGAAACACTTGCCGCACTCACCACACTGTGCTTTGCTTGCCTTCCCCAGCTACCGCGTTCTTCACTGCCACTCGCTATACAGCTGAATGATAGTGATGTGCCATTTTCGCGTTTATTTTCAATACGCGTGCTTTAAATTGTCTTACACCGAACACAAATCGTAAATTATTATAGTAAGGAAATACACTGACTGAGCAAATGTCATGGGATAGCGGAGCATTGATGCACAGGTATGTTATCTGCGCACCACACGTCCCCTGTGCCAGTGGCAGTTGTATAGGAGACCTTGTGAGCAGTGGCTGTGCATGTGACAGGTGTAACATGGAACGTCGTCGTGAGCTGACACCGTTCGAACGGGTTATGGTGGTCGGTGCCCGACGGATGGGAAGTGCGATTTCGGAAGTGGTGCGGGAATTCCGCTTCACACGATCAATCGTGGCCAGGGTGTATCTTGAATGGTTGAATGCGGGTGTCACCGTCCACAACAGACGAACGACCGGCCGTCCAGCTACCCTCGATGACCGTGACCGGCGACATCTGAGACGGATTGTCAATTGTGACAGACGGGAAACCATGCAACAAATCATGGCTCAATTCAACACAGGCCGTGCTAGACACGTCTCCCAGTGGACAATCCGTAGGAACATGGGTTCTAAGGGGTATGGGAGCCGGCACCGCACACAGGTGCATTGTTAACCCAACGTCATCGGGCACAACGACGCGCATTTGTCACCAGTCACCAGGGATGGACATTGGAACAATGGCGTAATGTGATATGGTCGGACGAATCACGATTTCAACTGTACCATGCCGATGGGAGGCACCGTGTATGGCGCAGACCACATGAAGCGATGGATCCCACCTGCCTCGAAGGTGTGGTCCAGGGCGCTGATGTCTCTATTATGGCCTGGGGTGCATTTTCCTGGTATGGAATGCGCCCCCTAGTTGTTCTGAAAGAGACTTTGAATGGTACGTGGTATATTGAGCTGCTCGGAGAACATATCCACCCATTTTCGGCCTTCCAGCGCCAGACAATTCTGCGGTGTTCAAGATGACAACGCGCCACCACATCGCTCCCACGTCGCCCGGGAATGGTTCCAGGATCATGCATCGGAGGTCCAACGACTGCCATGGCCACCCAGGAGCCCCGACATGAACTATATCGAATATATCTGGGATGTGCTGGAACGTAGGCTCCGTGCCATGGATCCTTCACCCACAAACAAACCTGCATTGTTGGTGGCCGCTCTGCGAACGATTTGGTATCAGCTGCGTCCAGTGGACTACCAGGGACTTGTCGACTCACTTCCACGGCGTCTCACTGCAGTTCACAGGGCCAGAGGAGGCCCCACACCCTGTTAAGTGACTATCTCTTGACATTTGCTAAGTCAGTGTACGAATTCTGTTATATTCACTCTGAGAATTACATACATCATAACATTTTATCCGCGAAGCTTACTATTCAGCCGTCGTCACCCTGTCACCATGACACTTCACTCTGATCATTTGAATAAACAGAGTAATTAGACATTAAATCACGATCCTTGCCAGGTATTAAAATTAGTATTAACATTTTGAAGACTATTTTCAGTCGACGCGGATTATACACCAGACACTAGCTTAGCTACTGTGCGTGGGCCTTGCCTTTCTGTTGTGAGTAATGCTTCAACTCCGTTTGAAATGGAAGGTTTGTCTGGTGGGTCCGCTAATTCAAGAATCAGCATGATCCGTGGTTAGTTTGGATTTGATCCTGGTTGACACTGAAATACCAGGAAGTATCGCCATAGTGGCGATTTTATTCTTTTCGAAATGGGCAGCAACTCATTTACGTTGACTTGAAATTCTGTGGTGCTCGCATGGAGCACTAACGTATGAGCCTGATGTGCATTGTTACGAACGTTAAACTACGGTATGGTGATATACTTCAGTGCGTTTTATTTGATATTACGTCCGTCCTCTGGGAGATTTAATAGTTTCTTCTGTGAAATCAATCAATCAATATTGATCTGCATTTAGGACAGTCGCCCAGGTGGCAGATTCCCTACTGTTGTTTTCCTAGATTTTCCTCAAAATGACTTCAAAGAAATTGGATGTTTATTGAACATCTTCCTCTGTAAGTTATCCAATCCCTAACTCCTGTTCCAATAAACGAATATTTGCCCCAATTTGTCTTCTTGAATTCCAAACTTATCTTCATATTGTGAACTTTCCTACTTTTAATAATAATATATTTTATTGCAGCCAATGGCCAAAAGATATTTACATTAATACACAGCATTGGTCATCTCTGCAGAAGGCTATCATCGATTCGCGCCGACAAGTAAAAATCACGGCATGATAACGTTCACAGCTCTTACCACAACGTTCACATACACAGTCCGTGTCTGGTTGATAGAATTTCTTTGTTTTACACAGCTTATAATGAAGTCCGTGTATTGCAAAGCGTGTGATCAAGTGTCTGAACTCATATCCTCCTCCTTGCCAGTCTTTGTGAATCATTGCGTCCGTCGAGTAAAATTCGCTCCACATGTCTCTCTTCTTTGCTCTTAATTTCTCTATGAACTGTAGATATGTTGGTGTAGTTGGTAGCGGTACGTGACAACGGAGATCCTCTACGTAGAAAGGTTCGCGAATTAACTCATATACAAGCCTTGAAGGCGTATACGTCGAGGCACATAGTGCCTTTTTCAGAAACATAGCTTTCACTTTTTCTAGTTGTTCAAACTGTTTCATTTTTAGATGCGGCCATACAATTTCTAATCCATAGGTGATCACTGGTGACACTTTGAGGTCAAATAATCTTAGGGGTTTTTTGATAGACAACTTATTCAAATTCTGTATGTCGTTGATGGCTCTGATTGCTGCATTTGTCCTGTCATTGGTGTGTGTAGAGAACACATTACCTCTAGTTTGTAGTGTGACTCCCAAATACTTGAAGTTCGATACATTCTTTAGAGGTCTCCCATATATATGAAACTCTGATGCTTTACCTCCTTTCCTAAATGCCATTGATACTGTCTTTTCCTCATTTAACTGAAGTTTATTCTCTTCTGTCCACTTCACCAACGCGTCAAGTGACTCTTGCAGTTTCTCGTTGGACCTCGAGGCGATCATGATATCGTCTGCATACATATATGTGCTTGTTTCTTCAGGGATTCCTTCTATAATGTCCGCCGTGGCAGTTATAAATAGTACTGGGCATAGTGGATCCCCTTGTAATACACCGGTGGTTTGTTGAATTGGGTTGGACTTCACTATTCCGTCACTAATTTCTATGCAGTTTGAGGCCAGTATGTTCTGAATTAGGCGTTTGAGACTTGCATTAATCCTCATTAATCTGTCTAGTTTCTCCATTATGATTTTTCGGCTGATAGAGTCGAAGGCTTTGGAAAAGTCGACGAAAATGGTGTACAGCTTGCCTCCCGCTCTAGTTGTACCTGCTTCAATATCATCCAGTAGACACTTGATGGCCTGAATCGTGTTCCTCCCTCTTCTAAAACCTAAGTGTTCTTCTGGTAGTTTGGAATCGACTTCTCTAGTCAGGCGCTGACACACGAGTTTTGTTAGGATCTTTAACATCGTAAATTCGAGAGCGACGCCTCTATAAGCGTTTGGATCTTCAGTGCTTCCCTTTCCTTTATATATCATTTTGACTGTGGACTTTCTCCAGCTGCTTGGAATCGTTCCTTGCTTAAAGCATTCATTCAAGACATATGTTATTGCTTCTTTTAGTGTCGGGAAAGCAATTTTGATGCGTTCATTGTAGATATTATCCGGACCGCAAGCCTTATTATTCTTGGAGCTGTTTATAGCATCTTCTACTTCCTTGAATGTAAAATGTTCAGTGTCTAAGTCTTCTTCTTCCGTGGGTGTTTGAGCTAGAATACTGCAAGGACGTGTGTCTCTTGTACTTAATACGTGGCCTACATTATTCTCCCAAACCTCAATAGGAATATTTCGCGGATATTTTGGGCGTCTTGGGTTAAGAGCTTTATACGGCCATTGCTCTTTTAAAGACCACTCAGACTTAATCGTCTACTAATGTCATCCCATGCCATCTCTCCACTGACAGCTCTGAACATGCCACTTAGACGTGCAGCTCGTCTTCTTTCTCCCAAGTCTTCCCACCCGAAATTTTGCAACATTTTTGTAACGATACTCTTTGGTCGGAAATCACACAGAACAAATCCAGCTGCTTTTCTTTGCATTTTCTCCATTTCTTGAATCATGTAATCCTGGTGAGGATCCCATACACTGGAACCATACTCTAGTTGTAGTCTTACCGGAGACTTATATGCCCTCTCCGTTACATCTTTACTACAACCCCTAAACACCGGCATAAGCATGTGCAGAGATCTGTACCCTTTAACTACAATCCCACTTATGTGATTGCGCCCAATGAAGATCTTTCCTTACATTAATACCTAGGTACTTACAGTGATCTCCATAAGAAACTTTCACCCCATAAACGCAGGAATTAAAACGGCAATCTTTGCTGAGCTGAGCTAGTGAGCAGACGTGCGTGGTAGCGGTGCGGAAGTGCAGCAAAAGCAATATGGGCGTAACAGTGCAGCAGTATAGGAGTGTGATAGGGTGATGGCACAACCGTGTCAAGTGGATCAAGACGGAGTGTATATTAGGATTTAATAAAGAAATAGGGCTGACAGAACTGTTGATGGCGGCAGCTATATTGGCTACTCTATTAGTCATCGGAGGCGTCGAGATGAACCCAGGCCCATTGACATGGGAGGACATTGAGAAAATCAAGGAAGTTGTCCGCGATGCTTCTCAGGCTAACCAGACCAAAGAAATGCTCGAAGCACAGTTCCAACAAATCAACGATATGAAGGACAGCATAACCAAAGATCTAACAGAAATAAAGGCGAAGATAATGCAAGGAAGAAAGAGCTATAATAAATCAGAGGATACAGGCGCTAGAAGAACAAGTACAGGTACTTCAATGGCGAGATAGCAGAAGAACGGAGGAGGAGAAGAGAAGAAATATTATTATTTACGGACTGGATGAAACGGAAGGAGAATCAAAGATGGAATTGGTGAGCTCAGTCTAAGTTAATGAGAGAGAAATTAGGCATTGATTGTGCCAAAAGAGAGATAAATGATGTGTATAGGATGGGAAAGAATAGGGGAAGAAGACCTGTTAGAATTACGTTTGTTTCCTCATTAATGGCAAGCCGAATTTTGAATAGTGCGAGGAACTTGAAGGGCAGCAGAATTTTGATAAAAAGTTATATGGACAGAAAAAACCTCCAAGAGCAAACAGTTCTACAATTCCATTTACGAATTCAAACGGAGAAGACCTTTCTTATTTGTGAAACTCACAACCTAGCTTTTAACCCCGTTTATAATACAATTTCCTACTAATCATCTCACAACATTATCAAAGTCATTTTGCAGTTGCTCACAATTTTGTAACTTATTTATTACTCTATACAGAATAACATTGTCTGCAAAAGGCCTTATATCGTATTCCACTTCTTTACTTATATTATATATACTGAAAAAATGGAAATTGCAACACCCAGAAGGAGTGGTGCTACATTGCTGCAATTGAACGTGCAGGACGAGTGTTCGGTTGTGATTCGATTATTACACTTTCAGGTCCCTCTGATCGCAAGGTTGGACAATAATCAATACAGGATATGCCCACCACGAGCTGCAATACATTTATGAATTCGTCGAGGCATGGAGTCAATAAGGCCTAGGATCGCTTCCTGAGGAATTGTGGCCCACGCTTGCTGCACTGCACGGGTCAGTTGTTCCAGAGTTGTGGGTGGCTGAGGACGGTTGGCCAGTTGTCGACCCATCATGTCCCACACATGCTCAATAGGACTGAGGTCCGGGGATCTGGCGGGCCATTCTAAGGTTGTGATGTCGTGGAGAGCTTCTCTGGAGATGCGTGCAATGTGAACCCGGGCATTGTCCTGCTGAAACATCCCATTAGCAATGTTCGCCATCATAGGGACAACCACTGGATTGAGTACCTTAACAACGTACTGTCGAGCAGTCATAGTGCCCTCAACAAGCACTAATTGTGATTTCACATTAAAGTCAATAGCTCCCCAGACCATAATGCTTGGTGTTGGCCCCGTGTGCCTCTCGACAATAAGATCTGGGCGGCCCCCCTCCCCGGTTCATCGGCACACACGATTCCGGCGATCACTGCGGGCAAGACAGAAGCGCGATTCATCACTAAAGACGACCCTATGCCATTCGTCGACCCACGTCGATCTTTCTCGACACCAGACCAGTCTTACACGTCGCTGTTATGTGGTCAATGGAACACGTTCCACAGGGACACGGGCTCGGAAGCCAGCTGCACGCAGGCGATAACCAACTGTTTGTTGTGTAACGTGGGGTGCCACAGCTGCTCGAATTTGCGCTGCTGTTGCATGGGGTTCTATCCGGGCCATCCGAATGATGCGGCGATCCTCTCTCAAAGTTGTCTGTCGCGCTGGGCCTGTGCCAGGTCTACGAGTGTGGGTACCTTCATTTGACCAGTGCTGCCATACACGTTGTACCGTAGATGCCTGTTGGCCAACACGTGCAGATACAGTCCTTAGTGATAATCCAGCCTCACACAGCGCAATTATCCGAGCCCTCTCAAACGGCGACAGTTGTTGATAGCATGCCCTTCTCTGTCGTCGAGGCGTGTTTGACGGGGAACACTTCATTGCGCAGACTGTAAGTCAAGTACGCTACACCAGTGTCCGTATACTGGTTTGATTCCTCCGCGACCAATCACGTGGGGAGACCTGCAGCAACAATCCAATGGGTCTGAAACTTTGATCGTTTACATACCTACATGGCATCGTTCCATATCTTGAAAATCATCACAAATGACCAATGCCTTCATGGCGTCGTAATTTCCATTTTCTTTAGTGTAGGAAAACATAAAACTCCAATAATACTGCCTTGAGGAATTTCCCTCTTAATTATTACAGGATCAGGTAAAGCTTCGCCAACTCTAATTTTCTCAGATCTATTTTCTAGAAATATAGCAACCCATTCTGTCACTCTTTTGTCTAGTCCAATTCGACTCATTTTTGCCGGCAGTCTCCCTTGATCGACCCTATCAAATGCTTTAGACAGGTCAATCGCGATACAGTCCATTTGACCCTATGTATCCAATATATCTGCTATTTCTTACTGGAATCCTACAACTTGAAATTCAGTGGAATGGCCTTTCCTAAACCCGAACTGCCTTCTATCGAACCAGTTATTAATTTCTCAAACATGTCTAATATAATCAGAAAGAATGCTTTCCCAAAGCTTACATGCAATGCATGTCAAACTTACTGGCCTGTAATTTTCAGCTTTATGTATATCCCCCATTCCTTTATACACAGGAGCTAATATAGCAATTCTCCATTAATATGGTATAGCTCCTTCATGCAAACAGTAATCAAATAAGTACTTCAGATATGGTACTATATTCCAACCCATTGCGTTTAGTACATCCCCAGAAATCTTATCAATTCCAGCAGCTTTTCTATTTTTCAACTTTTGTACCTTATTGTAAATGTCATTGTTACCATATGTAAATTTTAATGCATCTTTAGCATTAGTCACCTCCTCTATCTGGACATCACCCTTGTAACTAACAATATTTACATACTGCTGACTGAAGACTTCTCCCTTTTGAAGATCCTCGCATATACACTTCCCTTGTTCATTAATGATTCCTGGAATGTCCTTCTTGGAATCTGTTTCTGCCTTAAAGTACCTTTACATACCCTTCAATTTTTCACTAAAATTTGTATGACTGCCAATTATGCTTGCCATCATGTTATCCTTAGCTGACTTCTTTGCTAGATTTATTTTCCTAGTAAGTTCTTTCAATTTCTCCTTACTTCCGTAGCCATTTGAAACTATATTTATTTTCAATCTGCACCTCCTTTTTAGCCTCTTTATTTCTGTATTATAATAAGTTGGGTCTTTACCACTCCTTACCACCTTTAAAGGTACAAACTTGTTTTCACATTACTCAACAATTGCTTTAAACACATCCCAGAGTCCTTTACATTTTTATTTACCGGTTTCCACCGATCATAGTTACTTTTTTTAAACTCCCTCATTCCTGCTTTATCAGCCGTATGGTACTGCCTAATAGTCTTACTTTTAAGACCTTACTTTCCATCACATTTATTTTTAACTACTACAAAAACAGCTTCATGATCACTAATACCATCCATTACTTGGTTTTTCTATAGAGCTCATCTGGTTTTACCAGCACCACGTCCAGATTATTCTTCCCTCTAGTTGGTTGCATCACTTTATGAATCAGCTGTCCTTCCCGTATTAACATATTTGCCATTTGTTGGTCATGCTCCCTGTCATTCGCATTACCTTCCCAGTTGACCTTTGGTAAATTCAGACCTCCCACTATATTTCTTTCCATGTCGTTTCCCACATAGCTGATTATCTTATCTTTTCTGAGTCTTGAACTCGGTTACCCCTTTTATTGCATCTTGGTGTTTCGAGGTTGTTATGGTCCCGTTTCTTATGTCTCTTTAATAATAAAAAGAAGAAAATATTCCTTTCTTTCTTCGTTTTAATATATTAATTCTGACACTTCCAGATATGAATAAGTATTAATTTAGATTAATTGAGTTCGATGATTTTCCCCTGGTTACCTTATTAAGGGGATGTTTATACTCCATATCGTGGAAGGCCATCAGAGCGACCAACAAGCGGGACATAATAATCGCGGCGTAACGTTAACGATGTTGACAGGACGAGCAGCTAATTAAGGAATAGCGCCGGTGAATTACTGAGGCCTCTATAGGAAATTGAAAGCAGGTTAACAATAGACAATGGGCCCAGAATTATCTAGAGGTAGAAGCTACTGTAATCTTCCAGTCGTGTATATAAGACGCAAGTGTCGAAGCGCAGAGTCAATCAGTCAGTTGGTAGGGGATCAGGCTGGAATTAGTCACTCGCGAATGAAAGTAAACAGTACGATATGGCCGTGTGTTTGTTTATCGAGTGTGAGTCCAAGACAGCTATGCGAAGTTCAAAATCCTTGACGGGACAGAAGTGACAGCCTGGTGGGCGCAGTGCCTACATGACTATGAATTTACCACCGAACACCGACTGGGAAGGAAACACTACATGAATGACACCCTGTCCAGAGGACAGTGCTCTGAGAACTGCACTTGCTGTAAGAAGTTACAGAGGCATATGGGTACAGAGGACATCCGATCCGTAAAATAAGAACATAAGGGCGAGCTCCGCTTTTGCAAAAGACGGCGGTCCCTACCTGGCGAGGGTTGTGGCACTTTACTGTTATGCTCTTCAGACTGTATAATTAACCTACAACTTTCGACTGGCTGATGAATGCAAGCAGACAGGTTTCACAGAGAACTCCTAGATGAATCGTCGAGGTAGGATGCACGCTCCAGGAGCACCTGGAAACCCTTCAGAGAGTGTTCAAGAGACTACGACGTGTTCACCTGAAATGAAATCCCGAGAAGTTCCAACCATTCCAACAGAGTGTGTGCTACCTAGGGCACATTGTGTCAACGGAGAGTGTAGCCACCGACCAGGAAAAGCTAGAAGCCATTCAAAATTGGTCTGTGCCGAAGGACAAGGGGGAGTTGAGTTTTCATGGCCTGTGTACCGCCTGCAGGAGTTCATTACCAGCCTCGTCAACATTTAGAAGCCACTCACGCTGTTTACAAATGCGGAAGCCTAAAGATGGTCACCCAAGGTAGAGGCTGCATTCAAGTCACTCACGGAGTATCTTTGCTCAGCAACCTGTTTGGGTTACCACAGTTCTGGAAATAAGCTCGTCGTCGTCAATGACGCCAGAAAATCTCGGGATCGGCAGTGTGCTCTCACAGATCCAAGAGGGACAAGAAACGGTGATCGCGTACTTCAATAAGATGTTATCCTAGACCGAGGAAAACTACTGCGTGACTTGCCGTGAACTACTGGCCATCGTGAAGACTGTACGCTCAGCAGTTCCATCTATGCATTGACCATTCTGCCTTGGCATGACTTCTGAAATGTAAACATCTGGAGAGATACGGAGTTCAGTGTGTAAAACGCTTACAGAAATATAACTTCACCACCGAATATCGACAGGGAAGGAAACATTGCAACGCTTGACTCCCTGTCCAGAATACCGTGCCCTGAGAACTGCACACAGTATCAGCAGATTGATAGGTTTGTAAGTAGAGTGGATATTCGAACCGTAAGAGTTGTTGCAGCAGAACTTTGCACTATGCCTTTCTGAGAAACGAGTACCTTACAAATGAGGACGTTGGATAGATCCTGAGAGAAATCGAGTTGGGTCAGCGACCAGCAGGGGAGGACATTTCCGAGCGTAGACCAACGTACAACGCATACTGAGCTCAGAAGTCCCTCGGAGTAAGCGAATGTCCATTGGCGCTTATATGAGAGTCGGATAATGGAAAGAAGTCGCCTCAGCTGGTAATTCCCAGGAACACAAAGATAAAAGTGATGGATGGGCTACATGGGGACACTACTGCAAGCTATGTTGGGGTTAATAAGAACTATGATCGGATCGGGCAACGCTATATGTGGGAACATCTGAGGACGGACTTCGAAAGCTGGTGCCAAATGTGTGACACCTGCGCAGCGATCCGATGACCTCGTATTCACAGTAGAGGGCAGTTGCATCAGTACAACATCGGAGCACCCTTCTAGAAGTGCACCCACTCAAAGCCTGAATCCCAAGCAGCATTTATCTCAAGGGGTGTTACGGTCCGATTCTAACGCAACTAGTAAACAACAAAAAATATGAAGATACGGAATCTCCAATTAAATATCTGGACGTCATCTAATCAGTACTACAGGATTGAACGGGGCAACCAAATTATTAACTTTAAGACTCATCATAAAAACAAACAAAATACACTGACTGACAGAGCAAATGCAACACCAAGAAGGAGTGGTTCGAAAGGGATGAAAGTTGGGGAAAAACAGAGACGGCACGGACGAATAATTGATGTTTATTTCAAACCGATATGCAGGTTACACGATGCGCACGGCATCGACTCAGTAGGATGTAGGACCACCGCGAGCGGCGATGCACGCAGAAACACGTCGAGGTACAGAGTCAATAAGAGTGCGGATGGTGTCCTGAGGGATGGTTCTCCATTCTCTGTCAACCATTTGCCACAGTTGGTCGTCCGTACGAGGCTGGGGCAGAGTTTGCAAACGGCGTCCAATGAGATCCCACACGTGTTCGATTGGTGAGAGATCCGGAGAGTACGCTGTCCACGGAAGCATCTGTACACCTCGTAGAGCCTGTTGGGAGATGCGAGCAGTGTGTGGGCGGGTATTATCCTGCTGAAACAGAGCATTGGGTAGCAACTGAAGGTACGGGAGTGCCACCAGCCGCAGCACATGCTGCACGTAGCGGTGGGCATTTAACGTGCCTTGAATACGCACTAGAGGTGACGTGGAATCATACGCAATAGCGCCCCAAACCATGATGCCGCGTTGTCTAGCGGTAGGGCGCTCCACAGTTACTGCCGGATTTGACCTTTCTCCACGCCGACGCCACACTCGTCTGCGGTGACTATCACTGACAGAACAGAAGCGTGACTCATCGGAGAACACGACGTTCCGCCATTCCCTCATCCAAGTCGCTCTAGCCCGGCACCATGCCAGGCGTGCACGTCTATGCTGTGGAGTCAATGGTAGTCTTCTGAGCGGGCGCCGGGAGTGCAGGCCTCCTTCAACCAATCGACGGGAAATTGTTCGCGTCGATATTGGAACAGCCAGGGTGTCTTGCACATGCTGAAGAATGGCGGTTGACGTGGCGTGCGGGGCTGCCACCGCTTGGCGGCGGATGCGCCGATCCTCGCGTGCTGACGTCACTCGGGCTGCGCCTGGACCCCTCGCACGTGCCACATGTCCTTGCGCCAACCATCTTCGCCACAGGCGCTGCACCGTGGACACATCCCTATGGGTATCGGCTGCGATTGACGAAGCGACCAACCTGCCCTTCTCAGCCCGATCACCATATCTCTCGTAAAGTCGTCTGTCTGCTGGAAATGCCTCCGTTGACGGCGGCCTGGCATTCTTAGCTATACACGTGTCCTGTGGCACACGACAACACGTTCTACAATGACTGTCGGCTGAGAAATCACGGTACGAAGTGGGCCATTCGCCAAAGCCGTGTCCTATATATCGTTCGCTACGTGCGCAGCACAGCGGCGCATTTCACATCATGAGCATACCTCAGTGACGTCAGTCTACCCTGCAATTGGCATAAAGTTCTGACCACTCCTTCTTGGTGTTGCATTTGCTCTGTCAGTCAGTGTATATTAAATCAAATCAAAGGGAAAATGGAAGGCTCCGTCCCAGGAAAAGGGACGGATACTTTAAACTGTCACCAAGGGTTTATTATTCTACAAGAACAAGATCCTGGAACTGTTTCCTTGCAAATGCTAAAGGAGCATTTTATTAAAGATATAAATAGGAACACACAAAAAATTTGTTGACCCTTATTTTGCCCATAATTTGGCATATCATTCCTGAAAATTCACATATTAAAATTTGACACTGTAGACCATCCATCCACTTGAGTAGTTGAACCGTTGATTGCTGAGGGTTGAAATACGACCCTCGTGATAAAACCTTGATCATTTATGATCATGGACCAGTTATCTGTTGGCAAGGTGGGCTCGATCACATGAATCATGTCATCGCCTCCACATTTATTGAGATGATACCTACCCGGCATGGTACAATACCATCCTCGGGTTCCTAACCAAGATATGCTATCGTTAACTAAAGGAAACGACAAAGGGACGCCCTAATGGTCCAGATGTAGGGATTTAGCATCACATTAAATATCACAAACTTAGCTTATTATGTACAACAACCTGACATTATTGCGTTATTTCGCCAGCAGACTTCCCTAGGATCCGTCAACATCATCATCCGAAATAATTTAAGAAAAAATATTTAATTGGATATTATTATTATTATTATTATTATTATTATTATTATTATTATTATTATTATTATTATTATTATTATTATTATTATTATTATTATTATTATAAGGGAAAATCATCATTACCGTAACACTTAATCATCATTGATTTAATATTTCAATTTCATTTTTCATCATTATTATTATTTTCAAATTTAACTTAATAAATAATTAGTCTTCTTATGCTTCTTTAAATTATTATTATTATTATTATGATAAATTAATTTCACTGTTTACCCGGCAGTTAACTATTATTACATTTAATCCATAACCCTTTACATTTTCGGTCTGGTTTGGCACTAAGGAATCAGTTAAGACACGATTTACTTGGAATATTATTATTAATAATTTGAAATTTTATATTTTAATTTCCAATCTTTAGAATTTAGTCACATATGTCAAATCCCATATGAACCACCAAGATCCGATTTCACATTGAACGGTACACAACAACGGTATTCGAACCGCAACCTTACTTCATTTCGTACTGTCGTTAATTTATGGGAACACCATGTCCTCCCAAGACAAATCTCAAATTCCATGGCACCTCGCGGCTAGGAATCTCCCTCGAGTCCCTGTGAGTGCTAAATTATTCCTTCCTTCTTATTTGAAGTCCATTTATTCTACTGGAACTCTTCAAACCATTTAATTTATTAATCCTCCGTGCGTGAACTCTTCTGCCACTCATAACACCGGAATCGGCATATCATATCAATGTAGGCCTCGGAATTCATGAACATCAGTACGACTCAATTTTATCTCGTGCCGGATTTTGTCCCACTCGACTTCCAAAATCAAAAATGGACTTAAACCACTCTGGGCCTCAAACATAGCGTGACCATCATATACAAGTGCCTCTATTGCTTCTAAACAAATTATTATGATTATTAAGGTGTCCAAAAACGTTTAATCAACAATTAATGTTAAAATCAAATTTACTGCTCAAATTAAAGGCTTCCACGTGCCACATATTATCTCCACCTTTAAATTACTTCAAATTGCAATCATTCTATTGTGCCGTTTCCATTTGGAATGAGGGCGACAGCGCGGGTGCCGGTGCGGGAGTTGAGGCTCTTCGCGACCCGAGAACATGGCGCTGGAGTGGTCTAGACATATGTTCATCTATACATATCGCGAGTGCAAAATAATGAAAGTGAAGAAATGGACTTTACGCACATTTTAAGCTTGAGAATGTATAATTCTAGTCCCATACGATTAATTTTTAGTATTCTGTAGTTTGTAACATGTATTGTATAAGACGAAACCAAAGGGAAATGCAAATAAATTAGTATTACGTACGTTGAAATATCGATAATTTATAAGTGTAATAGTGGCGACAGCTGTGTATCGATTATCAATGGTATACTCTTTGAGACGAAGTGTTATATGTAATTTAGAATATTCCGTTACATGTCTTTGTTATAATGAAAAATCAAAATGCAGATTATTGTTGTTGTGTGAATCTTGTGAAGATTGTAATTGACTTGAGAAGGTATCACGAAAGTATTAGGAGGAAATTGAGAGCATATTGGTATAGTCTTGAAATATAATTGTAACACACGACAGGTCTTTCAAAACTGTGTTATAGCTGACCAATATTGTGAAGATATTGGAAGTTGTATGAAATCCAGGCCATTGTACTGAAATCAACTACGCGTATAAGGATTACAAGTCGGTATCTTGTAAAGAGTTACTTATAGCAAGGAGTATACGGTGTTGTTCAGTGTAATATTTCACTATGTGAACTTGTTAATCTAACACTAGACCGTTTCAGGTTTAATCTGCTTGAAAGGAATATATGACGGTTTGGAACATGTATTGCACTAACGATATGAGAGGCTAAGATGTGAGAGTGAGCTCTGGCCGCGGTAATGGCGCGGTTGCGGAGATGAATTCCTGGACCATGAGCATCCCCAAAGCCTGGTCTCAAAGTCAGTAAATTTATGATCGATGATAATGTTTCTTTCTAATAGATGTTATTTCTTTTCTTAGTAATAAGATGTAATTTTGTAGTAGTAATTGATGTCCTTAAGTAGTTCGTTGGAACGTGGGGTATGCACATAATAAGTAACTAGGTATATTGAATTATTTTGGTATTTTACGATTCACATATATACGTTTGAAGATGAAATATTGAAATTTATACGGTGATATGTGCGTGTGTGATCATTTATTGAAGCAGGTCGACCTCGATGATGTTTATATCAATCTATATCGTTATTGCTGCTTGGTTAATAATACTATGTGAATATGTGTGACATATATCGGCTTATAAATTATGCATATGGGTACTGCTAAGGAAATGTTAGCTACACTCACAGGAAATGGTGATGTGGTTTGCTATGAGTGATGCCATAGGTGAACGTTGCGAAACGAATGTTGAATTAACGGTTGAGTATTGATCACGGCATGGTTTCTAATGATAATTAGGCAAATATGACATATCGTGGTGTTACAAAAGGATAATACGCAGGTAAGTAATGTACTTGATGTGGCTTTATGAGTGTAATGGATATGCGAAATGATATATGGTTTAAAGTGCAATGATAATGTGTGTGATGAGTGACTATTAAGTGATGGTGATTTTGATATCTGTGGTAGATGATAGGTCGGTGTTGAATTACACTGAGATATGCAACCGAAACTTGTGATGAGTTTGAGTGTACCTAATTCGTACTGGTATTGAGATATGCTGTGCATTAAGATTATAGAAATTCGTTTGAAGTTTGATGACATTTCAATAAATAGTCTACCACGAAACACTTACTGTTCATGTGTGTTGTGCGTACCTTAGACGTCAGGCGGGCCTAATGTATATATGTCACAGATGTAGACGTTAATTCGGTTTTATGACGGTGATGATGATTATCTACGAAGTAACGTCGGCTATTTTGGAATGATTTACTATCACGACGTCATGATTACCGTATCTGAGATCCACACCACGTTTCTTTTATGCTTTATGACTAATCTTGAAGCGGTATACTTGCGATATTTGTGTTATTCACCACACACATAGCTGCGAAGATGTATACTATGATATCTTATATAGGTTAAGAGTAGCACTTCATGGACACAGTTGTTATTTAGTATGTAGATTAGATATCATGTGATGTTTTGACTTTGCTATTTGAATGTGATTGGGTTATATTGATATTGTGTCATGTCATTTCGTGATTCATATCACCCATCGTTTCGCTAGGTTAGATAGATCCTCGAAGGTATGTGTGAGGATTGTTATGTGTTTATTTTCGCGTTTATGCAAGTGTCTTCAGGACAACTTAGTTTATTTAGGGTATAGTCGCCAATATTTGATTTCATTTTATTTCACTTCAACCATGAAGAAAAGCATTATTATCAGGACCAGATCTACGAAAATGAATGTAAATCGTGAAAATATGCAACATGTGGAATTTTAATTCTGACATATACGTTTGAACGATAATGCAATCAGGCAATGATTATTATAACGCAGGTCATTATACTCAGGCAGATTATACTCAATGAAGCCACATAATATTTTTAACAATCTTTAGGATAATACTAATTATCATTGTAAACTGGTGTTCGTATGAACGATTAGCATTTTGAAATCTGAAAATTACGCAACACTATCACTGCATTACATTGATTTGAATTTGGATAAATGACTGGTTGAGATGTCAATATTTGTATATTTAGAATGTCAAGATACGCTTTGGTTTCGTCTTAATTTAGTTAGGGACTTTATTTTGAATAAACTAGATACAATCCAGAATGTCTCAGATATTATCAATATTATTTAGATGTAATCAACCATATTTGTGAATTCGCTCCAACCTTATGTTCATCCTAAGTTATAAGGTAATGCCAACTTTAGTAATATGATCAACTCCACCGTAAATATCAGATGATTTGCGATTATAGGAAATATTAACAGTATATCGATGGACTTGAAGCCATATAACATAAGCAATTTATTTAATTGATTTGACACTTCATATTTTCGATGTGAAACTTTTGATCGCCCAATAGGATTCCCAGCTCAACATCTCATAATCGATGTGTTTCATCACTATTCAATATGAGGGTGTGAGCCAACATAATTATACACTAATCAGTCATCCTAGCTAGCTGTGGCGTTGTGAGTACCGGAAGCAGACCCGTAACGAAAAGAACCTGTCAAAGACCCTGAGTGTATAGTGTTCGTGCCCACCCGGGAGCGTTCACTATCAAAAGAAGCCAGTGCCATTTTCTCAAAGCATTATTATTAAACACTCATTTAAACATTACCCGTGTTCATTTATCACTCCGATACTTCTATTGATTATTATTATTCCTGTCCACTGGCGAAACTTCGCGGAACACATAATCATTGATATTTACAGACAAACAAACGGACTTCAATCCAGTCCCACGACATTTAAATTCACTGACAACCCTCTACCTCTGGATAATCTTACAACATGCCTTAATATCTATAAAGTTTACGATAACTGACCTAAGTCAGACAAACACATTGGAGTACTTCTAAAATGAATCTCAACTTATATTTACGTGAAACGTGCTCCTATACAATCATGAACACTTCAAGCACTTGAACAAACAAAATCAACCCTAAGCTACTCTACTAAATAATCAAGAATATTATGAGTGTTTGATATAATTATTTACATATTAATTTGTCCCGTTGTCTACCTATATCTGAATTTGACGAGCGGAGAAGCGGCTCGTTAAACAATCGAGTTCCATAATTAAAGCATATGATCTCCTTCCGCTAACGTCTAGCAATCTACAAAATTACATTGATATGGTACTCATATGAGGAACTTTTACACTGCTGGCTTTTTATCTAGCCCACTTAATGTAAATATACATTCTTCATTCCTTCCCGGTACTCAGGAACTCGTGATACATCGGTAACACATTCAACAGCCCGGCGCGCACTGGAGTTTCGAACCCGGCACTACTGCGAATGTTCGCGTTTGTCCCGGCTTACGTTCGCATGGCTGACCAGGTATCAGTTTGTAATCGACTGTTCACTGGAGAAATTATGCCGAACATTCGCGACCGTTCTCGTGTAATATGCACTGATCTCTAGATAGAATATATCACTCCTACCCGTAGGTTTATACTTAATTAGTTCCGTAAATATTTATACTTTTCTATTGATTGCTCGGTAGGCAACTACTTGTAACTGTTCAAGTCCATAACGCGTACTACTTCCCGTACTGGATCACTGTGTTAACGAACGAGGTAACAGCTCCAACAACGTTTTCCAAGTGTCTACGCGCACTGGCGTAGTAACAGCTCCAACAAAATTTTACAAGTGTCTTCTCCGTCGCCCTGACCTGGCTTTTATGTGAATCTCATCCCCTCTCCGAGTTCAGGAGAGTTCACGTTAGAGGGAGCAGTTCCTATATCGCCTTTTGACTATATGCAGACCCGCCAGTGGCTTGAACTTGTGATCCAATGATGTGATTATATGATTATTGCCTCTCTGTCAAATCTCGATTCATATCGATCGCTAGTAATTAATATAATTGTGAATTTAGCCCCTGTAATCTTAGCGGGCAAATACGCGCCATTTGTGGCGTCTCTTGCCTTCAACCAATCAGCGAATAGCGTCATTGATTTCTAAGAATTATGACCGTCAATCTTCATTAATTAATGACTTTTAATATTTCGTTAGGCTTCTAAATCTCTCCTTATCCCGGATCTATAATTAGTTTGATGGCACCTCCTATAATAAGAGGTTAGCTCAACTGCTTCTCCCCAGTGAATTTTACTATTGGTCCGTACCTAAGCGGGAATGTGAAAATTCATATTTTTTCTTTAATTGCCAACTACTCGCTCCACAGTCGTCTGCCACCCTGGCCTTTCTGTGACGTCATTTCCAGGAATCGTGCACACACCGTAATTTCGTTGTTCTAAATATCAGGCTGGGGACTTTCCATTGACTCGGAAATAACCATTACCTTTTCTCTTCAACTTGGCAATAATTTCTGAGAATACTAATTTTGCTGGCCATTGTGTGTCCTAAACTCTAGTGGAGACAACAGTCTGTGGTAGGTTTCACAATACCTTCCGAATTAGCCAATACTTACAATATATATTGTAAGATATTTTTGCTTAGCGAATATGAAATATAGGCCTATTCCTGAATAAATAATTATAATTGAATGACGTAACTGACACCCCCACCAGGGTACAGAAGATAGCCATGGATATCACAGAAGCATTTCCCGAACCGGAGGCCAGAAATCGCTGATTGCTTCTAGTCATGGACTAATCCAATAAGTGGCTTGAGATCTACGCCATCCCCAATATCAGGAAGCGTCAACAATGGCCGAGGCCCTGGTAAAGAACTTCGACTGTCACTTCGGTGTTCCGAAGGAGCTCCACAGCGACAATGGCAGGAACTTCGAATAGACTAATGAATGAAGTTCTGCAGCTTCTCAGCGTACGCAAGACCCGAACGCCATATCTCCACTCGCAATCGCACGGTTGGTTAGAGCTATTCGTGAAAGCAGTCGAGGAGCATATTAGGAAGACGGTGTAGGCGCCATAAGGAATGGAATGAGAGGATGCCGCTACTCCTGATGGTCTACCATGCAACCACTCACGATATGACAGGCATAACGCTCGCCAACATGGTCTTCGAAAGAAATCTATGTTTGCCGTGTGACTTAACGTTCGAGTCGGCTCGGGAGCAAGAACAACCGGTGGCAGACTACGTCCAGGAACTGGGGAGTAGACCAAAGACTCCTGAAGGTAGTTTTTGACGTGACAAATGTCCGTTATGTCCTCCAGGCGAACTCGGTAAGATTCCAGAAAAGTGACCGTGTACCGACTATACCTATTAGTATGAACGAAGGTGATGTCGCGGAAGCTCCAGTCACCTTGCGAAGGACTCTATTACATTATCACAGCGATTAACGGCGTAGTCTACGGGATCCAGCGGCCTCCCCGAAGGAAAGTGATGGTCATCCACTAGACCGGCTTGCTCCTTATCGTGGAATAACTCGGGAAGAGCCGCTTTAAAGATGGAGCATTGTGGCTATGAAGACTGATCTGGGTGACCACCAAGAATGCCAGCGAGAAATAATAATCGCGGTGCAGCGGTGATGATGTGAACATGACCAGCAGCGAGCAAAACAAAAGCGCCGGCGAACTGTTGTGACTTGCGATGTGGAAGCTCCTAGAAAAAGCTAGAAGCAAATTAACAATGGATTAAAGCATGGCCTAGAGGTATAAGTGGTGGTGGGGGGAGAACGAACATAGAGCTTAGCTACTAGTGTTTATTTCAGGCAGTACCCGGCGGGGTAGGGGGTATAAAATTTTCCTGTATTTTAATTACAACCCCCCCCCCCGGAAAAAAGTAAATATTAGATATTTTTGTTTGAATCTTGTTGTTATAACGAGAATGATAAATATTAGAACGTTATTCCAATCAGCTGAGAAGTTTATGAGAGACTGTCGCTTTCTTAAGAAAGGCCGGATGAGGCGCGATTTGTCCTGATTTATTGCTTTCTTAGTGGAACCTGCCTCTACCAGGGCTAAGTGTTGACTAAACAAATTTGTCGGTTTGTGCACTGCTTAAGTGAATATTGTCCTATTGGCTACCTGTCGGAAACACACCCTCTCCAAGAAGTAGAGGAGTGGTGTAAGCTCGAGCTACTTAGAGCAATGACAAAGGAGGAGAGCTTCAAGTAATTTACATTTTTGCCCGGGTTTCAGATGAACTTGTGAGAGTGAATCATACATAATAGGCTGCAGGTCCGGATTGCCACTGCTGTGTTGTTTTATTGCTCAAGGTCTGGCAGTCGTTTGAATTATTGCTGATGTTTTTATGAAAATATGCAGAGTAAAATCATTAATTTCAGTAATAAATTATATGTGTTCAACATTTCCCTCATTATTTTGTAATGAAAGAATCCCGCTCCCCACCCCCGGGATATTTTAGTGGGGGTAACCTTTGAGATAAAATCGTCGGTGAAGGGAAATCCCTCCCTTCCTTCACCCCCTCACCCCCCCCCCCCCCCGCGATTTTGCACCCTGGGTATAAGCTACTAACATATCCTGCCCGTCCATGTAAGACCGAAAGTGTGGAAGTGCGGAGTTTGTCAGTCATTCAGAAGTTCTGAAGTCAGTCTCGAGTGCATCAATCGCGAGTGAAAGTGAGCAGTACCAGACGGTCGCGAGTCCGTGACAAGTTGTTCAGTACGTCAGAAAGTTGTACAGAGTTCAACTGCTCCGGAACGACACTGCGCTGTGAGAAGCTATCTTGGGGGCCCGAAGTTCGACAAGTCACTGCGCAGTGTCATCGCCCAAGTGAGTGTGTGTTACGATCGTGGGTAAGAAAACTGTGTCGAGATGAAAACTGAAACGCGAGTAAACTTGTGATTAACTGTAAATAGTAATGAAAGAAATTTAGTGGAGAATAAACTAAGCTTCCTGTCCAAGTAGGGATTTTCAGTTTTAAGAACCCTGATAATCTAACACAGTATTTTGCAGTTTGCGCAGCGTCTCTTTCTTTCTTACGAAAGGTGCAGTAAATAACGAAAATATGGTTTACTGCCTTCCTTCCTTACTCTTTTTCCACCCCCTTAAGCTGGACAAATCCATGTAAAAATCTGGGCAAATAATAAGTTACCCTGTAACATTTCGGACTCTGTTATCTTTGTCCTACATCTCTACTGCATGAGCAGTCCGTACATGCCATAACACTACCAACTGTCTAATGCTACAAACTTTTGTTACAATCCGATAATTAGGGAATAGAAAGATATAGACTATGAAAAGGTAACTTACCTCCAATGGTTCGTTTATGAAAGAGGAAACTTGTGTTGCCAACTTCGAAGCAAAGTTCTTTAACCACATATCTGGACATTTAGGTCCACAAATACCTCCACGGCCTTTTCCGCCACGATCTTCTGGGCATGTACTCTTACATGGCTTTCGTTTTGATTTATCTGATTTTCCTTTCGCTCCTTTGCCACGGGATGATTTGTCTTTTCCGCCCTTCTTTCCACGCTTGCCGGATTTGCCAGGCTTTACGACTTTTCCAGCTCTTTTTGACTTACCACCACGCTTCCCTTTCGTGCCAGACGTATCAGATTTACCCTTTGACTTGCCAGCCGCCTTTTTCCCTTTGGCTCCACCTTTCCTTCGGGAACCTTTTCCCTTCCCGCTTGACTTTTTCTTAGATTTTCGCTTTTTTCTCCTGCTCTCTTCTATGAATCTTCCAGCCTCCCTGTAAAGAATCAACAATGAATTAATGCTTTAAACTGATCATCCTCCTATTATTATTATTATTATTATTATTATTATTATTATTATTATTATTATTATTATTATTATTATTATTCCATATCCAATCACAAAATACTCTTGGTATATTATGACTACAGATAATATAAATATGTACAAATCATTGTTACAAAGGAATCATTTAACTACAATGTGTAATGAAGTTGGTGCAGGCAGTTTTTGTAATGTTATAACACACTCTCTGAAATAATTGATTACAGACGCCGAAGTGTAATTTGCTCTTGATGATGCTTGTTGTTTAAAGGGGCCTAACATCGAAGGTCATCGGCCCAAGTGTAATTTAACCTGTATCTGCACCTTTCGAAAATTAAACAGTCAAATAAAAGGTGATGAACAGTTTGAGCATTGGACTAGTACACAAATATGACTTTGGGATATCAGTATAAAATCCCTTTCGGTGATCAAATAGATACAGACTGTTTGTTGCTATTTCTTGATGTAAGCAAGATTTTTTCTTGTGTCTTGGGACAGGTCAGAGCAAAATGTAGCTTCCATCGAAGTCTCAGTCTCACGTATGAGTGGATGTGACATTTTGATCATGAATAGTGTGTCTGGGTGTTATGAAAGTTAGTACTCGTGGGGCCTATCGTGCTGTAATAGCACTTCTCTCTCTCCCTCTCTCTCTCTCTCTACTAGATTTAACAAATCCTTTGTTTGCACTGCATCACATATCTTTAACGTCTTTAATCTTCACCGTTTCGCAAATAACACTAACTGTACACAACTAAAGCAGTTCTTAACATCTATCTTTCTGGAGGAGTACGCAAGAGGCTGAGATCAGGCATTCTTGTGTCGAACAATCAGAAATATGTATATTTCGAAGAAAATTGTTTCTCTGCCTTAGGTTTATATTCTTCAAATCCATGAAGTCCAAAATAACAGAAGGGCTTAATGACTTAATTTCTTACTTATTATATATTGTATGTCTTAACCTTACTGGATTTGGTATCTGTATTTTCATTTTTTTTAATGTTTCATGTTTAGTTTAATACTTTAATATTATAAAAATGTAGTTACTGTGATCATAAATCTGTATTGTATTATAAGAAGACGCTACATAAAGGGGCTTTTCAGTCTCAGTGGCATGTAAATCATGATCAAATTCAAAATTCTCTCTCTCTCTCTCTCTCTCTCTCTCTCTCTCTCTCTCTCTCTCTCTCTCTTCATCTTGCCTTGTACGTCTCGGTTTTTGCTGATTGGCTTTTGCTTCATAACTTTCCGTGGTACTGTGTGAGGATGCAACCAGTCTCCGCAGTGATGATTTAACAGACAGATACTGGACCATAGTATGGTGAGGAGAAATTAACTCACCTTGTTATCTGTCTTGTATCTTAAGAAAGATCAAATCTTGTGTCAATTGACCTTTAGAATTGATATTCAAACATTATTTTTACTGTTGTTATAACGGTTTTTAAGTAATTCCAGAACGTCCGATTCCTTGGCTGAATGGTCAGGATACAGGCCTTCGGTTCAGAGGGCCGCAGATTTGAATACCAGCCGGGTTGAGGATTTTAATTGCAGCTCGGGGTCTGGCTATTAATGATCGTCTTTATACACACCATTTATATACAGCCCTGAGAATGGTTTGCGTGGTTTCCCATTTTCACACCAGGAAAATGCTGGGGCTGTACCTTAATTTAGGCCACGGCTGCTTCCTTCCCACTCTGGGCCTTTCTTATCCTATAGTCGCCATAAGACCTATCTGTGTCGGTGAGACGTAAAGACAATTGTAAAAAAAGAAAAGATTAACTATATGTCAGGAATGCAGAAGTTGACTACGTTGACTGATTAAACTATTGTCTATCAGCCACGCTGAGAAAGTGAGCATTTGATATGTATGGAACATTCTCTTGTTTTCGTCCAAGTCATGAGACACGTAAGGTTGTATATACAGTGCGTATATACGAGAATGTGGGACTTTGTGGGAGATTGTATGTCAGATAATGCAGGAAAGTGCAAGTCTTATTCATTAGATGTTGCATATGCATAGTCAAGATTTGATTTATTCATGCGTTCCTCTTTTTTTCGATTTACTTATATATCAGAACATTTTAATTAAATATCCATGGGTTACGTTTTTCATCTCTTTGATTCCATAAAAATTAACATGATTACGTCAGAATTGCTGACTACAACATACTGGCCAGTGGATAAGAGTTGGATGTAAAATTACCAAGTCATTTATTTATGTTGCATACAAAAAGTAAAGTACTCATTTTTTCAAGCATTCTTATTCTTATCCTTATTCTTATTCTTATAACGCCTTATCCGTCCCAGATGTTGGCTATAATCTTTGTTGTGGGTATATAATTTATAATTTCGTGTGGCTATTTCTAGCCGAGTGCAGCCCTTGCAAGGCAGACCCTCCGATGAGGGTGGGTGGCATCTGTCATGTGTAGGTAACTGCGTGTTATTGTGGTGTAGGATAGTGTTGTGTGTGGTGTGTGAGTTGCAGGGATGTTGGGGACAGCACAAACACCCAGCCCCCGGGCCACTGGAATTAACCAATGAAGGTTAAAATCCCCGACCCGGCCGGGAATCGAACCCGGGACCCTCTGAACCGAAGGCCAGTACGCTGACCATTCAGCCAACGAGTCGGACTTTTATTGTGGGTGACGTTTCGGGAGAGTTCTTTTGGAGATATCTGGCACCAGTTCCTCGGATTCCTTAATCAGGAGATCCGTCACCATCCTCTACCTACCTTTCCCAAAATATTCCCTTGCTTGACGAACTGAAGTATTCGGTAATTCCCTTCGTTCCTAATGATATCCGCGGAGTATTCTATCTTCCATTGTTTGGTGGTATTAAGTAGCTCTTCATTCTTTCGGCTCAGTACGTTTTTGTTAGACACGTGATGATCCAGTAATATTCTAAGTAGTCGTCTATACCATATATCTACATTTTAAAGACTTAGACTTTCTTCTCAGATGCTTTGCTCAACGTCGAGGACTTAATTTCAAACCAAAACGCGTAATCACGTAGCATTTAATCAGTCGGGTTTTCATATGGAGTGTCAGGTCTCCACAACGGAGTAAATGCCTAATTTTCGTAAAAGTGAACCTCACTTTTTCCATAACGTTCTCATTTCGATTTATTTTTGTTACTAGTATTCATTTTCGTAGTATATAGTGCACCCGCTCACCCTTAAGTCCCAAAATAGCATTTATCTCAGGGGTGTTCGGTTCATCTCTAAAACTCCAAAATCTAAATATATGTTTTAATAAGGCGCTCAGGTGACACTATAGGGGTGAACGGGGCAAGCAAAATGTATAGGGCAAGGGTTTATCCACGTTAAATAAAAGAGAAAGGGGGCTGTGATGAGAGGCTCCACAACAGGATTCAGAAGATAACATGGTCCATCATCACGGACAGAACCAAAGATCTACAAGAAAATATAAGTAACTGTTTCCTTTTGAAATCCGCAAAAGGAGCCATTTATTCACTTGAGTTAATGCAAGGTTTGTCACATCGTGGAGCTGACATAATTTACAATACATTTATAAATAAACCTGAAAATAAGCATACAAAACCATATAATATAAATCAGACCGTTCTGATGGCTGGAACAATGACCAACAGGGCTTCAACACCGACGCGTATGGGTCGAACCAATGATTATTTGGGAGCCGTGGTTGCGAGTGCAATGTAACCTCGAAGTCGCCTCCACGTTCCCCGAAATGAGCTACCCTAGATCTGTTAACCACATATAGCCTGGAATCCTACCTAAGACATGTTATCGTTAACAAGAGGGGATTCGACGGAGGGACCCTAGATGTACGAGCATACCAGTATCAGCACGCTTGAATAAACCTCATCTTACGATTTACACCCTTAGTTCAACACACAAAGTCCTGGGGAGGTGTCTCTGAACCCTCACATGATTATTACATTCACCATCTGTGGTCGTAATCACAAGGCTCCCAAGGAAAGCCTATCGTGTTGGCATCTACACAGCCTGACTCACGGCAACCACCAACATCATCATCGTCATTATTATTATTATTATTATTATTATTATTATTATTATTATTATTATTATTATTTCAACGGGGGTACAACTTCTCCGTTCCGTTGAACTGCGCGCCTTCTAGAAGGCCATCTGTGCTAGGAATCTCGAACTAATGTAACCCAAGGTACTTGGACCTTCAACCATTAGATGTCTCCACTATCGGTCTATGTGCCCCCTCTGGCGGAATTTAGGATAATTAATTCTCAAAGGAATTCCCATTTTTTGAAGGTGGCAATCCTTGAGTTTTAGTAGTTTTTTTTTTTTTTTTTTTTTTCCTTTTGTAATGTGTTAAATTTGTCAGCACTCCTATGGCTTCTTCCTTAGCTATTAACCAATCAGGAATTTCGCGTATATTTCTCTAGTCAATTAAAACTGGGGGTGTGTACAGGCATCCAGCTTAACTATAAAGAGTTCTGGAACTTTCTCCTCTGAGATACTAAAAAAGGAGGGTGCTTTAGGACCCTATTGTCATCTTCATTGCTTCGGTCTAGTGAGTGCGGCATGTTCTTCGGAGGCAGGGGATGCCAGCCGTCGTTCAGAAGGCCCACTTCTCAAGGTAATGGCAGAAATTTCTTTACGTGTGATAGCACCAGGCAGATAATTTGAGGGGAAGTTTTCAAACTCCTTTGATTAATGTAAAGTTCTAAAGTTATTGTTTAAATGTAAATGTACGGCAAGTCTGAGGACTCTGTTCAAAACCCTGCTGGGAAACATGTAAATTAAGGGAACAAAGAATGTCTGTTGATTCCCATTCAACTTGGTATGGGGTGACTAAAATTGTCTAACCTCTAAATTCTTCACATTTCTTCGGCATTTAATTTTTTTTTGTTTAGTCCCATCTGTGCGGCACAAATTAAAGGGAACCAGCCCGGTTGTAATCAGTCCTTGGCAGCGGTTATATCTTAAGTGACTCGCACACGTTCTTAACACAACTATCGCACGCGTTAGAAATTACGTTTAATATTTTATATCGTTACTAGCCTTTGTGAGCTAACTCGCGGCGTTTGTACATTAGTCTGCCATCAATTTCAGAAACAAATAGGTCTTATTTGCTCGCGAATTACACCACGCCGCACTTGGCGTTTCAAAACAGTGGGTTAATATGACAATGAGACATTGAGTGCGCGACTGAGATTCGATGAACGAATATCAAGTGAGTTTGAACTGAAAGAGGCGACTGAGGCACAAGTGAGCGAATTACCGAAACACAAGTGAGAGCGCTTCTTTTCTTGCCGCATAATTTATAGCCTCAAAAGGACACTAGCCTCAAGAGTAATTAATAGTATTCAATCGTCACAGATTACATTATGACGTGTAAAGTGCCGAGAGATTTGTTCTTCAAGCAGTATTAAACTAAGGTAATAATGAAATCGCGGGGCACGCTGGAACTTGAATTAACATTGAATAACAGATTCCGGTGGGAATTGGATACAGATCAAACTCCTGCGTGAATGGAGTGTTTTTTGAGAAGAATGTATTTATTGTAACTTGTATCATAACTGATTGTATGTTTAATGCTCAGCGAACCTCGGGATTGTGCGGACACGAATGTACCGATTGTGCCATAAATAAAATGATGTCGGGACCACGGACTTCAAGAGGAGAATTATGTAGGAGAGACCTAAAGACGGTTGTATTTCCGTTGTGATGGAGTGAGCACCGCATCGAAGGGTCGATCCGATGGTTGAGATGGTGCATTGCTGAAACATGGAGTGGAGCGGAAAAGGATGAATACACCTGATCTTATTTAATTTCATAACATGCATGTCTAGCTGTCTGTGTAAGTTTGTAAATAGTAAAGTATTGCATGTAACGTTTAAGATTTGTTTGATTTAAATATGTAGCAAACGTCAGCTAGTTGTATAAGGTTAATGCCTTGGGGTTTGTATTTGTGTAACCGAGCTCGATAGCTGCAGTCGCTTAAGTGCGGCCAGTATCCAGTAATCGGGAGATAGTGGGTTCGAGCCCCACTGTCGGCAGCCCTGAGGATGGTTTTCCGCGGTTTCCCATTTTCACACCAGGCAAATGCCGGGGTTGTACCTTAATTAAGGCCACGGCCACTTGATTCCAATTCCTAGGCCTTTCCTATCCCATCGTCGCCATATAACCTGTCTGTGTCGGTGCGACATAAAGCAAATAGCAAAAAAATGTATTTGTGTATATAATCTTCATGTGATAGTGTCAATTGAATCTTCAGACTCTATTGTTAAGCGTGTGTTAAATAATCTTCTGGAATAATATCAGCGGATGTTAGTAATGTTTATGAGATTAGATGGCATTTAGTACATTTTTACCAGGCGAGCTGGCCGTGCGGTTAGGAGCACGCGGCTGTGAGCTTGCATCCGGGAGGTAGTGGGTTCGAATCACACTGTCGGCAACTCAGAAGATGGTTTCCCATTTTCACACCAGGTAAATCTCGGGCTGTACCTTAATTAAGGCCACGGCCGCTTCCTTCCAACTCCTGGGCCTTTCCTATACCATCGTCGCCATAAGACCTATCTGTGTCGGTGCCACGTAATGCCACTAGAAAAATGTACATTTTAAGTAGTTCGTGGGGCATGTTAGCAGTATGGCATGTTTCATGACTATTTGTAGTTCTTCGAGAAAGAATCATCAATGTTGTGCTACGGACTCGATCCAGTAATCATCAGTGAATATTACAGTTTATATTTAGAGTCAGTGTTCATGGAAAGTGATTCGATTTTTGTCAGGTAAACAATATGTGCTGTAAGTTATTTCATGTTTTCAATATATTTCGTTATTGAGTTTACGTTGTGCATTGTTTGAGATATGATATTTTAACATTCAGAACGGTAGTGAGAGTAAGAGCACCAGTGATGAAGTGGAATGAAATATGACGGATTTGATACCGAAAGCAAGAGATTATGTATTCTCGAGGAATATTTTTGTGAATCCTGGTGAGGTTTGAACCAGTGAATGTTATAACTGAAGGCAAGATATTGTGTATTCCTAAGTATAAATTGTGAGGAATATTTGTTATGAGCCCGATGGAGGCTATATTATATAAGATACTTGGATGAGACTGAATGAAATTGTCTTGTACGCAGATAGTGCGAGTGAAATTTCTGGATCCTAATGGGTGGGTAGGAGATAGGGATCTGCGCTCAGATGGCCTTCATTTAAACCGCAGTGGTACGTATAAGTTAGGAAATTTGTTTGGAAGGGTAATAGGGAGGTACATTCAGGGAAACGGGATGGCCTAGGGAGCGGTGATAAGGGAACAGGGAACTGGAAATCAAGTAGGGATGACATAAAATTGTTAGTGTTGAACTGTAGAAGTATTGTAAGGAAAGGAATAGAATTAATTTAATAGATATATATTTACCAGATATTGTAATAGGAGTTGAATCATGGCTGAGAAATGATATAATGGATGCAGAAATTTTCTCACGGCACTGGAGTGTGTATCGTAGAGATAGGATAGGAAGGGTGGGAGGGGGAGTGTTCATTCTGGTGAAAGAAGAATTTGTAAGCTACGAAAAAGTTAAAGATGAGACACATGAAATTCTAGGTGTAAGGCTCATTTCTAAAGATAATAGGCAACTTGATATATTTGGAGTGTACAGATCGGGAAAGGGTAGCACTGACGCGGATTCGGAATTATTTGATAGGATAGTCAGCTATGTGGGAAACGACATGGAAAGAAATGTGATTGTAGCGGGAGATCTGAATTTGCCAGATATCAATTGGGAAGGAAATGCGAACGACAGGAAGCATGACCAACAAATGGCAAATTAGTTAATATGGGAAGGACAGCTGATTCAGAAAGTGATGGAACCAACCAGAGGGAAAAATATCCTGGATGTGGTGCTGATAAAACCAGATGAGCTCTATAGGAAAACTGAAGTAATAGATGGTATTAGTGATCATGAAGCTGTTTTTGTGGTAGTTAAAAATAAATGTGATAGAAAGGAAGGTCTTAAAAGTAGGACTGTTAGGCAGTACCATATGGCTGATAAAGCAGGCATGAGGCAGTTTCTAAAAAGTAGCTATGATCGGAGGAAAACGGTAAATAAAAATGTAAACAGACTCTGGGATGGGTTTAAGAAATTGTTGAGGAATGCGAAAACAGGTTTGTACCATTAAGGGTGGTAAGGGATGGTAAAGACCCACCTTATTATAATAGAGAAATAAAGAGACTAAGAAGGAGGTGCAGACTGGAAGGAAATAGAGTTAGAGATGGCTGTGGAAGTAAGGAGAAATTGAAGGAACTTACTAGAAAATTGAATCTACCAAAGAAGGCAGCTAAGGATAACATGATGGCAAGCATAATTGGCAGTCATACGAATTTTAGTGAAAAATGGAAGGGTATGTATAGGTATTTTAAGGCAGAAACAGGTTCCAAGAAGGACATTCCAGGAATAATTAATGAACAAGGGGAGTGTGTATGTGATGATCTTCAAAAGGCAGAAGTATTCAGTCAGCAGTATGTAAAGATTGTTGGTTACAAGGATAATGTCGAGATAGAGGAGGAGACTAAGGCCAAAGAAGTAATAAAATTTACGTATGATAACAATGACATTTACAATAAGATACAAAAGTTGAAAACTAGAAAAGCGGCTGGAATTGATCAGATTTCTGGGGATATACTAAAGACAATGGGTTGGGATATAGTACCATATCTGAAGTACTTATTTGATTATTGTTTGGTCGGAGGAGCTATACCAGATGAATGGAGAGTTGCTATTGTAGCCCCGGTGTATAAAGGAAAGGGTCATAGACATAAAGCTGAAAATTACAGGCCAGTAAGTTTGACATGCATTGTATGTAAGCTTTGGGAAGGCATTCTTTCTGATTATATTAGACATGTTTGTGAAATTAATAACTGGTTCGGTAGAAGGCAATTCGGTTTTAGGAAGGGTTATTCCACTGAAGCTCAACTTGTAGGATTCCAGCAAGATATAGCAGATATCTTGGATTCTGGAGGTCAAATGGACTGTATCGCGATTAACCTGTCTAAAGCATTTGATAGGGTGGATCATGGGAGACTACTGGCAAAAATGAGTGCAATTGGACTAGACAAAAGAGTGACTGAATGGATTGCTATATTTCTAGAAAATAGATCTCAGAGAATTAGAGTAGGCAAAGCTTTATCTGACCCTGTAATAATTAAGAGGGGAATTCCTCAAGGCAGTATTATTGGACCTTTATGTTTTCTTATATATATAAATGATATGAGTAAAGGAGTGGAATCGGAGGTAAGGCTTTTTGCGGATGATGTTATTCTCTATAGAGTGATAAATAAGTTACAAAATTGTGAGCAACTGCAACGTGACCACGAAAATGTTGTGAGATGGACAGCAGGCAATGGTATGATGATAAACGGGGTTAAAAGTCAGGTTGTGAGTTTCACAAATAGGAAAAGTCCTCTCAGTTTTAATTACTGCGTTGATGGGGTGAAAGTTCCTTTTGGGGATCATTGTAAGTATCTAGGTGTTAATATAAGGAAAGATCTTAATTGGGGTAATCACATAAATGAGATTGTAAATAAAGGGTACAGATCTCTGCACATGGTTATGAGGGTGTTTAGGGGTTGTAGTAAGGATGTAAAGGAGAGTGCATATAAGTCTCTGGTAAGACCCCAACTAGAGTATGGTTCCAGTGTATGGGACCCTCACCAGGATTACCTGATTCAAGAACTGGAAAAAATCCAAAGAAAAGCAGCTCGATTTGTTCTGGGTGATTTCCGACAAAAGAGTAGCGTTACAAAAATGTTGCAATGTTTGGGTTGGGAAGAATTGAGAGAAAGAAGAAGAGCTGCTCGACTAAGTGGTATGTTCCGAGCTGTCAGAGGAGAGATGGCGTGGAATGACATTAGTAGACGAATAAGTTTGAATGGCGTTTATAAAAGTAGGAAAGATCACAATATGAAGATAAAGTTGGAATTCAAGAGGACAAACTGGGGCAAATATTCATTTATAGGAAGGAGAGTTAGGGATTGGAATAACTTACCAAGGGAGATGTTCAATAAATTTCCAATTTCTTTGAAATCATTTAGGAAAAGGCTAGAAAAGCAACAGATAGGGAATCTGCCACCTGGGCGACTGCCCTAAATGCAGATCAGTATTGATTGAAGGTGCGGAGCGCTGACAGATATATATTAAGCCAAGTGCGAAGGACACAGATGTGTTTATTTTCAAGTCAAGCTTCTCCGCGGCACAGCGTTCTAATGTTAAAGATTATACCCCGTTGAGTTAGGGTCATTGAAGACTAATTACGATGTTATTTTATAAAATTCCAATTTATTAGGTTGAATCACAGCACAAGGCTATAAAATATTTAACGTCATCTAAGTATCACTTTAGTTAAATTTTAGGGAATTTTGGATTACTGTAATTGAATATCCTGAGGGCATCTCTTCGATTCTCGGCCAGGTCAATGGACTTGGGATTCACTGATGACCGTCATTTCTGAATTCATTCTATGAGTTACATGTTTATTGTGTACTAGGTAACGCAAATTCAGTTTTTGTGTTGTTGTGATTCTATTGATTGTGGATTCAGTTCCATATGGCTGCTATGTTTGTGGCAGGGGTTCCATTCCCACTGCAGTAAATCCAGTGTAGATGTAAGATTTTTGGGGAGTTGTGATTATTTATATTATGTAGGTTCCTTTGCTACAGATTTTTTGATTCAGTGTGACTATTAACATGTAGTTTACATATTGGTGGTACTTAGTATTGAGACAGATGGTTATATGTGTGTGTGAAGTTGAACCTTTCTTTAATCTATTTTCTCAGGATTAATTATATCGGATGTACTCGTCGGTCCGCGTCCGTTTCGTGGTAGTATCGTAGATGAGATTCATCATGCAAAGAAAGATCATGATTAAGTGAATTGTAAACAGATTCAATGGAGTTAATGAATTTAATAATTTGATTTTGATTTCATGAGATATAATTTAATATTTAATGAATATTTAATGAAGTTAATTTAACTTGTAAAGGTAGCATAGGTCAAATTTATTTTTTGGAAATAATGCTCAGTAATTTAATAATGAAGCCAAATAAGAGGTAATTAAAATGGAATAATTATTTAATGAATTAGAAGTCGATAAAAATTTGTTATAACGAAGCCGTAAATATGGATCCGTCGAACTATGAAATGAAGTTTCAAACCACCCGATTAGTATTTTTCTTAGGAGTTTGAGATTAAGAAAGAGTATCGTTTTCTGTCAGTGATTTAGTGAGTAGAATTGAGTTAAATTTGAAAGAGGCCGACCTATTAAACTTAACAAATGGAGCATTTGTGCTTATTGGAAGATATTATTCGGAGGATATAACCGTTTTTGTGACAATGATGAATAATTATGGTTTCCAGTTGAGCTAGTGAGATTTGTGTAACAATTTTTATTCTTATAGTGTTGTCATTTTATTTCCGGTACCATTCTGCCAAAGATTTTAAATAAATTTGTTTGCAAAAAGGTTATCATTCATAATATTATTGTTTACCTCTTTTAACCTTCCTGCTTATTAATTTACGATTATTTTATTTCGAAATATCACTAGGAATCACTCGTGTACGACCTGGTATTATAGCTGGCGCCCAAAATCATCGACTGGAAGGGTAGAATATTCGGAGGATATAACCGATTTTGTAACAATGATGAATATTTATGGGTTTCAGTTGAGCTAGTGAGATTTGAGTAACAATTTTTATTCTTATAGTGTTGTCATTTTATTTCCGTTATCATTCTGCCTCAGATTTTAAATAAATTTGTTTTCAAAAAGGTTATCATCCATAGTATTATTGTTTACCTCTTTTATCCTTTCTGCTTATTAATTTACGATTATTTTATTTCGAAATATCACCAGGAATCACTCGTGTACGACCCTGGTTTTATAGCTGGCGCCCTAAATCATCGGCTGGAATGGTAGAATATAGTTAAATACTCAATACCTTAAGAATAGCCCTGTGAATTTGATAAGGATTTCAAGAGGTGAACGTCCATCAGTCATGACAAGGCAATCATTCAAAGAGAACCAAGGAAGGAGTACATCATACTCAAAAGAGGGCGGTCCCATCATGCAATCAACAACACACAGTCCTTACAAGCACTTGGAATGAGACTGTCAGCGAACCGAAAGAAAAACTTACTGGCTATGCGGAATTTCTTCGATGAAGAATATCTGTGCCTGAATAGCATACGTCAACTGACAAACTGATTGTACAGTGATTTTTCACAATGTGTTTTATCGCATAATTTGTGCCAGAAACATAATTAGCATGAACTGATAATGGATAACTCCTTGATTTTACATGATACACTGCCTAACGGTGCCATCACGAATGCACTCTAGTGGGCGTTCTACACATTACAGATCCTTGTAAATCTAATTATTTACTCGCACATCAATGGTGTGCATGTATATCGAAACGGGATAATATTGGACCAGTTCTTCTGGGTGCTTTACTTTCTTGTCAGGCAGTGTTCAATATCATCGGCTTCACAATGCTGGCAAGACTATTTTTTTCCTTCTCCTGTAAAATTTACTTCTTATGACTTACTACCTTTCCCATGTCAATGCTTCAATTGTCCTTATGGGTATTGTCAATGGCAACCGAAGCATGGGGTGGTAGGACCCCAATCCGGCGGATACGAGTCGTCGAGGCGGGAACTTTCAGGATGTTGCAGAGTCTCCAGTACATGTTCGCGGATGGCGGGTGCCGAATTTATGGGATCCCGCAATGCTTGGCGCACCATACGACGGTCCTCTCTCGGGGTTGTGTTTCTTGGTCGACCCGAACCTGCACGACGTGATTGGGTCCCCTCATGTACCAACTGAGTCCAACATCGGGCCACCGTGACATCTAAATGGCTCACATGCCTGGCAATTGGACGATACGACCAACCAGCCTCATTCAGTCCTGCAATGTGCCCTCTGTCAAATGCTGTCAATTGGTGGTTAGGCTGTCCAACGCGTCTGCAAGGCAGCGCGGGTGCTTCACGCTGTACGTAGTCATTTCTGCACGACTTGCTTAACCGTCTCGTCTAACTCACAACAGTTGACTGGTAACAACTTATTAACAACAGCACGGTGCCATCACGAATGCAATCTAGTGGGTGTTTTTCACATTACCTCATTTACTCATACATCAATTGTATGTGTGTACAAAATCGAAATGCGATAATATTGGAGCACTCCTTCTGGGTACTTAATATTTTTGTCTGGCAGTGTATTTGTTCAGTATCATCTGTTTCACAATGCTGGCAAGACTGTGTTCGTCCTTCTGCAAAATTCACTTTTCGTGACTTACTGCCTTCCCATGTCAAGCCTCATTGTCCTTACGGGTATCGACAAACTGCAGAAAAACTCAAACATTCATTTTATGTGGATAACTGTGTTAATTCAGTCAATTCGAAAGAAGAATTAAACAGTTTTATTCAGTATGTTTCTCATTTGATGGCTGCGGCAAAGTTTGAGTTAAGAGTTTGGGCGAGCTCTGCACTTAATGAGGGTAATGCGATCCAAGAAACCCTACCGGTATTCAGGTTTTTATGGAGCAGAAAAAGTGATAGCCTGTCTTGTGTAGGTAAAGTACAAAATATAGAGGCATCTTAACAAGAAGAAAGATTGTGTCTATTTCTCAATCTGTCAAACAGTATTTGATCCCGTAGGCTACACCTGTACTCTCAGTTTTATACCGAAAAAAAATGTTGTAGAAAACTTGGAAAGAGAAGACAAGCTGAGCTCTCAGAAAATCGACAAACAAACTTCAAAAGGTGGGTGGAAGAATTGCATTGTTTGGCTGATGTTGATATTCCTAGAGATTTACTTTGAGCAGTGACTGAACATCATACACTTTACATGTCTTCTGTGATGTCAGTTCTTCAGCCTATACTGCTGTTGTATTGTTAAGAAGTGAAAGTAATTCAATCGGCATATGCAAAAAGGTGACATGTGACATTATTTTCTAAACTGATATTATTACTGCAATGAACTTCAATAGGGCACATACATAACCTGTGTAAAAACCGGACATGTAACGCGGTTCTTTTTGTTCAAAATATGAAGTACTTTATAGTAACTATGAAAGATGCAAAAAGGTGACATGACCAGCACATATCTCGTTTATGCACAGTTTAAGTTGGCTGCCGTGTTTTTCACATTTTTAAGATTGCTGGACTGTGTATACAGCTGTTTGCCTGTTTCTCATGTGTGATAGGTGGCCCTGCAATGAAATCATTACTTGTTTTCATTTATTTAGTGTATTAGTTATCAATATTACTGCATTATGGTAGTCCAAATACTACAAGCGAAATTGTCTTTCAGATGAATCTTAAGGCAGACATATCCCAAGAAGTAAAAAAAGCCATGCCAAATAAATTAAACCACCCGTTTTATGATACCAGTATGAAGGGAAAGGTTATTGCGCGGTTTTCATTGATGGCTCGATATCACATACATTGACATTGAAATCTCGTGCAATATCCATCAGTCTACCAACAGAAGCTTACAGTTGGAGAATTCCACTTGAAAAGAAGAAACTGGCAGACATTCTAAAGTTAATGAAATACTGTCCAGAGATGGACTATAAGGAACTCTTACAGTGGCCTACAACATCAAAAGAGGGCACAGATCGTGACGTTTAAATAGATGTAAATGAGTAGTTCACAAGATCAAAGATGTTTTCGAAGCAAGCTGTGTTGTATGAAAATATTACGTTAAACATGTGTTTCATTAGTGTTTTATTGTAATGTAATAGTAATAATGTCACTATTGTTGTTTATTTTAATATTTTTGGCGTATTGTATATAATGCTTTTTTCAAATGTGATCATATTATTTTAAAGGAAATACTTAACACTGTTCTGTTCAGAAAAATGAAAATTTGTATAAAGGTGATATGTAAAACAAATTACAATTTATTTTTGAGCCAGAATTACTTATTAAATGAAATCCAAGTCACATGGCATTATGAGGAATGCATATCAGAATTAAATAAAGTTGTTTCCATTCTTTATTTGAAACGTTAAAATAGATATTCAGTTTCTTGTGTTCCGTGTAAAATTTCACTTTTGTCACATGTCACCTTTTTGCATATGCCGATTCAATTGTGGTACGACAGCGCAGTTGTTCGTAGCGAAGTCACGAGTTGCGCCGGTGAAGAACGTAACTATGCCTAGACTAGAGCTGTTATTTTGTTGTATCGATGTCCGACAGTTAATCACTGTCAAGGACAGTTTAGGTCTCATCGAGACACCTCAGTATTGCTGGACTCATTCGACTATTGCATTGGGTTGTGTTAGGAGGGTAATAAGATGGAGAACTTTCGTAGTGAACAGAATAAAGGAGATACTAAAATTCTCTCTAAGGGTTGAGTGGAATCATTTTTCTGGAAAACAAAAACCTTCTGACTTACCGTCGCGTGGATGCTCGGCTAAAGAACTCTTAGAATATTCCTGGGACCAGCATGCCTATGGCTACCTCTGGAGAAATGACCCAGTGAAATGGTTGTGGGCAGAGAGTCCTGTTGTGAGCAAGATGAGAAAGGGGTAGTGATGACAGTTGGCAGTTCTATCATATTCTTTCTGGAGGATTTTTCGAAATATACCAAGATACCGGTAGTTAGGATGGTGGCATGGATGTTCAGATTTATGAAGAATAGTGCAAAACGATCAGATGAAGAATATAAAGGGAAGCTAATAGCGGAAGAAATAGAGAGGGTTGAAAATAGACGTATTCAGCTAGTGCAAAAAGAAACGTTCGCCAAAGAAAATACTTTGAGTTTGAAATCTCTACGAAATCCTGCGGGTAAAGACGAGAATTGTGGAAAGGAAAGGCGACGATGACTTCAAATGTCCCGTAGTTCTGTGAAAAGAGCATAAACTGGTTGAGCTTTTGATTCAGGAAGAACTTGAAAGGCTGCTTCATAGTAGAATTCACATACTACATGCTCACCTGCGACAGAGATATTGGATACTGAAGGGTCAAAGAGGTGTTAGAAATGTACTTGTATCGCGCAAGAAATGCAGACGACATGGAGCCAAAAGTATGGTCCCAGAGGTACAATGTCCTCTCCCAGAAGATAGAGTGAAGGACGCTTCAGTGCTTGAAGTTGTGGGAACAGACCTTGCGGGTCTGCTCATTCTCAAGGGAGGACAGAAGTCGTGGATTCTACTATTCACTTCCGCCGTGTATAGGATAGTTCACCTAGGACTAATAACCACTCTGCCAACAAACGGGTTTCTTATGAGTCTTCGTAGGTTCATCGCACGAAGAGGAAGCCCAGATATATATATATATATTTTTTTTTTTTTTTTTTTGCTACTTGCTTTACGTCGCAACGACACAGACAGGTCCTATGGCGACGATGGGACGGGGAATGGCTAGGAGTGGGAAGGAAGCGGCCGTGGCCTTAATTAAGGTACAGCCCCAGCATTTGCGTGGTGTGAAAATGGGAAACCACGGAAAACCATCTTAAAGGCTGCCGACAGTGGGGTTCGAACCTACTATCTCCCGAATACTGGATACTGGCCGCACTTAAGCGACTGCAGCTATCGAGCTCGGTCAGAGATCATTTACAGCGACAACGGGACCAATTTTGTTAGGAGTAACAACCTGCTCAGATCTATTTACTAGAACAATATAGGAAAAGGTGACTCGTTGCTACTAATTCAGTGGAAGTTTAACCCTCCAACTGCTGCCTGGTGGGAAGGTTGCTGGAAATGGATCGTCCATGAAATCAAAAGAACCCTTCATCGTGTGCTAGGAAGAGCATGTCTAAATAATAAATAACTATTGATTATAATATGTGACTGTGAAGCTTTGAAAAACTACCAGCCTCTCACACGCCAAGAAATCCTGAAGATTTGAGTCCAGTCACGCTTAACATGATTCTACAAATCATGGCCAGTTCGGGCACTCCTGATTTGAACTTCATATATGAGAAGTGTTTATCAAAAAAGGATTAGTTCTATTCGACTACTACGTCGGGACTTGAGGAAGCGAATCAAGGACATATTACTGGGTCAGCTTGTATATTAGCAACAAAATCAAGGAAGGGGGCATCGTGCTCATTGGTTGCAACCATAAGAGGAGGATCGAATGGCCTATTGCCAAGGTGCTTGACCCTGGAAGAGATGGTGTAGGAAAAGTGGTACGGCTGAAAACTTCTACCGGTGAACTTATAGTACCTACTCGGTCTTTACAGCGACACTACTTGTTGGAAGAATCTTCATTTTTCAGACGATGTCGTTGGCGTTGGTAACAGTTTTTCAGTCCTCACCGTCTCTACGGAACTAGGTTCAGGGGACAAGAAGCGGAAGAATAAAATTTCCAGGAAACTGAACTTTTAGGAACAGTCGATAGTTACATTGTACAACAATCGAGGGGTGAGGATGTTAGAAACCGGTGTAATATGTGTTCCTTATATTATCCACTTCCTTGTACTTTATTGTGATCTATTCAGTGACGGAGGAAGCATATCTTGTTTTTTTGAACTGTGTTTTACACGTAGATGATACCCTGTTTTTGTTACTGTTGGTGAAATGACCTACGACACGGGTAGTGCGTGAGTGTCTAACAAAACACAAGTGTTGTATATGATTATTCAGGACTGAAAGAAGATCAAGGGCTTGGAATATCTTTGGCAATGGTCTTTTATGACTAATTTGTGTAAACATACCTAATAGCCTGCCTTACCGTGATTCCTGAGTAGTGCGTTTTTGTAACTGAGGCTAGATAAGGGAAGTAAGTCGTTGTAGTCCATGTATGATTACTTTGACAGCAATCGGAACAGCCATTGAAATGAAGCCTAAAATATGCCCAGTAAATGGTTGGTACAGTGACAAAAGTTTTCATTTTATACGTGTATAATGTTACCTTACAACGAATTGACCAAACTCACATCTCAGTTTCCGTACGACGACCTTGACTTAACAGTTGAAGACATTATTAAGTCTTCAACAAATAAAAATGACAGCATTTTCTATAACACATCCACCATCTTTATAACAATTACCTCTTTGATATGATCTAGAGGATGCTACTTACGAATGAGTCATATGCAGGTCCATCTCCAATATCTGCATTAGTCTGTCGATCATATCCTGGCTTAAGACATCTGCAAATTCTTCTACGATTGCTCGAACGTATCTGTTACAAAAGTAATAAAAATATTATTAACTTAAACCTGTAAATCCTAAAACTAGTGAACCAGTTATTTAGTTGAACTGAAAAATGCCATAATGAGAAAAGTTATTCAAAGGTCCGCTTCAAAAATAATTCGTCATTGCTCGGGCAAAAGGTGGTATCTCCCAATGCTCTTTCTATCCACTACTGTCCTTAATACTGGTTACACCTCCCAGCCGCATATGGACAATTAGCCCATCCCAACAAATTTCGTTGTATTCATTTTCCTATGCTTACGTGTAAAGGAAAATGAACCTTAGCGAACCGCACTCTAGGAATGTATGTTTGCATGACTTATTTAAGCATTCCTCCAGTATTATGTACTTAAGGTTCATTTTCATTTACACGTCGGCATACGAAAATTGATGATGCTCGTGATGCTTGTTGTTTTAAGGGGCCTAACATCGAAGGTCATCGGCCCCATCATGCGAAAATTAACACAACGAAAATTGTTCTGATGGACAGCATATCAATATGCGGCTGGGAGGCGTGACCAGTCTTAAGGAAAGTTGTGGATAAGAAGTGCATTGTGATATATGACCTTTTGCCCGAACAGCGGTGAATTGGTCTTCCATTTCCATTTCCAATTTGAATATCTAGTATGGCGTTGAGAATGTTGGCAACCATCGCAGTTTCTTTCCACGTTGCATAATAGGAGGTACGCAGGTTTCATTAAGTATACAGAGACCTAATAAATCCCGGTGGAGTTGTTGCCTTTAATAAAGACTGTTCAGATAATTCCCACTTCATCAACAAAAAGCACAATAAAGGGAATTGGGCTGTTGATTGCAAAATCAAGCAGTGTTGGACCTAGAGTTTATATTTTAAAAGCACAGTACGTGTGAAGTCATAGGTGCAAAATACGAGACGTTATTGAAAAGGTATGTCAAAAATATCAGGACGGTGTTTTTGACGCCCCTTGATCGCTGGATTTAAAAGTAGAGTACCAGCAAATGCTTTTCCAATACCATTCTAGTAAATATGATCTTAATAGATGGAAAGGATGAAGAATCGAACTGAAATCTTCATAAGATAAACGTTGCTTTCATATAAGCCAGCGGGTAGAAATCACATAAGACCGCAAAGGTTTATCTATTGTCACTTAATGATTATTATCTGATAAGGCATTAAATGGTCGGTTGATATTCATAAATATGAGATGTCATGTATAAAATATGACTGACACTGACAATATGCTTCCGAGAAGCTTACAGTGAAAGACGGCACTCATAAAGAGATCAATGGAGTCTTCCTGAAGTACTTCGTCCACATTTCAAGAAGAACGGAAGCCATGGTGAAACTGGTAGTAGAAGGAAAGGTGCCACAGAAACGACACCAACAACAAACTCCTGCGAGGTATTGGCCATATGAATACCCTTGTTAGGAAATCCATGTACGAGAATTCGCAGTTGGCTAGGGATGGAAGAGCATGGAGAGAAATCGTCTGCGAGTGCTGACATGTCACCATACACAGTGAAAGGCATAAAGGACAGAGGTGTTTTAACAACTGTCTGTGTTTATTTAAGACCAATATGTCATAATGTAGAAATAACAGAATAAAAATATATTATAAGTGATGGAAGAGGAGGCCGAAAATACAAAAGAATAGTAAAGTGTTTGAGTCTGTGTTCTTCTAGGTAGAGTACGTATAATGAGAGAAACCGATTCAATACCGGAATAAAGAAGGAACAATAATAATAATAATTATACCGGGAGGTACAACTCAACGCCGCGCATTCAAAACATGCGCCTAAATGAACTCCTCTATTGGTAAAACAGTGAAACTGAAACTACACCAACTTGGAACTTGAATCAGAAGATGTCACCACTAAAATAGCTGCCTCTGTGGATCCGTGGTAGAGTGTCGGCTTCCGGATCCCAAGATAGCGGGTTCAAACCCGGCAGAGGTAGTCGGATTTTTGAAGGGCGGAAAAAAGTCCATTCGACACTCCATGTCGTACGATGTCGGCATGTAAAAGATCTCTGGTGATACATTTGGTATTTACCCGACAAAATTAATTAAATCTCAGCCATAGACGCCCAAGAGAGATCCGGTTTACTCTGTCTGCCATCTAGCGGACCTAGAGTAAAACGGAACGTCGAAATTGACGAGCAGACAGCCAGATGGCGTCAAATCGAAATGTCTGCACACGGTAGCTGAGGCCATACGATTATTATTATTTACCACTAAAATATTGAGTAATGTTGTCATTGTGCAGTTTCCTAACCTGAGTGAATTTCTCCTTGTTTTGTTTAACATTCATCAAAAATTTCGGACATTTTTCCACAGAGGACACCACCAAAAACTATGATCATGCACCCTGGTGCGAAGTGAAGGAACTTATAATTTGAAGAAGTTTGGTATTTCCAGGTTTTTGTAAATGGTTGATGTTCATTTAATTTTGGGTTGGCAATTCTTCCTTTTCTTTCCGCCAGATTTGAATCTAGCCAATCATGAAATTTTTAATTAATTTCCGACCAATCCCGTACTTCTTCTTCGCCTTGTATCTGCCAATAAAATTTAAGAGGGTGTGTCCTGATTAATCTTGAATGATCTCGAACCTTCCCTGACGGTTTATAAACTGCGGCTTTTCACGTTTCTTGGCCAATTGATCGTCATATTACTGAGTGTGTATGTCAAAGCGGTAGGCGGGTGGCCTCTTTCGTCAGCTGATAGAACATCTACAAGGTAATGGCCACATAACTTTATCCTTTCTTGCTACCTCCGCAGTTTAACCCGAGGGAAAGGTTCGACTCCTTAGTATGTAACAACTTTTCTAAAATGTAACTTTCTTCCGGCTAATGTAAAAACTTCATATTGTACCATTACGTTACAGTCGAGATGATCGTTGACATGCAGATGTAGCGAAGAAAATGGCGCGGAGTAGCTTTAAACAGTGCGAACATCTATGAGATGAATCCAAGATGCGAATTGACCGTAATTAGAAGGCGTAGACTTATGAAGACCGGCAAGAAAAGAGGTTCTTTGATGAAACAACTATGGTCCAAAAGAAAATAGTTGAATTCATGCTATTCTTAAGTACTTTCTAAGTGAAGATCGAGTTTGGAAAAAAATAGTAAAATTGTACTGCAAATCAAGAAGAGTTGAGTCAACATACGGAAGGAAAACCGAGAGATAATATTCATCTTAGCGCTGGATTTAGTCATTTACGCGTGCAAGATAAACCGAGAATAAGGAAATACGCATACATCGCATTTTAAAATATCAGAGACAGAAAAAGATACGATCCAGTATCAAGCTGAGAAAATAAGCGGCATAATACCATTAGGAACAACAGAAATATTAGTTAGGAGCATTAGTCAACACTCACCTGACGATATATGTTATGATAAAAAGTCTTATTGGATATATATTTAGAGAACCTTTCTGAAGCATTAAGGAATACCAATGACCATTCATATATGTTAGAAGACTTATAATGGAAGATCTAACTGTTCATTTCGCCCAACTAATATTATCTTCTTATTGCATGGAAACCGGCGATATGATGATGCACGCTTAAAATGGTGGAGGAAGGCCGCCCTGGATGCTGTAGCTCAAGCCGAGATGCCCAGACCATTGCCAAGCTGTGAAGTAGACGGAGACGGGAGCTGATTGTGCAGAGATCGCGTGAAACCAGCAGAAACAAGCAGATGATCGAGATAAGTCATGAGATTCCCAGATTTTCATTCTACAATTATCAGTAATTGTTGAAATAAAATTGTAGGAGTGTGAAACTGCCTACAGATAAAGTGTATGTGCCATTATGTGATTCACAATTCTAGATTTTGAGAAGTTAACCGCAAACGCGTGCCAATTTGAATGATAGTTATATCCCTAATGTGAATTTAGGTTATTGTAAGCTTGAACGGAATGTGTATATTGATGGTTATGTATCAATCTACTCGGAAAGGTCATTAGCGTTTAACTATGTGAGACTAGCATCGGAATAATTGCACTGCAGTGTAAAACCTACATATTGAAGAGACCAGATCGGCAGACAAGGTAATTATGGCTGTACTGTAAGAAGAAATGAATTGTATATTGGGAATTCGCAATTAAATAAGAAGAATATGACGTCGATGGATTTGAATACCGTAACAGAGATGTTATTTTAGAAGGAATGAGTTGAGAATTATGAATGCGAATGAAGCTATAAGAAGAGATATAAGAGAAATGTGAAATAATGATGGGATGGGAAGACATTATATTTTATTGTGTGAGTAATGGCAGGAAGTAGTTGTTACGGATTCATGTGTCAATTATGGCTGTTGTATGGTAAGTAAGGCGCTAACTGCAAGGTTAGGTTATGTGAGTATGTAGGTACAGTCCAAATGAATTAATATCGAATGGTAGTATGTTATGAAAGTTTACGAAACCTTAATTGAGTCTCACATATTTAACGGAGTAGATGTAGGGATAGTAAGAGACATCGCCGTACTGAATGATTGTTTTCCAATGAGAAGGTAGATTGGTATTGAATTACAATATAATAATGGCACAGCGGTAAATAATATGAATGTTCTTCAATGATAGTAGCACATGAATATGTGAATGTAGAGCAGAATTGCATAATTTATACTGATTGATAATTCTATGAATGGCACTTAATGACAAGATATTTGATTTTCACTGCTGTAAATGTATAAATATGACTATATTTGCTTGGTATTACTATGAATATAGTAATTTAATGTGGAAGGTCAGTTGATACCACATAAAAGGGAACTTGTTAACTATCTCGTATTCCGAAATGCTAACACAAAAATCCAACAAAAATAAATATGAAGAATACCCTATCCTCCTATAATAAAGAATCGAACCTCATTTACCCCCTTGAACATCTTTTGTGTAATAATGTTGGATTGTAATGAGTTAACAAGTGGACAGCTTGCAATGAGTTAACAAGTTATTAACGGAAAGTTATGGATGAAAGATGAAAGAAATCCCAACTCCAATTATGTTACATATTTCATTTCAAATACAGTATTTTCTCAATTAACATAATTGAAGTTGGGATTTTTTCATCGTTCATTCATAAGTTTCCGTTAATAACTTGTTAACTCATTACAATTCATCATTATTACACAAAAGAAATTCAAGTGGGTAAATGAGGTTCGATTCTTTATTATACGAGGATAGGGTATTCTTCATATTTATTTTTGTTGGATTTTTGTGTGAGCATTTCGGAATACGAGATAGTTAATAAGTTCCCTTTTATGTGGTATCAACTGACCTTCCACATTAAATTACTATATTCATAGTAATACCAAGCAAATATAGTCATATTTATACATTCACACCAGTGAAAATCAAATATCTTATCATTAAGTGCCATTCATAGAATTATCAATCAGTATAAATTATACAATTCGTCCTGTACATTCACATATTCATGTGCTACTATCATTGAAGAACATTCATATTATTTACCGCTGTGCCATTATTATATTGTAATTCAATACCAATCTACTTTCTCATTGGAAAACAATCATTCAGTACGGCGATGTCTCTTACTATCCCTACATCTACTCCGTTAAATATGTGAGACTCAATTAAGGTTTCGTAAACTTTCATAACATACTACCATTCGACATTAATTCATTTGGACTGTACCTACATACTCACATAACCTAACCTTGCAGTTAGCGCCTTATTTACCATACAACAGCCATAATTGACACATGAATCCGTAACAACTACTTCCTGCCATTACTCACACAATAAAATATAATGTCTTCCCATCCCATCATTATTTCACATTTCTCTTATATCTCTTCTTATAACTTCATTCGCATTCATAATTCTCAACTCATTCCTTCTAAAATAACATCTCTGTTACGGTATTCAAATCCATCGACGTCATATTCTTCTTATTTAATTGCGAATTCCCAATATACAATTCATTTCTTCTTACAGTACAGCCATAATTACCTTGTCTGCCGATCTGGTCTCTTCAATATGTAGGTTTTACACTGCAGTGCAATTATTCCGATGCTAGTCTCACATAGTTAAACGCTAATGACCTTTCCGAGTAGATTGATACATAACCATCAATATACACATTCCGTTCAAGCTTACAATAATCTAAATTCACATTAGGGATATAACTATCATTCAAATTGGCACGCGTTTGCGGTTAACTTCTCAAAATCTAGAATTGTGAATCACATAATGGCACATACACTTTATCTGTAGGCAGTTTCACACTCTTACAATTTTATTTCATCAATTACTGATAATTTTAGAATGAAAATCTGGGAATCTCATTACTTATCTCGATCATCTGCTTGTTTCTGCTGGTTTCACGCGATCTCTGCACAATCAGCTCCCGTCTCCGTCTACTTCACAGCTTGGCAATGGTCTGGGCATCTCGGCTTGAGCTACAGCATCCAGGGCGGCCTTCCTCCACCATTTTAAGCGTGCATCATCATATCGCCGGTTTCCATGCAATAAGAAGATAATATTAGTTGGGCGAAATGAACAGTTAGATCTTCCATTATAAGTCTTCTAACATATATGAATGGTCATTGGTATTCCTTAATGCTTCAGAAATGTTCTCTAAATATATATCCAATAAGGCTTTTTATCATAAAATATATCGTCAGGTGAGTGTTGACTAATGCACCTAACTAATATTTCGGTTGTTCTTGACGGTATTATGCCACTTATTTTCTCAGCTTTATACTGGATCGTATCTTTTTCTGTCTCCGATATTTTAAAATGCGATGTATGCGTATTTCCTTATTCTCGGTTTATCTTGCACGCGTAAATGACTAAATCCAGCGCTAAGATGAATATTATCTCTCGGTTTTCCTTCCGTACGTTGACTCAACTCTTCTTGATTTGCAGTACAATTTTACTATTTTTTCCAAACTCGATCTTCACTTACAAAATACTTAAGAATAGCATGAATTCAACTATTTTCTTTTGGACCATAGTTGTTTCATCAAAGAACCTCTTTTCTCGCCGGTCTTCATAAGTCTACGCCTTCTAATTACGGTCAATTCGCATCTTGGATTCATCTCATAGATGTTCGCCCTGTTTGAAGCTACTCCGCGTCATTTTCTCCGCTACATCTGCATGTCAACGATCATCTCGACTGTAACGTAATGGTACATTTCACCTCCCAGTCATTTTTTAAATATGTTGGTCACTATGTATTTACATTATGCTCTCCTTTTCACGTCTAATGGACCGTTACGTTACATAACTTCTCCCTTCGTACTCTGTTTCTTGTATGTTGGCTTTCTAAACGACTTTATATTACTTCTAGTTTACCTTTTTTAACTTTAAGCAGTCTCATTTTTCACTATCCGTCTGGTATTCTGTATCAGAGCATACTTCCTTTGGTCACATCTCCAGCACATTATTCGGGAACTGTTCTTCATCTTCTCTATAATACTTAATATTCGCTGCATTGTGGACTCCTTTATACGTTCCAGATATGTTCTCGACTTGGTAAGCGTTATTTCCAAATACTTTTCTAATAATGTATGGACCATCGTACAAATGCAAAAATTTCGCAAAGATCTTTCCTGTTACATTGGAGCTTCGTGATTTCTTGATGAGTATTAGGTCATTTGTCTTTAACTGAGGGTGAAAGTTTTCATTTCGCAACCTTCTGAGTCTTTTTTGGGCTTGTTCCTGCTATTTTCTCTGTACCATACTATTCAATTCTTCCGCGCTGGGCCTATTTTCTTCCAGTTTTCCTATCACAGTATCCCATGGTCTGTTTGGGAACTCATTTCTATGTAAAATATTTGGGATCTGCCCAGTAGATTCATGCACAGTGTTGTATATGCTATGTTCAATAATAGGGATAACATCAATCCACTTCCAATGACTCTTCCCACAGTAGATGCGGCAGAATTTTCAGATTTCTTTCATGCAACGCTCTAGTGGGTTCGATGACGGATGTCTGACTGAACAAAACACGTACTTTATTTCTAATCTTTCCATGGCCTCACGAAATTGTTCAGATGTAAACTGAGTACCACGGTCACTCAATAACCTTTCTGGCCTTCCCATCTTTGGTATTACGCCTTTTATAATTGCATGGGTAACTTGCTTTGAATTTGCTCTCTGGATAGGTTGCAGAACTTCATATTTTGAAAATATATCCATTGTCACTACTATAAATTTCCTCCCTTTCCTGGCTACTGGAAGAGGTCCGAAGATGTCGATTGCGTATATATCTTTGGCTTTAGCTGGCAATATCGCTATTTGTTGGTGGCTAGCTAGTCTTGTATTATGCTTTGTTCTTTGGCATATATCACATGTTCTAATTAGCTTTCTTATCTTCGCTCTCATTCCTCTCCATGTAAACCTTTCTAAGATGGTATGCAATACTTTATCTATTCCACCGTGTCCGGTAATTCGGTGGGTCAACCATATTAGTCCTCTTTGCAATTGTACTGGCACCATTATTCGTGCTTTGCTTTGGTCTTCATCAAGATATTTATTCAGCCTCCCATCTATTAATCTGCATGTTTGTGCTATTCGCGACTCCTCGGTCTGGCTTTCCAACTTATTTATGATTTTAGCTAACTCTGTGTCCGCTCTTTGTAAACTATCAATCGTTTGCAACCTTTCTATCATGTCCCTATCCTTGTCATCCAGCTCTATTTGACATATTACTTCCTCTCTCTGTTCTGGATTCCTACTTAACGCGTCAGGCAAAATATTATCTTTGCGTCTACAGTATTCTATTTTTAATTGGAACTGTTGCGTAAATAGAATCCATCGAGTTACGCGCTCACTTGCCATGGCAGTCTTTAGACCGAAAGTTAGTGCTTTATGGTCGGTACGCACTATACTGGATATCCACTGACTATCTTCGACCACTGTTGTAACGCGAATACTATTGCTAATAATTCTTGTTCCGTAGTCGTATAGTGCTGTTCATGTTTCCTTAATTGCGACTTGCGAAAGCCAAGTATGTTCGCTTCTTTTACCATCTGTTTCTTCTTGGTATAAGCAAGCTCCAACTCCTATATTTGACGCATCAGATTGAATGATAAATTCCTTTTCATAATCGGGATAACCAAGCTTGATGTTGTTCGCCATTATTTCTTTCATTCCTCAGAAAGCCTTCTCCATTTCTTCACTCCATTTCCATCTGTTGTTTATCTTTAATAACTCTTGCAAGGGTGCTGCTACTTCGTATATCCTTTACAATGGTCGGCGAAAAATTGCGTAATTCCAAGAAACTGTCTGAGTTGCTTTATCCTGGTCGGTCGTGGAAAATCGCATATGGCTTTTATTTTTGCTGGATTAGGTCGTATCCCTTCTCCATCAATGATATGCCCTACAAAAGTTATCTGCGCTTGACAAAACTTTTATTTGGCGAAGTTGACCTTGAAACCAGTATTCTTCAAATTCTCCAATGGTTTTTCAAGCCTTTCACAATGTTCTTCATACGTCTCCGTTGCAAGAACCAAGTCGTCCACGTAAGAGGTTACATAACTCTTTACCTCTGCCGTTAAATTCCTGTCAAGAGCTCTTATGAGAACGGCACAACTATTATTTAAGCCAAATAGAAGTCTACAATAGGCGTAAGTCTGATTATCAAACATGAATCCTGTCAACAACAATGATTTTTCTTCTAGGACGATGTGATGGAACAAGGAGGTGAAGTCTAAACTAGTAAAATATCTCATGTTCTTGAACCTCTTGATATTGTCCTTTATTCTTGGGATTTGATCGTATTCCGGGATCAGCTTCTCGTTTAATTTTTGCGCGTCTAAGCAAACCCTCAAGCTACCATTGCTTTTCCTTACTATAACTAAAGGGCTTAGATAAGGAGTGGCTGTTTTAATGATTATCTCGTCATCCAACATTTTCTGTATAATTCCTTTAACTTCTTGGAAATATTTCTCGGGTACTTCATATAGTTTCCCTTTGTATGGCGTCCAATCATTAACTTGTAACTTGTACTTGAAATTCGGGATTCTTCCTGGTTTATTCTTAAATACGACGGAATATTTCTTCAAGATTTCGTACAGTTTGACCTTCTCTTCTGACGAAATTCTAGTTTCCACGAGGCTTTTCCATATCCCAGGATCTTTCTCCTCTTCCTCCAAACTTAGTATTCTCTCAATTGTATAAACTATTTCTGCTTCTGCTGTACCAATTGGGCTTTGGCTCTCATTTATATGGATGTTTTCTTGATAACTATCATTAATTTCCCGACATTCAATCATCATATGTTCCGTGTGCTCATTATTAACGCTCAAACTAATCCTTTCAGCCGTTCTATTTCCATAACTTTCGATAATTGGAAATCTAATTTCCTGCCTTTCCATGTCAATAGTCATCTTTGTGGCTACCATAAAGTCCACACCTAATATAATGTTGTACTTGATTTTATACATTATTACAAAAGGATGTTAAAATCTCTGGTTCCCAATTCCAATACACAAGAACGTCTGCATTTTACACTCTACTGTTTTGTCCGGTATAATCACTCTAATTTTAATTCCTGATACGGGTATGGTTGGTAATTTCATCTTTCTTTCTATTTCCAGAAATAATATGTTTGAGATTACACTTATGCCCGCTCCTGAATCTATGAGACAATGTGTTCTCATTTCATTAACTCTCACAACAATTATAGGTAAATTCAATCCCTGTGGCCTTATATTTGATGTAATATTCTGTAATAAATCCTCCGATTCAACCTCCCATGAATCAATTTGTGCGATCATCCAATTCGTAATTTTGCCATCCAACTGCTTTTCTCTACTACGTTTTTTTCCATCAAGGCCTAATTCATAATTGGCGTTTTATTTTCTCAGGAACGTCTAATTCTGCATTAAAATTCTGCGCATTTGGATTAAGGCGACGTTTTCCTGTCTCCATGCTCTTGTATTGCTGGAACTCCAAACTTTCTGCTCATTCCATATCTCCGACAACCTCCTTGTCCTTGATTGCCTGTTCCCATTTCTCTTTATTCCTTGAGGTTTTTTAGTTCCTGGACGTATTTTCTATGTGTGAATTGCCTTTCTTTGTAATTCTGTCCTCTTCTTCCTTCGAAAAACCGTTTTCTCCGGAAACTATTTCAATTTTCGTTCCCCGTATATCTGTTATTCGGCCTGCCATACGGTACAATATAATCTTTAACTCTAAATCGGGGATAGAGAGTGATGTCCCCTCTCGAGCTCCCCTTCATCTTGGTTTGAGTTGACTTCGTTTTGTAATGGTTTTCTGCCTGTAATGTGTTAACCCGTTCGGTGGGCGATGCGGCGAGAGCCGCGGCTGCAAGTCGCTTGCTCAGTGGGGAACGCGGATATATCCGCCGATTCATTTTTTTTTCTTAGTTGCCTGCCTGCAGAGGTTTGTTTCCTTTTCAGCAGCGTATTCTGGATGAATCTAATTTTTTCAACTATGTTCTCCCAATAGCAATGTGTCATCCATGAGTTGCAACATAAAGAACGCAGCTGAGTCCGGGCAAGAACGACCTAAGGCCTAATAGCTCCGCGCTGAAGCTTTAGCTTATCGCCTAATCGTCCCTTGGATGTAATAATATTGCTGTAGAAGGGATTTCTAGAGATTTTGACACTGAACAGACCTCTCTGATGACATTTTAGAACTGTGACCTGATTTATTATCCCCAGTCTTGAGTTCTTCTTTCACGACTGGAGTGTATGTGTATCGCGAGTTACACAATATTTTATTATCGGACGCATCCGTAATAGTCATATTTCATTATTTCGGTCCAAACTGCTGAGACCACGGTTCTATTCGATCCTTTTTCTTACATGTTTTTCCTGCTAAAATATCTATAACGAATTACCGGCCCCCACTATTAGAGGAAGATGATTTACGGGTCATGATAAACGAAATGTTAGAATTTAGTGGTGAGAATTGTGATATTATTGAAGTAAGTTCTGCTAAAGGGGAATTAGCAAGTGACAGGAAATTACCTGGAATAAGTACTGTAGGCTCGAATATACAGGGTTTGGGCGTAGCTGATGCGAATGTTCAGCAGTCGCAATAGAGACAACACGTGTTCGATTCCAGTTCAAGTAGCGATCATGAGTGACATTTGTGACGATAATACTGATTACAATCCAACCATTGCAAGTTCTTGGTCAACTTATATTGAAAATGGACAAAGAAATCCCTGCTTTGATCCAAATTTCCACCGTGATGTAAAGAGTGTTTTTAGGGAAAACAAAGCTGAGCGGAATATTTTAATAACATTTTTAAGACGAGATATGCCAGAACATAGGTGAACAGACAAAAGATGTCGAGCAGAAAATCGCACATAAAACTCAGTTTAGTAAGACGAAAGGAAGGGATCAAGATCAAGACCATGTCCGGGCAAATAAGGACGAAATAAAGCTTCTTATCGCCATTCTGTTGCCGCAGGGGATTTTACAGAAACCCAAATTAAGACACTATTTCTCGCAATCGCTTGTTCACTACGCGCATTTTCTATGAGTTGATGACACAGAGGAGATTTTTTCTCGCCAGATTGTGTGGCCTGGCTGGCCTCCTGACCCCAACTTGGCAGGTTCGATTCTGGCTCAGACCAGTGGTATTTGAAGGTGTTCAAATACGTCGGCCTCTTGTCAGTAGATTTACTGGCAAGCAAAAGAACTCCTGCGGGACTAAATTCCGGCATCTCAGTGTCTCCGAAAACCGTAAAAGTGGTTAATGGGACGTGAAGCCATTATTATTATTATTATTATTATTATTATTATTATTATTATTATTATTATTATTATTATTATTATTATTAGATTATCCTCCAAGCTTTTTACATATCTCTGACAATGAGATGAATAATGCGCAACTTCCCCCCAAAATATACGAGATAAATCCAGTATTTGACCACCTGTTAGCAAAATTTTCGGAAGCTTATACCCCTGATGGCAAAATGCCAATTGATGAGAACCTCTTGCTATGTAAAGGGTGGCTAGGGTGGAAAGTTTACATGTCAAGAAAACGATCGCGTTTCAGAATGGAATTATATAAATTATGCGAAGGCGAGACAGGTTATATAACATGAGCTGCTTCCGTGTGTATCATAATGAACAGCTGTAAAAGACATAACACTGTGAAGACTGTAAATACTGTAAATATTACCCTATTATAGTGTAATATCGTCCGTTTGTGATTTGTGAATTGTAGGGAGGCTATATAAACTTGATCCCTCGAAAGCGCTAACCAACATAACAGAAAATTTCGTGAATATTATAATTTATTCCATTGTATATCATTGAAGTACATGTAAACTTTGTAAATCTACAATTTACATATACAGAAACATTTATTTACAGGCAGAGATTGATAGTAAACTGCCTAAAATATTCAGGTGAAAGTTACTGTATAAACAAATACCAGAGCTTTGCTGTTAGGAAGAAGCAATCTCGATTTCGCAGTGTAAAAGCACTTAGTACGTTTTTGCACAAAGTACTGAAACATTAAAATAATCGAATTTTTCAACAATTAAATACATTATATTCAAGTAAATATTTCTCTTTTGGCCCTTCATTAGTTCTTTTTAGTCTAAGATTGTTTTTAATCAAGTATTTAAATATTTTCTTCAATCAGGGAAATCGCTCCCCACCTGAGAGTGAGCTAGTGTGTACCGAGCTTCCCGCTTAAGGGGTTAAAGTAATTTCTATAGGAGTCACCTCAGTAGTTTGGGAATAGCCCCTGTTTCATCGGCCTAGAGCCCTTTAGGTTTTTAAGTGTTCATTATATTGGAGCGGAGTGTGCCTCCATTCACTTTGTGTTTGGGCCAGTTATCTAACCTGTTCTTTTTCCATGAAGGCCCAGTAGGTTGGGTATTAAATATCCTTGTATAAATCATTTTCAAATTATTAGTTGTGCCTTGAGAGGCCAGTAATTGTAAGTTGATGTTGCCTCGAGGAGGCTGATAGTAAATGAGAGCCTGTTAGCTCTTTTCCAAAATTTTGTAATTGTAAAGAGTGCCTCTGGAAGGCTGGATATTCGATTTTGGGAGCAAGTGCTCCATGAATTAGGGATTTCTGCCCTTAACCAAATAATTCTTCTTCCATTTGTAATATTGTAAAACTAGCGGCTTAAAGCCCAGAGTGTTAAGGTTCTGAATCTTGGATTTTCCTAATCTGGTTTCTAGGTTGGTATTGTACCTGACTGTTATTTTTTCCTTGTGGAAATTTGTTAAGTTTGTTTTTATACTGAAAAAATATAACCTTTGTTAAAGTTTTAATTCAATTATTGACATTGTAGTTAGACCCATTCACCCCGGCACCTTCTTTTACCTCTGCGTTCCACGGAAGCCCCGGAACAATAATAATAATAATAATAATAATAATAATAATAATAATAATAATAATAATAATAATCTACATACATATACAATAAGAGTTTTGATGGCGTGGATAGACATAAGTAGAAGGATAAGCTTAAGTGGAGCTTTTAAAAGTAGGAAGGATCATAATATGAAGATAAATTTGAAATTCAAGAGGACATGCTGGGGCAAATATTCATTTACAGGACGAGGAGTAAGGGATTTGAATACATTATTAAGGAAAATGTTCGATAAATTTCCAAGTTCGTTGAAAATATTTAAGAAAATGCTAGGTAAAACAATCTATCCTATGCCTGTGGAACCGTATCGTTACATCATTTAACACATTAGAATACCATGCCAGGGAATCGACATTGAGATGGCGCGAAGTGTAGCTTAGAGCGCTTTGGGGGGGGGGGGTGCAGAATCGACCACCTTGGGTGTGGCAAGCGGCGAGAGAGAGCAGGAGAATCTGAGTATGAGGACAGAAATATTCTATGTTGCTAGAGGAATCACACATGCCACCCTAATAAGAAGAAACCTGGGGAAAAGCAGGACTGACAAATTAGAAATTTATGGTGATAATTAAGCCCAGGAAGGTATTTCGGGGCAACTAAAATGATAAAAAATGGTCTTAATTTTCTGAGTGCATTGGACTGTTTTAATGCATTAATATTCCTCCTTTTTACTTAATTGCATTAATTGGAGCGACCGTGGAAAAAAAGGTTCTTACAGGCACAAAGGACTAGTTTGTGTATCTGGGTGTTTTCCGCAGGGTAGCGTCCCTATCTAAACTGATAAAAAGGAGAGCTAAGTGGAGAGGGGACCTCATTTGCTCTTTCGTTCGCTCTTGATGCAGAAGTCGCTCGTAAGTAAGGTCGCGCCGTAGACTAGCAAAGCCCACATAGACTCTATTCGAGAAATGTAATATCAAACCATTGTGCCGTTATAGCCTGAGAAATTAACGAACACTTGAGCTAGGAAGTGAATAATCAAAAATACTATTTACTTTCATGTGCCGTAGCGAGTGGGGAATTTGATCTGAGTTAACTTTAGATTTTCGAGATAGTTCCCTTAGCACGAACTCATGACGTGTGGAATTCGGAGTGTCCGGAGTACGAAGACAGACTACAAATTGTGTGTACAAATTTGCAGTTATCGCGCGGATCGGAAGACTACAGCAAGAGGTATCACAGCATGAGACCGTCCCACAGCAAAACAAGCAGACGGCATCGCCATGGACCCACACCAGAAGCTGAACCAAGTACCAGTTGTACCAGATGACGACAACGTGATGATGGGCTAAGACCCCATATAATCCAGTCTAACATGGAGGAGCCATGAAGTCATCACATTTGAGATAAGTTTGAGCAGATTTTGGCATGGGATAGGAACGGTTACCTTCGCATAAATTTATCCTTCTAAATAATCCTTTCTTCAAGCACATTTTGGCAAGTTAATAATTATGCTGAGGAGTTATGCATGCTTAGTTATTGTTTTAGCTTTGGTCATTTATTATGGTAATGAGGGAGAGTAGTTTAATGTAGGTTCGATGTATTGTCATGCTATATCTGATTAGTCCTTTGGGTATTGTCATATATTAGTTTTGTGGAGTTATGGTCATTCGCAAATCCTTATATTCAGCTGCTCGATTGTTTTCCTACATTCTCGTAATTTTAATTACTATGATAATCCACTTATTGTACGCATAGCCAATTCCCACGAAATATCGACCTCATTATATACTAACTTAACATAGTATCAGCAAATTATACGTAACACAGATCACTTCACTGTATCACTTGCACTTCTAAGTATTTCACACTTATAATACTCTATACTTTATGCATATGCCTAGCTAAATTAAGAATTAAAGTATTTATAGTAAAAACTTAGCTCGTTATTCATCAGGTAAGCCGTCAGTAGCTCTTTTTCTGCGTCACATCGGCTAAACCGCTCATCTAGCCAGTTATCAAGAGGACAGAAGAGGACAGGGAATTATGGTAAAATGTGCCTTCTCATTTTATGACCCCCCCTTATACATTCTTGTGCTACTTTAAGATACTCAATGTAAATAAAGTTGTAGGGGGTTCACTGTCTGTTATTTCGTTTATTTTGCCAATTTTTCAGATATGTATTCGTTTTAGGTTAACTCAATACCGAATCGGTGTCTTTATTTTTCGTGTCTGTTTGTCTCTTTATTCCACCATCACGGCGAAACGGCTGGGTAGATCTCGACCAAACGTCATATTTAGAGTATACTCATCCCGGGGAACGTTTTGATATGCGTATGCCGGGCTGAGTGGCTCAGGCGGTTGAGGCGCTGGCCTTCTGGCCCCAACTTGGCAGGTTCGATCCTAGTTCAGTCCAGTGGTATTTGAAGGTGCTCAAATACGTCAACCTCGTGTCGGTAGCTTTACTGGCACATAAAAGAACTTCTGCGGGACAAAATCTCGGCACCTCGGCGTCTCCGAAAACCGTAAAAGTAGTTAGTGGGACGTAAAGCAAATAGCATAAATTATATGCATATGATTTAAGAATCTTTGAATAGACGGGGGGTTTATAGGAAAACCATAACAGTTGCCTTACGTTTTCTCTTATACTACTGATTTTTTGTCAAATCCGTTGACTGTATATGAAATATCTCTTAATTGTAAACAACTTTTGTTATGTTCATAATTTAGCTTACTCTTCAAATGACTGAGAAAGTTACTATTTTCTGCGAGTATCAAGCTCTGCAATGAGTGACCGACAGAGAATGAACCTACAGGTTACCATGGCAACGTCTCTACTTGCCAGAAGGGAAGTAACGTATTGCCGTTTTCGTCATCATTCCTGTAAACTCGTGGTTGTTCCTTGGGCAGAAAGTAAGAGAGGCGTCAATCGGCCATTTTGCGGGATAATGGCTGAATACCGTTGGAGGTTATAGCCATCCTCGAATAGTTTAAGTAATAACACCATTAGTCATCTTCTTATCTGTTTGCCTAAGAATCCCCGAGTCTAAATTTCTCCTCTGTTGCCGCTTCCTTATATCTGTAAATCATACCATCATAATTCATTGAGGGACATTTGATTTTTCATTACATCCACTTGTTGTTTACATATTTGTCCTATCCGGCTGCCTTCAGTTATAATACTATTTTCTATTAATGTCACCTTTCTTAACTGCATTTCTTTCTTCCTTAATTACTCCGTATGTATGCGTGTACTAATCCCGAAACCTGGACATTATTTTCTTTGAGAAAAAATTCTAAGCTATGCAAATGTTTAACTTTTGGCCCCGGAAAATATCGAAATATGGATGCAATTTTAATGACGGTGCAGACTTTCATTTAGGGATAATTGGTGACTAAACGGTAAGTCGTATCACAAAATAGAAAGCACAAGAGCGTTTCAATTTGAAGAGATCTAAAATTTTCGTCGTATGACTTTTTGTCGTATCTCTATCTCTTATACGTTAAATAGAGCTCTCGATTTCAAGTTAATTTTGTACTCTTTACACGCATGTGTTATCGTTTGGCACACTTATAGGAAGGATAGAATCGTGACATTCGTCCGGCAAATTGACACGATCAGTGCCCAACTGTTAGCCAAATTTTATGATTCTAGTTGTCACATGAGTATTAAAAAAATACAGTAGTATGTGAAAACTGTACCTAATTTCACCCTATTCAATGACTCTAATTCAATCTAACCCGCAAATATAGGAGATAAGAGAAAATGTCATAGGGTAAACCATATAGAACACTAAAAGAGGCGTCTGATGGTGAAGTCCGTTTGTAGATATAACGTATAGTTCGGCTCAATTCCTTTCCTCGCCGCTGGATGGGGGCTTCATTCATTCCATTCCTGAACCAGTCGAGTAACTGGAAACAGGCTGTGGATTTTCTTTTCAAAGCAGTAACTCTCGAAATAAAGGTCTGCACTTCTAGACGTGTCCATGCTCATCTGCATAAATAAAGTTGAAGGGGGTCTGCTGTCTGTAACTTCGTCTGTTTTGCCATTTTTCTCATATTTATCCGTTTTAGGTCAACTCAAGGCCGAATCAGTGGTTTTTATTTTTCGTGCCTGTTTGTTTGTTCCACCATCGCGGGGAAACGGCTGGATAGATCTCGACCAAACGTCATATTTAGAGTATACACATACCGGGGAACGTTTATATGCATATGAATTTAAGCGGGGGGGGTTTGTAGGAGAAACCAAACCAGTTTTCCTCCATTTTCTCTTATACTATAGATTTTCTGTAAAATCCCTGGACTGTATATGAAACGTCTCTTCATTATAAACAAATTTCGTTATGTTCATAATTTAGCTTACTCTTCAAATGACGGAGAAAGTTATTATTTCCTGCGGCTATTATGCTTTGCATTGAATGACCGACAGACCGACACGGTCCTACAGGTTACCATGGCAGCATCTCTGCTTACCAGTACGGAAGTAACGTATTGCCATTTTCGTCATCATTCCTGTAAACTCGTGGTTGTTCCTTGGATAGAAAGGAAGACAGACGTCAATCGGCCATTCTGCGGGATATTGGCGGAATATCGTTGGAGGTTATAACCGTCTTCGAGTAAATTAAGTAATAACACCATTAGTCATCTTCTTATCTGTTTATCTAAGAATCCCTGCGCTTAAATGTCTCCTCTATTATCGCTTTCTTATATCCGTAACCCATACCATCGTAATTTATTGAGGAACATTTGATTTTCCAATACATCCATTTGCTATTTACATATTTGTCCTATCCGGCTGTCCTCAGTTATTATTGTACCGGGCGGTACACCTCTACACCGTTTATTTAAAAGTTGCGCCAGTTGAAACTCCTCTTCTGGAGGAAGGTTGAACTTTATCTATTCTATTAATTCTCTACTTTCTCAGAAGATGTCTCCACGTGGAAAATTTTGAGTTTTTGAACTGTGTCACTTTTGATGTGTTTTTGTCTCGCTTGAAGTAAGAAGTGTGAACTTTCTCTTCTAGAGGACACTACTGAAGAATTACAATAGTGCAACCTAGTGCGAAATCAAAGAACTATTTTGTTGAAGAAATTTTTATTTCAAATGTTTGTTCCTTGCTAAATTTCTTTCTGTTATTGTTTAAGTTGGCTGTATACCCCTCTTTTTCCCCTTAGTTTGGATCTAGCCAATCCCGAATTTCTTTAATTAATTTTCCACCAATAATGTGTTTCTTTTTCCTCTATGTAGGGGTTTCTTTTCCCTAGCCAATAAAATTTTTTGTGGGAGGGTGTTTTATTTCCCCTAACGCCTAGAATCTTCCGCGAGAGGATATAAACTGCTGATTTTAGGGTCTCCAGGCCACTTCTGTTCCATCTTTCAGTGTATTAAGTACATAGCAGGAGGCGGGGAGCGCCTCTTTCCTCGGCGGCGGTCAACAATAAGGTAATGGCCGATTAATAAATTCTTTCTTTTCTTGCTCAGCAGTTTAACTTTCGGGGCGGGTTCTAAGCGTTCAACCATGTAACCTTTTCCTAAAATGTAAAAACAACTGGTATCTATTTTATTTTAAAACGACATATCGGGATAGAGAGTGCTTAACCCTCTCGAGCTCCCACTCACATCGTCTTAAGGTGAACTTATTTTCTCAACCAATTCTTCCGTAATGTAATGTAAATTGCTATTAAGTCACCTCTGTAGTATGGGATTAGCCCTTGTAATAACGGCCTAGTGCCAAAGTAGGTTTTAAAAAATCAAAGTGTATCAGGAGTGCGGTTAGCCTCCTCTCAAATTGTTATTTTAGAGGTCATGTAATCAACCTCCTTTTCATGTAATAGACCTCAGTAGGTTGGGTATTTTACCCCTGTGAATACGTCCTTAGAGGACAGCTTGAAGGTAGAGTTTGGTGTGGCTTTTGAGAGGCTTAAATTTTGAGAGCGGATCGCTCTTTTGAAATGGAGTGTCATATGCCTCGTGGAGGCTTTTCTGTGTAATTCGGAGCCAGGGGCTCCTAGGGATGAATGGGGCTTTCTGCCCCTCTGTTAAAACTTGTGTTTGTGGTAAAACTGAGCTGATCGCTGAAGTCAGGGCGTGAAGCCCAAAACCTGTAAATATTGTAACTCCCCTTGTTTTGCTACATTGTACCTGCCATGTCTGTTATTGCTTTGTTTTTGAAAAGGAAATATAACCTTGTTAAATTTTAAATTAATTTTACATGCACTATAATTTCGTAGCTTGAAACCCATTCACACCCGCACCTTCTTTTACGCATAACTACCGCTAAAACACGGTAACAAGTGGTAGCAGAGCGTGGTTGAATGGGTCTCAATTTAGCCCCTTTTGACGGCTAAACATTGCTTTGATTCGAACTCTAACAATTGTCTCAGTTGCTGGAATTTTTTGAGTTTTTCAAAATTGTTCTGTCATCATGCCCGGCCCTCGCGATGTTCTCCTCCTTAACTATTTGCGCAAAGAGGAGTTGATATACGAGTTAACTATCAGAAATGTGCAATCTGGAGGCACGGTTGCAATCGACACCAACAAGCTTAGAGAGTCCCTTGATTTGCCCATTTCCATCCCCAATTTGGGAGAGAAAGAAATTGATGATTCTCTTTCCACGATCGTCGAGAATATTACTGGGCTAGCATCTGTAGTCAGCTTTTTTGATGAAAACGATCCGTCTCCTAATCAAATTAAGCGTGTGCAAGGCAGGCTATATCACTTTTCAAATAGAGTTAATGATCTGTTGTCTCTAAAGGTGAATGACGTTCAGAGGAAGGACGCTAATACGCTCCTTGAAACTATTTCTGAATTGTCTAATAAGGTTACTCAATTGCTAACCGGCGAAGTTCCTCCCAAAACTGATCAACCCGCCACAGTGAACGTAGGTAGTGATGAAGAGCCTCCTCAGGGAGAAGTCAATAGGATAACCGTTGCTGCTCAAACTATCTCTGCCCCATCGAACAACGAATCTGAACGCCGTGCGTCATTGGGTAACATCCGCTCTGAATTAACTTCTTTGCCATTGAAACCTTTAACGACTATGTCACCTGGGTTCAGTAGCTTGCCTCATCCATTGGCAATGTTGCTTAGAGGTATCTCTAAGTTTTCCGTCAACACCACCAGTGATGTAATTTCATTTTTAAGATTTCTAGTGGAATTTCAGGATCATGCTCTTGTTTTTTCTCTTTCGCCATGTCAAATTTTGCAAATTATCTATCCGTATGCTATTGGTATTCTCTCTGATAAAATCGTAAGAGCCATTGCCGAGCAATCATCTATTGAGGATTTCCATGCCCATTTGCTAGCTAACTTCATCCCGGCTAGGGCCAGGTCCTCCCTGATTCAGAAGTACTATTACCGTGTACAGCGCTTGGATGAAAACTTGGCTGATTTCATACAAGATATCAAATTCTACACTAGGGTGTTTGCTCTGCACTTTCCTGAAGATCAGATTGTGCAGGCTATTGTAGAAGGTATTTCACCATCCTACAGGTCATATTTGTGTTTCGCGGCGTGTCCGCAAACCTTCTTTGAACTTGAAGCATTGGCCGTCTCAGCGGAAGGAGTTAGATACGCCGATTCTTTGCGTGTCGCGAAAGAACCCCCGCCTTCCTTTAGTAACACTCGGCCTCCACCTCGCCGACCAGTCAATCTCCGTAAATGTTATGCTTGCGGGTCGCCTGACCATCTGCGCAACAAGTGTCCACTGATCAAGCCAAGTGGGACTAGGAATGGAGCTGGTTCATCACAAGGCTGCTTTAAATGTGGGGCTTTCTCACATATCGCCAAGAATTGCCCAAACTCAAATAGCACCCCCTCCTGCTCTGGTGCAAATTCCACCCATGCCAATAATAAAAAGTGACTAGCGGCTTCGGCTGAGTCGACTAATTCTGCTTTCCAAGGCTCAGCCCCGGGCAAAAGGGTCGAGAATTCAGGGAATGAGCAATCTTCAAATTCTTTTTTTGAATGCCCCAGAGAGTGTCTTAGGATTGCGGCGGATACCCCCGCACCTGTTCCTTTTCTTAAGATTGAGTTAAATAACGAGCCTATAACAGCTCTCTTAGATTCAGGCAGTGTTTGTTCGATTATTTCGGCTGAATGGTATTCTAAATTGAAATCTGTTTGTAAACTACCTGACCATGTCTCAGCTCTTATTCAATATGTTTCGGCTAATTCATCTCCATTAGAAATTCTAGGTTCCTTACATGTCAAAATTCGTGTTTTTAAATTTACATGGAAAATCAAATTGTTTGTGGCCAAGCATTTGTCTTGCCCCATCATACTGGGAGCGGACTTCATGTCTCACACTGGTCTGGTGCTCGATCTTCAGAGTAAGTCGTGCACATTCAAATTTGCCTCTAATTGTAGAATTCCCTTGTTAAAGTGTAATTCTGTATCATGTTCATCTATTTCGCCTACCCAGGATGAGATGTTGTTAGACCTTAGACATCTACCTGAGGAGCAGGCTGATAGTATTCGGAAACTGTGTCAGTCGTTTCCCGAGGTGTTCTCTGATACTGTTGGTGTTACTGACCTTATTGAATACAAAATTGAGGTCACGGATTCGATTCCTGTTCGCTTTCCACCGTATAGGCTATCTCCACCTAAAATGAAGGCTCTGAAAGAAATCATCGATCAGATGTTGAAGGATGGTATTATTAGGCCCTCTAAGTCAGCGTATTCTTCGCCTATTTTTCTAGTCCCGAAACCCCAAGGAGGCTTCAGGCCTGTCATTGATTACAGGGCTCTCAATCGGAAGGTGGTGTTGCAATCTGTGCCCCTTCCCGACCTTCATTCTTGTTTTTCATGGTTTCGTAAGGCCAAGTTCTTCACCATCTTGGACTTAAATCAGGCCTATAATCAAATTCCCCTAGCCGAAGAGTCTAAACATCTTACAGCGTTTGCCACGGACTGGAATTTATATGAATACAACCGCGTGCCTTTCGGGCTCCCTAAGGGAGCAGCTGTGCTCACTAGGCTACTAGATAGGGTCTTTTCCGACATCAAATTTGAGTACTTATATCACTACTTAGATGATGTCGTCGTATTTTCAGAGACCTTTGAAGAACATCTAGATCATCTGCGAGAAGTTCTCGATCGCCTTCGTAAGGCTGGGTTAACTGTTAAGTTGTCCAAGGTTGCCTTTGCTAAGCCCTCTATGTCATTCCTAGGGCATATTGTGTCACCCGATGGAGTAGCAGTCGATCATTCTAGAACACAGGCCATCCGTGATTTTAAACCTCCCAAGGACATCAAAGGTATCGCCAGGTTCATTGGTATGGTGAATTTCTTCAGGAAGTTCATTCCTAACTTTGCTAATAGAGCGGCGCCCTTAAACCTTCTTCGTAGGAAAGGCATCAAATTCGAGTGGGGACCTTCTCAACAAGCCGCTTTCGAAGACCTTAAATTAGCTCTCTGTAATGCCCCTGTACTTGCTATGCCGGATTTCTCGAAGAAATTCATCGTCCAAACCGACGCGTCGTCGTCGGCGGTAGCTGCAGTCCTTCTTCAAGAGACTGAACTAGGGAGGCGCCCCATCGCCTATGCGTCTAGGACATTGTCAGCTCAAGAAGCAAAGTACTCCATATATGAGCTTGAAGGTTTGGCAGTCTTATTCGCCTTAGAAAAGTTCCGTCTCTATCTGGAACACGTCAAATTCGACTTGGAGACAGATAATCAAGCCTTAAGCTGGGTCTTAGGTAGGCCGCGTCGTACTGGTCGTATAGCCCGTTGGGCCATCCGTATTTCTGCCTTCCAATTCGATGTACGACATATCAGAGGTACTGAAAATGTTGTTGCTGATGGACTCAGCCGTATGTTTTCTAACGACGTCGAGACCCATGAACCTGTCGACAGTTCATCACCTTCCGAGTCCATACTATCTGAGGTTAATGCCATCCTAACAGATGCTCCCATGCTCTTTAGAGATATTGAGAAGTACCAACGTGAAGATCCGACGCTGGCTCCGATAATGGAAACCCTTTCTTCTGGGGAACATGTCGTCCCTTATGTTCTGAGGAATGGTGTTTTATGTTGCCCTTCGAGGCATGATAAGTTGATGAAGGTTGTCGTTCCAGCTGTTCTTGTACCTATGATCTTCAAATACTATCATGAGACCCCATTGGGGGGGCACCTGGGTATCTTTAAAACTCGTGAAAAGATTCGTGAAATGTTCATCTGGAAAGGTATGGACGGTGAAATCCGTGAACTTGTAAAAGCTTGTAAATCTTGTTTGCTTAGTAAACCCACCATGTCCACCAAGGTAGGCCTGTTGTCTTCGCATCAAGCGTCGCGCCCCATGGAACGCCTGTATATCGATTATGTAGGACCCTTCCCCCAGTCAAAGGGTAATGCTAACAAGTTCATCTTTGTGTGCGTAGATGGCTTTACTAGATTTTCTTGGTTATTTCCGACTAAGCTGGCTACCGCTCAGTCCACCATTACTTGCCTAAATTCTATTTTCGCTTCTTTTGGTCCGTGCCAATACATTGTATCTGATAATGCTAAGGCTTTTACATCTAATTTATTTCGTAAATTCTGTTTTGACTTGTCCATCTCTCATGTAACTACTTCCGCTTATTACCCTCAACCATCTCTGGCTGAACGGGTTAACCGTAATCTCAGGTCCGCACTTATTGCCTATCATCATGAAGATCATTCTAGGTGGGACACGTCCCTGCATTGGTTAGCTTTTGCTTTGAATTCGGCGGTCCATGAATCACACAAATTTACTCCAGCTTCTTTAATGTTCAAGTTTGTTCCCAACTCGCCGCTCTCTAACCTCTGGTCTCTGAATGACATTCTACCCGAGATAATAGATCCGGACAACATTAAAGATCTTTGGAAGAAGGCTAAAGCCAATCTTAAAGTGTCTCATGAAAAGGTTAGGGAAAGATATGATCGTGGACGGAGACCCACCCCTTTGAAGGTAGGCGACCAGGTTATGGTCAAAAATTTTGTTCCCGCGGGCAAGCTTGCCCCCAGATTTCATGGGCCTTGTATCATTCTCGATTTTCTTACGCCAGTTACCTTATTGCTAAGTAATCCAGCCACCGAGAGGATATTTAGAGTTCACCTGTCCCAGGTGAAACCGGTGTAATTTCTGTGTTAACTTGCTTCATATTATTTTGAAAGGATATGAAGGTTATATTTTTTTGAGTTTCACTTTTAAGGCATTCTGCCCCTTCTGTAATATTTTGGTTTTAGATGTAAGCCTTGTGTAAAACCTGCCCCGACCCGTTAAACTGCCATCCTGTGCTTGCCACGGCCATTACCACGCTCCCGTCTCCTGCTCCACCTTACACTGTGGCTTCATAATAGTAAATGCCATGGATATCTACACGCCGCTGGCCCCTCAACCTCTCCACCAAGCCTGTACCCTCAAAGAAGATGATAGTCCAACACAATTCTGCCGCCTAGCTTTAATGTTTCAGCGCCCCCGCAGCCGCGCAGCGCCGTGCGGCGACTGGGGAGGGGGATGGGCCCCCTCCTCTCCAGCGAGGACGACATGTGCACGGCGAGCCGGAACTCTCCTCCCGGCCAAGGCTGATGTGCGGCGCACGACCTGCTACATGCCCGCAGCCTGTATCTGTTCACCGCGGGCGCGGCGTACTTCAACTCCTCTGCTCCCCTCATAGTGCGGGCGAGCGGTATCTCAGGGTACTTGAGGGGTCCGAGCGGCCTCCGTTGGACGCAAGCTGCAACGGCCGGTCTGGCCATCCGACTCAATCTACATCAACTACATGGACAGTCACCATAAGCAATAACTACACTTGGGAATTCAACAACAATAATTGGTGGACATTGCCAAATTTTTCATCACTTTCAAGTATTAAAAGTTTATCTTCAGAAATTCAAATTCTACAAACATAAAGACTTTCATTCACCTGCAACAACAATATTTTGAAACTGAATTAAGAAATCTTGTAAATGCTTCTGCTATCTATCTTCGTATCAACATCATTACTTGGACTTTGTTTCAAACTGATTTCATGTGTCACCCCTGGAGGAACTTTTGGGGGGGGAGGTCTGTACCGGGCGGTACACCTCTACACCGTTTATTTAAAAGTTGCGCCAGTTGAAACTCCTCTTCTGGAGGAAGGTTGAACTTTATCTATTCTATTAATTCTCTACTTTCTCAGAAGATGTCTCCACGTGGAAAATTTTGAGTTTTTGAACTGTGTCACTTTTGATGTGTTTTTGTCTCGCTTGAAGTAAGAAGTGTGAACTTTCTCTTCTAGAGGACACTACTGAAGAATTACAATAGTGCAACCTAGTGCGAAATCAAAGAACTATTTTGTTGAAGAAATTTTTATTTCAAATGTTTGTTCCTTGCTAAATTTCTTTCTGTTATTGTTTAAGTTGGCTGTATACCCCTCTTTTTCCCCTTAGTTTGGATCTAGCCAATCCCGAATTTCTTTAATTAATTTTCCACCAATAATGTGTTTCTTTTTCCTCTATGTAGGGGTTTCTTTTCCCTAGCCAATAAATTTTTTTGTGGGAGGGTGTTTTATTTCCCCTAACGCCTAGAATCTTCCGCGAGAGGATATAAACTGCTGATTTTAGGGTCTCCAGGCCACTTCTGTTCCATCTTTCAGTGTATTAAGTACATAGCAGGAGGCGGGGAGCGCCTCTTTCCTCGGCGGCGGTCAACAATAAGGTAATGGCCGATTAATAAATTCTTTCTTTTCTTGCTCAGCAGTTTAACTTTCGGGGCGGGTTCTAAGCGTTCAACCATGTAACCTTTTCCTAAAATGTAAAAACAACTGGTATCTATTTTATTTTAAAACGACATATCGGGATAGAGAGTGCTTAACCCTCTCGAGCTCCCACTCACATCGTCTTAAGGTGAACTTATTTTCTCAACCAATTCTTCCGTAATGTAATGTAAATTGCTATTAAGTCACCTCTGTAGTATGGGATTAGCCCTTGTAATAACGGCCTAGTGCCAAAGTAGGTTTTAAAAAATCAAAGTGTATCAGGAGTGCGGTTAGCCTCCTCTCAAATTGTTATTTTAGAGGTCATGTAATCAACCTCCTTTTCATGTAATAGACCTCAGTAGGTTGGGTATTTTACCCCTGTGAATACGTCCTTAGAGGACAGCTTGAAGGTAGAGTTTGGTGTGGCCTTTGAGAGGCTTAAATTTTGAGAGCGGATCGCTCTTTTGAAATGGAGTGTCATATGCCTCGTGGAGGCTTTTCTGTGTAATTCGGAGCCAGGGGCTCCTAGGGATGAATGGGGCTTTCTGCCCCTCTGTTAAAACTTGTGTTTGTGGTAAAACTGAGCTGATCGCTGAAGTCAGGGCGTGAAGCCCAAAACCTGTAAATATTGTAACTCCCCTTGTTTTGCTACATTGTACCTGCCATGTCTGTTATTGCTTTGTTTTTGAAAAGGAAATATAACCTTGTTAAATTTTAAATTAATTTTACATGCACTATAATTTCGTAGCTTGAAACCCATTCACACCCGCACCTTCTTTTACGCATAACTACCGCTAAAACACGGTAACAATTATAATCCTACTTTTTATTCATTTCAAATTTCTCAACTGCATTAGTTTCTTTTTTAACTACTCTGTATGTATGCGAGTGCTAATCGCAAAACCTGGACACAGTTTTCTTTGAGGAAAAATTTCAAGCTATGCAATGTATAAAATTTGGCCCCGGAAAATATCGAAATATAGATGCAGTTTTAATGACGCTGCAGACCTTCTTTTCAGGATAATCGGTGGCTATATAGTGAGTCGTATCACAAAACATAAAGCGCAATCCCCTTTCAGTTTGGAAAGATGAACAACTTTGGTTCTATGAATTATTGTCGTGTCTCGATTGTTGATACGTTATTAGATGGCGCTGCATTTCTCGGTTATAATCAAATCTTTCGAACTCGACTGTGACTTGCATTACTAAAAAGGGCCTGCCTTTATAATAAAACTCTTCATATTTATTGTGAACGGCAGTTGCCAGGTGAGCCTGCCGTTATAGTAGAAATTCCCGAACTCGATTGTGATTGGCAGTAGGAAATGTGGCCTGCAATTATCCTCAAAACTTCCCCAATGCCTACCTTACATCTGAAACAATATATTCCGCCCTCCTTGTTTTGTTTCTAGGATAACGCTAAGAGGCATGCAATTCAATATAATCTTATTCACTGACTTTACAGTAATTTACTGAGAAATCCGTATACAATGTAGAAAACCGCAGCGAAGCACGGGTACATTTTCTAATATATACTAGCTGAAGTACCCGTGCTTCGCTACGGGATTCTCAGAAAGACTGACTTGGTGGTTTTCCTAACTGCATTCAACATAGGTCATTACAAAAATGTCAGTAGGAATGTAGCGATTGAAAGCAATGTTATCATATAAAATACTCAATCAAACGAAAAACCGCAGACTTTCTCACTTTCAACGAACAGTACTACGGTGCCGATCTAACAGTCCAACGTTCCAGAGCTGGAATAACCAGGTCGCAGACTGCCGTGAACACTCCTCTGTCATTTTTCCGTTAAATATGCACACTACTCATTCCAATCAGTGGCTCAGAGTGGGGATTGTATAGCTCGAATATTATGATGAACCAGTGTGTTACGTACCACATATATTAGAAAATGTATGAACCAGAGGAATGGCATGCTAAAGAAGAAAGTTATCTTACACCCCAGCTACTTCCCGCCAATATACAGGCAGGCTGTTATAGTCGGTACGACCAAGCGAGTTGGCCGTGTGGTTAGGGGCGCGCAGCTGTGAGCTTGCATCCGGGAGATAGTGGATTCGAACCCCACTGCCGGCAACCCTGAAGATGGTATTCGGGAGATAGTGGGTTGTAGCCCCACTGTCGGCAGACCTTACGATGGTTTTCCGTGGTTTCCCATTTTCACACCAGGCAAATGCCGGGACTGTACCTTAATTAAAGCTACGGCCGCTTCCTTCCACTTCCTAGACCTTTCCTATCCCATCGTCGCCATAAGACATATCTGCGTCGGTGCGACGTTAAGCAAAAAAAATGGTATTCCGTTGTTTCCCATTTTTACACCAGTCACACCAGGCTGTACCTTAAAGCCAAGGCCGCTTCCTTCACACCACTGTTCATTTCCTATCCCATCGTCGCCATAAGACATACCTGTGTCGGTGCGGCGTCAAGCAAATTTAAAAAAACCTCAGTACGCTGCAGTAATCCTATCTATCGGGGTTGAGAGGAAACAGAAGACAAAAAGCACATCACAATAAACAATGGTCAATGTAATTTTATTGTTGATACAGTTTATGAGCTTTCTATATTGCAGGCCTTCACTTTAGTTTTCTTTCGACTCTGTGATATTAGGGTGTCTTACAAAAAGTATTTATATCGTAGACTGTAATTCCTTATTCTCAGACTTTACACATACCGATTTTCACTAAATTCTGTTCACCCATTTTCTCGTGACTCGGCGCCGATATGGACATGGTAACAAAAATCCAAATTCATGAATATCTCCGATTATATGCGGTACGGTAACAATGTATAAGACATGAGTGATCGGAAATTTAATAACTTCTTACATAACTACTACTAACTTACGACATAACTAAAGTTATGTTAGTTATGTTGTATTTATCGATACGACCACTAATAACATAAATAACTTATTTGAGAATTACATTTCAGACCTTCCCCTAAACTACCATTTCACTCAGCGTGAATAAAATAATTTGTAGCCTAGATTTCAGTGGTTCATCACCCTACATTACATACTGATTTTCATTAAATTCTCTTCAGCCGTTTTCTATTGATGCGTGTACAATCATACAGATAGACAGACAGACAGATATTACGGGGGGGAAAAATGCATGTCGTTGTTACTGTGGACATGGCCGATACAGAAACACCATTATTCTCAAATTCTGAGTAATGTACCGACAAAACTCTTATTTTATATATATAGATTTATCGATACGACCAATAATAACATAAATAACTTATTTGAGAATTACATTTCAGGCCTTCCCCTAAACTACCATTTCACTCAGCGTGAATAAAATAAGTTATAGCAGAGCTTGTAGTGGTTCATCACCCGACATTACATACCGATTTTCATTAAATTCTCTTCAGCCGTTTTCTATTGATGCGTGTACAATCATACATACATACATACATACATACATACATACATACATACAGGCAGAGAGGCAGACAGACAGACAGATAGACAGACAGAAATTATGGAAAAGTAAAAAATGCATTTCCTTGTTACTGTGGACATGGCAGATACAGAAATACATCCTTTTTAAATTCTGAGCAATGTACAGACAAAACTCTTATTTTATAACACGGTAAGGGTGTATTCTGCCCGAGGGCAGGTCCAAACCTCCGCAGAGGTGTGCCTTTCCGCTCCGCCATTCCCTTACCCCCACCGCCCATCCAAATCTTGACCACGCCCCATGTTGCTTAACTCCGAAGATCGCACGGGATCCGGTGTTTCAACACGGCTACGGCCGTTGGCATAGTAACACGGAAATGCACTTTTTAATGTTCCGTAATTTCTGTCTGTCTATCTATCTGTCTGTATGTACATGCATCACGAGAAAACGGCTGAATAGAATTTAATGACAATCGGTATGTAAAGTCCGGGAATAAGTCGCTACAATCTAGATCATAAATAATCATATTCACACTGAGAAAAATGGTAGTTTAGGGGAAGGCCTAAAATTTAATTCTCAAATATTTGTGGTATGAGTGGTCCTATCAACAATTACTACATAATTAACGTTATATGGTATTAAATTTCTGATCTGTTATGTCTTATACATTTTTACCATACCGGCTATGATAACAGAGATATTTATGAATTTGGATTTTTGTTGCTAGGTTCATATCAGCACCGAGTCACGAGAAAATGGGTAAAGAAAATTTAATGAAAATCGGTATGTACAGTCGTAGAATAAGGAACTACAGTCTACGCTATAAATAATTTCATAACATGTCCTAATATCACAGAGTCGAAAGAAAACTAAATGTGAAGTCCTACAATACAGAAAACGCTTTAACAGTGATCAACAATAACATTACATTGACCATTGTTTGTTGTGATGTGCTTTGTGTCTCTGTTACAACTCCTCTCCTATAGATGCCGTATACCGAGGTTTTTTTTTATTTGCTCTACGTCGCACAGACACAGATAGGTATTATGGTGACGATGGGATAAGAAAGGGCTAGGAGTGTAGAGGAAGCGGCCCTGGTCTTAATTACAGTACAGCCTAGTCTGAAAATGTGGGCCACGGAACACCATCTTCAGGGCTGTCGACAGTGGGGTTCGAACCCACTTCCTCACAGCTGCGCACCCCTAACCACACGGCCAGCTCGCCCGGTCGTGCCGAGTTTAACAGCCTGCCTGAATATTGGCGGGAAGTAGCTGGGGAGTTAGATAACTTCCTTCTTTAGCATGCCATTCCTCTGGTTCATAAATTTTCTGATACTACTGGTACGTAACACACTGGTTCATCATAGCATTCGAGCTATTCAATCCCTACTCTGAAGTACTGATTGGAATGAGCAGTGTGCATATTTAACGGAATAATGGCTGAGCAGTGCTAACGGCTGTTGTGGCCTGGTCATTCTAGCACTGGAACTTTGGACTGTTAGATCGGCACCGTAGTACTGTTCGTTAAAACTGAGGAAATGTGTGATTTTTCATTTGATTATTTTATACGATAACATTGCTTTATTCGCTACATTCCTACTGACGTTTTTATAATGGCCTAAGTTAACTTCAGTTAGGAAAACCACAAAGACAGTCTTTCTGAGAATCCCGTAGCGATGCACGGGTACATCAGCTAGTATATAATAAAGAGAGAGTGCGAATTTTGTGTGGTAATCTCAGAAACTACCGGACTGATTCTAAAAATTATTTCACTAATAGAAAGATACATTATCTCCGGGTGCTATAGGCAATATTTTATATTTTAAATATAAGTTTCCACCGACTCCCAAAGGCGTTTAAGGGGTGTGGAAGGAAAGAGGGCCCTTTGGCACATTAATATAGGTGAAATATTCAATTTAACGTACAAGAACAAGACAAAGCTCATTTTAAGCCTCACAACGACTACAACAAAACTCGGTTAGGCCCTACGGGCCCCAAAACTCATGTTTTAAGGGCCTAAAACCAACTTTCTTGAAGATATTGGCATCACACTACCCCGCTGTAGGAAATGGATGAAGGAATGACCAGCAGTAACCATGGCAACATCAGCTCAAGAATTCTGCAGTAGAATACAGGCCTGGTGTTCGAAGTAGGCATGTGTGTAAATGTAGGCTGGGCCAAGGAGAGATTCTGCTTCACATATGACTGTCTCGAAGAAAGCACTGTGGGGGTTAGCCACCCCTAGGGATTGTGGTCCGTTGGGGTGGCATATATAAAAATAATCGAAAAAGTGTCGAAACCATAGGTTTCGGGGTCGCTGAGATGAACCGTGACACTCCGCATGTCGTTTAAGTCTAAGTTCAGTCCCCATCGGCATGGAAGTGTAAAGGGCTGAAAATAGTCCAAAATGGCCCAGTTTATGGATTTATGAGTGAACACCCCTCTGAGCGCGAATAGAAAGGGGATGAAGTACAAAAGATAGAAAACGAACAATATTAAAGTAGAATCCATAGTTTTCGGCGTCGCTGATATGAATATTGACACTCCAGATGTCGTTTAAGTCCAAGTTCACCCGCATCGGCACGGGAGTGAGAAGGGGTCAAAAAGAAAATATCCAAAATAACCGAGATTATTGATGAATGTATGTTCCAGCATAGCTTTCAAACAAACTAACAATGACTGTGTGGACACGATACCCCTAACAACGTGACTCTCTGGATGCCGTTTAAGTCATACTTCATGCCCAGTCGAATGGAGGTTGAGAAGGGATGAAAAGAAAAGAATGTTCAAATTGACCGATATTATGGATGTATGTGTTATATTCCAGAATACCTCGCAACTAAAATTGGTGCACACATGACTATACTACGTGTAAAAAAATTACGTCGGGGTAAGACACCCCTGGGCCGATGACCTTAGATGTTACGCCCCTTTAAACAACAAGTATCATCAAGCATCATCAAGACACCCCCATTGCCTTTGGCGGAGGGGATGATACTGAAAAATAATCGAAAATGACGAATATTAATGTGGAAACCATAGTTTTCAGGGTCGCTTACATGAACACTGACACTCCAAATGCCTTTAAGTTAAATATCATACCCCATCACAGTTCTCAACCAAACTCGACAGATATTTGCTTTACGTCGCACCGACACAGGTAGGTTTTATGGCGAGGATGGGATAGGAAAGCCTAGAAATGGAAAGGAAGTGGCCGTGGCCTTAATTAAGGTACAACCACAGCATTTGCCTGATGTGAAAATGGGAAACCACGGAAAACCATCTTCAGGGCCGCCGACAGTGGGATTCGAACCCACTATCTATCGGATGCATGCTGAAAGCTGCGCGCTCCTAACTGCACGGCCAACTCGCCCAGTCAACCAAACTCGGTATGGATATGAGTTACTACCTCGAAAAGATACAGTAGGTGTCAGACATCTCTGGGGGAGGGGGTGACATGTAAAATAATCGAAAACAGCCGGTTTAGTGCCGTATCCATAGTTTTCGGTGTCACTGAGATGAATAGTGACACTCCAGATGTCGTTTTAAGTCCAAGTTCAGCACCCATCGGCATGGTGATTTAGAAGGGGTGATAAAGAAAATGTCCAAATTCACCGAGTTTAATGTTGTTTACACAGTTTCCGGTGTCGCTCGTCTGAATAATGACAATCCCAGTGACAATGTACATCATATCTATAATGCGACGCGTAAATACATTACGTTATAACTTATTGTGATTATTGTTTGAAAGGATCAGCTACTTCCCAGACAATCTGGGCTGCCACAAGGAAATACTTTAAGGCAAAACAAAATAATTTCAAGCTAAAACGTAAAACTCTTGAACTATGTAAATTAAAAGTAAACAAACGGAAAACGAAAGTAATGGTAGTACGGAAAAATATGGAAGAAATTAAAACCAATATAAAAATTGATGACGTCAGAATTGATCAGGTGAAACAATTCTGTTATTCTGGATGTAAAGAGAAGAATAGCACTGGCAAAGCAGGCATTCATGAGCAAGAAAAAAACATTTTAACCAGCACACACACGAATATAGATGTCAGAAAATCCTTTGCAAAATCATTTGTATGGAGTACACTTCAGTATGGAAGTGAGAGTTGGACTCAGGGTAAATTAGGAAGGAATCGACTTGAAGCTCCTGAAATGTGGATATGGCGGGAAATTCCCAGAACGAGCTGGACGGAAAGGGAAACCAACCTGAAAGTCTTAAGGGAAGTTAAAGAAGAGAGGAGATTTTTAAACGAAATGGAAAACAGGAAATTAAAATGTATTGGACATGTCATCAGATACAATACTTTCATCGCTAACATACTTGAAGGGAAAGTGCTAGGAAGGAAAGTGAGAGGAAGACCTAGGATGAAGTATTTGGACGACATCAAGAAGAGGTTAGGTTGTGCCAACTACATGGAACTGAAACGAACAGCCAATGAAAGAAAAGAGTGGTTGCATCGACAATTAATCAACTACTTCTTTAGAATATTGATTGAATGAATATGTCTAACTTTACAAATTTACAAAAGACTTCATAAACTATCAAGCAACGTCGCAATTAAGGGAACTTAAAACACTTGAAACATGTAATACAAATCTTACAAGTAGGCCTAAAGGGTGCGAAAGAGAAAATTACCCAAATTGTAGATGTACGTGTGCACAGTATCTTCCAGAATAGCTCTGAAGCAAACTTCGTACAAGTACGAATTACTATCTTGAAAAGTTACTGGAGTAGTAAAACTCCTTCTAGTAAACCTAGGGGAGGGAATGGCGTACAAGAATAATCGAAAACGGCCAATATTAGCGTCCATTCCTTAGTTTCCGCGGTCTCTGAGTTGTATTTTGGCAGTTTGGATGCCGTTTAAGTACCAGTTCAGCTGCGTAGGCATGGAGAAATGTGGTGATGAAGAAAATATCCAAACTTACCGAAATTAGTTTGATTAATGAGAAAAAAATAATCTATATGACTTGAAATTAAACACATAACAATAAATTCTTAACTACAAAATATTTCTTTAATCAGTCATCGTCACAATGACGGAATCTACAAAAATTCTCTTCACACATGATTAAAATGCGCCACTGCCGGTTTCACATCAACAAGAGTAAATAACCGAGGGGTAAGGAGAATTACGCACAACTTCGGACCAGGAAGTGCACCATTCATTAAACTCTGTGATCGTCCTCATTCTGTCTTCACTTTGCTCAGATTTATCATACTTCACGTTCCCGCCAAGTGCTTTTGTAGAAGAATATAAGTTTAACATGCCGCAGAACGTTTGAATACACTCACGTAACTTCGCATAAATTTATGAAGGAATCATGAATCGGTTACCAAATCCCATGCGAAGGACGGGTACACATGCTAGTCACTATCTATACTAAAATATAAAAATGAAATGGTGTGTGTCTGTGTGCTGTGTGTTACTCAATCTTTGGATTTTCGGTTCACGGAAGGCATCCTACTTTTCTCATCTGAGTGTTCACTTAGGAAACCTCCAGAGAGTTTACTTCAATGAAAACAATGTGCATGAATTTTACAAAATACAAAAGATACAACGTTAACTGCATTTTTTAAGATATGCGCAGACGATGAATTTGCGTGGATCCTACTTTACAATTACTTCACATGGAATGCTTCGAGAAAAGAGTTCCAATGTCGCCGTATCGGGACACCAGTGTACAATAAACCAGATGTAAAGTATTCCGATGCACTGGGCCGTGTGTACACAGTGCACCCTGCATACTTCGAGTGCTACTGTTTACGTCTGTTACGTCACGGTGTAAGCGGCCCTACTTCCTTTGAAGACTTGAGGACTGTTCAAAACCACACCTACAATACATACAGAGAAGCGTGTGAAGCCGTTGGCTTGCTCGAAAGTGACGACCACTGGGAATCAACAATGCGTGAAGCTGTTCTGACTCGCTCTCCTCAACGGATCAGACATCTATTTGCAACCCTGGTGAGCACCTGTGGGCTGTCAAATCCCTTACAACTGTGGGAAACTTTTAAAGACATGGCCGAGGACATATTGATTCGCTTTCGTAAAGAAGGTCCAGATCACTCTTTCAATGAGGCCATTTACAATGAAGCCTTATTGGCTGTTGAAGCCTTGATTTCAACTATGTGTGGCAGAGATTCGAGTTCATTCGGTCTTCCCGCGCCTCGACGAAAAGGCAATCTCAACAGAGAGGTTCTCAAAGAAATGGCTTACAATATTCCTGAGCTCCAAGACAACATCCAAGGAAATCTACTTAAGAGTTTACCTGAACAATGTGAAGCGTTCAATATCGCAACTCGCAGAGTTGCTCCAAACAAAAAAGTACCATAGTTTTCTTGGATGCCCAAGGTGGAACAGGAAAGACATTTCTTCTGAATCTTTTGTTGGCACAAGTTAGAAAAAAGAAGCCAAATCGCTCTTGCTGTTGCGTCCTCGGGCATTGCGTCTTCGCTTCTCGTGGTGGTAGGACAGCGCACTCAGCGTTCAAACTGCCGCTAAACTTGAATTCTGGTGAAACCGTTGCCTGCAATGTACCGAAAAATTCGGATCATGGAGAATTTCTTCGACGCTGTAGACTTTTAGTATGGGACGAACGCACCATGTCACACAAACCTGGCCTGGAAGCACTAGACTTAACACTTAGAAAGATTTGATGGGAAGTTTGGTTGTTTTGTTAGTTGGGAATTTCAGACAAACACTTCCAGTAATTCCTCGAGGGACACCTGCAGAAAAAATAAGTCCTTGCATCAAAAAATCTGTTTTATGGAGTTTTGTCGAGAAAAAGCTTTTAACACAGAATATGATAGTGCTTCTTCACAACGATCATGATGCTGAACTGTTTTCTTCTAATTTGTTAAACATTGGAAATGGTCAGTTACCAGCTGATTGTCAACAACGAATCGAGTTTCCTCCAAACTTTGCCAGTATGGTTGCTTCTTCGGAGAAACTAATAGCAAGGGTATTACCATCAGTTGCCGACAACTATTCGTCTGGTGAATGGCTGTGTAAAACAGCCATACTTGCTCCTAAGAATGATACTGTAAATGCCATAAACAGTGAGATATTAACGGCTATTCCTGGCGAAGCAACAGATTATCCGTCTATTGATACTGTTTTGGAAGAAGATGAAGCAGTTCTGTATCCAGTAGAATTTCTAAACCCTTTAGAGCTTCCAGGTGTCCCTCCCTACAAACTTCAATTGAAAGTGGGAGTACCTATAACGTTGCTGAGAAATTTGGAATCTCCCTGACTCTGCAATGGTACCAGACTCATAGTGAAAAGTGTGAAACAAAGCGTCGTAGAAACCGTCATTCTCACTGGATGTGCAAAAGAATATACGGTTTTCATCCCGAAGATTCCTATCATCCCAACCAACTTACCGTTCACCTTTAAACGACTGCAGTTTCTACTTACTGTAAGCTGGCCTTTGCAATGACCATCAACAAAGCACAAGGCCACACTCTTCAAGTCGCCGGTTTGCATTTACAACATCAATGTTTTTAGTTAGAAAAAAAAGGCCAAATCGCTCTTGCTGTTGCGTCCTCGGGCATTGCGTCTTCGCTTCTCGAAGGTGGTAGGACAGCGCACTCAGCGTTCAAACTGCCGCTAAACTTGAATTCTGGTGAAACCGTTGCCTGCAATGTACCGAAAAATTCGGATCGTGGAGAAGTTCTTCGACGCTGTAGACTTTTAGTATGGAACGAACGCACCATGTCACACAAACGTGGTCTGGAAGCACTAGACTTAACACTTAGAGATGTCAGAAACAATCAAGATTTGATGGGAGGTTTGGTTGTTTTGTTAGCTGGGAATTTCAGACAAACACTTACAGTAATTCCTCGAGGGACGCAGAAGAAATAAGTGCTTGCATCAAAAAATCTGTTTTATGGAGTTTTGTCGAGAAAAAGCACTTAACACACTTTACGTGGCATGTTCACGAGTATCGAGCAGCGAGAATTTGTATATATACACGCCAGAAAACAAAACTGTAAATAGTGTTTACAAAAAAGTTTTGTAAAGTCATCACAGACTCTAGGTAAGATAAAATGTAAATATCACTTTGTAAATATGTACATACATGGTCTCTATGTTTGCCGGCCTCCCCGTGCCAAGACTAAATAGCCATTTAATTCGAATTCATTACATGGTGAACTCACAGGCAATCACATACACATTACAATTATTTTTAATCCAATCAGCTTTTTATTTTACTCTTCAATATTATTTTAACTAACACCTTCACATTGTAATTTATTTATGTACGTCATATAGTTATAAATAAATCGAAATATGAAGTAAAAAATTGATAGGGAATCTGCCACTTGGGCGACCGCTCTAAATGCAGATCATTGATTGATTGATTGATTGATTGATTGATTGATTGATTGATTGATTGATTGATTGATTGATTGATTGATTGATTGATTGATTGATTGATTGATTGATTGATTGATTGATTGATTGATTGATTGATTGATTGATTGATTGATTGATTGATTGATTGATTGATTGATTGATTGATTGATTGATTGATTGATTGATTGATTGATTGATTGATTGATTGATTGATTGATTGATTGATTGATTGATTGATTGATTGATTGATTGATTGATTGATTGATTGATTGATTGATTGATTGATTGATTGATTGATTGATTGATTGATTGATTGATTGATTGATTGATTGATTGATTGATTGATTGATTGATTGATTGATTGATTGATTGATTGATTGATTGATTGATTGATTGATTGATTGATTGATTGATTGATTGATTGATTGATTGATTGATTGATTTAGTCGCGACTACATTATAGCAGAGCGAAAGTGCGATATCCTTTCAGCCACTCATATGGTGGTAACACGAAGAAAGTATCCACATATTTTACAATATCAACTTATAAGCTAGTCTCCCAAGTGATCATGGGAACATGTCACATACAGGTGGACGTGGCACATCTCAAAAGTCAATCGCAAGTTAAGCGTAGGCACAGTTCTCTGCGAAATGTAAAGAAATTCACCTTGTTCTCTGGCACGGAAAAAGCCTAAAAGCTTATTATCATGTCTACGATTATAGGCCGTGGAATCATCAATGTAAAGAGTGGAAAGTTTAACAATATGCGCACACGGCCTCAATAAGCTTTTCCTCCATGATTTATAGAAGTGAGACACTGCAATTCACACACGAAACTCGCAGGAAATAGTGGTATGAAGACTGCGGTCCGCAGGGTCACGTAGGTCTGGACCTGCGTCACGTCACGCTACGATTCGAACAGGGCTGTTTTACTCATTTCAGGAGGCTAAAATACTCTGCTGTGGCTCACCGGCTTTTCTTGTGTCATCCTGCACTTCATTTTGGGATCAAGTTAACACTTTGCCTCGCAAAGGAGATAGTCCATCATGTTTAGGACGCCGACATCACTAATCATTTTTCATGGAAAAATGATGTCCGACTCGTTAGCTGAACGGTCAGCATACTGGCCTTCGGTTCAGAGGGTCCCGGGTTCGATTCCCGGCCGGGTCGGGGATTATAACCTTAATTGGTTAATTCCAATGGCTCGGGGGCTGGGTGTATGTGTTGTCTTCATCATCATTTCATCCTCATCACGACACGCAGGTCGCCTACGGGAGTCAAATAGAAAGACCTGCACCTGGCAAGCCGAACCCGTCCTGGGATATCCCGGCACTAAAAGCCATACGACATTTCATGGAAAAATGATAGCCAAACTGTATCGAGATACCGATTTTAACCCTTCGTGAGACACGTGTCATTGAATAGGAGTTTGTTGTCCCATATCCCAGAGTGATTCCAAATAGGTTAACTAAAACTCATCAACGTTAACGTCGTACTCTTTCTTCCTACAGATGCAACAACTTTATTAATAAAACATTTGGCTTTTATTTTTCATGAAGTACGAAGGAATATATGAATACCTAACACTCGCTCCACGATATGATTTGACATTTCTGGTTCGAATCCTGTAACTAACAGCGAGTACCACAAGTGCTGGCTTATAGAAATACTGGTTTGAAACTTTATTTCATGTCGTGACACAACATCCAACATTCAAAAATTTAAATCTTCGTTAACAGACTCCAGAAACACAGTGTGGTCTTTCGCATGCGAGAATTTATCCCAACTAAATGTCATTGTATAGAAGAGATGTATACAAGTAGAGGTGAAAAACACAGAATGCTCTTTGGAACCGGAGTGAACAAGTGTTAATCTATGTTATTCGGAAGGTTCTGTAAAATGTTGACATATAACTTGTATATAATTAAATCCCAAAACTCTATTTCAGAATTATCAAAATCATATATGACCCAAATCCATACAATTTTGGTGTTTAATCATGAATTATGAATGTAAAAACTAGAGCAGGTGACGCGAGCGAACTTCGTGACATGATAATGGCAGACCTGTGTTTTTGAAGATCAACTAAGTTTTTGAACGCAATTAGATATGAAAGGAATAATTGGTATGCTGTACAGTAAAATCATAATGTGGGTTACAATGTTTCAAACGCTTCGACAATTTAAGACGGCCGCGCCGAGTAGACAACAATGAATGTCTGGTTGAAACGATGTTTCTAAATTAGAATTACGAGAAGGGGAATTGGATTGTGCTCATGTTAATTGCAATGTGAAGATTTTATTGAATTATGTATATGTCATGAAGAAAGATTTTGTGTATACGAGTTATATATTATAACAAGGGAAAAGGACACATGCTCTACCTAGGTATTGTGTGACACATTAAATGTTAATTTTAAGAGAGAAATTATACGTTGTACCTTATGCGGTGTTATAGTACAAGACTTCGATTAAGATGTATATGTTGTTTGTAACAATGTGTGTGGGTGTACTATTAAGTTATATTCTTAAGGCAAGTATCAATCTGGTATTTCACTGGAGGTGTGATAAAAGATGTCTTGAGATGTGCCTAATCTTAAGCTTTGAGTTTCAGGTAATGGATGGCATGGACAATGGAACAAATGGAGAATTACCGATAGCTGATATGACTAACTAAAAGCAGCATAAGGTGTGGGATCTTTGGTTATCATAGCTAAGTAGCCCAACCCCAACCATGTAAGGGCCGAAATCTACTAACGTGAAGTACTCTTTATTCCTCATTTTTGTGCAGATATTGTTCGCTTGTGTAGAGATTCCTTTTATAGTAACTTATTCAGTGTTAATGTAAATAGTTCATTAATCAGACAACTTAGACACCATGACTAGTTTGAAGGCAGCGCAGAATCATCAGCCAACTACGGTACATTTAACAGGATTTATTTTTGGCAGTTTCATCATTTATTGACCGATGTGATAATTTTTTGATGCGTTATTTTGAAATGTTTGCATCTGAGAAGAGAGAATATTAGTGTGTTTTTGTGCAATAAGAGGATAGAATATCTCTGATATGACCTCACGCTGAAGTAATTTAAATGTCTATGATCAGGTGCATCATATATGTACGTGGATCAAATAATTAGGCATCATCAAATGTTGTCAGGCTTCCTGGATGAATGGTTAGCATGCTGGCCTTTGATCACACGGATCCCGGGTTCGATTCCCGACAGGGTCTGGAATGTTAACCATAATTGGTTAATTCCCCTGGCACGGGGACTGAGTGTATGTGTCTTCTTCATCATCCTCACGACGCTCAGGTCGCCTGCGGGCGTCAAATCGAAAGACCAGCACCAGACCTCTCCGGAGGCCCCACTTCATTATATTATTATAATCAAATGTTACCGGAGATAGTAAAGGCGGGATCTACATATACCATGAGAGACGGTAATTTTATAAGTGATTGTGTTACAGTATAATATGTGAGAATAATGATCGTCGAAATGTTAAGCAAATGAAGTTCACTGCCTTGTAATGGAGTTAAAATACGACACAGATCGAGGTAAGAATTTGTGTTTAATGAAACGTTAGATGGAAAAAGAGAATAGGATCTTCGGTGATGGATATCAGTAATTGAGATGATAACGTATGAGAATAGGTAATTTAATTGTGAAGTGTACGTTGTGTAAGCTAGGAGCACGTAGATGTATAAGATTAGGAATCGTCGTAAAATATCAGTAAAACATGAACACATTAGAGAGCCATTGATGGATTACACAGTTGTACTTGATGACTGCGATTAGGAAATCATCTGAACATATGGCCAGCAAGAAGATCGCTCATCCCAGATATGTGTACTTCATTTTACAGGTTTATGATATGCCAGCAGTGAGATTCTACGAAGGTATATTTCAGTCAAGCATCTTAAATGATTATGCGAATGAATAGAGGAATATTTGATCATCTAAAACAGATTAAACTAGTGTGAAATTACATTAATAAACATGTTATAGCTTAAATTCGTATGGGAGCCTTCAAAATAGTGCATGTTTGGTAATGCATGGTCAGTAGTTTGGTTGCTTTTCTAGTGGTACATATTTCGTGTTTCTTTTTCAGATGGAGCCGATATCTTTGTACACACTGTGTGTGAAGGAATACGGTTGTTTTTTATTTCATTGGCATTACATGGTTCTTGATGTGCAATAGTCCTTTAAATTACGTCTTATTTTCATTGTATACATGCATAATTGTACAGAGTTTTTGAGATGATATGAATGCAGAAGAATTTGTTTTATTGTTACCGACGAATTAAAGGATACTTGTCGAAATTTTCGTGAGTGGGAGATAATGTAAATCATGAACGAATAAATTACCAGAGAATAAGTTCCGAGCCGTTTAATGAGTCGGATACCGACAGCCTTAAGCATTGTGTATCATTTAGCATTTGTCAAAAGATGCAATATTTAATTAGCCCAGAATTCATCCTTTTCCTTTTATGAAGTTAAATTTGTGAGAAGCACAGTATCCAGTTAACCATCTCTTCCATTGTTTGTGACATATTTTATGAAGGGGCGCAGCAGGCCAACTCTGTTGCTTCAGTTGTAATTCTTATGTCCATTGATTAATTGCTTGATTGGCAGGTAGTAATCCACCCACATATACTTATTATTTGGATGACGCAATAAACGGCAGAAGCATATCTCTCAATATTTATAAAATGAATCTTGTTATTCAGTACTTTAGTACAGCCCTAGTTTCCGCTTGTGATAATCATAATTAGGTAACACCCTTTGGTATTTAACATTGTGCACGAGGGACATAATTTTCAGAGGGATCGTGTGTTAGCCGTACTTATTCCACGATAGTAATCTTCTCTCTGAGATAAGAGTGTCAGCTAGAGACGAAGAGAAAGAGGAGGAAGTTGCATTACCCCAAAACATTTATTGCTGAGATCCACTTTTAGATTTGAACCTATGGATGTATGTTAAAGTCGATTTTAGGGAAGCCGCTGAGTAGTCGAGGGGAAAATTATTTTCTTAGTGCGATGAACGGCTGCATTCATTTTTGTTTCTTCGTGATACTTTAACGTCACCTACGGGTGCAACAGATTACACAAAATTTCGAACAGCTTCTATACACACGTGCATATGTATCCCAACACCTAAAACGTACCACGAACAGCTTCTATACACACGTTCATATGTATCCCAACACCTAAAACGTACCACGAGCAGCTTCTATACACACGTACATATGTATCCCAACACTTGCATCAGCATATTTTCAATCAATCAATACTGATCTGCATTTAGGGCAGTCGCCCAGGTGGCAGATTCCCTATCTGTTGTTTTCCTAGCCTTTTCCTAAATGATTGCAAAGAAATTGGAAATTTATTGAACATCTCCCTTGGTAAGTTATTCCAATCCCTAACTCCCCTTCCTATAAACGGATATTTGCCCCAATTTGTCCTCTTGAATTCCAACTTTATCTTCATATTGTGATCTTTCCTACTTTTAAAGACACCATCCAAACTTATTCGTCTACTGATGTCCTCCCACGCCATCTCTCCGCTGACAGCTCGGAACATACCACTTAGTCGAGCAGCTCGTCTCCTTTCTCCCAATTCTTCCCAACCCAAAACTTTGCAACATTTTTGTAACGCTACTCTTTTGTCGGGAATCACCCAGAACAAATCGAGCTCCTTTTTCTGGACTTTTTCCAGTTCTTGAAACAGCTAATCCTGGTGAGGGTCCCATACACTGGAACCATACTCTAGTTGGGGTGTTACCAGAGACTTATATGCCCTCTCCTTTGCATCCTTACTACAACCCCTAAACACCCTCATAACCATGTGCAGAGATATGTACCCTTTATTTATGATCCCATTTATGTTATTATCCCAATGAAGTTCTTACCTTATATTAACACCTAGATACTTACAATGATCCCCAAAAGGAACTATCACCCCATCAACGCAGTAATTAAAACTGAGAGGACTTTTCCTATTTGCGAAACTCACAACCTGACTTTTAAATCCGTTTATCAACATACCATTGCCTGCTGTCCATCTCACAACATTTTAAGAAGTACAATTTATTAAATACCGCACAGTTTGGTTTCAGAACTGGTGAATCCATTATTAAAGCTGTAGAAAATATTATGACTGAGGTAATACAGGGTTTTGGCTCTCACCACCTAACATGTGCTATATTGTAAAACTTTTGAATCTGTACCACATGATATACTGATAAGAAAGCTCAAGAACAACGGGGTTTAAAGATGCAGAGTTATTATATTAATCACATCCTATCTCAACGATAGACATCAAATTGTACAGGTTGAAAACCAATATCTGTAACACTCAAAGTAGAAACAGGTGTAGTTCAGGTTCCGTTATAGGAACTTTTTCTCTTACTCGTGTTTTTAAATGATATTGTAAGTAACTTACCCTGCAGGTCAGTGCTCTATGCAGATGATATCACTATCATAACAAGTGGTAAGAAATTAACAAATGTGGAAGATAAACTGTCAGAGATGCTACAGAAATCATCCGATTGGTTGCAGGCTAACAAATTATTTTTAGATAGTAACAAGACAGAAGTTTTATTTTCACTTAATTACATCAACTTTATATGTGAATGAACATAGTTCTGTCAAATTATTGGAAATACATTTGGATTCTACTGTAAGTTAACCTGGTAAACTCACACAAAAAAAATCTGTAAAAGACTGTCTAAAGGGTTATTTTTACTTCAACGACTGAAAGAGTCAGTTAGTAGTAATCAGATGATGTGTGCATACTATGTTTTGTTCCATTCACATTTATCACATGGTACCCTATTATGGGTAAATTCGACAGGCGTACAAGATATGTTTAACTGGCGAAATAAGGCAATAAGATGTATAAAATGCAAGACCAATAGGGAGTCCTACAGGCCTATGTTTCAAGAAAATGCTATTATGACTTTCTCATCACTATGCATATTTCATTGCATCCTTAATATTAAAGAAATATCGATGATCTGACATATCGTGGAAATGTATACTCATACACGGTACACGGAGAAGGAATGATTTAGATTTACCATACGTTAGATTGAAAAATACACAAGAAAATTACACATAATGGAATTAAATTATTCAATAAGCTACCCACCCAATGGAAAGATGTGCCCTTAGGTAACTTCAAAACATATCTTAAAAATGGCTGATAGTGAACAGTTTTACTCACTATCTGAATTTGAAGAAAAAGTAACGCTATTGTCAAGGGGCGAACATGAAAGTCCGCACCTTCCTAATAGGTAGGTAACACTGGTATTTATGATCAGCTCCAAGGTTCAATAGACGAATAGCCAAAGTGCCATGATAAGCTTTCATTATAATTTTCATTGTATATAAAACTTGCCATTTAAATGTATTGATATGTTTTAAGCTGTAACTCACTGATTGTATTTGGCTTTGTCTGTCGCAACTGTATGTTGCCTTCTAATGACAATAAACTATATTATTATCATTATTACTCCTTCTCCGTAGTCGAAACTCTATTCAGTGTAATGCGTAGGCTGTACGTTATTTTTGTATTTACAGTTCAAATTTACTGTAAAGAGAACCTTAATAGACCATAATGCTAATTATCACTATGGTAATAACAGATTACCTCTTGGTTGGTACAGCCAGCTGTTCGGTACGCTCTGAGCATAGCTTGCGTCTGTATTTGTAGAGTGTTTCGTCTTGCTCTTCTTTCCATGGCTCCCTATCAGAAAAGAGGATAATAAAACAATGAATAAAGCACAAGATGTAGTATGTTAATCTCTTACTGCATATGCTCGTTAGCAAGGAGATGTTCGCTGTACTTACGGATTAGGAATTTAATAAATTAATGACTAGCTTGTTCTGATTAGTGATTACTCGACATGCAAGAGACGGAATTATATTTTTTATAAGTGAATACCTATATAGAGGACGCCCTTTTAACCAGCCGTTGGAGTATCTGCCTGTCCTGGGGAATAATTTCGCTTCCGTTTTCCAACAGTCGCGTTCACCCTCAAGGAGAATTGTCTGCTATTATAGACGCCTTACCAGTTGGCCCTCCAGACGTATTCGTGTCCCGCAGGCTCTAATGATGAATGGGATACCCAATCGCTGGTTTACAAAAGAGCGCTACAACGTGCTCTATTTCGAATGTGAAACAAATAGCTGTCATTTTACCACACACCCCTATAACAGGGTGAATTTGTAAATACGCAAAAGATGCAGCAAATAATTCAATCATTTATACACATACAGACATTTCACTCTGCCAAAGAGTTGCTTTTATGTACCTTTAACGATCTGTTAGCTCTCTTAATTGCAACACTGTTCGGTGAAATACGCATATAGAAGACAGGTGGTTATGTGGAAACTCCTGCGCGTGCCATCTGCGAGCTTCGGCTGCACTCCGATCAGACTCTCCATAAACTAAAATAATGTATGTGTATTCGTCGTTGCTAAACACGCCAGCCATTGTCGATATGTTGACAGCAACTGTAGTGTTGCTGCACCAAGGTAACACCAGCTACTACCATGCGTTCGAAAACGAGGCTTACTAACGCAAGGGGCACATTAGACGGGTAGCGCTGAGGAACATGCAGCGAGAGACCGATCGGTTGTTATCTCTTCGTATTCTGGCGTAACCCTCCTGCAGACAGTAAACCCTGTGAAAATCAGTTATTAGACATCCCATTCATCACTAGTGCATGCTGGACTCTTATAAATAGAAAGTAGGACGCTGGCGAGCCACCTGGTATTTGTGAGCAAATAGCGTGGCTTCTCGTTCAAAAAATAAGAGGAAACCAAAACATAATTACAGATTACTTATAAATTCATTTACATGAGCATTCAGTTTATTGGTATTATTTTGAATAACTTAATGAGAGATTTTTGAAGAGTACAATGAGTCAATGATTGTGTTGTGAACTTGTGAAGTGAAAAGTAGAGCTTTTAGACCATGAACTGGATCTAATATTTCGTATTTATAATCATAACATGACTTTCCTCTTTTTGCCTTTTCGCTTGTCAGTTTTCTTCCATTGCTGTGGTTATCTGAGTACGTTTGGCAGAATCTCGATGGCAATTCAGTTCAGCAATATGACAGCTATTTCAACGTCCAAGAACATTTATGTTTTCGATCACATTCCCTCGTTGTCTCAAATAAAGCACTGTACATATCTTTAAATCGTATCTCTTACATTTTACATTTACTGTTTCTTTTTTCGCAAACCATTGGATTTTTGTACATCAACGTTAGCGGTAGAATAATTTACATTATATCAATCCTTTATTAATTGTTTTTCGTGTAAGATCCATCAGTTAATCAACTTCAAATAATAATAATAATATTTGCTTTTCATTGTAATAATAGCAGAACAATAAGAATATTAAGCGTTGGCATTAGTCATGGTCAGTAAACAATAATTAAAGGGCTGAAAAATGTCCTTGTTAGTTTATTATGCCTCAATAGATCAATGGTAGGTTATCGCTCTCTGGACCCCAGGATCACGGATTCAGACTCGACAAAGGCAGTTGGTGTTTCAAAGGGCAGATACAAGTCCATTAGCCACAATTTCTTCTTCTCCTACTTCTTCTTCTTAAGCGATGTCCCTCTTCGGCGCAGGGTCCACAACGCTAATCTTCGAACGTCACTTATCACGGTCATTTGCATCCTCGGAATGAAGGCCGATGATGGATTTCGTACCTGCATTTCCTGTGTCAATCCAGCACTCTTTTGGTGGACCACGGGTACTCAGACTTTCGATTTCTAGATGGCGAGAGGTACTGATGACAATGGTCGGTGCTGCGCGAATTACATGACCAAACTCCAAGTCTCCTTTCTCGCATCTTCTCAGTAATCGGCGAAATGTCCATGTGCTTCCTTTCTTCATTGTTCCGTACGTGGCCGAGTACGGAGATGTCGAGCGACCAACAGGCCATGCGCATCTCGATTACGTGGAGGCGGCATTCAGCGGGTTTGGTGGCTGGCCAGCACTCCGTTCTATATACGTAGTGCAAGTGGGAAAATCATTGTAAGATAGACCTTAAATTTCAGTCGGACTGGCATTTTATTGTCACACAGGATTCATGTGACCTCTTTTCATCGTAGCCAGGTCATGTTGATTTTCGCTTGTACTTCACCGTCAATATCACCATCACATTGTAGTATGGATCCCAAGTACCAGAAATGAATGGCCTTCTTGAGTTCCTCGCTGTCTTCTCTATGATGAATCCTGCACTGGGGCTGGTAATTTCCAGATATTCAGTTTTAGAAATGTTCAAACGGAGACCGAACTAGCTGAGACGGTCATGCAAAGCTTGCACTTGTTGTTGCAGTTCTTCTCTGGTGTATGCTGTCAACAGTACATAGTCAGCGTAGAACTATATCCATGGAGCATTGTGTTATAATGTAGGTCTCGTGTGATGGTGTCCACGATCACGATCAACCACGGTGATAGTGTAGTTGGCTTGCTGTACTCCTTCATTTACAGGAAAACTGACTGACGTTCCAGCTGTACGTACCACTCTGCTGCTGGTACTAGCGAACATTATCCGAACCCAGATGATAATCAGTTCACGAACCCCATGGTCACGTGATTCATACCAGATGAGCTTGCGGGGAACGCGATCAAATGCCAGCTCCATATCTAGCATGACTATGTGCGGTCGCGCTCTTTTATCACGATGTTTCTCCAGCAGAAGGCGAATGGCTAAAGTTACATCAGAGATTCGGCAGCCTTTCACAAAACCACATTGGCTGCAGCGCAGTTTGACAATTTCACGGATGCGCTGGTCAATGTTCCTTTCAAATACCTTTAACCTATAGGACAAAAGGTGCATCGGACTGTAACAAAAGCACAAAGCTGGGCAGCCCTTGCTATTAAATATGGACACTGTTATATTACTAGCCCAATCCACTGGTGCATGGCCGAAGTCTACAGCAGCTTTTAAGAAGTCTGTCAGCCAGGTGGAAGCAGTGTTTCTCGTTTTCGTTAAGTTTCCAGATATCTGCTGGCATATCGTCAACTTAGATTCGTAGAAAGGCGCCAGCATGTAAGTAGACTTCTGGTGTTGGCATATGTTCAAATTCAAGGTGGAAAATTTTGCTGAAATGCAGTTGCTTCAAAATTGCGCCCCTGTCTTGTAGCTGTTTTCCCCTTTCGTTCCATAATGTTCAATACCCCACATTGCTTTGACTCTTGCTTTAGATTCTTCACTGTCCTTTGTGTCAAGCTGCTTATAATTATAGACTTTTGTAGTGGTAATCACGAACAGCTGCAACCGACTTCTTTACATCTCTCCTCGTCGCAACATACGTTTGCCAGTTCTCATTGCTCTTATCCTTGTGCCAACTCTTGTTCGACATATTTTTCCCCGTACTTTCTGATGTAATTCCTCAGTCCAAAGCCATATCTATTAGTCTTTGCATCGGTGGCACGAATGGTCTTTACTACGCAGATGACGAAGTCGCGTAAAATATTGTAAATGTCATCGATCACTTCAAGTTTAATCATGGGGAGTTTGGTGCTATTTAGGATTGCCATCTTGTTCTCTTCCATTTTCCACCATCTGATAGTTGCTTTCATCATACAACTTCGTTGTCCTCTGATCTTCATATCTCTGACTGTGGGCCTAGGCATTCATATCGAATAATCTTCACGTTAACCACATTTTGGAAAGTCACGCTTAATCAATAGGATGAAATTTGACTGAATTTTCACCACTATCTTACGTGATGAATAGCACATTTCTTGAATATAGTATTACTGATGACAAGAAATCGTAGGCTTTAGCAAAATCGACCATACGGCGTCCATCATTGCTGCGTGTGCCACACCCTTTGTTCCGAGAGCATTCATATTCATCTTTACTGATTCCATCTTGTCCATTAAGGTCACCACATAGCATTAGCAGGTATTCAGCCAGGCACATTGCAACTTAATGATACAGCTCGTCCCATCAGGCATCATTTCATTCTTGCCGCAGCCTGTGTGAGGCGCGTATACAGAGAAGATGCGCAAATGACTGGTCTCAACGTATATGATCAATGACATAAGGTGATCGGAATGACGATAAAACTTAGCAACTTTACCACACAGTTAATCACTGACAATGATTACCACCCTGAGCTTAATGCTTCAGCAGTGGTATGTAAGCTTTTAGCCATCACCAATATCCCTAGATTTTTGGCCTTTCCATCTCGTTTCTTGCGTGCAACCAGTGGTCGCTTGATGCCGTTTGAGTAACTCAGCTAGTTCACTTCATCATCCCGTTAGAGCCCAGTATTAAGAGTGGCAACCCGAAGCAAATTTGCCTGTTAGGTTTCGGCTAGCTTCTTCAGCCAATGTTGCCCTTGAGCCCGCAGCCCTCACACATTTCTCATGTTGGTCGTGGGAGGCCAATTCGAGTCACTTGTGGAGGACGCCCTAGCTTGGTCTGACATTGTAAATGTCATTCCGGCCGACAGGTTTGTCGCCACAACCTGGCATCGGTTGCAATTTAGAGCTGCAGCAGTGAAAATAAAAGGCCGCTTCTATCGTGGAGACCAGACGCCTTTTGTAGCCGTTCTTCTGGACTGCAGATGCTACTGCTAATGGGAGTTTCGATAGCATGTGAGGTCCCCATTACCCTTCTACAAGAGCTCATCCGCCCTAAGCCGTTGGCCATTTTACGGAAGCAAGGTTATTTCTTGTCGCTTGGCACCCGGCGTTGAGTCGCTAACTGTACTGTCTACTCCATTCCGTAGCAGGATTAAACCTGGACAGGCACAACGTGTCACAGGAAATCACTATGTAGAAGATCCCTAGTGTGTTGGGAGTTGGTACGAAACAACTAAGCTTCTGTATTTGTGTATTATTTGTTGAATGGTAAAAGGGTATAAAATATCGGAAACTGTACTATGCGTGACATTTGCTACGTACAATTTTTCAATACAGTTAATAATAAAGGAGATATGATCAAGTTTAATTTAATCACTGCAAACTGACAAGTTTTTAATTCATACTTTCTACTGAGCGTCAATTTATATAATCATTTATCCAAATATTGCAAACTATAATAACTCTACTTACCCCCTAGGTGTAGCTAGAAGTTCCAGGTGCTGGCTGCGGGTAAGACCGCCACGATCCACGACTCCTGCTCGAAAATATATATGAGGACAGGGACTAAAGGAAGGTATTTTGCTTGGCAGGGGCTTCTTTAACCAAAGTATGGATCGCTTTTTTGGTTTTTCCTTCTCCTTTTCTTTTTCCTTTTCCTTTTTCTTTCGTCTGCGAACGATCTGCACGCCTTCTTGTTGTTCGGCTGGTATTTCTTCCTTTTCATCTTCGGGAATAATTTCTAATAACACATCATGTTCTTGAATCACTGGTTCTCCCTCACCTGCGTCCTCCTCCTCTGCTTCAGAGGTTTCACCTTCTTCGCCAGTTCCCCCCTCTTGGCCTTCATTTCCCGCTCCTTCCCCTCCTTCAGGAACGGGCTCTCCTTCGGCAGCAGGTTCTTCCGGAGAAGCAGATGGTTGTTCTTCGTTGACCGCGGCCGTCTCTGCGGGGTCTGCCATGGTGGACTGTTCAGCTAGTTTGTTGAGCCTTAGAGTGCCATATCAGCCATCAGATCGTCGAGAGGGCTATAACATAGAAAAATATATATTTCAATAGTTGTAATTTTTAATTGATCACTATCGTTGCGAGGCTAGATATTGAGAGATAAATTATTCAAAACCCAAAAACATGATACCAGACTGAGCTGAGGACAATGACTTTTGTGTTCCCTTTATGTGCTTTTGATGATACTTTCAAATATTTTCAACTATTCTCATACAATTTCAAAGTTCTTCAGTATGTCGAAATAATTACAACACAAATAACACTATTGAATACGTGGAAACACGCGCTAATAAACAAAGAATGACATGTTTCGTTTAACAAGAACATCCTCAGATTATATCAAATCACTTTTAACCTTGCGTATATATTGAAACTTTCATTCACCGGAACAAATTTTGTGGACGATATGGTGCCATAATTCATGGAGAATGAAACTGACATTGCCATCCATGAAGCACATTGTGATGTAAATATCATGACGTATATATGACGAGCTAAGAATAGTTAAAAAAGATTTGGCACTTAGTCGAACGTATAATTTCAGAAAGGAAGCATCCATACAGTAAAAATGCATTATAAATGGATTAAATTCAGTAACAAGCATTCTCATAAATTCGTCTACTCTATCTAAAAGAGTATTTAAATATTCAAATCAGTGAAGAGAATAAGTTTAAACGAAGAAAATATATTTAAAGTTGGTAGAGTAAAGAAAGTGGAAAACGACTGTCTGTGGAACACCATATTAATCTAATCTATTTTAGTTTTCGTAACTGTTTCAAATAAGGGAAATATGTGTCACCTCGTGAAGTCCAGATCAACATAACAGATCCCTAAAGTAATCTGTGGTCATCCAAGTGGAGGAAATGGTGACCTAAATCTAACATAACGAGGTCGAGATATAATCCAGATGTGATGCAGATGGCCAGATAAGTTACCAATTTTTATTCACACTGCTTTTAATTTTTGCTAATGTGAAAACTTTATTTCGTAGGATATTTTCTATATTTTGATATCTTTCTTGGTAGTTTTTGAGATCGTAATTGTATTTTCTTAATTTGAGTTCATTATTATGTAAAAAGGCAATCATTTATGACGAGTAAATTCATTAATGTTTTACCATGTTAGAATAATGGCCAGAAGAATTGCGTACCAGAGAGTAAATTTTAATATAAACAACTAAGACATTCAATCAACTTTATCTGCTTTAAAGTCACCTTTTGACAGATTATTAATAATATAAAGGATATTAATTAAGTGCTATCATGTCTTCAGATAATAATCCTGGTTAAAAAATGCCATATACGTCGACCAGTTAGAGGAATGACGATAGGGCATGTCTTCCATGATATGTAGTAAATGACTGCTTCTTTTGAAAACCAGCATTTATACACGTTATTAGGTCATGATAGTGCAAAATCCTTGTTTGTGCATTGCTTATTTGAAGCATAATTGCAGGGTTATGACATCTATTCAAGTAATAAATTTATTCATTTGAATCACAGCTTGCAAAGACCTAGCAAGGCCAATATTCGTGTGGGTCGGAACGAGACTTCGAATTTGCACCGCACAGGTCGGCCGTCCATTCCTCAAGATCAGATTGAAATCGTGAGTGGTTGGTCTCAGTCATCAAACCGTGTGGCACATACTGACGAAATGTTTTAACATGAGGAAGGTTGCGTCCCGTTGGGTTCCGTATCAACTCACCGACCTACAGAAATGGCACCGGTAAGCACTGGCTGGCATCCATCTGGACAGATACCGTAACGAAAGAGATGCATTTTTGCAGCGTATTGATGAGACGTGGACACGAGCCTACGAGCCTGAATTAAAGAGTCAATCGAGTGAATGGCGTCACTCAGGTTCATTACGTCCACAAAAATTTCGGCAGGAACCCAGTCGGGTAAAGCTTATGCTGATTGTGGCATCCGACTACGATGGTGTTAGTCTTACGCATGGTGTATCTGGGGAACAAACCGTCGACATTGACTACTGTTTTCGATATCTGGAGCGATATCTGGGTCCGGCTATGTGGCCCAAACGTTCACGTTTATTGCGAGACGATCGCCCTATCGTGTTGCATGACAACGCAGTTTGCCATGTCGTAAACATTGTCAAGCTCTTTTTGTTGGGAGGTCTTGGAACACCCTTCCCACTCACCAGACCTGAGTTCTTGTCACTTCAACCTGTTTCCGAAGTTGAAGGAACCCCTCCGAGGCCGCCGATTTCCCGACGTGGCATCTGTACTCTGCGCAGTAGAGCGTTCAGTATTTGTAATCAACAGAGAACGCCTTGCCAACCGACCCAACGGCTTCCCGAAATTTGACAAAAAGTAATACACTTCGCGAGTGGCTACATTGCAGGAATGTAATGCAGTTGTACTTGTTAATTCGTCAAACACTGTATTATATCAACATTGCCCCCGTAGTTAGGAAATTTTATCTTGATGGCTGTATTATATTCAACGTACAGAACAAACATGATATGTGATTTCTGAAATTTCTTCGTTGGTATTTGAGTTAGGTTAGGTCATTGCGAATTAAAAACAACGTTAAATACTGAAGTGTGTCGGATGATGTATGGAATACTGAGTTTCATTCATATAAGTCGTAGGGTGCAAATTACTACCTTTTAAATATTTGTATGAATAAAAATATTTTAAATATGGGACATAATTTCATATGAGATAGAATTAATGTTCGGACGGTAAAATTGAAATTTTCAAGATCCCATGCCAAAATATAATTTTTAGACAGATCTTAACAAGACGTGATACTATGGGTGTATGTGTTGTCTTCATTATCATTTCATACTCATCACGAAGCGCAGGTCGCCTATGGGTGTCAAATAGAAACACCTGCACCTGGCGAGCCGAACCCGTCCTGGGATATCCCGACACTAAAAACCATACGACATTTCATTTCATGGATCTAGTAAATCGGAAGCGCAATTTTATCTACATATCTCGTTATGTCAAAAGAAGCAGATAATATCTCCAAACAATGGAGACTTTGTGAGATTAATATTGTAATACTAGCTGAAGTACCCGTGCTTCGCTAAGGCATTCTACATTTTACACAGAATTCTATCCTAGGTAGTGTACACGTTGTAAGTTTGTACTCAATTCCATAGCCCTTAACTTTACCCCAGAAAGGCGACGGGGAAGTCACTATACGTCTCTTCTCATATGAAGACCGGGTTAGAGAATTTTCGTTGTAATGGTAGGCCCGCTTGTCTTACCGTCAGTCACAATCAGGTTGGGGAGTTTTCATTATAATCGCAGACACTCACTCTCAACCTGCCTTTTTACATCCTCAGCAAGACTGTCTTAATGGTTTTCCGAAATGAAATGGACATAGGTCATTACAATGACGTCAGTAGGAATGGCAGGATTAAAAGCAATACTTTCATATGAAATACTCCATCCAATTAAAACCCACACATTTTCTGACTTTATCGAACAGTACTACGCTGCCGACCTTACAGTCCAAATTTCCAGAACTGGAATGACCAGGCCGCAGACATCCGTGATCCGTTAACACTCTTCGTCCTTTTTCTGTGGGGGAGGTGTTCGAATAGCGGAGAGTCCCAATCAAGAAATTTACCCTTTTACTAATCTGTTTCCTAGGAGTACCCGATGAGTTGGAAAATCTCAATTCACTACACTGGCGCGGAAAAATATATCTGACTTGGAGGCAATTTTTTTTCTCCAAGTCACTGCTAATTTGGAATACAATGAATGTAGAATTTAATAAAAGTGAAGAGGAAGAAGCTTTTCTTAAGAAACAGCTCTTTTCAGAGCTGAATTTTGAGTTATTTAGTGAATTGTGGTGCTGTAGTTTGGAAAAGGCCTAAATTGTAATTCTAGACCAGGTCATATTACTACTACTACTACTACTACTACTACTACTACTACTAAGCGAGCCTCTGCCTTAATTGTGCACACTGCTCATTCAAAACAGCGCGTTAGAGTAGGGATCGAATAGCTGGAATACTATGATGAACCAGTGTGTTACGTACCAGCAGTATCGAAAAATGTATGAACCAGAGGACTGGCATGCTAAAGAAGAACGTTTTCTAACTCCCCAGGCATTTCCCCCCAATAGTTCAGTCAAGCTGTTATATTCGGTAAGCAGCAGTAATCCCATCTATCTGAGTTGAGTGGTAGCATAAGAGACAAAGAACATCACAACAAACAACGGGTCAATGAAATGTTATTGTTGACTAGCAAATGTACCCGTGCTTCGCTAAGGTATTCTAAAGTGTATTCGAATATCGAAGTAAATACTGCACATGCTGTAAATAAGATTGTTTTAAAATGGCATGTTATCCGAGAAACAGCATGGGGAGGTTCCCAATACGGTGTTTCCAATGCAAAGTGCTTGTTACGGATTTGTGATCATAACGGTAGGCTCACTTGCCTACTGCCATTCACAATCGAGTTGGGACATTTTCATTATAATTGCAGGCCTCATCGCCCACTGCGCGGTCACAATCGATTTGGGGAGTTTTCATTACAATGGCAGGCCCCCTTTCCTACTTCCAGACAGATTACAGTTGGGAGTTTTCATTAGAATGGCAGGCAACTTCCCTAATACCAGTCGAAATTGAGTTGTGCAGTTATCGTTATAATGACCGGCCCCTTTTCCTACAGCCAGCCAGCTTACTACCAGTCACACCAGTTGGTGAGTTTCCAACAAAATAGCAGGCCACTATGCCTAATGTCAGTCACATTTTAGATGGATACATTTGTTTATCAGGGCGGGCACCCTTGCCTACTGCCAAACACAATCGGGTAGGGGAGTTTCAAACAAAATTGCATGCTCCCTTGCCTTCTGCAAGTCAAATCGAGAAGTGAATTATTCATTACAATGGTAGGCCTTCCTTACAAATGCCAGTTACACAGGTGTTGGAGAAGGACCCCATTCCTACTGCCAGTCAAAGTCGGTGTGGGGAGTACTGATTACAATAGCAGACACACCCTTTCTCGATCGCTACAAAGCGACATCAGTGAATATATATAGATCGACATACGAAAGTATATGCATGCTTACAATATTGCAGACCTTCATTTACAGATTAACTGCTGCTAAATGGTACGTCATATCGACAAAGGATTGTACCATAAGACTCCGGATTTAGCGGCCTAAATGGCTGGTCCTATGATATATCATCTATGCATGGGTCAGATTGAGTTAGAAACATTGAATAGGGTAAAATTTGTGTAAGATTATCTCACATTGCATTAATTTTCAGATAATTATGTGACATCTAAATACATAGCATTTGGCTCACATATGGCTATTGGGTGGGCCAATTTTCGTGTAGAGTTTGATGATTCTATCTTTCTTATAAGTGACTGAAAGTATGAATTATATTTTGAAAAGTCCAAATTTTCTTAACATCGAGAAATAGAGAAAAATCAAACGTAAAAGGGATAGAGATACGACAAAAAGTCATAAGACCAAGGTTGTAGATCACTCCAAATTGAACGGAGATTGTGCCATCCGTTATGTGATAGGACTTCCCGAAGATCTGCACCATCATTAAAATTGCCTCCATATTTCGATATTCTTCGGCGATAAAAAGTGAAAAATTTAAAGATCTTGGAAATGTTCTGTCCGTTACCGCCTAAAACGTATAACTTTGCCAAATTTCAGTTGTCTTGTTCGTCTGGCAGATTATGCCGCAATGTGGATTTTGGGCGACAAGGGTTAAATTAGGACTTTCAGGAAACTAAACCAAAAAAATATGCAGGTGGTCATTATTACACCTTAAACGCGTAGCTGTACGAAAATTTCGCCAATATAGTCAATATACAGGCACACAGTCGTTACGATTTTATTTATATAGGTAGATAAGGAATCTGCTCCACGCACAACACCTTTTGGTCTATGTCTGCTGGACTTAACCTGCAAAACCGACCATTCATGATATCTCCCTTATTAATTTTCCTGTCGAAAAAATGCACATGAAAAAAGAAGTTTTAGAAATGGATTTCCAACAAATTTGGTCGATTTCCAGTCAGGTTGGTCATGTACTGTATATATTGTGTAAGAGTAAATTCACCATTTTGGTTCCCTATAAACCGCCAGTCCATTCCGGGAACAGGAAATGTTATTGACCTTTAAAATCTACCTTTGGAAAGGTGGATGCTAAATATAAAGTTTGTTTCAAATATCTTCAATAGTTTTCAAGTTGTAAGAAATACGCTCAACACGCACCTGTTCTTAAGCCCGGTGGAACTTGTACCGAAAAACGGTCTGTTAACGGTCTCCCTTATATATCCTCTTATCGAAATGATGCGCATAAGAAAAAAAGGTTTAGAAATTAATTTCCATTAAGGCAGGTATTTTTCTATTATGTTTGGTTGTGTATATTTTGTGGGAGTAAAAAATCACGATTTCGGTTTCGTATAAACCCCCAGTCAGTTCATGGATTTAGAAACAATATTTTCCCTAAAACCTACCGAAGGACAGGTGGATTCAAAATATGAAGTTTGGTGGAAATATATCCTGTAGTTTCTAAGTTATAGACAAACAGACACCAAAGCTAAAAATATGCAGATTGTCATTATTACACCTGAAACGGATAATTGTAAAGAAATGTCGCCAAAATAGTCAATGTACAGACACACTCTAGAAGTGCAGACCTTTATTTCGAGTGACTGCTTTGAAGCTTTGCGACATATCTACAAACGGACTTCACCATCAGACGCCTCTTTCCGTGTTCTACATTGTTGGTCCCATAACATCTTCTCGTATCTCCTATATTTATGGGTTAGATTGAGTTAGAATCATTGCATTGTGTGAAATTGTGTACAGTTTTCGCATACTACCTTATATTTGTGATACTCATGTGACAGCTAGAATCATAAAATTTGGCTATCACATGGCCACTGGTCATGTCAGTGTGCGTGCCGAATGTCATGATTCTATCTTTCCTAAAAGTGTGCCAAATGTTAACATATACGTGTGAAAGTACAAAATTAACTTGAAATCGAGAAATACAGCTCTATTTAACGTATAAGGGATAGAAATACGACAAAATGTCATAGGACCAAAGTTGTAGATCTCTCCAAAATGAAACGCGATTGTGCTTTCTGATTTGTGATAAGACTTACCGATTTGCCACCAATTATCCCGAAACGAAAGTCTGCACCGTCGTTAAAATTGCATCCATATTTCGATATTTTCCAGGGCCAAATGTTATAGGCCTACATTTGCATAGCTTACAATATTTCCTCAAAGGAAAGAGTGTCAAGCTTTCGGGATTAGCACTCGCATACATACGGAGTAATTAAGGAAGAGAATAATTCAGTAAAGAAAGTTGAAATTAATAGAAAATGGATTAAAACTGAGGACAGCCGGATGACGAAAATTATGTAAATATCAAGTGAATGTATTGGAAAATCAAATGCCCCTCAATAAATTATACTGGTGTGAGTTATGGATATAAGAAAGGTAACAGAGGAGAAATTTAGGCCCAGGTATTCATTGCCATAGTAACCTGTAGGTTCGTTGTCGGTCTGTCGGTCACACACGCAGACCATGATACCCGCAGAAAATAGTAAATTTCTCCGTCATTTGAATAGTAAGGTAAATTATGAACATAACGAAAGTTGTTTAGAATGAAGAGACGTTTCACATATGGTCCACGGAGTTTACAGGAAATCAATAGTATAAGAGAAAATGGAGGAAAACCGTTGTGGTTTTCCTATAAACCCCCGTCTAATCAAAGATTTTAAAATGATATGCATATCGAAACCTTCCTTGGTGTGAGTATACTCTAAATATGAAGTTTGATTGTAATCGATCCAGCCGTTTTGCCGTCAAGGTGGAACAGACAAACAGACAGACACGAAAAATAAAAACAGTGGATTCGGTCTTGAGTTGGCCTAAAACGGATAAATATCTGAAAAATTGGCAAAACAAAGGAAATTACAGACAGCGGACCTTCTACAACTTTATTTCTATAGATCAATGGTATGCGCATTCGACACTGTATGCGAGAATACTGCCCAAATTCAGAGAAGATTCATTTTGTCCTAATGAAAATATTGTGAAAAGTTGTTCCGAAATTAATTTAGTAGTGCGAAAATGGGAATTTTTCAATTGTGCGTGATCGTTGTTCTCATTGGTATGAAAATTGTTTGGTCCTGCTAATTTGTGTGTACGGTTGGTAGGGCTCGTTGTCTATATTTTGTGACGTTTGAGTAGGTTTTCTGTATATTTTGTATGAGAGGTTGTAATTTCTACTGATTGTGATGTCTAAAATTGATTTTATTGTCTGTTTCTGGTTCCATTCTGAATTTGATTTACTTGTGGAAGAAATTCAGTGTGTTTTATAACTGCTGTGCGTCTCTGACGTCATTATCACATAAACATATTACGTAATTTCCGTATTTGATATATCGTAGGATACCTCTTGAATGCTGACAGCTCGGAACATACCACTTAGTCGAGCAGCTCGTCACCTTTCTCCCAGGTTTTCCCAGCCCAAACTTTGAAACATTTTTGTAACGCTACTCTTTTGTCGGAAATCGCCCAGAACAAATCGAGCTGCTTTTCTTTGGAATTTTTTCCAGTTCCTGAATCAAGTAATCCTGGTAAGGGTGCCATACACTGGAACCATACTCTAGTTGGGGTCTCACCAGAGACAAATATGCTCTCTCCTTTATATCCTTACTACAACCCCTAAATACTCTCATAACCATGTGCAGAGATCTGTACCCCTTTATTAACAATTATATTTATGTTAATACCCCAATGAAGATCTTTCCTTATATTAATACCTAGGTATTTACAATGATCCCCAAAGGGAACTTTCACCCCATAGACGCAGTAATTACAGTAAAACTGAGAGGACTTTTCCTATTTGTGAAACTGACAACCTGACTTTTATCCCCGTTTATCATCATAACATTGCCTATTGTCCATCTCACAACATTATCGAGGTCATTTTGCAGTTTCTCAGAATCTTGTAACTTATTTATTACTCTGTACAGAATAACATCATCTGCGAAAAGCCTTATCTCTGATTCAACTTCTTTACACATATCATTGATACATATAAGAAAACATAAAGGTCCAATAATACTGCCTTGATGAATTCCCCTCTTAATTTTTATAGGGACAGATAAAGCTTCATCTACTCTAATTCTCTGAGTTCTATTTTCTAGAAACAGAACAACCCATTCAGACAGTCTTTTGTCAAGTCCAATTGCATTCATTTTTGCCAGTAGTCTCCCATGATCTACCCGATCAAATGCTTTAGACAGGTCAATCGCGATACAGTCCAATTGACCTCCTGAATCAAGGATATCTGCTATATCTTGCTGGAATCCTACAAGTTGGGCTTCAGTGGAATAACCTTTCCTAAACCCAAATTGCCTTCTATCAAACCAGTTATTAATTTTGCAAACATGTCTAATATAATCAGAAATAATGCTTTCCCAAAGCTTACATACAAAGCATGTCAAACTGACTGGCCTGTAATTGTCAGCTTTATGTCTATCACCCTTTCTTTTATATATAGGGGCTACTATAGCAACTCTCCATTCATTTGGTATAGCTCCTTCAACCAACAATAATCAAATAAGTATTTCAGATATGGTACAATATTCCAACCCATTGTCTTTAGTATATCCCCAGAAAACTTATCAATTCCAGCTGCTTTCCTAGTTTTCAACTTTTGTATCTTACTGTAAATGTCATTGTTATCATAGGTAAATTTTAATACTTCTTTAGTATTACTCGCCTGGACATTATCCTTGTAACCAACCATCTTTACATACTGCCAACTGAATACTTCTGCCTTTTGAAGATCCTCGCATACACAGTCCCCTTGTTCATTAATGATTCCTGGAATGTCCTTCTTGGAACCTGTTTCTGCCTTAAAGTAGCTATACATACTCTTCCATTTTTCACTAAGATTAGTATGGCCACCAATTATGCTTGCCATCATGTTATCTTTAGCTGACTTCTTTGCTAGATTCAATTTCCTAGTAAGTTCCTTCAATTTCTCCTTACTTCCACAGCCATTTCTAACTCTATTTCTTTCCAACCTGCACCTCCTTCTTAGTCTCTTTACTTCCCTGTTACAATATAGTGGATCATTACCATTCCTCACCATCTTTAAAGTCCGACTCGTTGGCTGAACGGTCAGCGTACTGGCCATCGGTTCAGAGGGTCCCGGGTTCGATTCCCGGCCGGGTCGGGGATTTTAACCTTAATTGGTTAATTCTAATGGCACGGGGGCTGGGTGTATGTGTTGTCTTCATCATCATTTCATCCTCATCATGACGCGCAGGTCGCCTATAGGCGTCAAATAGAAAGACCTGCACCTGGCGAGCCGAACCCGTTCTGGGATATCCCGGCACTAAAAGCCATACGACATTTCATTTTACCATCTTTAAAGGTACAAACTTATTTTCACATTCTTCAACAATTGCTTAAACCCATCCCAGAGTTTGTTTACATTTTTATTTACCGTTTTCCACTGATCATATTTACTTATTAAAAAGTCCCCCATGCCTGTTTTATCAGCCATATGGTACTGCCTAACAGTCCTAATTGTATTCTCTTCCTTTCTTTCACATTTATTTTTAATTACCACAAAAACAGCTTCGTGATCACTAATACCATCTATTACTTCGGTTTCTCTATATAGCTCATCTGGTTTTACCAGCACCACATCCAGAATATTCTTCCCTCTAGTTGGTTCCATCACTTTCTGAAACAAAGTCAAACAAATTCGCAGTGGAACCAGAAAATAACAAGAATACCAATTTTTAGACATCACAATCAGTAGAAATGACAGCTTGACATATAAAATGTACAGAAATCGTATTCGAATATCACAAACAATTGACAACGAATCCTACCAACAGTTCACACAAATTAGCAGGACTAGATACACTGATATACAGAGCAATTTCCATACCAATGAGAACAACAGACTTCGGAAACTAAATGCAACAATAAAGAAAATCAAAGAAAGAAAGAAAGAAAGAAAGAAAGAAAGGCTATTTTCAGTGTTAATAATGTGCAAATAATTGTTTAGAGGAGCTAGTTAAATTCTTCTCGAATTATTATTCTATACCGAGGTTATTTGTGCAAGTCATCAGATTTATTATGAATAGGCCTACTCTTGACATGGGTGGGTTACTATTATAACTATTATAAAATTAAATGATGTATCACCGGAATAATTAATATGTTAAAATGACAGTGAGTTGAGTATTTAAATACGGTATATATTGCAGATATTTAAATAGATTTGCGAAGTTGTATGCTCAGTTTATGTGTGAATTTGTAGGAGGAATTGTCGTATCTAGAATTATATGGATTATGGAGCACATATCTTGGCTTGAATACAGCCATGTTGTCAGACATTATGTCATTTATGAATTAAAGGATTTTAATGCACAATTAACATAATTATGGTGATCGTAATCGAACAAAATCCATACGAGGCAGGAATTATTTATGTGTATTAGAGTCGTTCTATAACTTACTCTTCGACATGGCTTAATTTGATCTGCACAATTTTGCTGTTGGAATTAATAGATCGACCAAGTGACCTACTACTAAGCTAGTCACGCACTTACTCGTAGACTGCGGAATTTAATGGCGTTATAAATTACATGATCATTTAAAATTTACTTCTCACCCATTTTGACGTTCTGAAGAGATTGATAAAAATAAACATGTTCACATCCGTGTTAAAAAGAGTGGTAAATAGCGCGTCTTGTGTGCTGTTGTGAATGTAATTTGTGATGTATGTCCCTTTTCAGCGTTGTTTGGGTTATTTCCTTGTGAATCGGAAATAGGGTATATATTTTCTGTGATTAAACGTTAAAATTGTTAATGATAGTCGCAAGATCGTAATATAATTTTGGAGTTAAGTAATCGCAAAAAATATTTTACACTTAAATGTTTAATATAACTCAACGATATTTCAACCCTTAAAATTTCAAAGAAAACTCAACAACGTAAAATTTCAACAGTTAATTTGATTGTAAATTTAAATATTAAAATTTACGGAATCAATGATCTTGTGTTTATGAACGAGCGAACATTTTTCAGTTAAATGTAAATTAAACTATAAGAACTGAATGGTGAATACTTTAAAGGTGAATTAATGTTTATTTTCTCATATGTTAATTTCTTAAAATGAGAAGACTCCATTATTTTCACCATGGCCATTTTCATTTCAGTAAAATAAATAATTTCTTTATCTTAAAATCACTTGAATTAAATTATTTTTATCTTCTTTTTATTTTACTAAAATAATGTTTCAGCTAATTCTAGATCAATAGGTAGCATCGTCGATAAAAAGGATACAAACAGTGAACATCAATGTAAAAATAAGAGCCTGTGATAATTTGTGAGTGCATTTTTAAGTTACTGGTTAATTCATTTCACGATCTTTGACAGCGTGAACTCACTAATTTTCAAGATATTTCTATTTTTCTTTAATTAACTGGATGAGTTTGGATGATAATTAACTTTAATGTCACGTCTCTGATTTGTTAATAGCTGATAATAAATGTCATATCTGTTGAGTGATATTTGAGTACGATACATCATCCTACCCTTAGGAATTTATGTTATGGCGGCACGAACCATCCACGCGCCTGCCACTGAGCTTTGAAAACGAGGGCAGTACTAAATTTTCTGAATGTAGGCATCGTTCTCGCCTTTCGAGATGCTTTAGTAGGTGATTATTTATCACTAAAAATAATTAAGGTTATTGTTTATCAGGTAAAATAATATCATGGTACTCTTTAATGAGAGTGAAAATCCACAGCCTGTTTTCAGTCATTTGACAGGGTCAGGAATGGAATTAATAAAACCCCTATCTAGCGGCGAAGATATGAGTTGTGCCGGCGGCCGAAACCTGTCGCACTCCTCTGGGACAATGATAAATGACTGACAAATGAAATGCAATGATATTGGTGAGTGTTCCTGGAATGAAAGATGACACATTGTCCAGCACAAATCTTACATGGAGTGACCGGTATTTGAACCATGGGACCCAGAAGTTAGAGGCCGGCGCTGCCGCCTGAGCCCAGGAGGCGCATTACTCATTAATGCAATATTACATTTGTACTTCACCCAAAATCATCATTGTGCATTTACGCTCTAACACACGTCAAAACAAATATTTATTTATTTATTTATTTATTTATTTATTTATTTATTTATTTATTTATTTATTTATTTATTTATTTATTTATTTATTTATTTTTATCGTATGACACACGCAAAAGCATGTAAGATAAATATATACATATAGTACATTAACATTGTATATTTGCAGGGGCACAAGACAAGGTAGGCTTATATCTAAGCCTAAATTGCCTATCCATTATATGTCTGCGAGTTTTGCCACCAGTAAATCGGACCGATTTCCCCGATGTACTCTTGTATCACAATCAAAAACAATATGGTTAACTGACTGTGAGAAGGCACCACATCACATTGGGGAGAAAGAATTTTACCCCATTTAAAGAGTGATTCAGTCCAGATTCCGTGGGTAGTTCGAATCCTATTGAGGTCAGTCCACGTTGTTGTTGGCCGGTCAAAACCGGGTGTAGGGCTGTTTCCAATAAAATCACTCCAAACTTGAAATTTGATGTTGGTACTACATTCACTTCTCCTTCAGACATTCGGCTCAAAATGATATTCTATGAGAGTCCTAGCGTAGTTCATTGGTGGATGTCTAAATTTTATCGGGTTCATATTCAGACAAGAGATGTCACAATGAATAGGGAGATCCAGGTTACTCAGGGCCTTCTTACACTCTTGGATCAGGGCAACTTTCCTCCTTAGATGGCATGATGTTGCTGAGGACCGGGAGCCAGTAAGTGGGCGTAGGCCTAATATGTCCACTGATTAGTCTGATGTTATTGAGCTGGATATCAACTCTACATGGTGGCTATTCAGCCATACTGGAGAACTATATTCAGCCGCAGAAAAGACAACATCTAATGCAGAACACCTCAGAGTTATTGCAGAAGTGCCCCCAAGTAGTACCACAAACGCCCTACAGGATATTTCAGTATTCCAACTTCTAATATTTGCAGCTGTTTTTTAAGTTTCTTTAAAAAATACGGTCCAGGGTTAGGGTTCTTATTATACCTCAGCACTGAGCCTTGAAATGTTAAATTTCCTGCACTATCAGCCATTTTGTTTAAATGGAAACATGATACCTCGAAAAGGGAATTATATTGTAGTCCACCTTAGTAAAGGACTGTCTTAAAGAAAACTAACAAAAATCACAAATCAGCTAAATGCTTCGCCTCAATGCCTTTCTAGACCTTAAAAATAAAAGGAATAAAAGGGTTTTTTTTTACAAGCTGCTTTACGTCGCACTGATATAGATAGGTCTTATGGCGATGATGGAACGGGAAAGGGCTAGGAGTAGGAAGGAAGTGGCCGTGGCCTTAATTAAGGTACAGCCCCAGCATTTGCCTGGTGTGAAAATGGGAAACCACGGAAAACCATCTTCAGGGCTGCCGACAGTGGGGTTCGAACACACTATCTCCCGATTACTGGATGCTGGCCATCACTTAAGCAACCGCAGCTATTGAGCTCGGTGATAGTATATTTAGATAGTATCTTGCCCGCTATATTCCTGTGTATCTTCGTATGTGTCTCTTTCGTGTGTATGTATTAGAGCATAGTAGGATTCAATAGTACTAATAATAATCCGTCTACGCATTTAGCTCTGTTAGTAATCTTTGAGTAGTTCTTGCGAATTACAAACTTGCAGTTTTCATTTCTGTTTGTGCTTAGTAGTAACATACTGTAATTACAGTAGGTTACGTCTGGACATAGTTTAAAATTGTTGTAGTGTATTGTAGTATCTTATTAGAAATTAACGTGCTTATTCTATTGTAAAATACAGTACTTGTGTAGCATAGTAGAAGTATCTGTAGAAACTGTCTTACTAGAATGCTGTTGTTGTAATTAGGATATGTTTAACTGCACTTTAGAATTGTATATTCTTTTCGGTATTCAGTAATTAACGACAGTTTTTATCCTATTAGGGTATTGTAGGATAAAAATATAGTACGACTAAGTAGCATTGTAGTGTAGTAGTACTGTATATTAATTACCTTATTGTCGTGTGATCTCTGTGTACTATCCTGGACAATATTTCTTTCCTTTCATTTATTTTCACATATTAAGTTATTTTTCTTTTCTTTTCTTTTCTTTTCTTTTCTTTTCTTTTCTTTTCTTTTCTTTTCTTTTCTTTTCTTTTTTCCGTAAACAATGGCTAAGGAGTGTAAGTATTGGAACTGTGGGTGTGGCCAGGCAATAAGGAGTATGAGGGAGGAGTTGGAGAGTTTGAGGGAGATAATTAGGATTCTCTCGGAAGACAGGAAGGAATGTACGCTTCCCTCAAACAATGCATAGGATACAGTAGGTGTAAAAGGGATGGGAAGGAAAGGGAGGAATTGTAAAAGACAGGTGGTCGAATGTTCTAAGGAGAAGAAGATTGCAGGCTAAGGGCACAATTAAGGAACAGAATTCAGGACAGATGTCTGTGAGAAATCGATACGAATCACTGCAGGTAGAACAACGGAACGAAGATGAGGAACAGAGAACTGTTGCTGATAAGTGTCGAAGTACGAGGAAGGGAAAGGGTAGGAAAGGGAAATGTAGAGTAGAGTATAGGAAAAAGCAGGTGGAACAGGGTCATGAGGAGGAGGGGGGGAATGAAGGGAAGAGGAAGTAGCTTCTGCAGCCTTCAGGAAAGAGAGTGCTGACCAGGAGGGGAGGGGATCAAAGGAGATGGGTAGGGCTGAGGCTCTAGTCATGAGGGATTCCATCGTTAGCGACGTGGAGAAAGTATGTGGAGGAAAGGGAAACAGGGTAGAGTGTTATCCAGGAATTAGGATTGGGCAGATGCTGAGAAAAGTAGAAGAGAAGGAGGATGGGAAGGAGAAGGTGGTAGTGTTTCACGTTGGTACCAACAACGTAAGGCAAGCTGGTATAAGTACCAACATAGTTGGGGGTGTGTGGGATCTGGTAAATGCAGCACGGGTGAAGGTTAAGGAAGCGGAGATTGTTATCAGTGGAATACTGTGTAGGAGGGATACTGACTGGAGGGTGATTGGGAATTTAAATGAGACTATAGAGTGGCTATGTGGCAAACTGGGAGTGAGATTTCTACATCCTAATGGGTGGGTAGGAGATAGGGATCTGCTCTCAGATGGCCTTCATTTAAACTGCAGTGGTATGTATAAGTTAGTAAATTTGTTTGGAAGGGTAATAGGGAGGTACATTCAGGGAAATGGGGTTGTCTAGGGAGCGGTGATAAGGGTACAGAGATCTGGAAGTCAAGTAGAGATGACATAAAAATGTTAGTGTTGAATTGTAGAAGTATTGTAAAGGAAGGAAGATAATTAATTTATATATGAATATATTTACCAGATATTGTAATAGGAGTTGAATCATGGCTGAGAACTGATATAATGGATGCAGAAATTTTCTCAGGGAACTGGAGGTAGGACAGGAATGGTGGGAGGGGGAGTATTAATTCTGGTGAAAGAAGAATTTGTAAGCTACGAAAAAGTTAAAGATGAGAAACATGAAATTCTGGGTGTAAGGCTCATTTCTAAAGATAATAGGCAACTTGATGTCTTTGGAGTGTACACACCAGGAAAGGGTAGCGCTTACACGGATTCAGAATTATTTGATAAGATAATCAGATATGTGGGAACCGACATGGAAAAGAATGTGATTGCAGCGGGAGATCTGAATTTACCAAATGTCAATTGAGAAGGAAATGAGAACGACAGCAAGCATGACCAACAAATGGCAAGTAAGCTAATATGAGAAGGACAGCTGATTCAGAACGTGACGGAACCAACTAGAGGGAAAAATATCCTGGACGTGGTGCTGATAAAACCAGATGAGCTCTATAGAGAAACCGAAGTAACAGGTGGTATTAGTGATCACGAAATAAAAATAAATGTGATAGAAAAGCAGGTTTTAAAAGTAGGACTATTAGGCAGTACCATATAGCTGATAAAACAGGCATGAGGCAGTTTTTAAAAAGTAATTATTATCGGTGGAAAACTGTAAATAAGAATGTAAACAGACTCTGGGACGGGTTTAAAGAAATTGTTTAGGAATGTGAAAACAGGTTTGTACGTTTAAAGGTGGTAAAGAATGGTAAAGACCCGCCTTATTATAATAGAGAAATAAGGAGACTAAGAAGGAGGTGCAGATTGGAAAGGGAAATAGAGTTAGAAATGGCTGTGGAAGTAAGGAGAAATTGAAGGAACTTACTAGGAAATTGAATCTAGTAAAGAAGTCAGCTAAGGATAACATGATGGCAAGCATAATTGGCAGTCATGCAAATTTTAGTGAAACATTGAAGGGTATGTATAGGTCGAAAGCAACGGGAAATTTCAGCCGTAACTAACTCCCGAAGACATGCAGCTCTCTCTGTCACTGCAACGTCCGCCGACACCCCTTACCAACCTCCAGTTACTACTGTCACGACCTGTCACCCTTCGCCTGTAATATCATCTTCCCTCATAATTTCCTCGACGACTACACCCCAATAACTCCCTACCGCCTCACTGACTTCGACAGCCACCGCTCCGCCGCTGCCACCTACACAGGACAACATCACAGCCGCCAACGCCACACCATCTTCGCCCCAGCAGCAACCACCATCCTTCCACGCCATGTCAAGTTGCGTTCTTCGTGGGATAGCACCGGACATCTCTGAACGGGACATCATACAGGCACTCCAAGCAGAAAGCGTTCCAGCTCGACACGCATTCCCATATATATGGTGCGACTCCATCTTCCCACTCCAGATGACGTCCACCACCACATTAGCACCGTCACCCGAATCCATGGACATCGATACCGAGTGGAGCCTTCTCGCTCCCCACCCTCAACAGTTCGCCAACCCCACAACACTCATCGTCGCCCCCGGCCTGGCCCACCCCCTGTTCCACCCCTCAACCCCTTTGTCCACCCCCTCCCCAATCTAGTCACTTCCTCCTACCCCTTCCAACATTAGATATAATCCGCTTTCTCACCACATCTCTAGGTGGCCCGCCCCATCCCTTCAGGGTGGGGATTGAAAACTTTGGAAAATGTAGTAGTAGTAGTAGTAGTAGTAGTAGTAGTAGTAGTAGTAGTAGTAGTAGTAGTAGTATGACCTGGTCCAGAATTACAATTTAAGCCTATTCCAAATTATAGCATCAAAATTCACTAAATATCTCAAAATTCAACCCTGAAAAGAGCCTTTTTTTAAAGAAAAGCTTCTTTCTCTTTACTTTTATTAAGTTCTACATTCATTTTATTCCAAATTAGCAGTGAAGAAGGGGCTTTTCCTCTGGCTTGGAGGAAAACTTTGCCTCCACCAGTGTAGTGAATTGAGATTTTCAGACTCTTCGGGTACTCCTAGGGAACAGGCATAGGTTTTGCCCCAGGATTCTCCACTATTCGACCCCACCCCCACGCCGAGGAAAGACGAAGAGTGTTCACGGATCACGGCTGTCTGCGGGAGCGTAGTATTGTTCGTTAAAAGTGAGAAAATGTGTGGTATTCATATGAAAGCATTGCTTTTAATCGCGCCATTCCTACTGACGTCATTGTAATGACCTATGTTCGTTTCAGTTGGGAAAAGTACTAATGCAGTCTTTCTGAGGATGTAAAAAGGCAGGTGGAGAGTGAGTGTCGACCATTAATATGAAAACTCCCCAACCTGATTGTGACTGATGGTAGGCAAGCGGGCCTACCATTACAATGAAAATTCCCTAACCCAGTGTTCATATGAGAAAAGACGTTTGGTGACTTCCCCGTCGCATTTCTAAGGTAACATTAAGAGCTATGCAATTTAATACAATCATTCACACAACGTGTACACTACCTCCGTAGCGAAGCACGGGTACATCAACTAGTGTTTTTGTAAACTCCAGATTAATAATTATTATTAATGTCATTCCCATTGCCTTATTGATTTTTAACCTGATCGTAATTGTCTATACATTCATCATGCTGTTTAGTAATTAATAAGCAAACACACACAAGTTTAGTTTAGTAGTTCACATTTCCTGCTGTCAATTACAAGAACAGTATTCATTTCCGTTGACCGTGGTGCAGTTGATAGAATTTTATGTGCAGTATTAAACATGTCATTTTAATTGTATTTTTCTTTTATCAACAGTAATGTGTATCTGTCCCTATATTTAGTTTTGTCCTGCTTTAATGTTTAAATTTTTTAATGTTACCATTGAAAGTAGTTAAGTGTTAGAAAGGGCCACGAGCTCCAATTTCGCCACAAATGTAAGTCAAGAATAAATAAATAAATAAATAAATAAATAAATAAATAAATAAATACATTCACATACCGTATCTGAGAAATAATGATCGTATTACTCAAAATAACCTTCCAACCCAGAATTTTTAATATCCTAAATTCTACAAAATAATTTTCCGTTGTAACTACATATAATGGATGTGAACTTGTCGGTTAAAATGACTGGGATAGTAAACATATTTCTATTCTCATTTTCATATTTTATGCTCTCCAACTCCAAAAATTCAATTTTACTCTCTAAAGAAGGTTTCAGTTTGATGGAATGACAGTGAACCTTAAATCTGATTGACATAGGCACTTTGTAGAGACACTTACAACAGTCACAGGGACAACTATTTCCTAAACAGAGTGACCTCAGACACATAAGTTTAGGATTCATGTCCAGAAGTCTTCTGCAATGTGTATCCCATAGCCTTCTACCTCAGAAATATATTCCACCACCCTGCATATAAAATGCTTTACATTTTCATCTCTGATTAGTCATTAGCCATCTTTAGGAAAGACACACATGGCCTCATCAGCCATCCGTTCTACTAGACCTTTTGTGTCTTTCCTTTCATGGATCATTAAGGCAAATCGCATAGGGCCTAAAGGCCATTGATTTTCATTTTTTCGATATTAGCCTACTCCAATTATTTTAATATGTTTCATTTTATTTTACGGATTTCTTTCCAAGTTCTTGTAAATCATTTAAGAATAGATTAGGTAAATAATTGATAGAGAATGGGTGACAGTCCTAAATGCAGATCAATAATGATAAATTGATTTATTGACAGAAATAAATCAAAACACAAATTTTAAAAATGGATAACCTACTGAAAATGCATTCGAATAGTCAGCAATGATTCTCTTAAACATCGCATAGTATGAAAATACGTTAATCAATTTCCAATATTAGATCAAAAATCAATTAATTTTGCAATAGAAAGTAAAACGACACGTTCATTCAAACATACTAGAAACCTCCTATTTACCTATCTTCTAATTTTCGTTTCCTTTCCCCTTTCCATAAAATTAGTACCCCTCCTGGATCCCTGCTTGAAATTCCATTATATCGAACGAATTCTTACAATCATTATTTTCTAGTTACTACATCTTGAATACACTCGCAACGGACATTTGGCATGTGACTTCCTCTAATACAGTCAAGTCTGCCTACCGAAAGATTTCCAGGGCAAATATAACTTAGTTGTGTGAGCCAATGTATGTACGAGTATGTTGTGTGAATGGGTTTCCTATTAACTAGTATTCACTTCAGTCATCATCACCATTATTATTATTATTATTATTATTATTATTATTATTATTATTATTATTATTATTATTATTATTATCTTACTAATTTGTTACCTGATATTAATTTTTATGCTTTCATCGTGTCGTTTGGTTATTAGTATGTAAAACACACAACTGTAGTTTACTACATTGCCTGTTTATCAGTTATAAGAATATTAGTATAAATTCATTTCACTTGACCATTTGGTGCAGGTATTTAGATAACATTGTATGTACAGTACTAAGCTTTTAATGTTAACTTTATTCATCTTGTGTTAGCAGTATTGCGTACCTGTCGCTAGTACATAGTTTTTTTGTAAAATTACTGTCTTTTATTTTCATATTTAAAATGCAGATTTTTCTCTAATTCAGCATTATTATTGAAAGTGATTATGTGTAAGAGTGGACGGTGAGTCCTAACTTCGCCACACGTGTAAGTCAATAATGAATAAATAAACAAAAATATAATGTGCATGTCCCCTCCCAGTTGCTCCATTTAACAAGTCCATTTTCTGGGAGTGAGATTTCTAGATCCTAATGGGTGGGTAGGAGACAGGGATCTGCGCTCAGATGGCCTTCACTTAAACCGCAGTGGTACATATTAGTTAGGATATTTGTTTAGAAGGGTTTTAGGTAGGTACATTCAGGGAAACTGGGTGGTCTAGGAAGCGGTGTTAAGGGAACAGGGAACTGGAAATCAAGTAGGGATGACATAAAAATGTTAGTGCTCAACTGTAGAAGTATTGTAAACAAAGGAATCGAATTAAGTAATTTAATAGATATATGCTTACCAGATATTGTAATAGGAGTTGAATCATGGCCGAGAAATGATATAAGGGATGCAGAAATATTCGCACGGAACATGGAGTGTGTATCGTAGAGATAGGAATGGTAGGTAGGGGGAGTATTCATTCTGGTGAAAGAATAATTTGTAAGCTACGAAAAGGTTAAGGAAGGAAAACATGAAATTCTGGGTGTAAGGCTCATCTCAAGATAATAGGCAACTTGACGTCTTTGGAGTGTACAGACCGGGAAAGGGTAGCGCTGACGCTGATTCAGAAGTATTTGATAAGATAATCAGCAATGTTGGAAATGATATGGAAAAGAATGTGATAGTAGCAGGTGATCTGAATTTACCAAATATCAATTGGGAAGGTAATGCAAACGACAGGAAGCATGAACAACAAATGGCAAATAAGTTAATATGGGAAGGGCAGCTGATTCAGAAAGTGATGAAACCAACTAGAGGGAAGAATATTTTGGATGTGGTGCTGGTAAAACCAGATTAGCTCTATAGACAAACAGTAATAGATGGTATTAGTGCTCACGAAGCTGTTTTTGTCGTAGTTAAAAATAAATGTGAAAGGAAGATGTTAAAATTAGGATTATTAGGCAGTACCACATGGCCGATAAAACAGGCATGAGGGAGTTTTTAAGAAGTAACTATGATCGCTGAGAAAACATTAAATACAAATGTAAACAGACTCTGGGATGGGTTTTAAGCAATTGTTGAGGAATGTGAAAATAGGTTTGTACCTTTAAAGGTGGTAAGGAACTGTAAATATCCACTATATTATAACAGAGAAGTAAAGAGACATAGAAGCACGTGTAGGTTGGAAAGAAATAGGGTTAGAAATGGCTATGAAAGTAAAGAGAAATTGAAGGAACTTGCTAGTAAATTGAATCTAGCAAAGAAGTCAGCTAAGAATAACATGATGGCAAGAATAATTCGTGGTCATACAAATTTTCTTGAAAAATGGAAGGGTATGTATAGGTACTTTAAGGCAGAAACAGGTTCAAAGAAGGACATTCCAGGAATCATTAATGAACAAGGGGACTGTGTATGTGAGGATCTTCAAAAGGCAGACATTCAGTCGGCAGTATGTAAAGATTGTTGGTTACAAGGATAATGTCCAGGCGAGTAATACTAAAGAAGTATTAAAATTTACATATGATAACAATGACATTTACAGTAAGATACAAAAGTTGAAAACGAGAAAAGCAGCTGGAATTGATAAGTTTTCTGGTGATATACTAAAGACAATGGGTTGGAATATTGTACCATATCTGAAATACTTATTTGATAATTGTTTGGTTGAAGGAGCTATACCAAATGAATGGAGAGTTGCTATAGTAGCCCCTGTATATAAAGGAAAGGGTGATGACATAAACCTGAAAATTACAGGCCAGTCAGTTTGGCATGCATTGCATGTAAGCTTTGGGAAAGTATTCTTTTCGATTATATTAGACATGTTTGCAAAATTAATAACTGGTTTGATAGACGGCAGTTTGGGTTTAGGAAAGGTTATTCCACTGAAGCCCAACTTGTAGGATTCCGGCAAGATAAAGCAGATATCCCGGATTCAGGAGGCCAGTTGAACTGTATCGCGATTGACATATCTAAGGCATTTGATAGGGTAGATCAGGGGAGACTACTGGCAAATATGAGTGCTATTGGACTAGGAAAAAGAGTGTCTGAATGGGTGGCTATTTTTCTAGAAAATAGAACTCAGAGAATTAGAGTAGGCGAAGCTTTATCTGACCCTGTAATAATTAAGAGGGAAATTCCTCAAGGCAGTATTATTGGACCTTTATGTTTTCTTATATATACACTGACTGACAGAGCAAATGCAACACCAAGAAGGAGTGGTTCGAAAGGGATGAAAGTTGGGGAAAAAACAGAGACGGCACGGACGAATAATTGATGTTTATTTTAAACCGATATGCAGGTTACACAATGCGCACGGCATCGACTCAGTAGGATGTAGGACCACCGCGAGCGGCGATGCACGCTGAAACATGTCGAGGTACAGAGTCAATAAGAGTGCGGATGGTGTCGTGTGGGATGGTTCTCCATTCTCTGTCAACCATTTGCCACAGTTGGTCGTCCGTACGAGGCTGGGGCAGAGTTTGCAAACGGCGTCCAATGAGATCCCACACGTGTTCGATTGGTGAGAGATCCGGAGAGTACGCTGGCCACGGAAGCATCTGTACACCTCATAGAGCCTGTTGGGAGATGCGAGCAGTGTGTGAGCGGGCATTATCCTGCTGAAACAGAGCATTGGGCAGCCCCTGAAGGTACGGGAGTGCCACCGGCCGCAGCACATGCTGCACGTAGCGGTGGGCATTTAACGTGCCTTGAATACGCACTAGAGGTGACGTGGAATCATACGCAATAGCGCCCCAAACCATGATTCCGCGTTGTCTAGCGGTAGGGCGCTCCACAGTTACTGCCGACGCCACACTCGTCTGCGGTGACTATCACTGACAGAACAGAAGCGTGACTTATCGGAGAACACGACGTTCCGCCATTCCCTCATCCAAGTCGCTCTAGCCCGGCACCATGCCAGGCGTGCACGTCTATGCTGTGGAGTCAATGGTAGTCTTCTGAGCGGACGCCGGGAGTGCAGGCCTCCTTCAACCAATCGACGGGAAATTGTTCTGGTCGATATTGGAACAGCCAGGGTGTCTTGCACATGCTGAAGAATGGCGGTTGACGTGGCGTGCGGGGCTGCCACCGCTTGGCGGCGGATGCGCCGATCCTCGCGTGCTGACGTCACTCGGGCTGCGCCTGGACCCCTCGCACGTGCCACATGTCCCTGCGCCAACCATCTTCGCCACAGGCGTTGCACCGTGGACACATCCCTATGGGTATCGGCTGCGATTTGACGAAGCGACCAACCTGCCCTTCTCAGCCCGATCACCATACCCCTCGTAAAGTCGTCTGTCTGCTGGAAATGCCTCCGTTGACGGCGGCCTGGCATTCTTAGCTATACACGTGTCCTGTGGCACACGACAACACGTTCTACAATGACTGTCGGCTGAGAAATCACGGTACGAAGTGGGCCATTCGCCAACGCCGTGTCCCATTTATCGTTCGCTACGTGCGCAGCACAGCGGCGCATTTCACATCATGAGCATACCTCAGTGACGTCAGTCTACCCTGCAATTGGCATAAAGTTCCGACCACTCCTTCTTGGTGTTGCATTTGCTCTGTCAGTCAGTGTATATCAATGATATGTGTAAAGAAGTGGAATCTGAGATAAGGCTGTTTGTAGATGTTGTTATTTTGTACAGAGTAATAAATAAGTTACAATATTGTGAGCGGCTGCAGGGTGACCTCGATAGTGTTGTGAGATGGACGGTGGGCAATGGTATGATGATAAACAGGGTTAAAAGTCAGGTTGTGAGTTTCACAAATAGGAAAATTCCTCTCAGTTTTAATTACTGCGTTGATGGGGTGAAAGTTCCTTTTAGGGATCATTGTAAGTACCTAGGTGTTAATATAAGAAAAGACCTTCATTGGGGAAATCACATAAATGTGATTGTTAATAAAGGGTACAGATCTCTGCACATGGTTATGAGGGTATTTAGGGGTTGCAGTAAGGATATAAAAGAGAGGGCATATAAGTCTCTGGTAAGACCCCAACTAGAGTATGGTTCCAGTGTATGGGACCCTCACCAGGATTACTTGATTCAAGAACTGGAAAAAATCCAAAGAAAAGCAGCCCGATTTGTTCTGGGTGATTTCCGAAAAAAGAGCGTTACAAAAATGTTGCAAAGTTTGGGCTGGGAAGATTTGGGAGAAAGGAGGCGAGGTGCTCTACTAAGTGGTATGTTCCGAGCTGTCAATGGAGAGATGCCGTGGGAGGACATCAGTAAACGAATAAGTTTGAGTGGTGTCTTTAAAAGTAGGAAAGATTACAATATGAAGATAAAGTTGGAATTCAAGAGGACAAATTGAGGCAAATATTCCTTTATAGGAAGGGGAGTTAGGGATTGGAATAACTTACCAAGGGAGATGTTCAATAATTTTCCAATTGCTTTGCGATCATTTAAGAAAAGGCTAAGAAAACAACAGATAGGGAATCTGCCACCTGGGCGACTGCCCTAAATGCAGATCAGTAGTGACTGTGATTGTAAATGCCTAATCGTCGATACAGTTGAATCTTTCATTACTTTGGAGGCATAGAGACATTTCCTGATTGATCTTTCACTTTAGGCTCACTGAGAATGTAAGTAGCCCTATGGTTGAAATAATAAGAGAGTATAAATCTGAGGAAGAAGTACATCACCGAGTGAAAATGAAAGGACGAAAGGAGACAGAAAAATAGAATCTATCTAGACCACACCACCACCGATGTACAGAGAGAGAGAGAGAGAGAGAGAGAAAGCTGCCCTATGGGGATCAGACTGTAAAAATGCTAAGAAGTAAATGAATTGTGCCTGGCATAATGTGTGTTTTCAATGCCAGATTCAGGAGGGGACTTGTAGATGCAACACACGCCTCAGAATCTACCAGTCTCAATGGACGGATATTTTATACTTTGAAGCAAAATTACGAGTCATACCTCTGCAACTGTACATGAAAGTATTCTCAGCAACATTACAAGTAACATGAAGTATACTTACGGATTAGGGATGCATAGAATTGGGCACTGCTTGGATTTTACTGGCTCTACATTATGGATTGCTGTTCATCCAAGCTAACGAACCGTCAGATGTTGGTATGGTGACGGTGGTATTGTTCGCTGCTGCAACAGTATCATCATTGTTAGAAATGACATAGGAGGATAATTTAGACCTTCCATAACTGCAAACTATTTCATTATTAGCGTTAAGAGGTGCCATTTCATTCCTCAGAAATCACTGCTACTCTTGTAATTTAAGGACATTATAAGAATAATGTATGTTGTATGTAATCAACAAAATTATCATTGTGAGCCGAAATTATGCATTTCATTGTTTCATTATGCTTTGTCCAATGTGGTAACTTTCAGCTGAGGGAAGGTTTGTAAATAATAAAACACATAGTATTATAAAGAGAATCTAGCTTTAAGATGATTTCAATATTGATCATCATTTTCATCCTAACGCAGTAAAAAATTTATTGGTATCCAACTCCGTCAATTTTCTACTTTTGCCGTTCACCCCATCCCCCATCCTATCCATCATAATATGGCGATGACAGTTGAAAATGTGTTAATAATAAGTGAGTGTATACATATATGTTACATACTAGCTGTAGTACTCGGCGTAGCCAGGACCGTTTTTGAATGTTTACCTAAGATTTGTACTACCGTTTAGTTATGTGTGAAGTGATATTTTTTATAGAATTCCCTTATGATATGTCGATTTTAACTGTAGTTTTAGAGTTATTTACATGCCTTTGATTTCAAGTTTTGATTATTTAATTCGCGAATAAAACTTTGTCCTTGTGGAAGCTCAAATTGACTGGTAAGTATTTGATCCTTTTAAAAAAAATTGATAACTATAGGTATTTACCCGTCGCACTATAGATATGATGTACACGATTTCAACTGTCCTTGAGACTGTCGCAAATGAGCCTTGCGACCCCAAAATCGGTGAAAGTGATGGAATCTCGGTCATTTTAGACTATTTACTTTTATGTCCCTCTCACTGGAGCCTGAACGTGGACTTAAACGGCATCCAGAACGTCACAATTCGTCTCAGCGACACACTTTTCGATTATTTTTGTACTCATATCTCACTCGCCACTCACACCCCACCACACAGAGGGATGAACTAGGACTTATAAAAAACCTGGAGTGTTACTATTCATCACAGCGACCCTGCAAACTATGGATTTGACACTATTTTCGATTATTTTTGTATTTCACTCCCCCTTAACCCCACATCCCGAAGGGCGCTGAACTTGGACATTTAAAAAAATCCAGAATGTCACTATTCATCTCAGTGACCCCGAATACTATGGATTTTCGATTATTTTTGTATCTCAACCCCCTTGCCCCCCAACACTAAGGGATATAAAATCCGGAGTGTCACTGTTCATCTCAGCGACGCCGAAAACTATGGACTCGACACTATTTTTGATTAGTTTTATATTTCACTCACCCCTACCACTAATGGGACTGAACTTGGACGTATAAAAATTCCGGAGTGTCACAATTCATCTCAGTGACCCCGAGATCTGTAGATTCGACACTGTTTCCTATTACTTTTATATCTAACTCCCCCAAATAGGTTTTAACTTTGACTTTTAAAAATCTGGAGTGTTACTATTCATCTCAATGACCCCATTTTTATATCTCCTCCCCCCCCCCCCCGATTCATACCCACGTACAATGACATTTATATATAGGGTAGATGGATTATATAGACTCGCCTTTGCTCGTTGGGAACCCCCAGTTGCTATTCGTTAGGAGTAGGTGATAACTCGTGTCGTCCTACTGTTGATATTCTATATTTTTCCCAGGTTCTTAAATATTTTACACATCTAATACACAGCTACAGTCTTCAAACTGGGCAGACCAATCAAAGTTGGTCCTATGACTTTAAAGTACATCTCGATCACGGCATGTTGGATTGCTATTTACAAATAACAGGCATAAGAATGAATTTCTTATCAAGAAATGTACTTTATAAAACATGGCAGCGTGTTCCCATCCTCCTCTATACAGCATTTATTATCGGACTGCATGATATAGCGTAAGATGCTGTCGTCTAGCGACAATCTGTCCATCAACTCGATTCAGTCTTGGTCAATCTTGGTGCGGCTTTGCAATTACATAAAATTACCTAAAATTACTCATCATAAGAGAACTACCCATCAGATGTCGTTCAAACCACTTCATAATCCCTCTCAGATGTAATAAGAACAAACTGTGAAAATTTCAGTGAAATCAGTCCGGTGGTTTTTGAGTCTATTAATCCCGCCCGTATGTGTGTCTTACCCTACAGTTTTCTTTCCCAAACAGTAAATCATAATTTTACCGTACCGATTGGGAAATAACTTTGACTTAAACGGCATTCAGAGTGTCACAGTTCATCTCAGCTGCCTCAGAAACTATGAATTCGTCACTAATATCGTCATTTTCGGATTTTTAAGTTTCACCCCCTTCCTTTAGGGGTGCTAATAGTTTCTCGCACCTACAGTAATTTTTCCAAATAGTAAGTTATATGAGCCTCCGTGGCTCAGACGGCAGCGCGTCGGCCTCTCACCGCTGGATACCGTGGTTCAAATCCCGGTCACTCCATGTGAGAATTTTGCTGGACAAAGCGGAGGCGGGACAGGTTTTTCTCCGGGTACTCCGGTTTTTCCTGTCATCTTTCATTCCAGCAACACTCTCCATATCATTTCATTGCATTTATCAGTAATTAATAATCACCTTGGGAGTGGCGACCCCATGGTACTAATAGCCTGTATCTGTTTCATTCATTACATCCCTGACCCGGTCAAAGACTGGAAAACAGGCTGTAGGTTTTCATTTTCAGTAAGTTATTTATGAATATCAAATTTGGTTGAGAGCTATGCTGAAACATACACACATTCACCCGTAATCTCTGTAATTTGCGACATTTTCTCACCTTCTCACCTCCTGTGCCATGGGGACAGAACTTGGAATTTTCATTTTTATATAAATATATAGAAGATAAAAGCAGAAATACGTTTTAAGAAATACATCATAATCTTCACTCACTGTTGGGTAGGCAACCCGCTGATCAGACTTTTCTTGCGGTTTGCTTATCTTCCCCTATTTTCTTGTTCACCCCTCCTCATCCCCAGTGTCGAACTACCAATCAGATTTCGTTCAAACCATAATCCCTTTCAGATGTAATAAGAATAAACTGTGAAAATTTCGGTGAAATCGGTCCAGTCTTTCTTTAGTCTCCAACATCCAATTTTATATATATAGATTCATTTTAATAAGCTGTGCACTGATATGTTAATAAAAACTAAGTCAATGATAAATAATTTATGTTACAGAATTTTTGGACAAGTTGCATTACATCACACCGACACATGTAGGTCTTACAGCGACGATGGGATAGGAAAGGGCTAGGAATGGGCAGAAATCGACCGTGGCCTTAATTAAGGTACAGTCCCAGCACTTGCCTCGTGTGAAAATGGAAAAGCGCGGAAAACCATCTTCAGGGCTGCCGACAGCGGGGGATTAGAACATGTTACCTCCAGAAGATAAGCTGAGAGGATGTTAAATTAATGTATAAAACTATATGCATGTAATTGTTAACACAAATGCATATGTAACTAAACCAAAAACCAAAAAACCTTGGCGCAACAGCCCCGAAGGGTCATGACCGACCAAGCGACCGCAGCTCAGCACGAAGGCCTGCAGATTACGAGGTTTCGTGTGGTCGCACGACGAATCCACTCGGCCATTATTCTTGTAAATATATCATCATCAGAGCTTGAAAAATTCCCTTCTGGAGCAAAAGACTCTCCCATCTCCTTCGATGTTCTGTCTTGAGCAATTCTCATCCTCAAAAGCCTCACAGTTTGCCTCGCTTTATCAGACCACCTAGATAATGGGCGTCCTATCCTCCGTTGCCCATCTCTCGGATACCGCTCCGTTACTACCTTCATCCATTTCTGGGGATAAGATCTTGTTACATGCCCAGCCCAGCTCCACTTCTTGGACCATACCTCCTTTCGTACCGTTTAGTCCAGGCTTATGACAGAATAACGGAGATTTCTTTAAGTGAAACACCCAGTAAAACTCTTTCCATCCTTCGCTGAAAGAGCTATACAAAATGAATGGAGAGTTGCTATAGTATACCCTGTGTATAAAGGAAAGGGTGACAGACATACAGATGAAAATTACAAGCCAGTTTGACATGCATTGCATGTAAGCTTTGGGAAAGTTTAGTAACTCCGCCTGTAAAATTTTAACACGTCTTATTTGCAGAGGAATGAAAGAAGTTGAAACTGAGTTGGTAGAATATCAATTTGGCTTCAGAAGAAATGTAGTTAACACGTGAAGCGATCCTGACTTAAGGTCTGATCTTGAAGGACTGGGTTAAGAAAGACGAGCCCACGTACATGGTATCCCTAGATCTAGAACAGGCATTTGATAATGTTGATTGGACCAAACTAATTGAAAATCTGAAGGTGAGTGGGATCAGATATCGAGAAAGAAGAATTATCTACAATCTGTGTAAAACCCAGTCTGCGGTGATAAATATTGACGGCTTTGAAAAACAGAAAAGGAGCAATCCAGAAAGGAATGAGGCAAGGTTAGTTTTTCCCCTCCTTTTCTTTTTTTTATAGAACAGGCGGTTAAGGAAAGCAAAGAGGAATTTGGAACGGGAATCACAATCTGTGATTGGCACTTTTTAATTATAATAATAATAATAATAATAATAATAATAATAATAATAATAATAATAATAATAATAATAATAATAATTCTCAATAAGGGTCTTTCACCATGCAACATAAAATAAAATATAAATACAGATGACGTTAGAGTGCCACGGTAAAAAGTAATATAAATGAAATGGCATGAATAGTCATGAACAGGAGTGGGTCATAGTCTGATGATATCTAGAAATTATGCATAGAAAGCACAGAAATAGGTAAGGTTCTCTTTATATGTATATTATTTAATCTATCTATTTAAATAACGTTGTAGGGGGTCCACTATCTGTAAGTTCGTTTATTTTCCAGTTTTTCAGATATGTAACCGTTGTAAGGCAACTCAAGACCGTATCAGTGGTTTTTAGCTTTCGTACCTGTCTGTCTGTCTGTCTGTCTGTCTCTCCCATCATCACGACGAAATGTTTAGATAGATCTCGACCAAACTTTATATTATTTTAGAGTATATGTATTTTCATGTTCATCCAAGAGCAGGTTTTGATATGCATATTATGATGTTGAAATGAAATGTCGTATGGCTTTTAGTGCCGGGATATCCCAGGACGGGTTCGGCTCGCCAGTTGCAGGTCTTTATATTTGACGTCCGTAGGCGACCTGCGCATCGTGATGAGGATGAAATGATGATGAAAACAACACATACACCCAGCCCCCGTGCCGTAGGAATTAACCAATTGAGGTTAAAATCCCTGACCCGGCCGGGAATCGAACCCGGGACCCTCTGAATCGAAGGCCAGTACGCTGACCGTTCATCCAACGAGTCGGACATTATGATGTTAAAATCACAGAATAGACTGGGGGTTTATGGGGTGATCAAGCGAGTTATTTGATATTTTCTCATACACTATTTAATTTAGACTATATGCGAAACGTCGCTTCATTTAAAATATTTCTTGTTATGTACATAATTTCACTTACTCTTCAAATGACGGAGAAAATTACTATTTTCTACGGGTTTCATGCTCTGCGTCGAGTGATGGACACCCTTCCAGACTTACAACGAACCTGCCGGTTACCGTAGCAACGTCTCTGGCTGCTTGCCCGTAACGTAATACCACTTTCGTCTTCATTCCTGTAAACTCACGGTTGCTTGTTAGGTAGAAAACGGGAGAGACGTCAAGCTGTCATTCTGCTGGTTATTTGTGGAATACCGCAGAAGGTTACAGTCGTCTTCGAATAGTACTAAGCGTAGCTCTTAATATTTCAACAGTACGGGGGAGTGCAGACCATTATTTCACACCGCAAAGTGGTTTTTTTTTGGCATTTTCTATACTTGTTACTGGATTTCCCTTCTACTTCCGTTTTCTGCGTTAATTTCTTGCTTCTTCCCAGCCTCTTTCGGCTTAAGTAATAACACCATAAGTCGTCTTATCTGAACACCTAAGAATCCTTTCTCCTCTGTTGCCGCTTTCTTAAATGCGTAACACTTATGTTCAGAATTCAGTGAAGTACATTTCACATTTACAATTCATCGACCATGGTCGTATATTTGTACCAGGGGCGGTGCATCATTAAGGGCTAAAGGGGCTTGGCCCCACCAGATTTTCGGACGTATAGTTTAGAAATGTTATATTATTTAGAATATATTTTAGATAATTAATTTAAAGAGGCCAAATTATTATCTGAGTTCCACTGTTCTTAAGTACGGTAATTAATTATATGAGAAAATGAAAGTATGATTTTATTACATGTTTCGTACGTTTATGCTGACACAGGGGCTAATTTGCTCTCAGTCCTCACAGTGAGTATTGGTAACTGTTTTGATGGTCAGTGAACATTATTTGAGAGAGTGATAGTTTCAATGCATTTTAAAATGTCAAGCTAGGGGCTAGCTTTGACATGCCCGCAATAAAAAAAGAACAATACAGACAAAGCTGTAGCGACGAGTGTTTTGGGGTTGTTATTGCAAACTCACTTACATTATTCTAATCTCATGTAACATGTTCTTGAGACCATTCACAGAGTGAAGCTTTCGGCACATTTCGAATTTTAGTTTACAATTCGCTTTTAGCAGTTGCTGAGTGGAGAGCATAAGTTCTGCATAGTTTTTGTTCAACGGTGATTAGCGTTTAAAATAGTGAATAGTCTGCATCGCAGAAGAATCGACGAGCGCAGTTCCTTTATAAATGAGGTAGGCCTTCACTTTTAAAGTATTTTATTATTAGCATCCATTAGAACCAAGCATGCTTAGCTGTACTGATACTGCCAATAAAAATGTAATGACGATGTTTAATATAGGTGAATATACAACAGCAGAAGAAGCAAAAACTACATTACTAATAGTAACATACAAAAAGCAAAGCAAAGTCTTCTCCGTACAGGCCATGAAGGCCCTTGGAGGGGTGAAAGGTAAAGGTTTCCACTATCCGTAACCTCGACACTTGTTGGTGTAGAGTGGTTAGCTCTACGCCCGGCCGCCTTTGCCCCCAGGAATTAACCTGGTACTCATTTTTGGTGTAGGCTAAGTTAACCTCAGGGCCAGATGCACCTCCGGGAGTGGAAATCTCATTTCTTAAATTTTACGACTTCCTGACGGGGAATCGAACCCACGTCCTTCCGGGCGAACCGAGCACGCCTTTACTGCCTCGGCCAGGCAGCCCCTAATAGTAGCATATAACAGTGCAACAATAACAATTATTATTATTATTATTATTATTATTATTATTATTATTATTATTATTATTATTATTATTATTATTATTATTATTATTATTATTATTGGAAAGAAAGATTTTTAGAAAGAAAGTCTTACAAATTGAAGGATTCCAAGGGAGGAAGGAAAAGAAAACAGGCACAAAGTGGACTGAAGACAGAAAAAATAAGCACAGTGAAACAATGAAAGAATACTGCTATAAGCAGCCATCGGATGCAGATCGAGCAGGCAGTGACTGGAAGTAAAGAAAAGAAAAGAACAACTAAGGAGGAAGAATTGAAATTGTAACGTAGTCCTTAGAAGGCCGGAACGCAATAATAATAATAATAATAATAATAATAATAATAATAATAATAATAATAATAATAATACCTACATTAGTCCCACCTGCCATTTGAGCCACGAGCCGCTACTGATTTGTACTATCCGGCTGTCCTGAGTTATTATCCTACCTTCAATTAAAGTCAGCTTTCTTAACTGTCTTACTTTCTTCCTTAAATTTTCTGTTTGTATGCGAGTGATAATCCCGAAACCTGTACTCTCTTTCCTTTCAGTGATATGCACTGTTTCAATCGTGCATTTTCTTTCCTTCGCAGTCTATGATTTCGCTGATTAAGTCGCATAACATACCGTTAACTGGAACTTATTCAGAGTCAGTACGTAGGTTGTGACATTTTTGAGAGTTGGTGCCTCTTCCTATGGCAAGTAAAATACGAGCTGCCCTTGGAAAATCTTCGTTCAAAGCCTAAAAACACAAATCCAGGTCTGGGAATGCTTCTGAAAGTGAGACCGATTTGAATGGGGTCAGATTTAGGAAAACATTTGGGGAACGATCCTGACAGCAGGAAAGGTTCAATTCGCAGAGAGGGAACGACATTGAAAGTCAAGGGCATCTGAAGCTGCTTTTAACAATGTTACTTTACGTCATAAGGTTTCCGAAGACACCGAGGAGCCGGATATTTTGTGCCGCAAGAGTTAATTTAAGTACAGGTAGATATATCAGATGTATAGCACCTCCTCGTCAGCATTTTTGTGCTGAGTCAACACCCGAGGTCATTGACCCCTAACAGTGTACCTATGCAGTGTACCAGGCAATATTGGAGAAAAACTAGAAACGCTAAAGAATGAATGGGCATCAAGCAAACCCCTAAAAACTAAAACCATTGTGCCAAAGAACTGCACATGTTAGCTGAGACTATACGATTATTTTATTATTTCCGCCACTGCGGTGTAGTGGTTAATGTGAATATGAACAATAATGCAAACGTTGAAATTGACTCGCACGCAACCTAGATTGTGCCAAACAACTGGACATGGTAGCTGAGACTATACGATTATTATTATTATTATTATTATTATTATTATTATTATTATTATTATTATTATTATTATTATTATTGTACCGGGAGGTACACCTCAATTCCGCTCATTCAAAATAAGCGCCTTAATAAACTCATCTATCGACCAAAAGTTGAAACTGATACTACATGAACTTGGAACTTTAATCAGAAGATGTCACTAATGAAATATTAATTAATTTTGTTATTGTGAAGTTTCCTAAACTGATTGAATTTCTCCTTGTTTTGTTTTGCTATACATCAAGAAGTATGGACATTTTTCCACAGATTACACTACCAAAAACTCTGATCATGCATTCTGGTGCAAGGTGAAAGGACTTATAACTTTTAAAAGTTTCGTATTTCTAGGTTGTCCATAACTGGCTCTATGTTCATTTATCTTTGGGTTGGCAACACTTCTTTTCTTTCCGCCAGTTTTGAATCTAGCCAATCAGGAATTTTTGTAATTAATTTTCAACCAATCCCGCATTTCTTGTTCACCTTATGTTAACCAATAAATATTGAGAGGGCGTATCTGGATTAGTCTTGAATTCTCTCAAACCTTCCCTGAGGGTATATAAGTTGCGGCTTTTCGAGTTTCCTTGTCAATTGATCGCCGTCTTTCTAAGTGTGTGTGTTAAGGCAGGAGGCGGGGCGACTCTTTCTTCGGCCGGCAGAACATCTACAAGGTAATGGCCACGTAAATTCTATCTTTCTTGCTGTCTCCGCAAATTTATCCGCGGGTAAGGTCCGAATCTTTAACTATGTAACAAACTTTCTAAAATGTAAATCTTCTTTCGGCTAATGTAAAAATTTCATAAAGTCCTTAACTATAAATCGGGGATAGAGAGTAAGTTACCCTCTCGAGCTCCCCTTCATCTTGGTTTGAGGTGACTACGTTTTCGTAGCTGTTTTCTTCCTGTAATGTGTTAAAGTTATTTCCATTCTAGCCACCTCAGTAGTTTGGGAATAGCTCCTATTTCATCGGCCGAGAGCCCTGTAGGTTTTAATTTTTCATTATCTGGGAGTGCAGTGTACGCCTTCATTCAGTATGTGTTCGGGTCGTTTATTTAACCTGTTCTTTTTCGCAAAGGCCCTGTAGGTTAGGTAATAGATCCTTCTGTATAAAACTATTTCAAGATGTAAGTTGTGCCTTGAGAGGCGAGAGATTGTAAGTTTTTGATGTTGCCTTGAGTAGTCTGGAAGAAACGGAGAGCCTGTTAGCACTGTAACCAAAGCTTACATTCTTTACCCGATACCTCCATTTCGAACTCGTAGTTGGACTGCCTAATCAGATGAAATGGGGTCGCTCAGCGGATACCTCAGGGTGTTCAGATGCCAAGTAAGACATGAAATCTTACTTCAAGTTACGCTTTACGTGAGTATGAAAAGATTAACAACGCACGGGAGACGCCTATAGAATCTCATGACATAATAGTAATAATCATCAACCAATTTCTTAAACCAAAGTATTCAACGATGTGAGAACTGGTCATGACTAAATGGAGTACTTAATTAATCAACAATTCACTTAGCTAAGCAACTAACTTACCAACTAGGCTATAATGAAAGAATTCATGACACATAAAATTGTAGAAAAATAAACAAGATATTTATTGACTAAATATTGGACTATTAAATTGGAATTTTATCCAAGGCATTGCTTTTCATTGTGTATTTACAAGTGTGGATTGTGAGTCAGCGCTGGCTCGTAGAAAGAGAAATAATATCTAGTATTAAACTATGTAGATCCGTTCCATCATGAAATCAAAATTGAGTACGCACATATTTACAACCGATCACTGGACATCTAAGGTCCATTCTGAAGTTAAGTCATAGATACAACACCAACATAATTAAGTTGTTACGAGAGCTCATTTGCTTTAAGACTAATTAAACAAGTCTGAATAAAACACCCGGTTAAGCTGAAGTGTATATAAAGTCCACTAATAAGCTCAAACTTGAAATTAAACCAAATTATAACTTTAAATTGCAGGACTGAACTGTATATCACAGTTATATTTAATCACCAATCATATTAGAATTGAGCGTTGAGAATATTAAATAGTAAATCGTAGCTGATACTCAGTAAATGACGAGTCACTAATAAGTAAATCCACATAAGTAAACTCGAATAAGTAAATCTGGATGCGTAAATTTGAATGCATAAATCCATATGAATAAATCCGAACTCATGCTTTATTACTTCTTTCACGTTGTGCATGGACAACTACTTACGGACTAAGGCATTTGTTCCTAGTGCCTGTTAAATTTGGCTCCTACTCTAACATTTCCCTAGATGTTGTTCGTTGAGAAAATGCAAGTTCAAACAGAGTATATGTTAATCTATTCAGCTATCTAACTAACTTCAACATAACCTTTGGCTGTCATACACATGTCTTTTAGACTCAATGTCCCTTTCCTTCGTTATATTCCATAACATTCTATTTCAATGCAAGCTATTTTATTCACACGCGCAGTTACAATGCAAGTGCTATGTCGTTGTATTCAGAAACATAATATCATATTTATCGGTGTCGTGAATGCATTTGGTCAAAACAGAGCTATAAAACGTATCGTAGTATTCCGATATTCATTACAGCACATCTAAAGTTGACATACGATCCCGTCACAAGCATAATTCTACAATAGTAAATTCTATTCATACCTTGGCTTAGGTCAATCCTGCGGTGTGGGCAATCTCACGTATACGAATCTAAAGAATGTAGCGTGGCATGTCTTAAACTGCAGGCACTCAATGGCCCCTACGTAGTGCGTATAATCTCCTTATATCACTATATAACTCATATTTTCCTCAGGTTAGCACAATTTTAACCTTATTTCAACATTCATATAATATCTTAACATCGTAGCCTTAATATTAACTCGTCGCGTTCCCATATACATGACCATGTCAAAACTACCACACTATGTTTCTTAAAACTACATTTTAAAGTTGCTATATATCATATCCTATGATTGAGTTCAATGCCCTTATTGCGAAGCAAAATAATGCGTGATTCCATATGTTTTATTTTACACCGCGCACAACCAAACGTGACGTCGACTTGTAGCATTACCAATACGAAATCTCTGTAATCTGCCAGTATGTCATTACTATCAGCTGTTTCCAAAATTATTTTTCAAACCTCTCGCTACATACGTGTATTTTGACCGATATACGATGACGTATATATCCAACACATTAGAATCTTATGCTATATTGCTAGATCATGTAACTACGGACTTAAGTATATCACACTTCACTGGTAACACTCACTTGCATTTCTTATATATCGGTATTATATTCAACCTATCGGCACATGCCTAAGGCACATGTGTAGGCAAAACAAAAATTATGCGATTAAGTATTGTAAATGACTTAGCTCGCTCATGGTTGGTCCTGGTCCAGCTGTTCTGCTTCCCAAATGGATGTAGTTGGGTCTGCGGTCAGGTCATGGGTTGGACATCTGGTACATCATCTGCTTCCTCATCACGGAATTGCTGTCTGGTTTCTCATTCCCTTCCTCATCATGGGTTGGTCGAATGGTTTGCCGTCGCCTTCCTCATCATGGGTTGGTCGAATGGTTTCCCGTCGCCTTCCTCATCATGGCTCGGTCGTATGGCAAGATGCACTGGTCCCCAGCTTGGTCCATCATGTATATTTAGCACATCATCTTCATGGTATTCTTGTCAGCAACTAAAATATGGATTACAGCGCAGTGAACAGCCATTATATAATCCTTTTTGAAGTTTGTAATCCTTGAATTATTATTTCTTTTGTTGGTCTCCGCCGAATATCTTCGGTCTCGTTGGTGTTAATTTCAGTGAATCTATCTCTGTCGGCTGCTTCTTGTGGATCTTGAAAACTTATTTTTATTCTGTTTCAATAAATCGAGATGTATCTCTTCTTGTATGAGATCCTTTTCTTTTAGATGCTGGCTTGGTCTTCCTTTGCAGGGTATATATCAAGTGCGCTCTGTATCCGCCCACGCGTATTTCGTGGTACTAGCGGATTTCTTTTTTTTAATACCTCTAATCAACTCTGCTTATTTTCCGGTGAATTAACTTGTTTTCTTCTCTTTTCCGACGCTTTTTCCTTTAGTATAGCCTCAGATCGCTTCTTCTTTAAAATTATAGCGCGGTCGGCAGTTCCGTCTTCACTCTCCGTTGAAAAAAATTAAGATGGAGTTTTCTTAACAATCCGTAGTTTTCTACTTTTTTCGTAAAACAATACAGTAGACATTCCACTGTCCGTTTCACTCTCAATACTCGACCGTTCCATGACGTGTATGGCCTTCTATGTCACCGCAACTGGTGTCTATTCTTTGCTTCCTATAGATCAAATGGGCCATACCTTCACTCGGCGCCATTTTGAAAGCTGTCGCGGAGGTGTGAACGGGCACAGCACTTTTCAAGATTTTGTGATAGTAAAGAGTGCCTCTGGAAGGCTGGATATTGTACGAGTAATTTAGGGAGCAAGTGCTCTTGAATTAGGGGATTTCTGCCCTTGACTAAATTGTTCCTAATGTTGTATTGAAATTTTGGTAAAATTGAGCTCGTAGCTCAAAAACTGTAAATCGAGGGCTTGAAGCCCAAACTTGTTAAATTCCCAACTCTTGGAGTGTTCCACCCTTATTTGCTTTTGTACCTGACATGTTGTTGTGTTCACTAAGTGAAAATTTGTTAAGTTGTTGTTTTTTGAAGACATATAACCTTCAGTTCAAGTTTTAAATTAATTTTGATATTGTAGATAGACCCATTCACCCCGGCACCTTCTTTAACCTCTTTCTGCTCCACGGGTATCCCCGTAACAATTATTATTATTATTATTATTATTATTATTATTATTATTATTATTATTATTATTATTATTATTATTATTATTATTATTATTATTGTGCCGGGCGGTACACCCCTACGCCACACCTTTAAATCTTGCACCAATAAATCCTCCTCTACAGGAGAAACTCTGAACTTAAAACTGGACCTACTTAAACCTTTCCTCTGAAGATGTCACTGTGTGAATTTCGACGTGTTTTTGTTTACTATTTATCAAGAAGTTTGGACATTCTCTCATAGATGCCTCTACAAAAAACTATGCTCATGCACCCTGGTGCGAAGTGAAGGAACTTTATTTGAAGAAATTTTGTATTCGCAAGTTTGTTCTTTACTAAATTTAGTGCATTCATTTTTGGGTTGGCAATATTTATCCTGTATTTCCGCCTGTTTTGATTTTAACCAATCAAGAATTTATGTGATTAATTTTCTACCAATCACAGGTTTCTTCTTCGATTTTGGTGTGTAACTATAAGCGACCCAATAAAATTAAGTGGGTGTGGCTGTTTTATTCATGAAAGGTCTCGAACTTCCCCGAGAGTATAAAAACTGCTGATTTTCACGTCTCCTGGCCACTTCATCAACATCTAACCTAGTATATGTACGTGTAGCAGGAGGCGGCAAGCGCCTCTTTCATCAGGCAGCAGCTCTTCAGTAAGGTAATGGCCGTTTAACATCCTTATTTTCTTGCTAGCTCAGCAGTTTTATCCGCGAGAAAGGTCCGAAACTTTTACCATGTAACCTACTTTTCTGTAATGTAATTTTTTCCGGCTTATGTAAATATCTTTACTTATAAATCGGGGATAGAGAGTGCCATACCCTCTCGAGCTCCCCTTCATTTTGATTTGAGGTGACTACGTTTTGGTAACTGAGTTTTTTCTCTTCCTTAATGTTTAAATTTCCTCCTTATACGGGTCAACTCCATAGTTTTGGAATAGCCCCTGTTTCATCGGCCTAGTGCCTTTTAGGTTTTAAGAAGTTTCAAGTAGGAGTGCAAGTACACGCCTCCATTCAACTTGGTGTTGCGGGCCAATTACTTAACCTGTTATTTTCTGCTATGGCCCAGTAGGTTGGGTACAAGATGCCCCCGTTTCAATTGTTGTAAGTTGTGCCTTGATGGCAATTTACTGTGAAATCTGACATTGCCTTAAATAGGCTTGAAAAACTGAGAGCGCGTCTGGTCTTTTCTGGTGTTGTAAGAAGTCCTCTGGGAGGCTTGAGGTTAAACGTTGGGAGCAGGTGCTCCATGTGGTAGGGGTTCTACCCCTTTAAACAAATTGTGCTTTTGTAAAACTAGGGGCTTGTAGCCCGAGAGAGTTAAAGATCTTTCTAGTCTTGTTTACAAATTGTTATTACCAAAGTAAATATTGTTAAGATTTTGTCGTTGATTGGTTGTTAAAATTCAAAAATATAACCTTTATTTGAAATATTAAATTTAACTTTGATTCTGTAGTTAGACCCATTCATCCCGGCACCTTATTTCACCTCTGCTAATCCACCAAACCACGGTAACAATTATTATTATTATTATTATTATTATTATTATTATTATTATTATTATTATTATTATTATTATTATTATTATTATTTCCGCTACTGCAGTGTATTGGATAATGTGATTATCAACAGTAATGCAAACGTTGAAACTGACACGCAGGCAACCTAGATTGTGCCCAATAACAGCTCATGAGAGTATACGATTGTTATTTTATATTATTTTTTCCGCCACTACAGTGTAGTGGTTAATGTGATTATCATATTCTCACCACTGCTGTTTAGTGGTTGATGTGATTATCAACAGTAATGCAAACGTTGAAATTGACATTCAGGCAATCTAGATTGTGCCAAATAACTGCACATGGTAGGTGAGACTATACAATTATTTTATTATTTATTATTTCCGCCACTGCAGTGTAGTGGTTAATGTGATTACCAACAGTAATGCAAACGTTGAAACTGACATGCAGGCAACTTAGATTGTTCCATATAACTGCACATGGTAGCTGAGACTATACGATTATTATATTTTATGATTATTATTATTTCCGCCACTGCAGTGTAGTGGTTAGTGTGATAATCAACAGTAATGCAATAGTTGAAATTGACACGCAGGCAACCTAGATTGTGCCAAATAACTACACATGGTAGCTGACACTATACGATTACTTTTTATTGTTATTATTTATTATTTCCGCCAGTGCGGCGTAGTTGTAAATAAAAAGAAGGGTTTATTACGCTTTTCCTCTAATGAATTTTAAGAAGTATAGCCTACACTCACATATGTAATAGTAACTTCTGGCTCAGTAAAGAAAGCAACGGTAACCATGGCCGCACGCATATATTTAATATCATCACTGCGCGCAGTAAAAAATACACAACGGAAAACTTCCTTACTTCGTATTTTTCTAGTACGCAAATAGACATTGCACACACATTGGATTATGTATCAGCAACTTCTTGCCTAGTGAAGAAAGCAACGGGAAGCGGTGTATTTTACAGACGCGTAACACTTACACAGCTTACATTAAACGCGTTTAAATCTGCACACACTTCACTTACTTTTTTAGTATTTAATTGCTTACCTCAGTTTAGCATTACACTTACAAGTGAAAAATAAAGGAATTAAACATGATTAAAATGTTACCAGTGGACTGCAGTCAGCTGTTGTAAGAAATGAATGTATCTGCAACACACCATTCTGTCCGCCCATCACTACCAGAAACGGATGTATCAAATTTTATTGAGTCTGCGTTCTTACATACAATGTCGTACAGTAGCTTGGCTGTTCGCTGTTACAATCTCGCAAACAGTACTGATAAAACAGAGCCATAATTAAATAATAACATAATTAACAGATATTAATTAGAATGTTGGACCGGGTCTACGGTGTAGATGTAACATACCCTGCCTCTTACCTGGAGGCCCGGGTTCGATTCCCAACCAGGTCAGGGATACACAACAGAGGGATAGCCTTACCCCAGGATGTATACAAAATTCCCTGTACGTGCGGTAAAGTATACATCAGCCAAACTTGCCGGTCCATTGGTACACGTATCAAAGAACATGAACGTAATATTCGTCCCAACCAACCAGAAAATCGGCAAAAGCTGAGCACGCTCTATCGTCGGGTCATGAAGCCATGTTCCAAGATGCTCGAGCTCTTACCCACACTAGACTATAGGTCCAGGATTGCATGGGAAGCTGTGGAAATACGAAGAAATCATAATAATCCCAACAGGGACACCGGCTATCAATTAAGTAATACCTGGTTGCCAGCCATTAAGAATTTACGTAGGTAGTTCCCTTCCCTATCCGTTCACTATCGTCTCGGTGTTTTCCAAATTCGTACGTTCCTCGTCGCCTGATGTTTCATTCCAGGCTTGTGTCTATATCATACACGTGTCTATGTCACATGTTACGCAAACACGATATGTGAACCACTTAGTCTGATTGTGATGGTTCGGTCAGCTTCCGCATCGAACGCTAGCTTTGTGCCACGTCCTGGGGGCCATCTGGTGGTGAATGAACGTACCATTTCCACTTCTAATATAACGTCCAAATTTCGAAGTGTCATTGTTTAAGAAGCCTTTCTCGTGGTCAGTCGAGATTTCTTCTGAGGACGCAGAACAGAGTTTTCTGCGAAACATTAAGAATTTCACCTTATTTTCTTGACACGGCATAAGCTCAAAAGCCTATACAGTATCATGTCTATAATAATAATAATAATAATAATAATAATAATAATAATAATAATAATAACAATAAAGCAAACAAGCAAAAGTTGGCCGCATTATCCAAGCGCCTCAAAAGATACCAAAACACCACAGAGAGAAAATCACAGAACGCAATGTTCGAAAGAAATGAGAAACAGTTCTACAACAATCTGAACGAGAGAACACAAGATGCAGCACAAGATGGAAATACGCCCAGCGAAGAAAAAATTCACAGCTACTGGTCGGGAGTATGGTCGAACCCAATAGAGCACAATGCGGAAGCCCATTGGATCAGTGAACTGAAAGATAGAAGTAATGAAGTGAAGCATATGGCAACCAAGGCTGTTGAGATCGGAGAAATACAACAGAGCATCAAGAAACTGCAGAACTGGAAGGCCCCAGGCATTGATCGTATACACAATTATTACTACAAGAAATTTACATGTACTCATTTCCTTCTGACTCAACATTTCCAGAAATTCTTAGACAACCCGGCAACATTCCCAGCTTTCCTGTGCACTGGCATCACATATCTGAAACCAAAGGATGAAAATCTGCAAAATCCAGCGAAGTATCGGCCTATAACATGTCTATCTACTCTATATAAGATATTTACATCTATAATAGCCAACAGAATTCTGAAACACTGCGAGGAAAACCACATCATTGCCGAGGAGCAAAAGGGTTGCAAGAAGAATACCAAGGGGTGCAAGGAGCAACTGATTATCGACACTGTGGTCCTGGAACAAGCACACCATAAATCCAGGAACCTATACACATGCTTCATTGACTACCAAAAGGCCTTTGATTCAGTACCACACACTTGGCTCATACATGTTCTGGAACTATATATACCGAGCTCGATAGCTGCAGTCGCTTAATTGCGGACAGTATCCAGTATTCGGGAGATAGTAGGTTCGAACCCCACTATCGGCAGCCCTGAAAATGGTTTTCCGTGGTTTCCCATTTTCACACCAAGCAAATGCTGGGGCTGTACCTTAATTAAGGCCACGGCCGCTTCCTTCCCACTCCTAGACATTTCCTGTCCCATCGTCGCCATAAGACCTATCTGTGTCGGTAAGACGTAAAGCAACTAGCAAAAAAAAAAAAAAAAAGGAACTATATAAAGTTGACCCCTCAATCATTCACTTCCTTAAGACGGTAATGGCAGACTGGAACACCTCACTTCACGTTTCTCTAAGAAACTACAGTGTTGCAACAAGACCCATACCAATACGACGAGGGTTCTTCCAAGGGGACTCACTGAGTCCATTATGGTTCTGCATGGCATTAAATCCACTATCCTACCTACTGAACACAAGTGGGTATGGATTTAGCATTAAGAATAAGCGAGAAGAGCTATTCAAAATCAGCCACCTACTCTATATGGATGACATTAAACTGTATGCCTCTACCAAACCCCATCTCCAACATCTCTTCTCAATTACCAAGACGTTTTCTTCAGATATAGGCATGCGGTTTGGATTGGACAAATGCAGAACCCAAACTGTCATCAGAGGATCCTACTCAGCACAAGGGACACCTTTGAGTTTAAGAGACGAATCCATACAACAGCTGGAGGAAGAAGAAATGTACAAATACCTCGGTTTTCTTCAGAGCACTCGTATGAAACACCCCGACATCAAGAGAAATGTCACGCAGCAATATATAACGCGTCTCAACAAGGTACTATCATCAAAACTGACAGCTAAACATCTTACCAAAGCAGTCAATACGTACGCCGTACCACTGCTCACATACTCCTTTGGTATCATAAAATGGACCCAAACAGAACTTCAGCAGTTACAAACGAAAACAGCAGTTTCACTCACCCGGTACCATATGCACCATCCTAAATCTGCAACCGAACGTCTTACACTCCCGAGATCAGAAGGTGGTAGGGGCTTCTTATCCATTGTCAATTTACATAGCAATCTGATATCAAGTCTAAGAGAATATTTCCACTCGAGATCTGATACATCGTGTCTTCATCATGCTGTTTGCAGAGCCGATATAAACTATACACCTCTCAATCTGTCGTCGCCAGAAATGCCTGTTTCTACCCCACCTACAAAAGAGATGAATATGGCCATGTGGAAGCAAAAACCTCTTCACGGGAAATACCCCCATGAACTGGATCAACCTCATATCGACAAATCTGCGTCGCACGCTTGGTTGACCTACTCCGGTTTTTTCCCAGAAACAGAAGGATTTGTTCTGGCCATCCAAGATCAAGTAATTGCTACACGGAACTACCGTAGATTTATCATGAAGGATCCAACAGTTGTCTCAGACAACTGCCGCCGCTGTTCCAGAACTACAGAGAGCATACAGCACGTCATCTCTGGTTGCCCACACTTGGCCAACACCGATTATAAGCACCGACATGATCAGGTAGCAAAAATCATTCACCTGAAACTTTCTGTAAAATGTTGATTTCTTCAGTCATCAACTGCATATTGGAAATATACACCTCCACCCATTCTCGAAAACTCTTCATATAAACTACTATGGGACCGAGAAGTCATAACCGATGTCACGCTCAGCAACAATAGGCCAGATATTATTCTAATCGATAAATCAAAAAGATCCGCATCCCTTATAGAAATTGCTTGTCCAAATACCTCCAATCTGCAAACAACAATAGCCACAAAGATATCAAAATACACAGAACTGGCAATAGAAATACAACGCCTGTGGAAACTAGAATCAGTCACCACAGTTCCAATAGTAATATCATGTACCGGTGTTATTCCAAAATGCTTGCACAGCTCTCTGGCCGCATTAAACCTGCATCATCACACATACGTAGAACTACAGAAAGCCACCCTCCTGAGCACCTGCCACATTGTGAGAAAGTTCCTAGGAACGACTTTTCCTCTGACTCACGCCAAACAGCATGAAGTTCCAGGTCGCAGTTCCAGTAATACTGAAGAACAGATTCCCAAAACGGGGACATAAGAAGTCTGAAGTTGTTTGTATTTACTGTATAAATGTATATGTTGTAATTATTTCTGTTGTAAATATTTGTACATATATGTACCTGTAGTTTCATAATCAAGAGGGTGACTCCTTGCTTAGGCCGAGTCAGCCCATTATGTTACCGGCACAAGCCGAGCCTTCCTAAATTGATACAATAATAATAATAATAATCGTATAATGTCAGCTTACCAGGTGCAGTTATTTGGCACAACCTAAGTTGCCTGCGTGTCAATTTCAACGTTTGTGTTGCTGCTGTTAATCACATTATCCACTACACTGCAGTGGCGGAAATAATTGTACCGGGTGGTACACCTCCACGCCGCTAATTTAAATGCGCGCCAGTTAAAACTCCTCTGCTGGAGGAAGTCTGAACTTTATTGACGGTATTAATTTTCTACCTTCTCAGAAGATGTCACTACCTGTAAATTTTGGAGTTTTAGAACTGTGTCACTTTTGATGTGTTTTTGTTTCGCTTGAAGTAAGAAGTGTGAACTTTCTCTTCTAGAGGACACTACTGAAGATCTACAATAGTGCAACCTAGTGCGGAGTCAAAGAACTATTTTTTTGGAGAAAATTTAATTTCAAGAGTTTGTTCTTTGTTAAATTTCTTTCTGTCATTGTTTAAGTTGGCAATATTTACCCCTTTCTTCCCCTTGTTATGAATGTATCCAATCCCGAATTTCTTCTATTAATTTCTGACCAATCTGGTGTATCTTCCCCCAACTTGAATCTGTTGCGGGGTCCTACCCAATAAAGAGTTTGTGGGAGGGTGTTTTCTTTCCTCTAACGCCTAGAACCTTCCGCGAGAGGATATAAACTGATGATTTTCGGGTCTCCGGGCCACTTCTGTTCCATCTTTCAGTGCGTAAGGTACACAGCAGGGGGCGGGAAGCTCCTCTTTCTTCTCCAGCCGTTCAACACAAGGTAATGGCCAATTAATAACTTCTTTCGTTGCTAGATCAGCAGTTTAACTCTCGGGGCGGGTTCTAGGCCTTCCACCATGTAACTTTCCTTTAAAATGTAAAAACTACTGGTATCTATTCTATCTTTCAAACGACATATCGGGATAGAGAGTGCTTAACCCTCTCAAGCTCCCACTCACATCGTCTTGAGGTGAACGTATTTTTCTCAACCCATTCTTCCGTAATGTAATGTAAATTGTTATTAAGTCACCTCTGTAGTATGGGATTAGCCCTTGTATTAATGGCCTAGTGCCAAGTAGGTCTTAAGCAAAGTGTATTAGGAGTGCAAATTCGCCTCCTCTCAAATTGTATTTTAGAGGTCATGTATTAACTTTCTTGTCATTTAACAGACCTCAGTAGGTTGGGTATTTTACCCCTGTGTATATGGCCTTTGAGGACAGCTTAAAGGTGGAGTTCGGAGTGGCCTATGATAGGCTTGTATTTTAAGGGGAAGTTGCCCTTTATTGAAAATTGTGTCTCTGCCTCAAGGAGGCTTTTGGGTGTAATTGGAAGCAAATGTTTCTGGCATGTTTGGGGGTTTTCGGCCCCTTTGTTGTATGGTGTTCATTGTAAGGTTGGGCTCTTTGCTCAAGAATTATGTTTCTGACTTTTGAAGCCCCAAATGGGGTACCTATGTAAATGTATTTTTTTCAATCGTGTTTCGGCTACTAAGTACCTGTTCTATTTGTTGTTACCTAATTTTGCAAAGAAAATATAACCTTGTTAAATTTTAAAATTAATTTCACTTTAGTAGCTTGAGACCTATTCACCACCCAGCACCTTCTTTCATGCATAACTACCACCAAAACACGGTAACAAGTGGTAGCAGAGCGTGGTTGAATGGGTCTCAATTTAGCCCCTTTTGACGGCTAGACATTGTTTTGATCCGAACTCTAACCATTTTCTCAGTTGCTGGAATTTTTTTTTGACTTTTCAAAATTGTTCTGTCACCATGCCCGGCCCTCGCGATGTTCTCCATCTTAATTATTTGCGCAAAGAGGAGTTGATCTATGAATTAACTATCAGAAATGTGCAATCTGGAGGCACGGTTGCAGTAGACACTAACAAGCTTAGAGAGTCCCTTGATTTGCCCATTTCTATCCCCAATTTGGGAGAGAAAGAAATTGACGATTCTCTTTCCACGATCACGGAGAATGTTACTGGGCTAGCTTCTGTAGTTAGTTTTTTTTGATGAAAATGATCCGTCTCCGAATCAAATTAAGCGTGTGCAAGGCAGGCTATATCATTTTTCGAATAGGGTTAACGATCTGTTGTCTCTAAAACTGAATGACGTTCAGAGGAAGGAAGCTAGTACGCTCCTGGAAAATATTTCCGAATTATCTAGTAAGGTCACTCAATTGTTAACTGGGGAAGTTCCTCCCAAATCTGATCAACCCACCATAGTGAATACTGGTAGTGAGGAAGCGCCTCCCAAGGGAGAAGTTAATAGGGTAACCGTTGCTGCTCAAACTATCCCTGCCCCATTGGACAACGAATCTGAACGTCGCGCATCATTGAGTAACATCCGTTCTGAATTAACTTCTTTGCCATTGAAGCCTTTACCTACTATGTCACCCGGGTTTAGCAGCTTGCCTCATCCATTGGCAATGTTGCTCAGAGGTATTTCTAAGTTTTCCGTTAATACCACCAGTGATGTAATTTCATTTTTAAGATTTCTAGTTGAATTTCAGGATCATGCCCTTGTGTTTTCTCTGTCTCCATATCAAATTTTGCAAATTATCTATCCGTATGCTATAGGTATTCTCTCAGACAAAATAGTTAGAGCCATTGCCGAGCAATCATCTATTGAGGATTTCCATGCCCATTTGCTAGCTAACTTCATCCCGGCTAGGGCCAGGTCCTCCCTTATTCAGAAGTACTATTATCGTGTACAGCGCTTGGATGAAAACTTGGCTGATTTCATACAGGACATTAAGTTTTATACTAGGGTGTTTGCCCTTCATTTTCCTGAAGATCAGATTGTACAGGCTATTGTAGAGGGAATTTCACCTCCCTATAGGTCATATTTGTGTTTCGCGGCGTGCCCGCAAACCTTCTCTGAACTTGAAGCATTGGCCGTCTCAGCGGAAGGAGTTAGATACGCCGATTCTTTGCGTGTCGCGAAAGAACCCCCGCCTTCCTTTAGTAACACTCGGCCTCCACCTCGCCGACCAGTCAATCCCCGTAAATGTTATGCTTGCGGGTCGCCTCATCATCTGCGCAACAAGTGTCCGCTGATCAAGTCAAGTGGGACAAGGAATGGAGCCGGGTCATCACAAGGCTGTTTTAAATGTGGGGCTTTCTCACATATTGCCAAGAATTGTCCCAACTCAAATAGCACCCCCTCCTGCTCAACTTCTGGTGCAAATTCCACCTATGCCAATAATAAAAAGTGACTAGTGGCTTCGGCTGAGTCGACTAATCCATCTTCCCGAGACTCAGCCCCTAGTAAACAGGTTGTAAATGCAGACAACGATCAGCCTTCAAATTCATCTTTTGAATGCCCTAAAGAATGTCTTAGGATTGCGGCGGATACCCCCGCACCTGTTCCTTTTCTTAAGATTGAGTTAAATAACGAGCCTATAACAGCTCTCTTAGATTCAGGCAGTGTTTGTTCGATTATTTCGGCTGAATGGTATTCTAAATTGAAATCGGTTTGTAAACTTCCTGACTATGTCTCTTCTCCTGTTCAATACGTTTCGGCTAATTCATCTCCATTAGAAATTCTAGGTTCCTTACTGGTCAAGATTCGTATTTTTAAGTTTACATGGAAAAATATATTGTTTGTGGCCAAGCAATTGTCTTGCCCCATTATATTGGGAGCTGACTTTATTTCTCACACTGGTCTTGTGCTCGATCTCCAGTCTAGGTCGTGCACATTCAAATTTGCTTCTAGTTGTAAAATACCACTATTAAAGTGTAATTCTGTGTCATGTTCTTCTATTTCGCCTACCCAGGATGAGATGTTGTTAGACCTTAGACATCTACCTGAGGAGCAGGCTGATAGTATTCGCAAACTGTGTCAGTCGTTTCCCGAGGTGTTCTCTGATACTCTTGGTGTTACTGACCTTATTGAATACAAAATTGAGGTCACGGATTCGATTCCTGTCCGTTTTCCACCTTATAGGCTATCTCCACCTAAAATGAAGGCTCTGAAAGAAATTATCGATCAGATGTTGAAGGATGGTATTATTAGGCCCTCTAAGTCGGCGTATTCATCGCCTATTTTCCTAGTCCCGAAACCCCAAGGAGGCTTCAGGCCTGTCATTGATTACAGGGCTCTCAATCGGAAGGTGGTGTTGCAATCTGTGCCCCTTCCTGACCTTCATTCTTGTTTGTCATGGTTTCGTAAGGCCAAGTTCTTCACCATCTTGGACTTAAATCAGGCCTATAATCAAATTCCCCTTGCCGAAGAGTCTAAACACCTTACAGCGTTTGCCACGGACTGGAATTTATATGAATACAACTGCGTGCCTTTCGGGCTCCCTACGGGAGCAGCTGTGCTCACTAGGCTACTAGATAGGGTCTTCTCCGACATCAAATTCGAATACTTATATCACTATTTAGATGATGTCGTCGTATTTTCAGAGACTTTTGAAGAACATCTAGATCATTTGCGAGAAGTTCTCGATCGCCTTCGTAAGGCTGGGTTAACTGTTAAGTTGTCCAAGGTTGCCTTTGCTAAGCCCTCTATGTCATTCCTAGGGCATATTGTGTCACCCGATGGTGTAGCAGTCGATCATTCTAGAACACAGGCCATCCGTGATTTTAAACCTCCCAAGGACATTAAAGGTATCGCCAGGTTCATTGGTATGGTGAATTTCTTCAGAAAGTTCATTCCTAACTTTGCTAATAGAGCGGCGCCCTTAAACCTTCTTCGTAGGAAAGGCATCAAATTCGAGTGGGGACCTTCTCAACAAGCCGCTTTTGAAGATCTGAAATTAGCTCTCTGTAATGCCCCTGTCCTTGCTATGCCTGATTTCTCAAAGAAATTCATCGTCCAAACGGACGCGTCATCGTCAGCTGTAGCTGCAATCCTTCTTCAAGAGACTGAACTAGGGAGGCGACCCATCGCCTATGCATCTAGGACTCTATCGGCTCAAGAAGCCAAGTATTCCATCTATGAGCTCGAAGGGTTGGCAGTCTTATTTGCCTTAGAAAAGTTCCGTCTCTATCTGGAACATGTCAAATTCGACCTGGAGACAGATAATCAAGCCTTAAGCTGGGTCTTAGGTAGGCCGCGTCGTACTGGTCGTATAGCCCGCTGGGCTATTCGTATTTCCGCCTTCCAGTTTGATGTTAGACATATCAGAGGTACCGAAAATGTTGTTGCTGATGGACTCAGCCGTATGTTTCATAACGACGTCGAGACCCACGAACCGGTCGACAGTTCATCACCTTCCGAGTCCATACTATCTGGTGTTAATGCCATCTTAACAGATGCTCCCATGCTTATTAGGGATATTGAGAAATACCAACGTGAAGATCCGACGCTGGCTCCGATAATGGAAACCCTTTCTTCTGGGGAACATGCTGTCCCTTATGTTCTGAGGAATGGTGTTCTATGTTGCCCTTCGAGGCATGATAAGTTGATGAAAGTTGTTGTTCCAGCGGTTCTCGTACCTATGATCTTCAAGTATTATCATGAGACCCCATTAGGAGGGCATCTTGGAATCTTTAAAACCCGTGAAAAGATTCGTGAAATGTTCATCTGGAAAGGTATGGACGGCGAAATTCGTGAACTTGTAAAAGCTTGTAAATCTTGTTTGCTCAGTAAACCGACCATGTCCACCAAGGTAGGCCTCTTGTCTTCTCAGCAAGCTTCGCGCCCCATGGAACGCCTGTATATTGATTATGTAGGATCCTTCCCCCAGTCAAAGGGGAATGCCAACAAGTTCATCTTTGTATGCGTAGATGGTTTTACAAGATTTTCGTGGTTATTTCCGACTAAGCTGGCTACCGCTCAGTCTACAATTACTTGCTTAAATTCTATTTTTGCTTCTTTTGGTCCGTGCCAATATATTGTATCTGATAATGCTAAGGCTTTTACATCTAATCTTTTTCGTAAATTCTGTTTTGACTTGTCCATCTCTCATGTAACTACTTCTGCTTATTACCCTCAACCATCCCTGGCTGAACGGGTTAACCGTAATCTCAGGTCCGCACTTATTGCCTATCATCATGAAGATCATTCCAGGTGGGACACGTCCCTGCATTGGATAGCTTTTGCTTTGAATTCGGCGGTTCATGAATCTCACAAGTTTACTCCAGCTTCTTTGATGTTTAAGTTTGTTCCCAACACGCCGCTCTCTAACCTCTGGTCTCTGAGTGACATTCTGCCCGAGACAATAGATCCGGACAACATTAAAGATCTTTGGAAGAAGGCTAAAGCTAATCTTAAAGTATCTCATGAAAAGGTTAGGGAAAGGTATGATCGTGGACGGAAACCCACCCCTTTAAAGGTAGGTGACCAAGTAATGGTCAAAAATTTTGTTCCCGCGGGCAAGCTTGCCCCCAGATTCCATGGGCCATGTGTTATTCTCGATTTCCTCACCCCGGTTACGTTGTTATTAAGCAATCCAGCCACCGAGAGGATATTTAGGGTTCACCTGTCCCAGGTGAAACCGGTGTAATTTCTGTGTTAACTTGCTTCATATTATTTTGAAAGGATATGAAGGTTATATTTTTTTTGAGTTTCGCTTTTAAGGCATTCTGCCCCTTCTGTAATATTTTGGTTTTAGATGTAAGCCTTTTGTAAAACCTGCCCCGATCCGTTAAACTGCCATCCTGTCCTTGCCACGGCCATTACCACGCTCCCGTCTCCTGCTCCACCTTACACAGTGGCTTAACTTATGCCATGGATATTTGCACGCCGCTGGCCCCTCAACCTCTCCACAAGCCTGTACCCTCAAAGAAGATGATAGTCCAACACAATTCTGCCGCCTAGCTTTAATGTTTCAGTGCCCCCGCAGCCGCGCGGCGCTGTCCCGCGGCTGGGTTCGAGGACGGGCCCCGTCGGCCCCAGCGAGGACGACATGTGCACGGCGAGCCGGAGCTCTCCTCCCGGCCAAGGCTGATGTGCGGCGCACGACCTGCTACTTGCCCGCAGCCTGTATATGTTCACCGCGGGCGCGGCGTGCTTCAACACCTCTGCTCCCCTCATTGTGCGGGCGAGCGGTATCTCAGGGTACTTGAGGGGTCCGAGCGGTTCCCTTTGGACGCAAGCTGCAATGGCCGGTCTGGCCATCCAACTTAGCCTACATCAACTACATGGACAGTCACTATAAGAGATGACTACACTTGGGAATTCAACAACAAATTTGGTGGACATTGCAAAATTTTTCATCACCTTTTAAAAGATTATCTTCAGAAATTCGCCTTCTACAAACATAAATACTTTACGTTACCAATTACAACAAAATTTTGGAACTGAATCAACCCAATTAAGAAATTTCTCAAATACTTCTGCAATTTATTTTAATATCAACATCAAAACTTGGACCTTATTTTCAAACAAAAGTTTATGTTCTTCTGTGTTACCCCTTGGAGGAATTTGGGGGGGGGGGGAGGTCTGTACCGGGTGGTACACCTCCACGCCGCTAATTTAAATGCGCGCCAGTTAAAACTCCTCTGCTGGAGGAAGTCTGAACTTTATTGACGGTATTAATTTTCTACCTTCTCAGAAGATGTCACTACCTGTAAATTTTGGAGTTTTAGAACTGTGTCACTTTTGATGTGTTTTTGTTTCGCTTGAAGTAAGAAGTGTGAACTTTCTCTTCTAGAGGACACTACTGAAGATCTACAATAGTGCAACCTAGTGCGGAGTCAAAGAACTATTTTTTTGGAGAAAATTTAATTTCAAGAGTTTGTTCTTTGTTAAATTTCTTTCTGTCATTGTTTAAGTTGGCAATATTTACCCCTTTCTTCCCCTTGTTATGAATGTATCCAATCCCGAATTTCTTCTATTAATTTCTGACCAATCTGGTGTATCTTCCCCCAACTTGAATCTGTTGCGGGGTCCTACCCAATAAAGAGTTTGTGGGAGGGTGTTTTCTTTCCCCTAACGCCTAGAACCTTCCGCGAGAGGATATAAACTGATGATTTTCGGGTCTCTAGGCCACTTCTGTTCCATCTTTCAGTGCGTAAGGTACACAGCAGGGGGCGGGAAGCGCCTCTTTCTTCTCCAGCCGTTCAACACAAGGTAATGGCCAATTAATAACTTCTTTCGTTGCTAGATCAGCAGTTTAACTCTCGGGGCGGGTTCTAGGCCTTCCACCATGTAACTTTCCTTTAAAATGTAAAAACTACTGGTATCTATTCTATCATTCAAACGACATATCGGGATAGAGAGTGCTTAACCCTCTCAAGCTCCCACTCACATCGTCTTGAGGTGAACGTATTTTTCTCAACCCATTCTTCCGTAATGTAATGTAAATTGTTATTAAGTCACCTCTGTAGTATGGGATTAGCCCTTGTATTAATGGCCTAGTGCCAAGTAGGTCTTAAGCAAAGTGTATTAGGAGTGCAAATTCGCCTCCTCTCAAATTGTATTTTAGAGGTCATGTATTAACTTTCTTGTCATTTAACAGACCTCAGTAGGTTGGGTATTTTACCCCTGTGTATATGGCCTTTGAGGACAGCTTAGAGGTAGAGTTCGGAGTGGCCTATGATAGGCTTGTATTTTAAGGGGAAGTTGCCCTTTATTGAAAATTGTGTCTCTGCCTCAAGGAGGCTTTTGGGTGTAATTGGAAGCAAATGTTTCTGGCATGTTTGGGGGTTTTCGGCCCCTTTGTTGTATGGTGTTCATTGTAAGGTTGGGCTCTTTGCTCAAGAATTATGTTTCTGACTTTTGAAGCCCCAAATGGGGTACCTATGTAAATGTATTTTTTTCAATCGTGTTTCGGCTACTAAGTACCTGTTCTATTTGTTGTTACCTAATTTTGCAAAGAAAATATAACCTTGTTAAATTTTAAAATTAATTTCACTTTAGTAGCTTGAGACCTATTCACCACCCAGCACCTTCTTTCATGCATAACTACCACCAAAACACGGTAACAATAATAATAATAAGAAGAAGAAGAAGAAATAATCTCATCTGCAGTTGTTTGACTCATTCTAGTTTACCTGCATGTCAGTTTCAACGTTTGCATTACCGTACTCTTGATAATCACATTAACCACTATCACATTAACGCAGTGGCGGAAATAATAATAATAATAATAATAATAATAATAATAATAATAATAATAATAATAATAATAATAATAATAATAATAATCGTATAGTATCTACCCTTGCCCTTCTCCTCATTCATCTTGTTGCACCAGGGCACACGTCTTATCAGATGGGCAAAAGGTCTCCTCCTCATCACGCCCCTCTTCATTCAACCGCCTTACTCACCTGATAAAAGGATAAAATGAAAAAGGTAAGTAAAAATGCAGCACACCGCTCCCTCCTCTTTCACGCTGTGCCCTCCTCCTCTTCCACCTCACTGCGCCCTCCTCTTACACCCATGCCTTCCTCCTCATTCATCTTGCACCAGGGCACACGTCTTATCAGATGGATAAAAGGTCACCTCCTTCCTACTCCTCTCCTCATTCACCCGCGCCCTCCTCCTCCTTATTCACCTGACAGAAAGGTAAAATGAAAAATGTAAATTAAGATGCAGAACCGAAAAAAATTCGTGCTACACACATGATAGAGAATGGAACCCAGGGCTCACGTCTTATCAGATGGTAAAATGTCTCGTCCTCCTCACCGTGCCCTCCTTCTCCTCATTTACCCGCGTATTTGCATGATGTAAGTATAATGGTGTGTCAGTGTGCATTCAGTCTACCGCGGTGACGTCTCGCTGGTAGCAAAGCAAGGAAGAGGTAACATTTCTCGCTCTGTGAGGACAGCGCATCGTTCAAAATGTATTCGTTTACAATCGAGAGACCAGTAGTATATTACTACAGTCAGTTTATTATTATGTCATTAATAATCTAAGTATTTTACTATTACATTTATGTTATGAATGCCTTACACATAAGCGTTATACGGTAGCTCTAGCAGTTAATAATGTTTGACATTTTCTTGGACGTTTCTCTCAGAGTATATTATCTAATTTTCTTCCTGTTTAACTGTTTGAAGCGAATACAAGATCTTCTCGAGGAATTTTCACCATTGGCGGCAACTGCTTCATTTTTTCTTTCTGTTAGTTTGTCAAATATGTAGGGTTCCCCGCAAAGGTCGTTACTCTGAACGCCATTAAATTATTTCTCCAGTGTATTTGTAACTTTCAGTAACTCGTAACTGGGTCTCATTAAATTTCCTCTTGAGACACACTGGAGCCAGTTTGTTTGTGCCTGTCGAATAGTTGTACCTTTCTTTCTTTCTTTCTTTCTTTCTTTCTTTCTTTCTTTCTTTCTTTCTTTCTTTCTTTCTTTCTTTCTTTCTTAATCTGTTTACGCTCCAGGGTTGGTTTTTCCCTGGGACTCAGCGAGGGAGCCCACCTATACCGCTTCAAGGGCAGTGTCCAGGAGCGTGAGGCATTGGGTCGGGGGATACAACTGGAGAGGATGGCCAGTACCTCGCCCAGGTGGCCTCACCTACAATGCTGAACAGGGGCATTGTGGGGGGATAGGAAGATTGGAAGGGATAGACAAGGAAGAGGGAAGGAAGCGGCTGTGCCCTTAAGTTAGGTATCATCCCGGCATTTGCCTGAAGAAGTGGAAAACCACTTCCAGAATGATTGAGGTGGGAATCGAACCCACCTCTACTCAGTTGACCTCCCGAGACTGAGTGGACCCCGTTCCAGCCCTCGTACCACTTTTCAAATTTCGTGGCAAAGCCGGGAATCGAACCAAATCGATGCAAAAATTTCATTCGATATATACATTTCATCAAATATCAGAACAGTTAGACGCTCCTGACGGCTTAATTCACGGGCATTGGTTTTCATTAAAACAAACAAATCGCGTAATATACCCTGCTCTACATTGAAACATGCTGCCCATGATCTCAGTGTTGAAGGAGTCAGAAATGGGTAATGGTAGGGCTCTTAGGCAACAGTATGCCTTTGGACTGACACTTCCCAATGATATCGCTGTTGATATATCGTCTGAAGTCCGGCTCCGTGGCTAAATGGTTAGCGTGCTGGCCTTTGGTCATAGGGGTCCCGGGTTCGATACCCGGTAGGGTCGGGAATTTTAACCACCGTTGGTTAATTTCGCTGGCACGGGGGTTGGGTGTATGTGTCATCTTTATCATCATTTCATTCTCTTCACGAAGCGCAGGTCGCCTACGGAAGTCAAATCAAAAGACCTGCACCTGGCGAGCCGAACATGTTCTCGGACACTCCCGGCACTAAAAGCCATAAGCCATTTCATTTCATTTATCGTCTGAAGTCCAACGAACTCTTTTACTTTTGATTTTTGTTTTCACGGTTCATTAAAACTTTTATTTGCCCTGGAGAAAAAAATATGTCCGAACATTGAAGTAATTATCTCAGAAATATAATTTGCCTTTTTTAGTTGTTGTAGTAATTCCCATTCATTCTTCAATATCTGTTCATATTTTTCCTTAAGTCATATTCTCTCTTTCCAACAGTAGAATCTTTCTTCTCAAATCATCCAACTCGCTAGTTCCATTTTCTCCATTATAGTCCTTTTCTTCCGTTTCATCTTACTTAAATTTAACATAACAGTTGAAAAAATGGAATGTTATATAACATTTAAACATGTATTTATTGTGTTTCTTCACTCATCTGTTCAAATCAGCAGCCGGCGATCTTAAAAGTTCAGCTACATCCTTATGTCTATTTCTCTGTTTTTCCTTTTCAACCCTCCTGCCACTATTAGGAGTTAATATATTTCCTCCTAGTGGTATAGTCTCATAAATCCGATTTTAATTTACGGTTGCTTTTATTCCGATAATTTAAAAGTTGTTGTCTTAAAGGGATTTCAAAGCACGTCATAGCGAAATAAAGCGAACAGGCAATAATAATTTATCATATATTATAAATACGTACCGTGTTTCACACTAAATTTATCATTGCACCGACAAGAGTTGTCCCACAGTCTGGCAAGATCTGCATTTTTTGGAAATGAAAAATACTTTGTGTGTATGATCCTTTGGTTTTCCTGTAGTAGCCTGCTACTGCACAGCCCGGTATTTTCAAAAGTGTGATCCGTGCACATTAATGAGAATAAAAGAACATCGAATTATGTACGGCACGTATTTAATACATACCGCATGTTTAATACAACAGCGACAAGCCATGTAGCCGCGGAGCCTGTTTCTCGCAGTGCTCTCCGCGTGACGTCACCTGCGCAGAAGCAACGCGTTTTCGTCTCTCTTACTGACACACCATTATACTCACATCACGCGCATTTGTATGTTTGAAGCTTATGTTCCAGTCTGATGACTTATCAATAACATAAGTATAACAGACTTGAAAAAGTTAAATATATAATCAAAAAATGGTAACTGCTTTTCTTATCCATGAGTTTAATATTTCTTGTAGTCAACAAGAAATTCTTCTGATAAACGGGATGATTAAACCGAGTAGTAAGGCAATGTGCTTCTAAACCGAGTAGGAAGGCAATGTACGTTCTAAACCCAAGTAGTAAGCCAATGTACGTTCTGAACAAGCCTAACCTCACAGTCGCCATTGATGAGTAGTTAGCCTAGGTACGTTCTAAACCGAATAGTAAGGCAATGAACATTCAATACCGAGTAGTAAGGCAATGTACGTTCAGTTGCTCTTCCATGGGGCGCCCGATCATTTCGGCTCCTCCAAAGGGGTCCATGAGGATAGCATTGCTCCCGTACTGACCTTTCCGACTCGGCTTCTCCAAGGGGGTCCGCCAGATTCGGTTCCTCCAGGGGCCCCGTTCGATTCGGCTCCTCCAACGGGACTCGTTCGATTCGGCTCCTCCAAAGGGGTCCATGAGGTTAGCATTTCTCTCATGCTGACCTTTCCAACTCAGCTCCTCCAACGGGACCCGTTCGATTCGGCTCCTCCAAAGTGGCCCATGACGTCATGTGGGCAAAAACCCACAGTTAGGTTAGCAGGGGAGTCAAAAAGTACCCCAGGTCCCTCCAAAGGCGCCTGTGAAGTTAGGCTTGCTCACGTACGCAAGCTCGGTATAAAATGTACCTAACCATACTATTCGTGCCCTCCAATAGCCTCTGTGATGTTAGGCCCCTCCAAATGCCGTCTGTGAGGTTAGGCTTGCTCTCGTATGCAAGGATATGACGTAATTCCGCATATAACTTGCATTGCCACACTAGTCGGGTATAGAATGCACGTAGGCTAACTACTCAACTTCAAATTGGCGTCTGTGAGGTTAGGCTCCTCGAAAATGGCGTCTGTGAGGTTAGTCCCCTCGGAAATGGCGTCCGTGAGGTTAGGCGTGCTCTCGTACACCAAATCGCGAACCACCATAGCCATACTACTCAACTAGATGTCAATGACATCGCGGCACAACCGTAATAGCCTTACTACTCAACTAGGGGGCAATGACCTCGTGTGAAAATGTGACGCAGCACCCATTGTTTTAGAACCGGAGTTGCCCTACTACTGATGATATATTGAAACAAAAAGCCACAAAGCTAAGCTGGAATCGATTCTGCTATCTTGGGAACTGAAGTCAAATGCATCACTGAGCTTAAATATCTTGGTCATATTATGAGGAGCAGAAGTGGAGGTTAGCTAAAAAAAAAGTAGAGAGGGTTGGGAAGATAAGGATCTCCTGAGTAAAAAAATTCTGAGAAACACACAGCTATTCTATGCAGTGGGGTCAACAGGAAAGCACAGCTATGATTGATGACATCATTTGGAATAGTAGAAGAGGAAGGAGAAGAAGAAGAGCATTTGTTGTCTTGTACATCTTCGCTAGGGGACATATATTTGGACACTAACAGATTACCAGGCGTATGCATAAATCTGTTCCGGTTTCACTAAGAGATGGCGCCAGCGAATTGTACGCACCACCGCCGTCTCAATCCTATATACCGCCTGCTCTATGTTATGTTGTTAACATGGTGCTCAGCGTGAGCTCTTAGTGTCACAAACTTCCGCTAGGGGCGCCAGCTAACGCACCCAGTTTATCTCCGTACCCACGTTGTTGTGTTCCCGTGCGTTTGCATCGAGTATTTATGTGTTTTTTTCTAGTTATAAAATGATGAATTGTTGTGTTCATATCTGTATATCATAACAAGGAATCCAAATTCTTCAGGTGTGAGATTTCATAATATCCCCCCAAGTAAAGAACATGGGGGAAATTGGCTTAACGCTATATCAAGGCAAGGATCAACCACGGGTAGGCAATGTATTCCATTCGATTATTCTCGTGTGTGTAGCCTGAATTTTAGAGATGAAGATAAAAGATAAAAGTGAAAGAAAAATATATTGAAGCCATAGAGTGTGCCTAGTCGGTATTCGAATTATCTCCTTCAAACCAGAAAAACAGCTCCACAAAAGACTAGATAGCGACAAGATATTTCTTCGGAACAAATCTATGATGAAACAAGCTCTTCAACCTCAGGAAATTGATGACGAGTACGAAATTCATGTGAACAATGATGTCTCAATCCAAGTCAATATTACAACGACTAAAAATGACAGCAGTCATCAGAAAATCATACATTAGAGGCTCCGATCGAGAATTCTCAGATAGCGATAAAAGCTGATGACAAACCCTAATGAACTTGAAAGACTACAGAAGAAATCCGAAGATAACCCAGATACTGATCGTCTGAATAAAGTAAAGGAAGCAGCAAAGTGCAATGACCAAAATACCGTTTATCTTTTAGATCAAATCCATAATTTTCACACGACAAAATTCGCGCGATCAGAGCAAATCACACGGCACTATGTGGCTTGGGAATTGTGTCCCAAACGATTAGGAATATAGGAGAACTCCTGGTCTAGTGTCACAAAGTACTCTGGACAAGTAGTCTAAATGGGATATGTTGAGTGTGGTGTCAGGATTTTCCAATTAGTGAAGGAAAGACTTAGAGCTGAATGTACATAAAACTCTCAGACCAACAGACAGGAGTGTAACAGCAATTGCCCAATAAACGGCTATTAGGTACGGCTCATCTACGACCGAACCAGTAACAAGTTCGTTTGCGTGGTCGATGTTCAAGACCCAGATGTTGTAAAATCTCCTGCTCTCGCGAATAAACTGTTGTGTTTTGTTGTAAACGGACTTTCAAAAATGTTCCCTAATCTCTGCTGCCCATTTCCTCGTTAAAGGCTTAGGAGACTCCAATCAGAAATGATTAATGCCGTCGACTTAACAATAACAGAACCAATGTTTCTATGTTTAAACATTTTAGAGAGGGAAAAGTGAGAACCTGTATGGCTCATCTATGTGATCCCAGCCGTAAACTTATTTTCAGTTTTGACTATTACCACTTGTTAAAAAATATGAGATCCCAGTTCCTAAACAGAGCAATGACATCATCACCTCCAAATATGCGAAAGAAGTTTATCGCCTCCAGAAAGACTTGATATTCAAGCCTGTTCGGTATTACGAAGAAACACATCGAACAGAGGAATTTGGAAAAGATTAATGTACTGCTGTACAAATATTTCCACGGCGGTTACTGCTGCTATTCGCTTCATGAAAGAAAACCATGCCCATTTATAAACACAAGTTTAGACTTTTCAGATGCGGAATCGACGGTGCGTTTCATGGAATCAATTTACAAAATTTACACATTCCAAGACGTCACTTATAGAACTCAGCACATTCGGAAAAACAATCCAGATTGCGTCCATTTCTATTCACCAGCAAATGAAAACCTCCAATGCCTGAAAGATGAGTTTATCAAGAACGTTAAACGTTAAAATAATTCAGTTGGAATCAAAACGTGCAAAACTCAAGTGTCTGACTAACGAGATGGCAGATGTTGTCTCGCTAACTGTCACATCTATAGTGGAATGTGTGTCTTATCTGTTACAAAATGGGTTCTTTTATTGATTGATTGATTGATTGATTGATTGATTGATTGATTGATTGATTGATTGATTGATTGATTGATTGATTGATTGATTGATTGATTGATTGATTGATTGATTGATTGATTGATTGATTGATTGATTGATTGATTGATTGATTGATTGATTGATTGATTGATTGATTGATTGATTGATTGATTGATTGATTGATTGATTGATTGATTGATTGATTGATTGATTGATTGATTGATTGATTGATTGATTGATTGATTGATTGATTGATTGATTGATTGATTGATTGATTGATTGATTGATTGATTGATTGATTGATTGATTGATTGATTGATTGATTGATTGATTGATTGATTGATTGATTGATTGATTGATTGATTGATTGATTGATTGATTGATTGATTGATTGATTGATTGATTGATTGATTGATTGATTTTTAGACTACACTACTGCCTGAAATTCTCCATAAATGACAAGCATTCTAAATTAAATTACTCCTGTTATTTGTCACAAAGTTTTAACATAAATATAGTTGAGAGACACAGAAGCTTCTTCAAGAAAACGGAAATCTACTCTTTTAGCACCTGGAAGTGTAGATCACGCATAACATGGTACAATCAGTGAGTAACTAAAATTAAATAGCACTTCAGGATTTACCTAGACATGTGATCATGAGAAGAAAATACACATAATATTAATCACAAACATACAGTGAACAATAACAATGAAATGGCAGAAATAACATTTTCGGCAAATGCACGAAATTATACTTGTACAGAATTCTAGACAAAATCTAGAGTAATACATCAGACTGAACTGAGAGGTTACAAATGTTACAATGCTGCATTTTCATTACATACATACATACATACATACATACATACATACATACATACATACATACATACATACATACATACATACATACATACTTACATACATACATGCCGGCCCCGTGGTGTAGAGGTAGCGTGCGTGCCTCTTATCCGGAGGCTCCGGGTTCGATTCCCGGCCAGGTCAGGGTTTTTACCTGGACCTGAGGGCTGGTTCGATGTCCACTCAGCCTACATGATTAGAATTGAGGAGCTGGCTGACGGTGAGATAGCGGTTCCGGTCTAGAAAGCCAAGAATAACGGCCGAGAGGATTCGTCGTGCTGACCACACGACACCTCGTAATCTGCAGTCTTCGGGCTGAGCAGCGGTCGCTTGGTAGGCCAAGACCGTTCAAGGGCTGTAGTGCTATGGGGGTTTGGTTTTACATACGTACATACAAACATATATACATAACATATCTTGATCAATTTTATTTTCACTATGACTGTACACCCCCATTCACTTCCTATTTGTTACAAAAACTGTCACATAAATACAAATTCATGAACACAACATACATGTCGTAATATACCATAATATATAGAATTAGAGAAAGAAGAGTATGAATATTAAAATACATTCAATTATTTTTACAGTAATACTTCAGACATTTGGCATGCACAGTTGTTAAAAGAGAAGAAACATTATACTGTATATAAATTACAATTGGCACATGTCTATTACTGTCAACATTAAAATGAGTATTAAAAGTAGTGAACTGGAAGCCATAAATTAAGACAACACACAGAGATGAAACACACTACGGTAATGTTATGCAAGAAGGGAGATTATAATAGCTGGCAGTAGTTCTGATAATACTTTCCTGAGGTAAATGTGACCCAACAAGAACAACACTCCTATTAAATAAAAGTGGTATATGAATAAAGATGCCAAATGCATCAATGAGCTACACCTTGTACTTTCCACTCTCTCATTATAGTTCCCCCTTATGAATCTATAAAATAATGTAATTAAAGAACACAGGATTTCTCATTTACTTGAAGTCAAAAAGAAATATTTTGGCTTCATGTATACTGAAAGAAATCACACTTTTAAAAATGTAGTTTATATCCTCAACCAAAACTCGATCGTTTGTTCAGATTGGCAGTTTAGTTTACAGGGCACCAATGCAACGACTGAAGATGAAAGGAGTAATTTGATCTTTCTATGGTGAGAAAAAAGTGTCTTTATGACTCATAAACATAGCAACATCTCTTTTCTTTTACTAAGCCTTTCCCACTTGTATGTAGGATCTGCATTTTCATTCTTTATTGCCACACCTCACTTCTCAGGGTTTCTTCTTTCTCTCTAAGGCAATATCATCTGACTACACATATCAACGGACTACACATTGTTCACCAGTATGTCCAACACCAAGGTAAGAAGAAAAGAACAAGGGTTAACCCTTCGAGCATACAAATAGATGGAGAGGGTGCTGCCAGCAGAACGCGGTGCCAAGCTAAAATCAGTTGATGTTGGGCACCTATGGGTGAATATGCTCGGGCTATCGGCGTAAGCGGGAGATTTCAAGTAATCATTGTCGACATACGAGACTTTTTCTGTGTAATTATAATATATACAAACATATAAAAGCACGTATTTTCGTAAATGTGATAATAAAGTACGCCAATTTCAAAAAGTATAGCAAAAAAGGTCATATCTTGCGCTGCTTACAATTACGGTCAGAGATTTGAAAAGGGGAGTAAGATGTCTTTTCACTGGTAAGGATTAAAATCTGTAACTGAAAGGGCACTGACATGATGACATACCATATCTAGGCTGCCAGGAAAAACGAGCACAAGTCACAAAATGACTTTTTTTTCCTAGTTGTTTTACGTCGCACCGACACAGATAGGTCTTACGGCGACGATAGGACAGGAAAGGGCTAGGAGTGGGAAGGAAGCGGCCGTGGCCTTAAGGTACAACCCAAACATTTGCCTGGTGTGAAAATGGGAAACCACGGAAAACCATTTTCAGGGCTGCCGACAGTGGGGTTCGAACATACTATCTCCCGAATACTGGATACTGGCCGCACTTACGCGACTGCAGCTATCGAGCTCGGTACACAAAATGACTTGTACTCTTCTCCCCTACATGGATATTAACATGTTTACCTGTACCATGAGCCCTTGCTGACGAGATGTAGTGTTTACAGTGCGCTATGTCTTCTGGTATGGGCTAGAGCAATTTGTTACTTTCATTGACCTGTCTCAGCCTCATCCTTGGCTTTGACAATATGAAAGTGACCGAGGTATGAGCGATGCTAGTAATACCATTCCTTATGCAGCCAGTCCCTGTTATGATTGGTGCGAAAATATCGCCCATAGGGTCAGTTGGTGCATGCATTTCAGTGGGCTTGGCAGACTGATATACAATAGCAACTTCTGGCTCGGTGAGGAAAGCAACGGGAAACTACATCACTCCTCATTTCCCTAGTATGCCTCTTCAGTGACGCCTAGGCTGTCTATGATAGCCTTTGGTGGAACTGTGGAGGATCAGACCAGCCTTCGGGCTGAATATCCAACATACATACCTGTACCATTATAGCCAAATGAAATATTGTACATATATAGATTAGTTATGAATTATACTACTTAGACCAAAGACCGAAATCCCTTCCAGGACTCACAGCGTGGACTTACCTTATTTTAAACATTTTCTAAATATATTTCTGGACCTCACAGCATAGTCATGCGTCGCGCACCATGACTGAGCGGTTGAGCCGGATGCCCGGAGATAGAAGATTCGAATCCCGGTCCTGACAATGGGCACCCTGAGAGTGGTTTTCCCACACTCCATTCAGAAAAATACAATCTTTTTTTTTCTTCACATGCTTCCTTCTCCGGCCCTGCTGAAGAATTGTTTCAGAAAATACTGCGGAACAAACAGCAACAGTATTCGCAAGAGTTGCGATGCTTTGCCCTTACATTGCACTTTTATTCCAGGAAGGTACGACTGTAAGGGATATGTTCAATGTATGCTTACCTCATCCACGCACGCTTAGGAAATTGTAGATGGTTTTTCTAGCTTTACAAAAGAAGCACTAACAGCTCTAAAGCTTATAGTGGAAGATTGTAATGCCACGGGTAAACCTGTCCTTTGTAGCCCCATTAGTGATGAAATGTCCATCAAGAACATCCCCCTTTGGGTGGGGTGGTAGAGTAACACCCACGGCAACCCCTGCCTGTTGTAAGAGGCGACTAAAACGGGCTCCAGGGGCTCTTAACTTGAGAGAGTGGGTTGGTGACCACGGGGCCCTCAGCTGAGTTCTGGCATTACTTCAATTTACTTGTCAGGCTCCTCACTTTCACCAATCCTATCCGACCTCCCTTGGTCAACTCTTTGTTCTTTTCCGACCCCGACGGTATTAGGTTTGCGAATCCTAGAGAGTCTTTCACTTTCAAACCCTTCATGGCCCTTGTCTTTTTTGACCGATATCTTCATTTTTCGAAGTGTCGGATCTCTTCCATTTTTCTGTCCCATTAGTGTTATATAGAGGACGATTGCCCAGTTGTACTTCCTTTTAAAACAATAATCACCACCACCACATCCATCAGGAAGAAGATAGAATGGGATGGAAATAGCACATGTGGTTATGGGGAATGATGTCAATGATGATTCTCTCCCAGAAGCAAAAGAGGCCCTTGTATTTCTGGTAAACGCCATCAATAACCATTGCAAGATTCGCCCTGCTGTTAGATGACGTCGCACCAGGTGACGGCAACCAGTCTCAAGTGCGACGGCTACATCAACCGTGTTCAGAGTTTGTAAGTCTTTATGTATCACCTCCCCATTAAGAAGTGCCTACCAGGCGTATCCCGAAGGGCTTGTCCGATACGGTGACAGTATTATCTTCCTGTAAAGAGAAGATTTTCCGGGAGTATGGTAGCGACAGCAAGTATTACAAAACTCACGAATCCCTACTCGTGTCTTGTCTCGAAGAAATGCATCTAACCGTGGTATTAACGAAAATTTGTCATCGGAGTGTAAAATGCGTATATAGCCTTTAATGTCACGTTCCTTTCGTGCCTGATAAATAACGTTCCCGCGCTTATTGAATATCTGTAAATTAAATCTATTAATTTGTGTATGCCACTACCGTATGTTATTCATAGTCACCGTAACGTCTGAAATCAAATACCTCTTGACCACTAACCACGCCTCGATCCTACGGCATACATGACGAACATTCAATGTTTCTCAGGAATGTGGTAAAGGGCAATACAGCCAAGCACAGTACCCTTTTGTCTGCGTCCTCCATGGATGTAGGTTGGAGACCTCGTATTTCTTCCGGTCGGCTGGGCAGCGTTGTTGGGTTAACAGGGTGCCATCGTAAACCACCAGCGATGGATGCCAACGAAGTTGTACCCAGAACCATGAGCTGCTGGGTAATGGTCGATGTCGGATAATTTCTCATACGCCTTGTTGAAGAAATCAGTAGATTCCAGGGTGTCCGCGTCCATGAGTGTATCCAGGCGCGAAGGAAAGTGCGACTCCACTTCTTCCCCCTCCTGGAGATAGATGCCTGAGGCATGCAGTGCCAAGTTTGGGTTGGGAAGAATTGAGAGAAAGAAGAAGAGCTGCTCGACTAAGTGGTATGTTCCGGGCTGTCAGCGGAGAGATGGCGTGAAATGACATTAGTAGACGAATAAGTTTGAATGGCGTTTATAAAAGTAGGAAAGATCACAATATGAAGATAAAGTTGGAATTCAAGAGGACAAACTGGGGCAAATATTCATTTATAGGAAGGGGAGTTAGGGATTGGAATAACTTACCAAGAGGGATGTTCAATAAATTTCCAATTTCTTTGAAATCATTTAGGAAAAAGCTAGGAAAACAACAAATATGGAATCTGCCACCTGGGCGACTGCCCTAAATGCAGATCAGTACTGATTGACAAGTGTATAGAGTTCTCTGCTTCGACGTACTGTATTATGAAGTTTACTGCTTCTTCGTAGGTAGCAGCCCACCAGTGGCCAGCAGATGGGGTAGCTTTTATATTACTTCGAGCCATTGCTAGAGAATGCATGACACTCCCGTCTGCGACCGAGCTTTTATACAATGCACCGTCCGTGACTTTCTATGCAGGTCACTGCATGTGTGGATACAGTTCAACGCACCAGGATGAGATTTCTCTGCATGACCTGGCTTGTTCGTGGAGGAAGAAGGAAGCTATTTGAAGGGTAGCACTGATCGCGACCGTCGCCAGCGAGGCTAACGTTAGTGCTGACCGTCGCGAGCCGGGCCGACGTCTGCGGTGCCCCCAGTAGCGAACCCGGCCCCCGTCGCGAACGGTGCCGTTTTAATATATATATATGACCCTAAAAGTCCAGCACGACTCCCCTTCTCTTTACGATTTTTCTTATCGCTGTCTCATCTTTGATGTAGAAATTGCTCTACTTCTTCCAGTTACCTCTCAGGAGAATGGAGAGGTCGTCAATCGACAGCTCTGCTAAGCCGGCACTTTGAACGAGCCAGCTCGAAGGTGTCGTTAATGCAGACATAATGAAGCTGATGAGCGTCTGATGTTCTTATATACCTACGCGGGGTATTTATACTCCTTAAATTATGCAAGAAAGCTTTCTAGAAGCGTCCTTTTAACTCCGCCCATTTTCCCCTACCTTATAGTACAACTGAAATCCGTCTGCGAGCAAGGCTAACGTTAGCGCAGCCCGTCGTAGCCAGGCCGACGTCAGCGGAGTCCCCAGTACCGAACCCGGCCCCCGTCGCCAACGGTGCCGATTTAATATCTGGTGATCAGATGATGAGAAGGTGACGTCCCATCGCGCGCCAACAGCCGACTGACGACCCTCTCTTTTTTTCGGGGGAGTCCCCGAAGCTTGCTCCCCCCGCGTGACCATCGACTCAATCTACATGGCCTCCGACATGCTATTATTTCTAATAAGGAAGAGATAACAGGGAAGAGTGGGAAGTGATACAAGGAGTATCTGCCGGTTTCCGAGTTAGACTCCCTACCACGGCAAGAGTTTGTGTTGGTAATGTAGTGTTAAGGTGTGGTACTGAAGGGTCAGGGAAAAACCACATAGGCAGAAAAGAGAAAGAGTCCACATGTAAAACCTGACATCTTGTGATAGCACATGCAAGGGTGTGGGCTGGAAAAGTCCAGTGGTAGTGTTAGTTGAGAAGAGGTATCATGCACCAGCCATGAACCGTAGTCTCGCCATTCCATCTGCCAGGGGATCAGTCCGTCTGGGCACTGCCGTGACTAGCGTAGGCCTTGCCGGTTGCGGAGCCATGCGTCGAGTACCACTAGGACCCGCCGCACAGCGCTACCTCCTTGGGATCCCTCGTACCCAGTCTCCGATCCCGGAGAATGAGGCCAAGCCCGCCGGGGCGGGGGCCTCCTAGACGGGGGTCGTGGGTCATGACACAGGGCACCCTTCCTCTCCGCACGCGCTATGGCCCGGTAGACTGAGCAACTGCGATGGGAGGCCGGGTGGCCCCCCCGCGCAGTTGGCGCACACCGGCGCCTCCTTAAGTGTTGCGCAGGCCGTGTAGTGGTGATCACCCCCAAGACGGTTGCACCTCACTTGGAACCCACACCTTTCCTGCCAGTGGCCCCACCTCAACCAGCGGAAACACTGCAAGAGCTGTTGCGGGGGACGTTTCGATCTCACCTGATAGCCGCTACCCGCTGAGGCCTCTCCTGATTGGCTCCTCGGTCGGCTGCTATCCTGGTAGCAGTCCTAGGTTGCAGCTGGGAGGGCCTCTCCTGGTGGGCCAGCGTCTTCTTCTTCCTCCAGGTCCGGCGTCTTCTTCCCGGGGATCTCTTCTCGGCAGGGGAAGAGGCCTCTTCCTGGTGGCCCTCCTCCCGGCCTGGTAACCCCGGGGTAGGGGGTGGCTCCGCTGCGTCGCCGTCTTCTTCCTTCTCCTGGCTGGCGGCGGTGGCGTCGGTCGATGCTAACACTCGACGGCGTTCCCTGTCCTGTGGGGCGCACATCGATGTCTGCAGCTCGACAGTCACACTGGCATGCTGGGCCTGGACAGCAGCCTTTGAACGCCAGGGGGCGTCCTCCTCCACTGCTGTGGTGCCGTCCGCCGTCGCGGGCGCTTTCCTGGACTGCGCCCGGGTTACAGGCCATTCCTGGTGGGCCTGGGTCTGCGTCCACTTCGCCCTGACAGATGGTCGACGTTCCTGGTTGGCGGTCTTGTTGGTCTGCGTGTTCTTCGTAAAGTACAGCGTCGCGTCGTCACAGCGCACGGGGGCACCGCCGTCGTCCTCAGTCCTCGGCTCCGTCTGGGTGGCTGGGTCCTCCTGGCCGCCCCAGGCATCCAGCTTCTCCCTGAGTACTGGTAGCCGGGCAACCCGGTATAGTTTGAACACCAGCTCCGCGTAGACCTCGAGGTGGTGTGCGTCCTTCGGGCGGATGGTGACCGCCCAAAACGGGATCACCACGCCGATGATCTCGGTGATCGACTCTCCCAGGAACTCGGCCATCACACTGAGGAGTTCGATCATGTGGCTCGTCCCCTGGTAGGTGTGCATCCCTCCCTGGTTGTACACCATTAGCGAGGGGCGTCGATAATCGGGGACGTCCACCGACCTGAACTCCGCTTGTAGTTTCGCCACGGCTCCCTTGTGGTCGTAGTTGGCCGGTCTCGCTGGAACAGATAGCTTCTCCATCCTGGTCCTCCTGAAAGAGAGCAGAAAACAAGCACTGAGAAGTGCTCAGCTCTGACAAATGCTCTTTCGAAATTATACTAACAAGTACAGCTGCCTGTCTAGCACTTATAAAGTACAGAGCGCCTGGCGAGGAGAGGGACAGCGGAGCGAGAGGCACGTACGTCCTTCCGCTAGCACAGTCAAGCTCCTCTCGGGGCGAGCCTCTCTTTTATAGACATTGGAGGCTCGCGAGCACTGTAGAAAGCACATCCCGAGAGTACGCGTCAGCCGGATTGTCAGCAGACGCGATGGGCCGTCACGAGGTGACAATGCCCTCTGTGCAACTTTATTTACAATATCCACATACAAAGCAAACAGATTATTGGTTAGCATGGAGAACAGCTCCCCGCCCAGTCTGAAGAGTGTACCGGGCGTCGGAGCTGTCGGTGTACACAACTGAATTACATGGAACATAAGCATAGTCCTGAAGAAAATTTTGCACGGCGAGGACTGCAGCGGCTGTCTCCGCTACGTTGATACGATGCGGTATCTGGAAGGCCTGGGCCCATACCTGGTGTTGGGCCGGGTAGACTGCAGCAATGGAATGCGGCGTGGCGTCAGCGTAGAGCGCGACCTCGTGACGACCCGCCAGCATCCGGCGAGACGTAGCGACGAAGGTTGGGGTGAGGAAGCGCCTCACCCAGAAGAATTCGCATGCTAAGACATGTTTGGGCTGGAAGACCGGCCATCCCATGACCCACCCGAGCCATGATAGATAACCGGCCGCCTGTTGGAATTGATAAGGGGAAAGGGTCGGCAGCGCGTGCACAAGGCAGAGGGCAAGCTGCTGTGTTGCATGGTGCATGGTGACTTCCTGGGAAGGAATGTCGATGGTGACCCCGTGATAGGTCAGAATGGGCGTCGGGTGCAGGACCGATTTAGCATAATTAATCGTGATACCCAGAATGTGGATGAGAAAAGTGTCGATCAGCGTCATGAGAGACGAAGTCAGATCGGGGGAGTGGATGAGCCAAGATAAGGGATCATCTGGACGTTGAACTCCTGGGAGAGAAGTTCCTGCACTGCAATGGCCCAGCGTTGCATGATGGATGGAGCCAAGCTCTGCCCCATCGGCAGGTGGCTCCAGCGATACCGTATCCCGCGATAGAGAATACCGTACGGGTAACGGGTATGCCGGGAAATGGGAATCTGGAAGAACCCAGACTGCAAGTCAAGCTTGCAGGCTAGGTGATGGGGTGGAATGGAGGTAAGTGCCTGCGCTGGCCCGCGGAGAGAGAAAGAAGGGTGATTAATGTAGGAGGTCCAGGCACTAAGGTCATAGATGAGCCGCACCTCCCCTGACTCCTTGAGAACGAGGAATAGGGGAAAGGCCGACGTACACTCACCCCGTTCGATGATACCATGATGAGAGAGGTCCTCGATGACTTGGTCCATGAGGTGAGATGGCCGGGTCAGTCGGAAGATCTGGGGGCATCTGGTGGCTTTGGAAGATGGACACCATCTCTGAAAATCCGGGTAGCATACCGGCCCAGGGGGGTGTCCAGGTATGGCACAGCGTGCGACAAGGAGATGAAACAGAAGAATAAGTGGTGGGTGCCGGGTGGCGCGTCGCCTGCGGAGGCTGGCCAGGCAGATGATCTGGCGGTGGCTGAGGTAGAGGACGTGGGCACAACCAAGGTCCGCTCCAGTCTGCTTGGCTGGGAGATTCAATGTTGTCCTCGTCATCGGTACATGGAGTGCCAGCGTCCGATCCGGGGGTGCCCAGGGGGGAGTCGGCGCAAGTACCCTGATCATATATCGTCGATGATGTCCCAGAGTGCTGACTGGAGTTCCTCTGGGTAGAGCTGGTCCACTGGCGGAGGAATCGCCAGGTCTTCATTGTCGGCTGGATGAAAGGGTTGCCAGTATTCTCGGAGAGCGAAATCCAAGGTGTTGGCGAATGCGTATGCGACTTACTCCCTAGCTGGAGGTGAGACTGACCACTCCATATGGCCTGGACCAGATCCCGCCTCTGACCAGGGAACCTTATGCACCCAGTGGTGCGGACAAGACATGTCATTCCATTTAAAAATACATACATTATTAGTTCTCATTAATATATTATTAAACAGAATAGTGCACAAATGTGCAAAGTTAGTTCTCATTAATATAGCCCTTATATTTGGTGAACGACACTCCCTTATGTACACGGACTGATGTCAATGATGATTCTCTCCCAGAAGCAAAGGAGGCCCTTGTATTTCTGGTAATCGCCATCGATGACCATTGGAAGTTCCCATTGCTTATTTTTTAATTCATAGTTTGTCAGGGTAATTTAGTAACCAATGCACTGACCATATTGCAGGACCTGAAGATTCTTTGGCTAGTTTGGGTACAATTTTTAACAATGAAGGTGATGCAATAAAATGGACATACATAGCAAAGCAGTTGGTAATGCAGCTTGAAGAGGAACATATATTGCTTGGTTTATGGTAAGGTAGGTGGAATGCCTTATCAAATGTGCAGTATGCTTGAATGCTCTGAGAAGTGCCACAGAGAACTACCAAGAACTTATTCAAGGGGAAGATGAACTCTGGAAGTGAGCATTTAATCATGCTCTCCAAATATGTGATAGTGTTGTGTAAGTTGACTAAAAGTGCAATCAGAAATATGAATGTATTAAGGAGCAAAGGAGTTCATCAGTAGGTCCTCTGTAGGGTATCAGTTCTCAGGTTTCCACAACTATCCTGATCTTCATCCTGTAGGAGAATGGTATATGACGTCCACGTAAAATATTTGTTTTCTGCATTGTATCATACATTTTTGTATTGACCGGCTGCAGCTGTTTTGGCGAGTTGTAGCCTGCATGACTTCCTGTCTTTCATCATGCTGTAAATTATGTTATACTTTTAAGGATATTTTTGTGATGGTACATCTCATCAGGCTTCATAAACTCAGTTATAGTTTGATATAGCCTGAGTGTTGAGAAGTGTTGAACAACTTGTGGTGTGTATGTGTTTATTCATATGTAATAGTGGCTGATAATCTAGATATTAGGTTTTTGTGTGCACGTTCATGCATGATAGTGGCTGATAACTTAGATGTTAGTCACTGTAAAACAATAATTATCAACATTCATAACTGTATGACACATCTATAAACTAAATGTGAAGATCTGTGAATAAGTGTGTTATGGATATTGATAGTTGCTCTTAGAGGTTATCAGCTGCATTAAGCATTCATACTTTCAAAATTTCTTTGAAGATAATTGTTCTAGGTGTAACGGGACCAACTGCTATATTATCGGCCACGTTCCTTGATTAATCGGCATGATCAGAAATGCAGTTTATTGGTATGTTTTAGATGTATAGCTTTTCAGGCGCCTGAAAAGCTATACATCTAATTTTTTATCTGATTTTGATATGCTCTATTGGTGGAAAAATATCTAATTCCCTCCATGGGAACTTAGAATTTCCATTTGGTATGTTTTGTCGAGTTTATTATTTACAAACTGTAAAAATATTAATAAAACTATTTTAGATAAATATTATGAAGAAAAATTGAAAAAAAAAAATGAAAACCTACAACCTGTTTTCCAGTCATTGACCGGGTCAGGAATGTAATGAATGAAACATATATAGGCTGTTATTACAATGGGGTCACCACTCCCAAGATGATTTATTAATGAGTGATAAATGCTATGAAATGATAATGGAGAGTGTTGCTGGAATGAAAGATGACAGGGAAAACCGGAGTACCCGGAGAAAAACCTGCCAACCTCCGCTTTGTCCAGCACAAATCTCACATGGAGTGACTGGGATTTGAACCACGGTATCCAGCGGTGAGAAGCCGACGTGCTGCCGTCCGAGCCACGGAGGCTCTATGAAGAAAAATTAAACTTATGAAATTAGAAGTCAAGTAACTAGAATAGCTTAACCACGTAACGCCTATTCACGCCACCATATCGCTTAACTGATATGTAAACACATCAAACTATCACACATATATAATTAACACTTTTCATACAAAAAAAGAAAGAAATATTCCTAGGGAATTGTATTTATTGCCATCTTCAATAGTTTAAGTCAATTTATCATAAGGAGCACACTTAATTCGTGATTTAAAAACACGCTGTAATGCTCTTGTTAAGGAAGATTGCCTTGTTTTTCCATACATCAGCTGATCGCTCAGAGCTTGATGTTGGTGCTGCACATGGCTGGTAGAAACATAGGGAGCACCCTCTCTATCTATTTGTATGCTCAAAGGGTTAACCAAGGACAGTTACAAAAAAAAAGCAAGGAGTCTTGCACAAATAGTAGGAGTCAACGTCAGAATCAGCTGGACCCAAGTGATCCACACTTTAGACTTGTGGAAGGAAACTGAACTTATGACAATACACAAGCGGAGTCATGCTTGTATACACCAATCTGTTTTGGATTACAGATTGTCAAAACAAATTTCCCATTGAATATATATATTATTATTATTATTACTGTATACATGCAGTTTACCTCTAAAGTTATTTCAAATAAATACCTTCAAGTGTGATGCACATAGAAATGGGAGTTCTGATCAAGACAAGAGCAAACATCCTTCCTAAGCTTTCTGTAAGTGATTTAGCCAGGGCAGAAATAATCTCTTTGGGAATGTCACTGTGAGGAGGAAAGCTAGAGACTTCGACTAAATCTATCTTTTCTGTTATATACGAGTACTTAGTACCGTACAGAAATAAAGAAGAAACAAACTTTACAAACGACAGAACAATTATCTGAGAATATAAGTAAATATAATCATACAACACATTTTAAGTTGGAAAAGGATATCAAACAAAATAATCCCTGCAGACGCTCAGAAAAGGGCCATGAGTGGGAAGGAAGCAGCTGGTGTGAAAATTTGACACCATGGAAAACCACTGAAAGTGGTTGGTTCTGTTGAATTTAGAAGTATGGAATACTGACAAGTAAGAAGTGTACAGTAGTAGTTTAAATCAACTTGAATTGTTCAAGTAATTATCTCTATATGACTGATCATGGTCGAGGATGAATCAACTCCAGAATGCAGACAGAGAGAACTTTCGTGGTTTGCAGTCTATGAAGTGAAGCAAACCTGCCTAGACAACAGAGAGTATAACAGTATCAACAGTTGTAGAAGTGAGACTTTGAATAATTCGCATGGGTGATTTCACATTTTTGGTCAACAAGAATATTCAGTGCAATGTGTATAGCAGTAATAGTCAAACATAAGCACACTATCGGCAGCCCTGAAGATGGTTTTCCATGGTTTCCCATTTTCAAACCAGGCAAATGCTGGGTCTGTACCTTAATTAAGGCCACGGCCGCTTCCTTCCAACTCCTAGGCCTTTCCTATCACATCGTCGCCTTAAGACCTATCTGTGACGGTGCGACGTAAAGCCCATAGCAAACATAAGCACTTATGTCTGGAGATCTGACACAGGAATATGCAGAGACACAACAGGGCAGAGGGATCGACATACCATTTGGATGGCCCTTAGAAATGACCAAGAAACTAAACTGCATATTTGAACAACCATAGCATCCTATGATACCCAACAAAAGGTAATTATTATTGTGTGCAGCTAGCCTATGATTGTGTTCCAACAGTACCGGTATATGGTTCACAGACTGCAGAACACTTTTGTGCAATGCTGCCACAGTGGGTGAAAGTTCCCCTGTGAACCATGTGACCCTGCTGTGGTGGGGAGCTTTGCAGGTCCAAATGAAGCAGATACCCAAACTGCAGATGCAACCATATCGGAGAGGTATCTGTCAAGAGACCAGACTAATGAATGGTTCACCGAAATGGGGTAGCAGCCTTTTGAAAATTGCAAATGGGAGCAGTCTAGATGATTGACTGATATGGCCTTGTAATAATATTTAACATAGCTTAGCTGGGTTGATACTGCTACATGGCTGAAAGCAATGGGAAACTACAGCTGTAACTAATTCTCGAGGACATACAGCTCTCTGTATAATTGAATGATGTACTGGTGATGCCTTCCTCCTGAATATTCTATTCAGGAGGTAAAATAGTTCCCCATTCGGATCTCCGGGTGGGGACTACACGGTAGGGGGAGAGCAATCATCAGGAAGGTGAATACCGGCATGCTGTGAGTGTAACACTGTAATACGAAAGGAATGGAAGGAATCTATAATAATACCAATTTATAAAGGAAAGGGTGATAAAAGGAAACCTGAACTACAGACCTGAGACCAATCAGGCTGACCAGTGTAGTTTGTAAAATATTGGAGAGTTTAATAGCAAAGTACATCAGAGGGGTATGTGATGATAAAAATTGGTTCATGACAAGCCAGTTTGGATTTAGAAAGAAATTTTCTTGTGAGGTACAACTGGTGTGATTTCAGCAGGACTTATCAGATCAGTTGCATTCAGGAAGCCAGTTAGATTGCATAGCCACAGACCTTTCCAAAGCCTTTGACAGAGTGGAACATGGAATATTATTAAAGAAACTGGAGGGAATAGGATTGGACTTAAGGGTTATAAAAATAAGATTGTATACAGATGGCATAATTGTTTATAGGGAAATAAATAACATTGAGGATTGTTCAGAATTACAAAGGGACCTTGATAGTATCCAGCAATGGGTTGGTTAATGGTTAATGGAGACAAATCAACTGTTGTGACATTTATAAACAGAAGCTTTAAAACTGAATTTAAATATGTTTTGGATGAGGTAATTATCCCAAAATGGCAAGTGCAAATACTTAGGTATGAGATTTGAAAGTAATTTGCACTGGAAGGGTCATATTGATGACACTGTTGGGAAAGCATACAGATCATTACATGTCATAATGAGGCTACTTAAAGAATGCAACAAAGAATTAAAAGAGAAAAGTTACTTAGGTATGGTTTGTCCATTATTGCAATATGCAAACAGTGTTTGGCATCCTCACCAGGAATACCTAATAAAAGAAATAGATGGTGTGCAGAGGAAAGCAGCAAGATTTGTAACTAGGGATTTCAGGAGAAAAAGTAGTGTATCAGAAATGTTAGAGAAACTTGGGTGGGAAACTTTAAGTAAGAGAAAGGAGAAAACTAGACTTACAGGATTATATAGAGCCTATGTGCCTTTGCTGGCAGGACCTAGTGTTTACAGTGCACTATGTCTTCTGGTATGGGCTAGAGCAATTTTGTTACTTTCATTGATCTGTCTCGGCTTTATCCTTGGCTTTGACAAAATGAAAGTGACTGAGGTATGAGTGATGCTAGTAATGCCATTCCTTCTGCAGCCAGTCCCTGCTATGAATGGTGTGAAAATATTGCTCATAGGGTTGGTTGGTGCATACATTTCAGTGGGCTTGGCAGACTGATATGTAATGGTAACTTCTGGCTCGTGAGGAAAGCAACGGGAAACTACCTCACTCCTCATTTCCCTAGTACGCCTCTTCAATGATGCCTAGGCCATATATGACAGCTGATGGCAGAGCTGTTGAGGATCCAACCAGCCTTTGGGCTGAGGACTAAACATACACACATAGAGCCTATACAGGAGAGGAAGCATGGGGAGAAATCTGTGAGAGGCTGCAACATAGAAAATAATTATATTGGCAGGACTGACCACAAGTATAAAATTAGAAGGGATTTTGCTTGATGATGATGCTTGTTGTTTTAAGGGGCTTAACATCGAAGGTCATCGGCCCAGAAGGGATTTTAGGAGAAGTGACTTGATAAATTTTAATTCATTGGGAAGGGCGTGAAGGAGTGGAACACTTTACCAAGTGTAGTGTTTGATCCTTTCCCAAAATCTGTACAGATATTCAAGAAGACAATAAACAGCAACAGAGAAAAGAAATTAAATGTTAGAGGGCATTCGACCAGTGCAGGTTATTGTAAATAAAAAAACATTCTGAATAAATTAATTCCATCCCCTGGTCTATGGAGATTGGACAGCTGAGGTAAGGGACTGCCTGTAGGAGTGAAGTACAGTGGGGACTTCAAGGGCACTGGGACTGTTATGGTACCTGTGAAGGCACTTCAGAAACTCTGAAAAGCAGTGGCAAAAGGGGCTCTGGTTAAAATGCAGCAGGTCATTATGCTACTTAGGTTCCAAAATGGGTAAAGAAAATAAATAAATAAATAAATAAATAAATAAATAAATAAATAAATGCAATAAAATTTTAATCATATAGCAGTTGTATAGCATTATTTGGAGTAATTCCACATATTGGATATGAGTTGACAGTGTTTGTAAGTACAGGAGATATTATAAGTAGAATTTTGTAAACAATATTAATTTATTAAGGATGAGCTGTGTGTTTAATAGAAAAAATATTGTTTGTACAGAACTGTATTCTAGGAAAATGTCTTCTTCTCTGGTTAATTTAAAATTTAGTGCTTGATAGTAATGTATTTCAGTGTACCATTTGCCACCAAGGTAGACACCTCATTTTCAAATAAAGTGATTTTGATTTGATTTTTTGATTTAATTTTGAGTTTGAGCATGGAATGTTAGAAGTTTGAATCATTGTGATAGGTCAGAGAATCTGAAAAGGGAAATGGATGGACTAAAATTAAATGTTGGTTTAAGTGAAGTACGTTGGCATGAAGAACAGCATTTTTGGTCAGGCATCTACAGAATTATCAACCCAAAATCAAACGTGGAAAATGCAGGAGTTGATTTAATATTAGGAATAGGAAAATAGAGTACTAGGTAAAGTCCTATGATCAGCATTGTAAATGAATTTTTGTTGTAAAAATACACACTAAACCAAAGCCCACCACAATAGTACAGGTCTATTTGCCTACTAGTTCAGCAGGTGATGAAGAATTCAACAGAATGTACAAAGAGATATAAGATTATATACAATATATAAAAAAGGCGAGAATCTAATTGTGACTGGAGACTGTAATGCAGTGTAGATCAAGGAAGAAAAGGCAATGCATTAGGAAAATTCAGAATGGGGCATCATGATGATTAGGCAGAGATACAGAAACCAGGTGCTGGATTGCAAGACCTTTCCAAGAGAAGACATGGGCTCTGACACAACTTGACTGCCATGAAATGCCATCTGAAGTTGAAGAAATTTAAGAACTTCTATAGAAGTTGAAAGAAAAGAGTGTAAGGAACTGTTTCAAGAAACATGTTGCACAAGGACTAAAAGAAAATAGTGAAGGAAACACAATACTGGTAGATGAGGAGTGGACAGTCGTGAAGAATGAGATCAAGAGGGCTTGTGAATAAATTTTAGGAAGAAAGGCGAGATCAAGTAAGAATAAGTGCATAAATAATATAATAGACCTGATTGACAAACAGTAAAAGTGAAGGAATGCAAGAAAATTAGGAGGAAAGAAAAGAATAAAGGCAATTAAAGAAGTAGACGGAAAGTACAAGACAGCTAAAGAGGAATGGCTGGAAGAGAAGTGTAAGGTTATATGATTGTAGGAATAATAGATGCTGCATATAGGGAAAGCGATTTATCCTTTGGAGAAAGGAAAACTACGTGTATATTAAGAACTGAGATGGAAAACAACTTTTAGGGAAAGAAAGCAAAACAGAAAGATGGCAAGAAGACATTCAACAATTGTATCAAGGGAAAGAAGTACCGGTACATGATAAGATCCTGGAACAAACAGAGGCTCTTAAAACTGATGAAATGGTGGACCCATTTCTGAGGACGGAATTCAACACAGCTTTGAGAGGCCTAAGTAGGAACAAGACACCTGGAATTGATGACATACCCACGGATTTCTTGACTACCTTATGAGAAAGCAGCATGGTGAGGTTATTCCATTTAGTGTGTAAGATGTATGATATAGGAGAAGTGTCATCCGACTTTAGACAGAATGTGTCTGTACTTATTCCCAAGAAATCAGATGCTGACAAGCATGAAAACTACAGCACTAAGTATCTCTAGGCCCAGGGTAGAGAAAGTGAAATCGGTCTGCAAACAAATAAGGGTAGAAAATCTCCAGGACAAGAAAATTAGACAGAAGTACATGGATATGATTACTGAGAAGTTTCGAACAGTAGACAGTAAGCAGGTTCAGGATATAGAAAGAGAATGGGTGGCATACAGGGATGTTGTAGTAGAAACAACAAGGGAATGCCTAGGAACAACTGTGTGTAAAGATAAGAAAAGGCAGATATCTTGGTGGAATGATGAAGTGAGAGCAGCTTGTAAACGTAAAAAGCTTATCAGAAATGGCTCCAAACAAGTGCCGAGGTAGACAGAGATTTGTACATAGAAGAAATAAACAGAGCGAAACAAATAGTTGTTGAATCCAAAAAGAAGTCATGGGAAGATTTTGGTAATAACCTGGAAAGACTACATCAAGCAGCAGGGAAACCTTTCTGGACAGTAGTAAAGAATCTTGGGAAGGGAGGGGAAAAGGAAATGAACAGTGTTTTGAGTAATTCAGGTGAACTCATAATAGATCCCAGGGAATCACTGGAGGGGTGGAGGGAATATTTTGAACATCATCTCAACATAAAAGGAAATCTTCCTGGTGGTGTTGCAAACAGCCAAGCTCATGGGGAGGAGAAAAATGATGTTGGTAAAATTACGCTTGAGGAAGTGGAAAGGATGGTAAATAAACCCATTGTCATAAAGCAGCAGCAATAGATGAAATTAGACCTGAAATGGTGAAGTATAGTGGAAAGGCAGGGATGAAATGGCTTCACAGAGTCGTAAGATTAGCATGGAGTGTTGGTAAGGTACCTTCAGATTGGACAATAGTAGCAATTGCACCTATCTATACACAATTGGAATTGAGGAACTGGCAAGGGAGCAGAAAGGATTGCAACAAATATCGAGGTACCTCATTGATTAGTATAACAGGCAAAGTATTCACTGGCATCTTGGAAGGGAGGGTGTGATCAGTCGTTGAGAGGAAGTTGGATGAAAACCAGTGTGGTTTCAGACCATGAAGAGGCTGTCAGGATCAGATATTCAGTATGCGCCAGGTAATTGAAAAATGCTACGAGAGGAATAGGCAGATATGTTTATCTTTCGCAGAACTAGAGAAAGCATATGACAGGGTACCGAGGGAAAAAAGATGTCCGTCATACTAGGGGACTATAAAATTAAAGGTAGATTATTAAAATCAATCAAAGGCATTTATGTTGACAATTGGGCTTCAGTGAGAATTGATGGTAGAATGAGTTCTGGGTTCAGGGTAGTTACAGGGATTAGACATGGCTGTAATCTTTCACCTTTGCTGTTCGTAGTTTACATGGATCATCTGCTGAAAGGTGTAAAATGGCAGGGAGGGATTCAGTTAGGTGGAAATGTAGTAAACAGTCTGACCTATGCTGACGACTTGGTCTTAATGGCAGATTGTGCCGAAAGCCTGCAGTCTAATATTTTGGAACTTGAAAATAGGTGCAACAAGTATGGTTTGAAAATTAGCCTTTCGAAGGCGAAATTGATGTCAGTAGGAAAAATATTCAACAGAATTGAATGTCAGATTAGTGATACAAAGCTGGAATAAGTCAATAATTTTAAGTACGGTATTTAGGTTGTGTGTTCTCCCGGGATGGTAATATAGTAAGTGAGATTGAATCAAGGTGTAGTAAAGCTAATGCAGTGAGCTCACAATTGCAATCAACAGTATTCTGTAAGAAGGAAGTCAGCCTCCAGACGAAACTATCTTTACATCGGTCTGTTTTCAGACCAACTTTGATTTACAGGAGCGAAAGCTGGGTGGACTCAGGATATCTTATTCATAAGTTAGAAGTAACCGACATGAAAGTAGCGAGAAATTGTTTGTACAAAAAGGTGGGAACAATGGCAGGAGGGTACTCGGAATGAGGAGATAAAGGCCAATTTAGGAATGAGCTCGATGGATGAAGCTGTATGCATAAACCGGCTTCGGTGTTGGGGTCATGTGATGAGAATGGAGGAGGATAGGTTACCTAGGAGAATAATGGACTCTGTTATGGAGGGTAACAGAAGTGGAGGTAAACCAAGACGACGATGGTTAGACTCCGTTTCTAACGATTTAAGAGGTATAGAACTAAATGAGGCCACAGCACTAGTTGCAAATAGAGGATTGTGATGACGTTTAGTAAATTCACAGAGGCCTGCAGACTGGACGCTGAAAGGCATAACAGTCTATAATGATAATGTATGTATGCATGTATTATTTGTAATGTGTTTAAAATAACTAGCTTTACTTTCAACCAATGTAATAAAAGAATTACAGGTAATAATTACAATCTAATGAGAAGTAAATGACATTTTAAATTTCAATGTTCATTATTATTAAATACCGTACGGTACCTCAAATGTCACGCGAACGTACTCATCCCTTCGATTATTCCATGCAGAGTCTTATATTTAAACATATGTACAACTTACGAGGTTTCTTTACAAACGGACATAAACTTTCCATTCCGGTTAATTACGTAGGCCTACTACCAATGTAATATTAGTGAAAATAAGAGTTCTATGTTTAGGTTATTTGAAACCTATCGGGTTAGAAGTTGTACCAATATCTAAAGACGTATGATGACAGTTCACGCCAGCAATAACTTTGAGTACATTCCTGAAAAATTGTTTGATTAATATACCGTACTCTAACCAAGATCACTAGGCCTAGGCCCATATCAATACAGCGGATTGTCAAGTAGGGCATAATTCATGTGATATTTTCATCACTCTAACGTGCCTTGTTTACTGTATCTCTTGGAGGTTCGTTTCTACATATAATAGATAGCCTTCGGCCTTTATGAATGACTTGGTCTCTAAATCTTGAACAGACATTCGGTAATATTTCATGAGTGAAATTATATCTAGCGAAGTCTTTCATTATGTAGAGCGACTTTCTCTTCAAAAGAACATCAACACATATTTCTTTCTGTTCGTTGTGAATGAAGCGCATTACACAATCGGTAAGAAGACTCAGTCCAGCAATTGTGTTACCGCAGAACCTAACACTGTCGATATGTGGCTTGACGTAACCCTCTTCAGCCAGGTCCAATACGTGAACATGCTGTAGCTGCGAAGTCCCAGGAGAGAAAGCGATATTGCGCACGCGTTTTAATATTAACGTATTTCTCTCGTTCCAGTTGAGACGCTCTGTTTCCCGGAATTTGTGTATAGCATCATCCCAATGATCACATTCATAACGCAGTTTTTTCATGTATGGATCCAATTCTTGCAAGAGAGATTCTTCTTCGTTGTTGCTTAAAAAATCCTCAATAACTGTTAGATCTTTTATAAATGTTTCGCGGAGCACTTCATCACAATGGTCGTTTATACATAAATATTCATTCCAACGTTGTCGATTAACTTCTACACTGTGAATAAGTCTATCACATTTCAGAAGCCGAACGCTATTGAGAACAAAGGTTTTTGTAAAATTGAGCATATTTGGCTTACAAGAATGGATAAAAATAAAAGGCCGATCTCTAAATTCACAAACACACAGGTAGTACTGTGTTAAATAAAATCAAATATAATAACTAATCCTGTTTATTTGAAGTCTAAAGTCGTACAAGCTTTTTCTTCTTCTTCCTGAAAAGATTAATGGGCGTTTGATTTTTAACCAGTCACATTACAGATGAAAGTACATACGAGGAGCACTGTCACAAAAAACACAATTTTGCACACAAATAAACAGATCGTCATATCTACTGAAGATATGTGGTAATCATATCGTTCAGTACTCTCTATAGTAGGGGTGAATAAGTCGAACAGGCAATGGCACATGTTTCTTTCAGACACGGGATCTCGGCCGTGTCAAGATCACTGCCGTCTGGATCCTCTTTATTTTTTAATTTATTGGCTTTAGGTGCCAGACCAAACAGCCAGCTAGAAATACATTAGATAACAAAACATATACATTAAATATACACTGAGAATACATATTGTAACCGTCCAGGCTTCTCCAGCCCTACTAATTTAATATAATATCATTTTACGCGATATCATTTGATATCAAGTTTATCCGCCATCGGCAATTATTTGTAATAACATATTTATTCAACGTCAATCATTTGTAATCAAGGCTCTTTGGAATCATATTGTATATATAATAACATCGTTTTAGTATTTAAATTATTATATTATGTAGGATAAGAATTCATTATGTTGTAAATACGGTCAATATGTTGAGACATAGTTGTTTTCATTTCATCTCATATTTGTGTATACGGAGGGTTATTCTTGAAGCTTGGGATTTTGCGTGTGTCATGGGTTTATCTTATGAACAAGGCTAGTAAACAGCGACCCGTGTGCGAGGCTTGCAAGCTGGTCAGCTATATCATCGCCACGCCTTCTGGACTTGTCCAGGAAGAAGAGAAGGGGAGTTGATGCTTCGATCAGTGGCGGCGCGTGACTTTCATCACTGGGGGTTCAAAAGAAGAAAAAATTGCCTCCCCCCAACCTCTCCTCTTCCCATCTCCGCCAGCTTCTCTTCCATCGTGGGCCGTAACCTCTTAACTAAGATGACATAAGTTCTAGAAGGTGATCAAATACAAGAGGAGCAGAAAATACGGTAGGCCTACATGCCGAGTTTTACCACATGCAAAATAAGAAATAACTGCTTCACTGAAGTCCGCAGAGTCTCCAACAAAGTTCCTTTCAATTGACAACATAGCAAGAGCAATAAGTCTATCCTCGGTCATTGTGCTGCGCTAGAAAGTTTTTATTCTCTTCAGGGTAGAGTAACACCTTTCTGCTTCCGATGTCATGGGAATAGTAACAACTATATTTAAAAGTTTTCATTGGTATTACCTTGCCGCTATTCTTTGCCTCAATGATTTTTGAGTTAAGTTTCTCTCCAAAGGGTAATTATTCCAAAGAAGGCAAATTAATAGGTGTTTATTAAGTAATGATATATTTGGGACAAGATATTAATTGGAATTTGACAGTTTAATGTGACTTTTGGTAGTAACGATGGTTTTCAACACTAGCGCTAGTTACGTGTTCTATTCTCTGTTGCCTAGTCAAATTCCCGTAAGGCCAATAGATGGCAGGCACATACCCCAACCCCAACAACACGACTAGCTAGTCTTGAGACAGTGGCCTATTGCGCATGCGTAAAGAACAGAGATCCGTTTCTGCGATATCCTGGTCTTGCCTTAGTGCTGGCTTTCGTCCCCCCGCACCTCGCCACTCCCTTCGCCTATGTACGGACGGAGAGATCGTCTTTGCAAGGGGGTTCATTCCAGACAAGTATCCAGCCACACACCTTGCGCAGCTCACATGAATTGAAAGCCAGTACGAGTATATTACGGATAGAGGGACTTAGCAAGAGCTTCGAGATTGACAAGGGAGTTATGAAAATTACGTAGTTGAGTACAATTTGATGTAAACTGGAGGTTCATTGCTCCATTGCGCTATACCAGAAACCGCCACTGGCTTCGATCTATCGAATCAGATACTTCGTTGTATATGAGTTTTGAGAATGAACTGTTACCAAGAGTGGGGGTGAGCCCGGATATATACTGATTCTCAACACGAGAACGGGACCTGACAACCTTACAACCTAACTACGGATACTCCATCACTACTACTTCTACTGTGAACATCTACTTTGAACAACGTTATTTGATTTTTGAAACAGTGTGTGGTCGCTCCGCGACATAGTTATTTTTGTACAATGTGTTATCGCTTCGATACAGTACTTAGGTGCGGTATTGTTATCGGATCTGCGTGAGACGAAACAAGCTTACGGCTTGTGTTATTTTCAGTAAATATTCTGGACGAAGAACTATGTTTAGTTCAAGTCCATGGAATTTGGTACAAGCCTGTACCGTATAAATAGTATAGCTCAGTTGGATTGAGATTTCTACTAATATGGAAAAATTCATATGTCTGAATTTTCTCCTCTTACGATCAACGCTGATCAGTTATTACAAGTATAGGGCCAATGTCTAATTTAAAGACAAGGCAAGTAGGGAGTGCTAGTCCAGATAGCCCGTACCATATCAGAGAAGGAAGGAAGGATGTCCATGGAGCAAAGTCTACATCGAGAAGAAGAGAACGAGTAACCACGGAAACCAGATGACTTCAACGGAAGCTGCAATTAGTGAGCTTCAATTAGATAAAGCAAGCAATAGTAAATTCAGTAAATTATAAATTCCTCCACGCTTTAAGGAAACGTTTCCGATTCATCTCATTTTTTGTATAATAAATTCATTTGTATTTTATATTGCGTTAATTTTCTTTCTTAAGCGATACATAATGGTTAATTATTTAAAATCCTGCCCCTGTGATTTAAGTATAAGTCTCTATGCTAGTAAATATAAATTTTGGTTTACAGTTTTATTTAAAACTGTAACCATGGCGCCCAAACATTACATAGAGAAATGGGAAACCATGGAATGTTAATTGTTTCTATTTGCGTGGAAATTTGCGCACACACATACGAAGAGAAAAAAGAACAGAAGACAAATTGGGACACTGCAACTGTAGTATGTTTACGTAGTTTTTCTGAAGTAGTATCACGTCAAACTTTATAATCTTAAATCAGTGTCTTTTAAGAATGTGGCGATTGCATTATACGCTTCTGGTTGTTGGGATGATAAAATGCACTGGATGTTGAGTGGTAGTTGGGAGTTCAATGAAAGTAAAGTTGTTATAAATTTTTCCTGCTGTACATTATAAAGATGGCACGAGAAGATGTGGTTGAGGTCAGCGATTGCTTGGCGGTCACAGGAACAGTAGGGCGAGTTTAGGACTCCTATCCGATAGAGATGATTTGCAAAACTGCCGTGATTGAACCTCATGCGAATAAGAGTAGTGATGTATCGGCGACAAGCATTCCATTTGTAGAACCAAGGTGAGTGAGGAGGGTATGGTTGGACTGCAGCGTATTGTTTTCCCCGTTGCCCTTTTGTAATATACCATTCTTGTTTAATTTGCAGCCAACGGCCGTAGCCGTGTTGAAACACCGGATCCCGTGAGATCTCCGAAGTTAAGCAACGTTGGGCGAGGTCGGGAGTTGGATGGGTTGGCACGCGCTGTTGGTGGGGGGTAAGGGAATGGAGGAGCGGAAAGGAACTGGCCACCCTACCGCACGTAAACTCCGGCTCAGGAACGCCTCTGCGGAGGTTCGGACCTGCCTTCGGGCAGAATAACTCTTACCTTACCTTTAATTTGCGTCCAGGAACGCTGCTTGATACGTGGCACGTAGTCTCGAATAGACACTGGTGAATCTAGCCGTTCGCCCAAATGCGTTGCTGCTCTAGCTGCCGGTCAACATACTCGTTGTGTTTGATACCTTTATGACTATGTATCCAAAGAAAGTACACAGCAGTATTGAGACAAGTAAGTTGTCGAATTCTCTGAATGATCTGAATTTGATGAACCGTTAGTTTGTATGTAGCAGGTGACTGTAAAGTCTTCAAGACACTGAGAGAGTCAGTAATTATAAGAACTGCAGAAGGTTTAACTCTTAAACTGTATGCTAGAGCTTCGGAAATAGCGACAGCTTCTGCTGTAAAAATAGTCCAGTCATTCGGTAAAGTGAATAAACGAGATTCTTCAGTTGCGGGACAGTAAAAAGCGCATCCCACTGCAGGTGGTGAGGGTATTTTTGAGCCATCAGTGAAGATTTGAAGAGCATTGGGCCACTGTCTTTGAGTATATTCCACAAAGTAAGACTGAACTCTGGTTAGAGGAAGTAAGTCTGTTGTAAAAAGATGTATTGGAACAGAAAACAATAAGTAGGAGTACGGAATCTCAAAAGCAGGATAAGACTTGTGGGGTGTTGACGATGGAAGTATGGGGCGTAGAAACTGAAGACTGTTCAGAAGGCATATATTTTTCATCCATTTTCGGTGTCCGTGCGCTCTCATAACTGTTTCTAAATCAGCCAGACTGCTACAGATTGGTAGTTCATTGTTGTACATCCTGGATAATACAAATTTGTCTGCTAAATATTGTCGACGTACAGCAAGAGGAGGTTCGACGCACTCTAGTAACAATGCATTTGTTGGGGTCGAAGCCATTGCTCCAATGCAGGTTCTGACACAGCTATATTGTATTCTGTTCAGCTTGCGCAAAGCGATTTTGCTTCCGTTATGATAAAACATACTCCCATAATCCATTTTGGATCGGATCAAACTGCGATATAGGAGAAGGAGAACACAGGGATTAGCCACTCACCATGTTCGGGTGAGAGCACGAAGAATATTCATAGATCTTTCCAGTTTTGGTGTAAGCTCAGATATGTGTGGTGACCATGTCAGTCGAGTGTCATATGTGAGACCTAAAAATCTTGCCTAAGGTTTGACTCTGAAGTTGTATGGTCCCAAGTTCAAGGTTAAGGGTAGGACTCTCAGGTATTTTCGCGTAAATATCACTACTTGAGACTTGGAAGGCGATAGGGATAAATTATTTCCAAGGAGCCAATGGTCTAATTGATATACAGCTAAAGCCATGTGGGCTTCTACAGTCTGGAGAGAACTTGCACTAGTATATACACACACATCGTCAGCATATTGTAATATTTTAATCCTGGGTGAAAATATGGTCTGTAGATCACTGGTGTAAATGGTGTAGAGCAGGGGACTAAGCACAGCACCTTGAGGCAGACCTTGAGACTTTCCGTGGGCCAAGTAGTTTGTCATGATAACGCACATATATCCATCTGGTGTGTAGAAGATTGTAAATACCCTTGATGAGCGGATGAGGAAGGCCGAGGTCCATCAATTTAGATAATAATCTTGAGATATCAACATTGTCGTATGCATCAGAAATATCCAGAAAAAGGGCAAGCATATGACTGTTCGTAGCAAATGTCTTATATATGTCCGTAGTGAGCAGTGCATGACTATCCTAGGTACTTCTTCCTTTTCGAAAACCATTCTGAGTTCGTGGTAGAAGATTGTGAAATTCTAGGCAGCATTCGAGTCGAAGTTTAATCATACGCTCGAGGGTTTTCAGTATACATGAAGACAAGGCGATAGGACGGTAAGCGTTCGGATCCTCTGGTTCCTTTCCGAATTTGAAGATGGGTATTACAATCTGTGTTAGCCAGGATATTGGAAATTCTCCTTGAGACCATATTTCGTTTATGATCCGAAGCAGCCACTGTAAAGCATGGATTGATAAATGGGCCAGCATCGGGTAACAAATATTATCATCTGGATCCTCTTATACTGCCTGCTCTATGCCACGCCACTATGATGGGGCCCACGAGAGATGAAGTCTGACGTTTAGCGCCATACTTATCGACAATGACGTGTTCTGCCTTTTAAATGCCGGAATCATTAGCACAAGCGTAGGAAGGGATCTAAGTTTATTGAATTGCATTAGGCCAATATACTTGATTAAATTTTCAGCCTGTATGAAAGCGTGATCTCTGTGGTGTAGTGGTTAGCGTGATTAGCTGCCACCCCCAGAGGTCCGGGTTCGATTCCCGGCTCTGCCTCGAAATTTGAAAAGTGGTATGAGGGCTGGAACGGGGTCCACTCAGCCGCGGGAGGTCAACTGAGTAGAGGTGGGTTCGATTCCCACCTCAGCCATCCTGGAAGTGGTTTTCCGTGGTTTCCCACTTCTCCTCTAGGCAAATGCCGGGATGGTACCTAACTGAAGTCCACGGCCTCTTCCTTCCCTCTTCCTTGCCTGTCCCATCCAATCTTCCCATCCCTCCACTAGGCCCCTGTTCAGCATAGCAGGTGAGGCCGCCTGGGCGAGGTACTGGTCATTCTCCCCAGTTGTATCCCCGACCCAAAGTCTGAATCTCCAGGACACTGCCCTTGAGGTGGTAGAAGTGGGATCCCTCGCCGAGTCCGAGGGAAAAACCGACCCTGGAGGGTAAACAGATTACGAACGAACGATGAAAGCGTGATATGCTGCAGATTTAGGTAACGCTGACAACGCAGCGCACTTCGTAGTTACTGCTTTCGCTGCTCAGATGTCAGACTTCTCTAGTGGGCCCAACTACAGCTTAACACAGGAAGGCGCGAATACCAATATTTCTTAAAGTCGCCGCCAGAGTGCGGTCATAGACGCACGGTCTTAGCAGTCAGTGTGGGTGTTCCATTGTGTTATTGATGCATGCATGTGTGTGAAAAGCGGAGTTATTTCATACAATGAGTAAACTTGCCTGATCACTTCCGTTTTTACAAATGATGTTTCGTACAGAATTGCGAAATGAATTACCGGTATTCATGTTGTGCTTATAGATATTTTAAAAGGTGGTTTTAAATTGTAGGCTTACTTGTTTTCTTCCGTTTGTGCAAGTTATATATTGTTCCCTTCGTAGAACTCAACCCAGATTTTCCCCAAAAAATATTCAACTGTTGTGTACCATTTTGCAAATCTCGACAAGGTGGTTCGCATCCAGAAGAGATACGATTCCATGAAATGCCGTCTAGAAGGGAATTAAGAGAAAAGTTGCTGTCGGCTATATATAAGATCTTAATAAAGGATATCCTTAGATTACTCTCGCATCTGTAGACTTTACACCTTAACACCTTATTTCAGAAGATGATTAAAGCCGTGAAAGATAGTGGATTCCTTGTGATAAGAATTGTGACGGACAATCACAAAACAAACGACTTCATGTTTACACGTTTTGGACAACCTCAAATATACAAATGATAATGCCCCAATCAATCTATAAATAGAAAATCACATCCGAATTTGTGGGTACTTGGTTAATGTTGAAGAGTGGATAGGATGTGACATTTTCGGCAGCATCATTTCACTGTCTGGAGCTTCGACGCCACTAAATGGAACTGATTATGTACCAGGACAAAGGAGGACTTTGATAAACAAAACCTAGTTTTGTTGCTCTGATGAAGCATCTGCAGGTGTTTGTTCCCTACCGTCGGAAGTCCTTCAAACTTACGAGCGTAATACGAGGACTTGCTACTACTTCCCTTTCAGAATGTGGTCTGTTACAGTCTGAGGTCAAAGAATTTCAGCAAACTGTTCGTGATATTATCCCAACCAAGTTCGTAAGATTTCTATTAACTGATATTGCATTGGCAAGAACACAAAATTTTAGCCGCCCGATGTATCACTCCAAGCCTTCGTCTAGGAAAATCTTTAAATTTTGACATGAAGAGGTCAACTACGACTTCATACAGATAATGCAGATGTAATTTACGAACTTCAGTGCAAGGATCATGCTTCAGTGAACATATGACTATACTGCATAATGTTTTGTTGGCTGTTGTCATAACAACGTCTTAAGAACGTTGTGCGCCTATGCCTGCCATCTAGCAGAGAATTTTTGTCACAGTCTATTCGCAAAACGACTTGCATAGTATAGAAGAATCGAGACGGTGGTAGTCAGGATCATCGCCCTCTACTATGACTGCGCTAATACGCCGTCTCATTCGCCCAGTCAAACATGTAAACGAGCGAACACGTCATAGTTACCAGTTCAGGCGCTTGGAGCGCTGGGAAGCTGGCATTAGTCTGCTGGAAGAGATACGCTCAGTGATCATTGCTAAGAGTGCTGCCGTAATTTGAGTCTCTGTTTGTCTTATTTGGCTTGTTTCTTCGGTCGTGAATAGTTTTAATGTTTATGTACATAATATTGTTTACTGCTTTGTGCCTTGATGTAAGATGAAAAGCAGATCGGGAAGTGGGATTTCGTTTGATGAATTTCCTTTCAACGAGTAACAACGTCATAAATGGCTGAATGGTATCTCAAGAAAGAATTTATCTCTTAATTTCAATTCGAGGTCATATGTTTGCCAGACTGAATAAATCCACACTCTCACGCTACGTAGGAGATATAAACTGCGAGACTGGAATAACCCTCTTAGTAAAGGAGCGCCTTTTAGCAGAAAGTCAACGCCTAACTGAAGCAGAGAGATTGTGTTTGTTGGTAGTCCATCGAACAGCAGATGTTATATGACAAGAAACTGGACACCTTCTTTGAATAGAAAGACGCTTCGTTCCATGTTGAGCAAATAAAAACTACTCAAAGATGACTGTCATGCAAGCGAAAGTAGAAATCGAATTACCCTGGTCAATAACCTTCTCCGTTTTATAATTTCCGCTGTGACTACAAAATAAAGGTTACCAGCAGCATTTTTAAGAGGCTTTTAGGGACAGAGCTACATACTTTAACACTCACAATAATAAAGGAAGTCGAAGCTTGCGGTTTTTTCGTGTTGCGCATTGTGAGTGACAATCGTAAGACTAATGTTAGCATGATAAGAAGAATGTCTTCTTCAAAACACATTAAACCGAAGATCTGTCATCCTGTTGGTAGTGAAATGCCTCTTCTTGCTTTCGACCAATCGCACATTCTGAAGAAGTAAGAAATTATTTACTAAAAATATCTGTTTTTGATGGTTTCCAGGATATAAATGGTGATTTTATCAAGAAGCTGTATCAGATGCAATCAAACGAAACTGTGAAACCGGTTCATTTTTCTTACACGCAAAAATATCGAGCCGTCTAAGGTTTAAGAAAATGAACGTGCGGTGCGCGAAATATATTTTCGCGACTGAAGTAATAACAGCCCTAGAATATTTAAAAGACCATTAGTATACAGATATACACGACTTTTTAATGGAGGTACCACTGTCAAATACATGTTAGCATAAGAAAATGATTCGACATACATGTCAGTAGCACAAATGTAGCAACATTGCAACCAGACAAAATACTTGATTCTTTTGACAAGACCAAGGTGTGCAACAGTGCTAATGGACTTGATTTATAAAAGAGATTAAAACAGCAGGCTGCAGTACCTATCTGATTTGCCAATGTGGATTTTGAAAGTTATTCATCATTTTGTATTGAAAACACAACCATTTGTTCATAAAAATCCTGTTGCGTCTATGGTGATTATTTAATGTCCTTGTTGCGTGATTTTCCTCACTTCAGTTGTCCTAAAATCGGACATTCACAGTTATTGAGTGAAGTTATTTGCGAGTGTGTTATTCTTGTATTCTTAAATAACTTAGCCACATAAATAACAAAGTTCTTTGAAAGACCGAAATATGAGAACGCGAAACACTTAAACAGAAAAGTGTGTGAAATTATTTATTTCTACAGTATTTACTACCTACAGGCAAAGCAAAGTCACCTCCATACAGCCCATGAAGGCCCTTCGGGGAGTGTAAGGTAAAGGCTTCCACCATTGTAAACCTCGGCACGTGATGGGGTAGAGTGGTTAGCTCTACGCCCGGCCGCCTTTGCCCCCAGGAATTAACCTGGTACTCATTTTTGGTGTAGGCTGAGTGGACCTCAGGGCCATATGCACCTCCGGAAGTGGAAATCTCGTTTCTTAAATTTTTACGACTTTCTGACGGGGATTCGAACCCACGTCCTTCCGGGCGAACCGAGCACGCCTTTACCGCCTCATCCAGTCAGCCCCTATTTACTACCTACGGTTAACATTATTTTGTACGGTTTTTCCGCTGCGGAGGGATACGTTCTTCACTGGATTTCTTTATTAAAGTGTAAGGTGTGATTCAAATGTATTTATCGAGTAATTGGCTGTATATTTAAACAGAAATTTACAAAACACTTAACGTGTTCTGTAATGAACAATCGTGTTTCAAATGCCAGCGAAGCAGTGCTCGGCGGTAACAATGGGAACTAGGCCCATATCGCTCATGTCGCTGTATTGGGAAGGCGTATTAGCGCAGCCATAGTAGAGGATGATGTCAGGATGGATGAGGTTCACACTTTCACCATCAGATATCGCGTCTTGCAAGCTGTATTCTGTCGTTGGTCGTAGCCAGAACCATGGAGAAATGGAACGCAAAACAGCTTACTATCTGCGCACTTTTTAGCGATAGATTTACACGCTAGTGCTGAGTCGGTCGACTTCGGTTATCTTCGAGATTCGTATTGGCAACTTATGAAACACAAACTAAGAATCGCTTATCATCGCTGTGCGACATCTGGTGTACATTTTACGTACTTGTACTGTTGTTGTTTACACAGCAAAGCCAAACTATAGAATTCATGCTAGGAACACGTTTCGCATCGGGAAATATTGTATAGTATTATATATTGTGTGTGTGACACAGTTGTTGGCGTTAAGAAAATAAAGGTTTAGAAAATTCATATCGATCGATCATATTATCGATTCAATTCAGATTTCATTTCCATTCAGTTGGCAGTATTTACCGGAACCGGCAGTGCTCCCTTCTTACTCCTCACTGAGTACAAAAATATATCACTAAAAAGTGCGCGTACAGTAATTCCACTGTTGTCCGTTGTCAATGCTGTAATGTTCTTTCTCTCTGGAATCGCATAAAGACAAAGCAAAATAAAATGTATTCTGTCTAATATCGCCGAAATGTTTCGCAAGTATCTAAGCTTTAGATTTGCATAATACTATCCCACCTTGGATGCAGGGAATTAAACAAAATCAGCAGTCGCGCCAAGGTCATTGATGACTTTTCTTCCGTAGCCATTATGTATCGGCTTCATGAATTTTATGACTAGCTGACCCGCCTCGACTTCGCACTGGTGGTCTTGCATATTAAATATACCCGTATATACTACGTTACGTGACTCTCCATCTGGGGCCAACACAAAGAAATTTTATTTGGAAATAACACGCGACAGGGCCACGTAGTGTTGACCATGAGAAAACATTAGACTCTCAGGTCTAGATCTATAACGTTTACAGTTTGGTCCTGTGCTTTATTAAAGCCCATACTAAAACATAAATATACTTTTACTGGAAATTTGAGCCTTTAAATCCGAAAAGGTAGGTCGGTGGGTATCATTGATTTTCGAGAGGTCAAAACAGTTCCACCGTTTCCACATCCAGTAAGGATCGTGCATGAAAGTAGAACATTTTTTAACGATTTTATTAGCAATCTTTGTGCCATTGTACAATTTTGGTGTGTTTAGGTTGCGACACCACACTTGTAGCCAGCAGTGTACAGGAGCTTGTCGAGATAGTGGATCGTGTACAACAGGAAAGTCACAAACTTGGCATGGAAATTAATTGGAACAAGACAAAACTAATGATTGTCAACAAAGGTGCAGAGATTCAGCTACCACAGCACCTTAACAATCTCCAAAGAGTCTGTCAGTTTCCTTATCTTGGTTCAATAATCGAGGATAAAAGTAGCTGCGAAAAAGAAATCAAACGTCGCATCATTCTAGGACGTACAGCTATGGCAAAATTAAAGAAGATCTGGCAAGATAGAGCAATATCTGTGAATACGAAGAAAAGATTAGTCCATTCGCTTGTGTTCTCGGTCTTCCTGTATGGATGCGAAACTTGGACCATAAAAGCTAAAGACAGGAACCGAGTCAACGCCTTTGAAATGTAATTCTTTGGTCACATTATGAGAAGAGAGGATAGCAACCTGGAAAAATTAATTGTCCAAAGAAAAGTTTCTGGTACAAGGACACGAAGACGGGTCGCAAAAAGATGGGTTGATCAAGTAAGAGAGATCATGGGCTTACCATGGAGAGTTACTGTCCGGAAAACGCAAGTACGTACAGAATGGTATCAACTTATAAAGGTAAGATAAGGGTTGTTCTGCCCGAAGGCAGGTCCGAGCCTAAGCAGAGGTGTTCCTGAGCCGGAGTTGACGTGCGGTAGGATGGCCAGTTCCTTTCCGCTCCTCCATTCCCTTACCCCCACCAACAGCGCGTGGCAACCCATCCAACTCCCGACCACACCCAATGTTGCTTAATTTCGGAGATCTCACGGGATCCGGTGTTTCAACACGGCTACGGCCGTTGGCAACTTATAAAAGAAGCAACAAAGTCCTTGGGTCACGATACTCAGTCATGAGTGGAACGACTGGAGAGAGAGAGGTTGCGGAGTAATATTGCAGGGGAACCTGCCTTTAACATCAGTTTGTGGGGAGGAATTCCAGGAGTGAAAGAATTTAAAACTTTAGTTGAATATTTAAAACTTTAGTTAAATAATGTACCGCCTCTTCTACTGTACCGGTACCTCCACGACAGTACCAAATGAATGGTAAATTTCAGACGGCGCATGAAACCCAGACATAATCAAGGCATTTACTTTATTGACTTGCTCGTTAGTTGGAGACGTATCGCTCTCTTCTCAAACCAACTCGGCGTTCTTAATAGTAACTAGCAGTTTCCCGCCGGCTCCGCCCGCAATGTACAAAGTATGGTGTTGTCCGTTACTATCCTCAAGGATGTATTTACAAAGTTTCGAGTTAATGAAATAAAGCACATGATCTGCTGTGGTAATAGAATTAATATTATGTCAACAAAACACTTGAAAATACATCACACAAAGAAATTGAATTAAACGTTCCTTGGAACAACACTACGCGCCGAACTGTTAAAAAGTCCTTCAAAGATCTTCGTCATGGAGATAAATGTATTCATAACTTTTCTAAAAATCTACCAATTTCAGTAGTTATTACCTCAAATGAAAGCGCTTGATCCACTGAGTGCTCTTTTAGACCAAAATGAACTGCGCACCTCAATTAGAACGAAAGATATGATTACTTCAATGAGAAAAAATGTTGAAATGAGACGTCAAATATTGAATGTGGGCTCATAACTTTCCTCAGTATCAACCAATCTGAATAGTTGAGAGCTGAAATGAAAGAACTTGATCCATTGTATGTTCTAGGCCAAAACGAACTCCGTACCTCAATTAGAACCAAGGATATGATTGCTTCAAAGAGACAAAAAAATTGAAAAAGTCAAATAAATTGAGGAAGGCGGAAGTTAAATGATTTTATAGCACCTGATGACAAATCTGTTTATGAATACCTTTCAGTTAAGAAAGAATGAAGGAAATCGACCGGATAGAATGGACTGACTGACTTTAGTTTTCATTAAAAAATGAATATATAAAGTAGTAATGGTCGGCAATTCACTATTGTCTAGGTGAAGTAAAACGTCAGCAAAAGCCCTACCATTTTGTCCAGATGAGAAAACCCCCATATTGCCTTTACTGTAAGTTTCAGTTTGGTTACATCTGGCCAAAGGAAAGACCTCTTTAGTGATGCGTTGACTTCATCAGCTCTTGTCCCTCTTGCTACAGCTGGTAGTATTTGGCGAAATTCTCCAGAAAATAGCGCAGCGCAACCACTCATTAATGTTTTGCTATTTCGTAAGTCTCGCAGTGTTCTATCTAACGATTCAACAAAGCTTTTACGTGGCATGGAAGCTCCATCCCAAACAATCAACTTTAGCCCCTATTAATTTAGCTGTGTTGCTTCGGTTTGGTACGTTATAAACGTTGGACGCGTCGTCGGAACAAAATAATCTTAAGTGGGTTCTTAAAAGTAGCGTGTGCAGTGCGATCACCTTCCAAGAGTGTACTTGCAATGCCGGCCGGACGAAGCCACAGCGAGAACGATTATTTTCTCTGACCTTACCTTGGCCAGCAATAAATTAATTTAACATGTTTTGCCTGTACCTCCAGGGGTATCAAGGAAGAAAATGTTGCATTTTTGTTGTTAATTCAGGCCATTACTGCACAGTAGCGACGATTGGGAATTAGAAGTGCGGGAGAGGGTGTACAAAAATTAAAATGTACACGGGTGCGAGAGCTATAACAGCAGGGGTGGGAGGTGAGGATATCAAAGTTGGAAAGAAAAACAACCTACAAAATGGTACGTTTTTTAATGCTCCCTGAGCAAATTTCGATAGAGAAGTAAAGGTTGAGTCCACCATCTTTAGTGCGGTAATAATCGCACTATACAATAACACTCGCCAAAGGGACAATAATTACACATGTATTGCAATTAAATAGAAATTTGGCGTAATTATACTATTAATATATCATTTAATATTTGACTGCATACTAACAGAGTAACAGACACTAGATAGAACTGCACAGACACATTTACAGAGTGAAACTGGCAGTCTAATGAATGCGTGCGGCAAGCGGATCAATCATACCTCAGTGACCACTACCTTGGCGAAAATATTCCCTTGCTTCCCTTATCACAGTACATACTACACGCTGCCATGCGAGTCTCCACTACTTGCCGTGGCGCTGTACGAATCGGTTAGCTGCAACAGACGACATTTTGTGCGTATTTCCGCTGAGTATTTTTCTTAATAATTAAAGAAATTAAAGGAAGGAATTAGCTCAAATAATAATAGGGACTAAATACTGTAAATTGCTTTTTTATCATTCCTAGTTTGAGGCGATTTTTTAAAATAACTGTTAGGTTCTTCAGTCTGCCTAAACTTGAAAATAGTCAGGTGGCTAGAATGGATTTTTTCTCCTCCAGAAAGTGGGGGGATTGCCCCCTCCCCCTAATCACCGCTACTGTTACTGCATCATAAAACTGTTTTCAGGTGCAAGGTTGAACGGATCTCATTTCAAACTGCTTGTTACAGACCGGAGTTATCGTAGGACGTCTCTCGTATATACCCGTAGTCTCTGTTGGCATCCACGCTTGTGCTGTTTGACAGAGATAGGTGGTGACTGGTGGTGATTATTGTTTTAAGAGGAAGTACTGCTAGGCAACCATCCTCTATATAACATTAAGAGAGAAAAAATGGAAGCGAGCCGACACTTCGAAAAATGAAGTTACCGTATCAGCCAATGGAATGCAAAAGCCACGAAGGGCGTGAAAATGAAAGACACCATAAGCCTCGATACCTAATACCGTTGAGGTCGGAAAAGAACAAGAGTTGACCCAGGGAGGTCGGATAGAATAGATGAAAGTGAAGCGCCTGGCTCAAGTAAGTGGAAGAAATGCCAGGACTCAGCTATGGGCCCCGTGGTCTCCAACCCACGCTCCCACGTTCAGAGCCCCTGGGGTGTGGTGGTGATTATTCTTTTAAGGGAAAGTACAACTAGACAACCATCTTCTATATAACACTAATCGGAGAGGGAAAATGGAAGGCATCCGGCACTTCGAAAATTGAAGGTATCGGCCAAGGAAAGACAAGGGCCACGAAGGGCGCGAAAACGAGTGCTCCCTAAACCTCATTCGACAGGCAGGGGATACCGTGAGTGTTATTCTACCACCCCCACCCACAGGAGGATGACAGAGATAATCCAAAGTATCTGATGGTGTTTTCACAAATAGATTTTACCACTTTATTGAACTCAAGCAAAGCTTCGTTGAAAATATCGTCATCGTAATTAATCTCAGTGGTGGTGGTGATTATTGTTTTAAGAGGAAGTACAACTAGGCAACCATCCTCTGTATAACACTAATCAGAGAGAAAAAAATGGAAGGGATCCGACAGTTCGAAAAATGAAGGTACGGCCAAAGGAAGACAAGGGCCATGAAGGGCTTGAATATGAAAGACTCTCTAGGTCTCGAGTGCTCTAATACTATCGAGGTCGGAATAGAACAAGAGTTGACCAAGGGAGGTCGGATAGGATAGCTGAAAGTGTGGATCCTGACACAAGTGAGTGGAAGCAATGTCAGGACTAGCTAATGGCCCCGTGGTTTCCAACCCACGCTCCAAAGTACAGAGCCCCTGGAGCCCCTTTTAGTCGCCTCTTACGACAGGCAGGAGATACAATGGGTGTTATTCTACCGCCCCCACACACAGGGGTACGTAATTAACCTCATCTGAAGAATATTTCTGTCTTCTGTGGTACTATATGTCTTCAGCCATACTTTTATGATGATATTGCCAAAGACTAAGGGGGTCCATAACATGGAAAAATGTTATCAAAATGGCAAATATCTGAGTGCTTGGGGTGTATTAGAAGCACCACATCACGAACGTGTTTTCCCATTGGGAATCATCTTCTAACAGACCCATTGCTTTCTGTGCTCCTTGAAAGGTATCGTGAGTTACACTTTGGGCAGTTCCTAGGCTTGCAAAAGACGTCGGACCTTTGACTATGTGGGGCAACATCCGTAGATAAAAGCATTCGCTATTACTTGGGTGAACTACGTATATCCTCCCAAGAGCGTCCGCTTGTTTTCTCCTGGATGGCCTTCGATTGTAGTTCCTTGTTTTCTCCATTGGAATCTTTCAGAAGACTGATTCAAAGTATAAAATCCAGGGACCTTGTCATGTTTCAAGATGGCGTCAGCGAAGGATGTAAGTGAAGATAGTTCCCGGTTCTCTTGCGAAATAATCGGAAATAAGTGTGGTGTAAACAAGAAGCGAGTGAAAAATGGTATCCAGTGTGAAAAGTGTTTAATTTGCTACCATTTTGAGTGTATATGTAGTGCTGGTTTTGCTAAAAATGAAGATACTTGGACCTGTGTTAGCTGTGGCGAGAGCAATTTGAACAGCGGTAACAAACCTAGGCCTACAACGAACAACGAATCGCTGGCGTCTCATTCCTTAGAGGATGGAGATAATGATAACGTACTTGTAATTCTCTCTTTATTGCAACAGGATTTACAAGCATTAAAAGCGGAGAATATTTTAAAGGAGAAGGTACGTTTACTGGAATCGAAAGTACCGGTGGCAGTAAACACTCAGAACACAGGTGGCTCTGTGAATTCTAGCGCGTGGTGTCAAGTTGCTTCAGATTCTAGGAGGAAAAGTATACATTTAAATAAGGACAATTTTGTAATTGACACCAAAAATAGATTTTCAGCCCTGAGGGAAGTAAGCGATACGCAAGGTATCCATACGGGAAGCAGTCAAACGTATAGCGCAAAATCCGTTACGAGAAGCGGCAAAGTTAGGCCTAAAATCCCACACAGTGCACCGGCGAAAGTGTCGAACATTCTTATATTTGGTGATAGCCAGGCGAGAGGAATTGCGGAGAAAATGAACAATAAAGATATTGTAGCATCGGCTGTCGTCTATCCTGGGGCCCCATTGAAGAAGGTATTGGAAAACACGGAGCAGGCGGCAAGAAATCTCGGAAGTCGTGATGCAGTAGTGATCATCGGCGGGACGAACGACGTAGCTCACAACGACGCTAAGAATGTCATTTCTGAACTTAAATGTACACTAGGTAAGCTGACTCACACTAACATCTTTGTAGTGAACGTGCCACACAGGCATGATTTGATTAGAGACTCGTGTGTGAACATTGAAGTGGACAAAGTTAATACAGATATGGTTAAAATTTGTAAACATTTTCGTAATACACAGGTAATTGATAGCAGCAGTTTCGAGAGACACTGTTACACAAAGCATGGCCTTCATCTAAACAATTCAGGTAAACGAAAGATAGCAAATATTGTTCTAGATTTTATTAATCTTAGGATATGTACTGTAAAAAAGCCAACTCCCTTGAGTTATAATACTGACCAAAAAAACTAGTAGAAAGAGCCAGCTGTACTTCAAGCTGGCTCAGACAACTAGAAAATGAAACTCAGGAAAGTAAGGAATTTCAAGTTACCCAATTGCAACAGTCAAGTTTTAGGGAGGAAGGGGGTCTGAGATTGCTCTTGGTAAACTGTCAGAGTGTAGTAAATAAACAATTAAAATCTTATGAGACTGGTGTGGTGATAGGAGTGGAATCGTGGTTGAGAGAAGGGGTGGGTAATAGAGAAGTATTTCCAGAAGGGTATACAGTCTATCGTAGAGACCGAGAAGATAAAAAGGGAGGGGGGGTGTTTACTCTGGTGAAGGAAACTTACAGTTCACATGAATGGTTTACCGATGAAAGGGATGAAATATTAGGGATAAAATTAATTTGTGATAATATGAAGGAGGTGGGAATTATAGGAACATACAGGCCTGGAAGAGAGGAAAGAGACATGGAAATATTTGAGAAACTAATAGATTATACTCATAAAAACAATAATAATGATGTGGTAATCATTGGGGGAGATCTAAACTTGCCAGAAGTTGAATGGAATGGAGCTGCAAGTGAAGCCCATGAACAGAAACTGGCAAATAAGTTAATTTGGGAGGGAGGATTTACACAAGTGGAACAAGAACCAACTCGTCTCAATAACTTACTAGATGTATTCTTGGTTAAACCATGGGAAATTGTTGATAAAACTGAGGTAATTGCAGGAATACGTGACCATAAGGCTGTAATAATGGATGTGGGACTGGTACCAAAAAGGCTTAATAAGAGGGTCGCATAAGAAAAGAAATTGTGCAGAAAAACTAAAGTTGATGAATTTGGGATTTACCTTAAATCACAATTCAGTTGTTGGATAAGTGAAGGGAGTAATGTGGATACACTTTGGGCTAAATTCAAAGGAATCACTTGGGAAGGAGAGAAGAGATTTGTACCTGTTAAGAAGGGTAAAATGACCTTAGACGCTGTTTATTATACAAGGGAAATAAGAAAATTAAAAAGAAAATGTAGAATAGTAAACAGAAAAATCAAAGAAGGTAGGGAGAGTAGAGAAAGTAGAAAACAGCTAATGAGGGAACTGGATAGAGTGAAAAAGGAAGCAAAAGAGAATTATATGAATGGCATACTTCAAGAGGGTAATGACCACGAAGGGAAATGGAAAAAGCTGTATTCATATATTAGGAATCAAAAAGGAAAAGGAATCCAAATTCCTACAATGGTGGGAGACGGGGGTGAACACTATTTAACAGATACTGAGAAAGCAAATCTATTTAGTAGGGAATTCAGTGATTCAGTAGAAGATTGCCAGGAGTTGGAAACCGTAAGAAAATATAGAGAGGGAGAGACACATAGGGAAACAAGAAGCTTCTCATTCACAAATGAAGATATTTTCAGAGAAATCCAACTGCTCCAGCAAGGAAAAGCAGCAGGAAGTGATCAAATTACTGGGGAGGTGTTAAAGGCAATGGGGTGGTACATAGTGCCTTATTTAAAATTTATCTTTGACTATGTCATAAATAATAATGTAATACCAAAGGAATGGAAGAAATCTATAATAATACCAATTTATAAAGGAAAGGGTGATAAAAGGAAACCAGAGAACTACAGACCAATCAGCCTGACCAGTATAGTTTGTAAAATACTGGAGAGTTTAATATCAAAGTACATCAGAGGGATATGTGATGATAAAAATTGGTTCATGAGGAGCCAGTATGGATTTAGAAAGAAATTTTCTTGTGAGGCACAACTGGTGGGATTTCAGCAGGACATATCAGACCAATTGGATTCAGGAGGCCAGTTAGATTGCATAGCCATAGATCTTTCCAAAGCCTTTGATAGAGTGGAACACGGAATATTATTAAAGAAATTGGAGGGAATAGGATTGGACGTAAGGGTTACACGTTGTGTAAAAACATTTCTAAATTCAAGGGTTCAGAAAGTCAAAGTAGGAAATAACGTATCACAAGAAGAGAAAGGTTGGAAGGAAATTGCACAGGGTAGTATAATCGGTCCATTACTTTTCTTAATATACGTAAATGATTTAGGGAATAATATAACATCAAAAATAAGATTGTATGCAGATGACATAATTGTTTATATGGAAATAAATACCATTCAGGATTGTTCAGAATTACAAAGGGACCTTGAGAGTATCCAACAATGGGCTGAAGAGAATAATATGAAGGTTAATGGAGGCAAATCAACTGTTACAACATTTACAAACAGGAGTTTTAAAACTGAATTTGAATATACTTTGGATGGGGTAGTTATCCCAAAAGATGGCAAGTGCAAATACTTAGGTGTAAGATTTGAAAGTAATTTGCACTGGAAGGGTCATGTGGATGACATTGCTGGGAAAGCATACAGATTGCTACATGTCATAATGAGGGTACTTAAAGGATGCAACAAAGAATTAAAAGAGAAAAGTTACCTAAGTATGGTTCGTCCATTATTGGAATATGCAAACAGTGTTTGGGATCCTCACCAAGAATACCTAATAAAAGAAATAGATAGTGTGCAGAGGAAAGCAGCAAGATTTGTAACAGGGGATTTCAGGAGGAAGAGTAGTGTGTCAGAAATGTTAAAGTAACTAGGGGGAGGGGGGAACTTTAAGTAACAGAAGGGAGAAACTAAACTTATAGGATTATATAGAGCCTATACAGGAGAAGCAGCATGGTGAGATATCCGTGAGAGGCTTCAGTTGGAAAATAATTATATTGGCAGGACTGACCACAAATATAAAATTAGAAGGAATTTTAGCAGAAGCGATTGGGGTAAATTTTCATTCATTGGGAAGGGTGTGAAGGAGTGGAACAGTTTACCAGGGATAGTGTTTGATCCTTTTCCAAAATCTGTACAGATATTCAAGAAGAGAATAAACAGCAACAGAGAAAATAAATGAAATGTTAGAGGGTATTCGACCAGTGCAGGTTAATATAAATAAAAATGTGTGTGAATAAATTCCATCCCCTGGTCTAAGGAGTTGGACTGCCAAAGTAGGGGACTGCCTGTAGGGGTGAAGTACAGTAGGGACTTTGAGGGCCCTGGGACCGCTACGGTAGCTGTGAAGGCCCTTCAGGAATTCTGAAAAGTGGTGACAAAAGGGGCTCTAATATACAAGTAATAATAATAACAACGTAAACGTTTCCACCTTTTCAATACCAAAATATATTCACAAAATATTCACAAATATATTTTGTGAATATATTTTGGTATTGAAAAGGTGGAAACGTTTACGTTGTTATTATTATTACTTGTATATTATTCTCAGTTCAATACGGACCAAAACATGAAATTCATAACCATCAAAAAGGGGCTCTGGTTTAGACGCAGCAGGTCGTTATGCTACTTAGGTTCCAGAATGGGTAAAGGGAAAAAAAAGTAAATAAATGCAATGTAAATTTTAATCTTATACCAGTTGTACAGTATCATTTGAAGTAATTCCACATACTGTATATCAGTTGACTATATTTGTAAGTAGTACAGGAGATATTATAAGTAGAATTTTGTAAACAATATAAATTTATTAAGGATGAGCTGTGTGTTTAATAGAAAAAATTGTTAGCGTAAATTGTATAATATTGTATTATAGGAAAATTTTCTTCTCTTGTTAATTTAATATTTAGTGCTTGACAATAATGTATTTTAGTGTACTATTTGCCACTGAGGTAGACACCTCATCTCCAAATAAAGAGATTTTTTATTTTTTTATGTGTCAAAGCTTTTGAAAATTTATCATCGACACATAATTTTTAAAAAGGAGTCAATGTGGTGTTATGTGGATTGTTCATAATGTCGCTGGCGTTATTTTCTGAGAAGAAAACTCTCTGTCCATTTTCTAATTGAATTGCCAAGTGAATGTGAATATGAATTGAATATGAAAGAAAATGGAAATTGTAACACCCAGAAGGAGTGGTGCTATATTGCTGCAATTGAACATGCAGGACGAATGTTCGGTTACGTTTCGATGATTACACTTTCAGGTCCCTCTGACCGCAAGTTTGAACAACAGTTAATACAGGATGTGCCCACCACGAGCTGCAATACATTGATGAATTCGTCGAGGCATGGAGTCAATAAGGCCCTGGATCGCTTCCTGAGGAATTGTGGCCCATGCTTGCTGCACTGCACGGGTCAGTTGTTCCAGAGTTGTGGGTGGCTGAGGACGGTTGGCCAGTTGTCGACCCATCATGTCCACACATGCTCAATAGGACTGAGGTCCGGGAATCTGGCGGGCCATTCTAAGGTTGTGATGTCGTGGAAAGCTTCTCTGGGGATGCGTGCAGTGCGAACTCGGGCATTGTCCTGCTGAAACATCCCATTAGCAATGTTCGCCATCATAGGGACAACCACTGGATTGAGTACCCTATCAACGTACTGTCGAGCAGTCATAGTACCATCAACAAGTACTAATTGCGATTTCACATAAAAGCCAATAGCTCCCCAGACCATAATGCTTGGTGTTGGCCCTGTGTGCCTCTCGACAATAAGATCTGGGCGGCCCCTCTCCCCGGTACGTCGGCGCACACGATTCCGGCGATCACTGCGGGCAAGACAGAAGCGCGATTCATCACTAAAGACGACCCTATGCCATTCGTCGACCCACGTCGATCTTTCTCGACACCAAACCAGCCTTACACGTCGCTGTTGTGGGGTCAATGGAAGACCTTCTACAGGGACACGGGCTCGTAAGCCAGCTGCACGCAGGCGATTACCAACTGTTTGTTGTGTAACGTATGGTGCCACAGCTACTCGAATTTGCACTGCTGTTGCATGGGGTTCCATCCGGGGCATCCGAATGATGCGGCGATCCTCTCCCACAGTTGTCTGTCGAGCTGGGCCTGTGCCAGGTCTACGAGTGTGGGTACCTTCATTTGACCACTGCTGCCATGCACGTTGTAACGTAGATGCCTGTCAGCCAACACGTGCAGCGACAGTCCTTAGCGATAATCCAGCCTCACACAGCCCAATTATCCGAGCCCTCTCAAACGGCGACAGTTGTTGATAGCGTTCTCTTCTCTGTTGTCGAGGCATGTTTGACGGGGAACACTTCACTGAACAGACTGCAAGTCAACTACGCTACACCACAGTTCGTATACTGGAGTTGATTCCTCCGCGACCAATCACGTGGGGAGACCTGTAGCAACAATCCAATGGGTCTGAAACTTCGATCGTTTACATACCTACATAGCATCGTTCCATATCTTGAAAATCAACATAAACGACCAATGTCTTCATGGTGTTGCAATTTCCATTTTCTTAAATGTAGTAGGTGCCAGTTCATGTATGTCAAAAGAAAGAAAATACGTCAAACTGGTTCTGAACTCCAAATGCAATGACCCAACAGAAATTGCTCCACTTCATTTTCAGATTGTAGATTAAATATAGCTTGACATGTTTGATCGAATTTACAAAGCTACATAGTTCTAAATTGTATTGGACGTCAAATATTTTGAGTAACAGGGGCTTGTGAGGTGGCGGTGGTGTTAATTGTTTTAAGAGGAAGTACAACTATCAATCATCCTCTATATAACACTAACCAGAGAGAAAAGATGGAAGGTACCCGACACTTCGAAGAAAGAAGATATCGGCCAGAGAAACACAAGAGTTACAACGGGCGTTAAAATGAAAGACTTCCTACCCCTCGATGCCTAGTATCGTGGGGGTCGCAAAAAAGCAAGAGTTGGCCAGTTGGATAGGGTAGATTAAAATTAGGAGGTTGGCACAAGTAAGTGGAAGCAATGTCAGGACTCAGCTAAGGGCTAAGCCAACCCACGCTCCCAAGTTCAGAGCTCCTGGGGCTCCTTTTATTCGCCTCTTACGGCAGACAGGGGATACCGTTAGTGTTATTCTACTGCCCTCGCCCACAACGGGTTGGCTCGTGAGGCACTACCCACCTGTAATAAATGCCATAACTTCGGATGATAGCGGATTGTCCGCTGTGTGTGTTGCTCTGAAATGATTTGGAAAAATGTTTTGATCATCTTCTGTCAGTCATATATGGAGATTTTAAGTTCAAAGCCCCACGGGGTCAATGAATCATGTGTCTTAATACTGTGTCGAACAATACTGGATCGTCTTCCCTTCCTGGCAACTCTGCTGAAATCACGCTGTCGATTTGGTCTGGTCTGATTTTATTTCTAAGCCATAGTAGCATATATGAATGTTGAGGTAAGCCACTCTTCCGCTATTTGACCGTGTACATAAGGGAGCATGGTTCACCAAATATAAGATCTATATTAATAAGAACTAACTTTGCACATTTGTGCGCTATTCTGTTTAATAATATATTAATGAGAACTAATAATGTATGTATTGTAAATGGAATACCCTGTTCTCTATGTTATATCTCTCTTGGGGTGTTCCGTTAGGATGACGGTTAGTTTTAATTTTTTCCAGTTTGGATTGCACGTGAACATAATGAAAAGATCCGATTTTCCATAATTGTTTAACATAGGTAATTGCATCCTGTGTCTTCGCACGAAGACATCGCGTTCACTAGTAAAGGATGATGGCAATGTTACCAATAGACCGATTTCAGTACTATGTTCATTTGAGTGCAAACCATCTTGTAGGTGAACATAATATTCTGCGCGTAATTTTGTTCGATTATTCCGTATAAACTCTAACCGTTTCGGTTCTATTTTCGCATATTGGTCAACTAAATATTGGTTAAGGAAGATGCCGTAACTGAGTAATGCGTTAAAATTGTTTTTGTTGTCTTTCCGTGGTGCGTAGCAGTAGTAACGCATACATGAAACAGTTGTCGTGTCGAAGCTTCAGTATTCAGATCAGTTTCAGGGATATCAATGGAACACCCATCTTCACCATGACATAACATCACTGGGTATTGCAAGCTCCCATAAGACCTATGGATTTGTGATATTCATTGAAAATTATCGTCGTGGCTTCGTAGTACAATATCTCTCCGGCCAAATTCTTGCCCAGCAATTACAACGGCTACTTCACTCGTAGTTGGAGCATTGAAGCGTACTCGGTGTTCGCATGTTCCCTACAAGCGTGAATGATTACATTGTAATCCGGTACCGTACAATGGGGTGAAGTCGATCAAAATAAATATTTTATGCCATATTACAGGATGAAAATAGAAGAAAGCAATTCTGAAAAACGTACATACAGTATATGTAATAATCTAAAGGTTTCGAAACAACATGACAATCTCAATAAATTACGAAGTTATTACTGTCTAAAGTGAGGGGTGAAATCGATCACAATTTATTTCAGACTAGAAATGACTTTATGCATGATGTGGGGTGACATCGATCATCAGTTAAGTTTATAAAACATTTCATTAAAGATTTAACATTTTTTAAATGACAAAATGACTACACTTAACTAATATTTGACACCTGTAGGCCTAACCTCTAAAGTATGAAATATAAATCACAAAATAAAATCCCTATTTATTTTAGATTAATGTTCTGTACATCACTGCGATATCATTCAGTACTGGAGACATCTATGTTTGGAAAGATATAGCGTACCCTTTTCAAACTTTTTGAGGACAATTTCATTATTATTTGTCAACCAGGTATTTCTTGAATATCGGGCACACCTGGAAATGAGAAATATATTTGCTTGACACCTCTTTTTCTCCGATATGATATTTAGTACCCATTATCAGCTACTTTTAAAATTTGTCCTACGAAGTTTCTTTTTTTCTCAGTGGGAAATGAAACAACAACGAAGTCATTAATACAGAAAACGTCTAGTTCACCATAGACATCACTTTGATTGTTTAGAACTGCAATTGTATTCACATTCACTTCAGAGTGACTTTCATTATCTTCGGCATTATGAAGATCATCATCATAGTATTCCTTCAATGTTGCTGTCTCAACTAGTTCTTCTTCATCAGAATCAAAGAGGTCATTTACCACTATTCCCTTACCAGCAGCAATATTCATTCTCTTTCCTCTGGCTGGATGTCTTTCACTAGATCTTGTTCCTTCATTTCGTGCCTGCTGCAGCTGTTCCACTCCATCTCATTTCTACTACTTTTAGCGAATCTCCGGGATCCTGGTTAAGGCTTGGCAATTTCTTTAAGACCATTTCTCGATTTATTGGAACAATCCCAAAAGTCTTGAAACCAGAAATAATAGTTGAGCTGTCATGGGCTCCCACCTCACTGAATGTCTTCTTGAGCAAGGAAGGAAACTCGCACTTGGGTAACACACCTGTATTCTTCATCTTCTAGTCTTCTAAACATTTCCTCCACGCCCTTTTCAGCGGACGAAAAAATGCCACATCAAGGGGTGGGCAAATGTGTGTGGCATTAGGTGGTAAAAGAATAAAAGTAATGTAATTTTCTTGACAAAAACGAATTACATTCAGAGACAAGTGGCTTGACAAATTGTCTCTTCCTTGTTGTTTAAAGGGGCCTAACATCTGAGGTCATCGGCCCTCAAACTGTCTCCAATAATAGCCTTCCTTTCCTCTAATTTTCTCACATGAACTGGGTTTCTACCCAGTCTTCAAAAATTTCTAAATCGAACCAACCACTACTGTTCCTGTTGTAACCGGCTCCGGGTATTCCACCCTCCACCTAAGTAGGATACATGTGCTTAGATTTGTAAACAACATAAGGTGGCAATATTACACCACTGGCTGTAGCTGCTAGCATTACCATTTCGAAGAATCCATAACTCTGTCAACGTGTTTTACTTCTCTCTTGGCAATAACTTTGAATTCACCAGGATCATCTGTGAAATTTGTCTCATCGTAGTTGATGATATTACTTGGAGGTATATCTCGTAGAGATTCCTCTAAGTGGTTGAAATATTCATTCACTGTGTCATTTTTGACACCTGCTCTTACTCTATGTTCTGTGACATCCTCTCAGAATGAACTGGGTTTCTTTTAATGAAATCCATAAACCATTCTGTCCCAGGTTCATTGTCTTTGAATTTCCTGACTACTCTGCCTGATTTATTTAAGTAACACTGGACTACATTTCGTACATCAGTACGTTTCAGAGGAAACCCCCACTCAGAACACTTCATTAAACCTTCCACCAAACAATTTTCATCTGTGGTGTTCAATGCAGGTTGTCCTCCAAAACGTTTTAGCATGCTTATCTTTGATCCAACCATTTAGGGTAGAGTAAGGTACACCGTATGCTTCAGAGGCTTTCTTAATGCTCATTTTCCGCTTTTTTTCTTCTTCCACGGCATTCTTCAAATATTGAATATTATAATTTCGTTTCCCGGCAGGACCTGGCTTCTTCTGGTATATTCGTCCCATGATCGACTTCACCCTACAAAATGTAAACTTTAGGTACCCTATATTGCATCATTGCCCGAATGCGGAGAAAATTAGATGTAATCCAAAGTCCAGGAAAAGAGCACAACACATCACCTTACCAAATGAAGTCAGTGATGAGGTCAGGTTATCAATTGTACCGGTGGATGACAGTTTTTTACCTTTCTCAAGCTATGCTAAACACGGACACTTATTGAATACATAACCAAACTTCACTTGTTATTATTAAAACATCCAAATAATATCACATAAATAGCATGGAGCTTCCAAATTCCATAGAAGCTCAACTTGTTACTTCTCCATCTACCCACCAGATGCCATCACTAAAAAAACATCGAGATGTCACAATGATCGACTTCACCCCACCTGATCGACTTCACCCCATTATCCGGTACATCTGGAAGCACACTTTCAATAGCTATTTTGAAACATTGTATATAGGTTATGCGAGTGCAACATATCTTTGAAAGACCTGCCCAAATCTTCATGCAAGGGGCCTTGAGAAGTTATGTCACATCGGGCTGTCACTTGCGCTTCAGGATCTGGAATTAAGTACAATTGCAGAAATTTATGTTAGTCATTTCGACATGGTAGTAGACTGCCAGCCAGTTGGTAAAACTGTGCTTGTACTGAAAATGTTGGCATAAAACCGCGCTCAACAACCTTATGACTTTTAAATGATGTTATTTGGAAAGCATTATTGTAATGACGTATATTGTGCCTGAAATCTTTGTCTTCAGTATGTTCGCCTTTAAGGAGAGAATTTATTGGTTCAGAAGGTATAATAATTTTATTTTGTTTAACTTTATATTTAGACAACACATTCCTTTAGATTCACCTTTGCATTTCAATGTTGAACAATATTGACAAGCAATAGTCATAACACCTATCGAAACCATCGGATAATGTTTGTAATCTATGATAGAATCGTAATTAACCATAAATTATTATAATTATGATATTCTTGTCCATGTCTGGTGCGATTTCTAAGCGTACCCTGCTCTCTATCAAAAGACGTTTCTCTACCTCTTTGGGATATGTCTTTCACGATCTTGAGATATTCTACCGTTTCCTTCCAGGGCAGTTTCCCTATCTCTCCGCAAAGACTGGTTTGCCCTTTCAGTCTCTAAATTGTCTTCTCTTTCATCATAACTTTCATTATTGCGTAGTGCACGTAGTCTGTTAGTATTTGCCGTGCAGTATCCTATATTGGCACGTCGTCGAAGCATGATAAAATCGCAAAGGAAACAAAACCAACGACTTCATCACAGTCTACCTATATTATTACCCAGCGTGAGCATTCACTGTAAGAGACAAAACTAGACGACTTACTTGACATAAAGTGTGACTTTCAGTCTCAAAACGTTCTCTTTCATCATAACTTTCATTCCAATATAAGCATTAGCACAATATTAAAAGGAAGCAAAACCAACGACTTTATCACAATCTACATTATTGCTCACCACGACCATTCACTGCAAGATACAAAACTAATATGATACAATCTCGTCTTATAGGTAGCGCCAGTGGTCAAAGTCTAAATTCTAAACTATACGACTTGCCTGCTTGACATAAACCGTGAATTTCAGTCTTATGGGCAGCGCCTGCAGCCAATATAGGCAACGCCAGTGAAAGTATCCTAGGCAACGCCATGCAGAAAAAGCACATTGCCCGTCTTAAAGATGGTTGACAGTAAGAGCTTTATGACCTATCTATCTCACCATGTTTGAGAGTCGAAGAAAACAATCGCAACCACGCGTATTCTGGATTACTACGTACCTGTTCCAAAAAATTTCTCTTTCGTTCATTAGACTGTTTCGCCTGAAATATAATCCTCATTATTAAGATATCTTTTCTCACAGAGAGGTTATAAAAATTAGATTTTCCGCTGTGAGGTTTGTAGTAGAGAGACTGAAGGTAAGGACAACCTAATGTTTAGTCATATACAAATATCACGCCAGCCACAATGCGCCTGATAAGATATACGAACTCACTGAAATATTAGCTGCTTATTTGAACAGACACACACTGCAACATCAAATCAAAAATTATTATATTGCTAAAAGAGCATCATATGTTAGGCTTGTTACATTTCTTTTAAACTATGTAAGTTTAACTACGTTAATTTTTGTGCAGATATTCATATAGGGAGTGCGTTACTGAAATCAAACCTCGCAGACATAGCATACTCCGACTCTCAAACATGGTGAGACATATTTTAGATCACATGATACGTGGCCCTGATACAGCTGCGTTAAGACGGGGTGGTAGTCTAGTTGTACGTCTCTTAACAGTAACCACTACCACCACCACCAGTTATCCCGAGCGGCGCTTCTTTATTTCTACTTCATTTCAGATTACTCTATTTCTCAATATCGCTATTTAAGAGAAGTTTTTAAATTTCCGGCAGACTAGAGCTGAATGTTAGTTGAGATGTGATGCTCGCCATATCAGTTTCTCCTCTACCAGACGTAAATGTTGTGGGAGATTTGACGTACTGATTAAACCCTGGTCATATCCGGCTCCATGGCTAAATGGTTAGCGTGCTGTTTCTTGATCCGGTGGGTCCCGGGTTCGATTTCCGGCCGGGTTTGTGATTTTAACCTTCATTTGTTAATCCCGATGGCTCGGGGATTAGGTGGGTGTACCTGTCTTCATAATTAGAAATCATCACAGGTAGGATCATATCCTCACAGACGCGCAGGTCGCCTGCACCAGGCCTCTTCGGAGGCCACACGACATCATTATTATTAGATTTAATATCTTAACTTGCCTTGTGTTACAACAATAGTTACATTATCTTAATCAAGCCATTCATTTTTGTGCAATAAACCAAGTTGAAAACCTCAGAGACAAAATGCATTTACGTATTAAAACGTTCAAAATAAAGCTTGTAAAGTTAAAGTTAAAATGGCGGCAGCGGCTAGTAATGTTTGTTCTCCGTGCGACAAAAAGTGAGAAATTGTGAGGAATTCGTTAATTGTGAAGGGGATTGTGGACGTAACTTTCACAAGGAATGCACACGAATGTCAAAAAAGGCTTACGAGGCTGTAAGAAGTGATCCGGAAAAGGTGAGGAAATGTAAACGTGACGATTGTCACCCGCCACCTAACCTAAGCGAATGTGACGTAGTTAAGGAGATTACGAGAAGATACAATTATCTGTTGCAGAACTGAAAACTTTATTCATGGATGAACTCAGTGCTATTAAGGAAGCGACAGAATTTATAAATGACCAGTTTGAGAAGTTCAAAACGCTCACAGGTGAGTTGAAGAAAAAACATCAGAAATATAAAAATCTCTGGTGAGTGTAAACAACGATACGAAACAGGCTTTAGATGGGTCGCACATCAGCACCCATATGATAGTTTGTAGGGGGGGCAGACCTGGGGGTACGTAGTACTTTTAATATTTTGGAAGGCCCACGGTGTTCCCTGCCTGTTGGTGGGGAACGGTACTACCGCTTCTACGTAATACTAACTTTTAAATCATTTTCTTGAAAGGAAAACACCTGACTAGACTAGAGTTTTGCCTTTCACTGAGAGATAGGGGTGGGGGGCGGCCCCACCTTGTCCCAGGATATGGGCGCCCTTGCGACCCGCAGGAACAATTTGCTAATTAGTGGAATGCCAGAAATGGCAAAAGAAAATGTGTATGGCTTGGTAATACAAACAGCCGGGGCATTGCGGGTTGATTTCGGTATTCAGGAGATTGACGTCGCTCATCGTCTGCCGTCAAGAGGTGGGGACGTTGGAAGAATTGTGGTGAAATTCACTAACAGCGGAAGAAGGACGAAATAGTGAACGCAAGAATACAGAAAAGAGTGTTAAACACCCAGGATATTGAACTAAACTGCCCATCACGCAAAGTATTCATTAACGACCAATTTTCGCCCAAGAATGAGAACATTGCAAGAAGGTGCAGGCTACTGAAGCAGAATGGCAAAATATTTGTCACATGGACAAGATATTTTAAGATCTACGTCCGCGAACCTAGGGATGGACCAAGCATGCTCATCAACAACGAGACAAAGATCGCACACCTCGAGAATAAACACGGACAGTAAACACTGCAGGTACTATATTCTCACGAATTTATACTGATTTTAAATGGTAGAGGACATTTATAGGAATAAGGAAATAGTAAGTTCTGTTGAGATCCAGTGTGATACTATAGAAAACTATAAATTACAAACTAGGAATCAAGTTGTAAATTCTAAATTTAAATGTATCTGTATCAATGCACGAAGTGTTAGGAATAAGTTTGAGGATATTATGCTTATTATTGATGAGGTTACAGAACTTGACATTATAGTTATAACAGAAAATGGCTATCAGATGAAGAAACATCCTGTTATAATATACCTAGCTTTGAAACTTACCATCTAGCTAGAGAGGGTACTGGAGGGGGGCTGTTAGTGTATGTATAAAAAATGGACAAGTCATTAAGATCATTAACAGTAATCAACAGTATTCTCCAAATATAAATATTTAGCAAAAACCGGAGATATAACGTAATTTCAGATTACAGCCCAAAGGAGAGTAATACTACGGTACTAACTTTATGATAGACCTTGAACTTGTTTTGTGCAATACACGAAAATCAAACTCATTGCTTATAGGAGATGATAACGTAGATTTTTTAAATATAACAATATTTATAGGAACTATACATCTTTATTGAATTGTCACAATTTTTACCCCTGAAATACACGGCTACCAACAAGAATAATCCCACATCCTCAACTTTAATTGACCACATACACTCAAACTTTGCCACTGCTGATTCCTATTTATATAATGTAATAAGTGACCTTAGTGATCATAATATTCTAATTCTAGAAGTAACAACACAAATTAAAGAGAGTACCGGTACTCAATTCAGTAGTGACGCAAATGTACAAACAAACATGAACATAAATTACACTAAGCTAAATGACTTTTTCACAAGAAATACATGTTCAAATCTATCTGCTGACGTGAACGAAGCATACGACCAGTTCTGTGCTTTTATTAGTGAGTGACTTAGAGTAGCTAGTTCAAATATCGGGCAAAAACCACCACGAAAAGATACACATAAGCCCTGGGTAACACAAAAATTCCTAGAAGTGGTAAAAAGGAAAAACTTCCTATACGCAAAAACTAAAGCTAAAAACCCTCCAACTGAAAAAATCGAAGAGTACACAAGATGTTGCAAGGACGTAATAAAATGAAAAGATTACTAAAAAGGTCATATTATAATCAAGTAATTAGCAAAGGGGATACTAATAAAGAAATGCGGAAGGCAGTAAACCAGATACGGTACTTCGTAGAACTAATAGTAAACCAAAAGTTATAGAACTTGTATATGAAAATGTTCAACACACTTCTAGTCAAGATATTTGTAATGCTTTTAACACTTTTTTCGCTAATTTAGTTGAAAACTTGGTTAAAGATCTTGGTCCATGTAACCCATCTTTGCTATCCAATCATACGATCTGCAACTCTCTGTACTTTAGGCCAACAGATGTTAAGGAAGTTACACAAATCATAGAAGCACTAGCCAACAAGAATAACTATACAGATGACAGAAAAAACATAATCCTCAAGAAGTGTGTAAATCATCTGACCCCCTTGCTCACTGAGATAACTAATTTGTCATTGCAAACAGGAGTAATACCAGATAAATATAAAATTGCAAGAGTGGTACCAGTTCTTAAGAAAGGAACACAGTCTGACCCCAGTAATTACAGGCCACTATGTATAGTATCTTCACTAGCAAAAGTACTTGAAGTAGTAATAAAAAACAAGTCTTGAATTTCCTAACAAAAACACATTTCTTTTTCAAATTTCAGTATGGCTTCCTACCCAAACACAGTACACTTTCAGTTGCTTTTGATATAGTGTTCCTTATACAGAATGCATTAGATAATAATAAAATACCAGCTGGACTTTTCATAGATCTTGCAAAGACATTTGACACAGTCAACCATATCCTACTACTTAATAAACTAGCAAATGCAGGAATTAGAGGAATAGCCTTTGAGTGGTTTAAAATGACTTAACTGATAGGAAGCAATATGTTAAAATCTATCAAATTAAAGGGCCCATCTACAATGTTAAACATGGTGTCCCACAAGGGTCAGTGCTGGGACCATTACTGTTTCTAATATTTATTAATGATATAGGTTATCTAGAGTTAACTGGTAAGATATTCCTGTTTGCAGATTATATATTTATATTTTATGACAGCAGTTGCGAACAAAAGATTATGGAGTATATGCAAAAAAATCTGGACATACTAACATCCTGGCTGAACAAAAATAATCTAGTAATGAGCACCTCGAAAACAAAATACATGATATTCCATAAACCAACACAAATTATCAATACCTGTAATGTAGCAAAAATTGGCAATGAGCCCATCGAAAGCGTAAAGCAGTTTTCACATTTAGGCCTGGCTTTAGACAATAACTTAAGTTGGAATGAGCATATCTCAAATGTAAAGAAAAAATTATTAGTGTAATTGGAGTACTAAAAAGATTGAAGGTCTATGAAATAAACAACCAACACTTAAGAAACATATATACCTCCCTCATACATTCACACCTTATGTACATGCATATAATATGGGGAAATTGTACACAGGAAGCTGTAAAGGAACTAGAAACACTCCAAAAGAGAGCTTTAAAAATTATGTATGGAATGATTTACTAAAATCATCTGTGAAAGTTTTTCAGGAAACAAACATATTACCAGTACAATGCCAGATTAAATACTCTCAAGCTTTATTTATGTTCAGGTATAAAAGTAATATGATTTCTGTTAATACAGAACTACGATACAGCAAAGATATTCACACCCATAACACAAGATCAGCAAACCAGTTTTAAAAAGATTCCACAAACACTACCAAATATGGTGTTAAAAGCATTTCCCATTCAGCAAGCACAGTCTTTAACAATCTACCTCCAAAATTGAAACAAATCAGTAAGTTGTACAGATTTTAAAAAGAAGTACACAGGTACTTCTTTGAACAATATGTTGGAGAATAAATCGATAACGACTATGTATTTTTCCACCTACGTTTAGTTTATTTTGAATATCTTCTTTTTTCCATGTAAAATAATGATATTATGATTAATGATATTATGATGTAAATCAATATTTGTAAAACATTCCCTGTTATATGAATACCTTATCTCTTAACTGAAACTGAAAGCTGCCAAGCTGTGATTGTAAAGGGCAGTCCCTCCTTAAGCCACTAGCCCACTCGGACATTCTATAACCAATAAATAAATAAATAAATAAATAAATAAATAAATAAATAAATAAATAAATAAATAAAGCAAGAACGTAGAAACATTGTGTCGCTCGCCATAACCCCTCACTAAGATAAAAAGCTTAGAAGAGCCATGAAGAAACTAGATAGACAAGATCGGGAACAAACTTCGAAAAATCACAGGACGACAAAGGCGACATCTGTGATCTCCTTGGGCTAAGTTTGCGTGTATAATAAAAAGCAAGTTCGGCCATGATACTGAAGTCAACGAGTAAACATAAGTAACCGAGGGCAAGCAGTTCGTCCGAAAAGCGAACCAGATAAAGATAGAGATGGTCAGAATATGGCACAGCATGTTCAATACTAAAGCGTAAACTCGTCATTGCCCTAAAACTGTGTATCTGGCTGTAAAATAAAGTTTCTCTTTACGAGCACTTATCTTATTTTTTGAAGCTACTTTGTACATATGGCGGAAGGTGTCTCCCAGACTTGCACCAGGGTTAGCAATAGCCAAAAAAAACTTTTACCTACAGTCTGTCTCGCCATGTTTTAGAGTTGAAGAAAGGAATTGCAAACACGTGTATTCCGAAGTACTACCTGTTCGTTCGTTAGACTGTTTCGCCTGAGCAAACCGCTTTCCTATATGGAGAGCAATAAGCCGTTTACCCTTACTGGAGGGAGATTTCAACTCGATAATCCCCTAAGAAATCCACCTTTACTATATTTTACAGTTCAGTCTTTCAAAATTTTCATAGTAGTGCGACCTGCATTTACCCACGTTTCAACAAGGAAATAAATAGATCTACCCACTTCAAGAAATGTCTTAATCTGACGATAATACGTTCTTCTCCACAACACTACAGTATTTCATTGTTTTCAATAAGCGCTCACTTGAGACACACGAGTGAAGTTCATCATTTTCAAAAGTTTGTGCAAAGTTTCACGAGAAAATGTAGGCAATGTACCGCCATTATTTACTGAAGCTAAAATTTAATTAAGAGTTGGCATTTCATTTCTTAAAAAGAAGTCCTATGTTTTTTACGGATAACATCTTTCGTAAAACTGTCATATTTTTCACTTAGCGTTTTCGCTTTACGTATTCTTTTTAGCAGTAACCAATTTCCTGTCAACCTTAAATCCTTTCCTAGCAAGGTAAATGCTCGCCTTAGAAATGCCTGTTACATCACGTGTTACTTCATCCAGAGTACTTCCAGAATTTTTTCACGAAATTTGGAAAACACATTTAACACACGTCTTCTCACCACTCGTTAGTGGTTTTCCCTTTTTATGTTTAATCACAGACTGGTCTGGTTCACAAATGGTTTAGACCTACAATTATGGCACTTTCACATACAAACACACACACATATATACTGCACGGACGTTTGCACTTCCAAGTAATTAAAAATATGAATGATAAACGTTGTGAATTATTCGTATTCACAACAAACTTAGACCAAGCAAAACAAGTAAACTGCACACATGTGCTTCGGATCAGCAAACACTGAGCTACTGGACTCAAGGAACAATGTATGCAATCAATCAATCAATCAATCAATCAATCAATCAATACTGATCTGCATTTAGGGCAGTCGCCCAGGTGGCAGATTCCCTATTTGTTGTTTTCCTAGCCTTTTCCTAAATGATTTCAAAGAAATTTTAAATTTATTGAACATCTCTCTTGGTAAGTTATTCCAATCCCTAACTCCCCTTCCTATAAATGAATATTTGCCCCAGTTTGTCCTCTTGAATTCCAACTTTATCTTCATATTGTGATCTTTCCTACTTTTATAAACGCCATTCAAACTTATTCGTCTACTAATGTCATTCCACGCCATCTCTCCGCTGACACCCCGGAACATACCACTTAGTCGAGCAGCTCTTCTTCTTTCTCTCAATTCTTCCCAACCCAAACATTGCAACATTTTTGTAACGCTACTCTTTTGTCGGAAATCGCCCAGAACAAATCGAGCTGCTTTTCTTTGGATTTTTTCCAGTTCTTGAATCAGGTAATCCTGGTGAGGGTCCCATACACTGGAACCATACTCTAGTTGGGGTCTTACCAGAGACTTATATGCCCTCTCCTTTACATCCTTACTACAACCCCTAAACACCCTCATAACCATGTGCAGAGATCTGTACCCTTTATTTACAATCCCATTTATGTGATTACCCCAATGAAGATCTTTCCTTATATTAACACCTAGATGCTTACAATGATCCCCAAAAGGAACTTTCACCCCATCAACACAGTAATTAAAACTGAGAGGACTTTTCCTACTTGTAAAACTCACAACCTGACTTTTAACCCCGTTTATCAACATACCATTGCCTGCTGTCCATCTCACAACATTTTCGAGGTCACGTTGCAGTTGCTCACAATCTTGTAACTTATTTATCACTCTATAGAGAATAACATCATCCGCAAAAAGCCTTACCTCCGATTCCACTCCTTTACTCATATCATTTACATATATAAGAAAACATAAAGGTCCGATAATACTGCCTTGAGGAATTCCCCTCTTAATTATTACAGGGTCAGATAAAGCTTCACCTACTCTAATTCTCTGAGATCTATTTTCTAGAAATATAGCAACCCATTCAGTCACTCTTTCGTCTAGTCCAATTGCACTCATTTTTGCCAGTAGTCTCCCATGATCCACCCTATCAAATGCTTTAGACAGGTCAATCGCGATACAGTCCATTTGACCTCCAGAATCCAAGATATCTGCTATATCTTGCTGGAATCGGAAACGGATCGAAACCCCAACGCAGTAATTAAAACTGAGAGGACTTTTCCTACTTGTAAAACTCAGTGTATGGGACCCTCACCAGGATTACCTGATTCAAGAACTGGAAAAAATCCAAAGAAACGCAGCTCGATTTGTTCTGGGCGAAACGGATCGTCGTTTCCCGCAAACTCTTTCGTCAAGTGGCATGCCTCCCTATGTCTGGAAGATGTAACGTATTTGTATATACACGCAGGAAGAATAAGGATACTCAAATTATATATTGCCAATAATGAGCAAAAGCATAATATGTCAGGCTTGTTAAATTTCTTCCAAACTACTTAAGTTGAGCAATGTTAATTTTTGTGCAGATGTTCTAGTAGGGAGTGCATTCTTAAAACCAAACCTCGCAGAGATTGCATACTCCGACTCTCAAATATGATGAGACAGACTGTAGGTAACACCTGAATAGAAAGTACTGTAGAATGCACACCTTCATCGTGGTTTCCATGGTAGCCATGGCAAAACAAACAAAATGGATGACAGAGTTTAAAAAAATATTCCAAGGTATACAACATAAACGCAATGGCGGTTCGTAACATTTTACTCAGAAAGGGCTGTGCCACCATATTTTCCCTCTCCCCAATCGGTTCAGTTTTCACTGACTAACACCACGATATTTTTAGTTATAATAATAATAATAATAATAATAATAATAATAATAATAATAATAATAATAATAATAATAATAATCCGATGACATTCGCTGAATAGAAATCTGCTTCCGAGACAGAACGCTCCAGTAGCGAAAATCAAATAACATCGAAAAATCTCGAAAAATACCTGGGTTGTCAGATGTATCTGTCAGAGCGCTAGTTCAGACTGCCCACTGAACTTAACAGCATATATTAACTTACTAAGAATGCAGGATCAACGACATTCATTGCCTAACAGTCCGGCTCCAAGGCTAAATGATTAGCGTGCTGGCCTTAAGTTGCAAGGGTCCCGGGTTTAATTCCCGGCAGGGTCGGAAATTTTAACAATAATTGGTTAATTTCGCTGGCACAGGGGCTGGGTGTATGTGACATCTTCATCATCATTTCATCCTCATCACGAAGCGCAGGTCGCCTAAGGGTGTCAAATCAAAAGACCTGCATTTGGCGAGCCTAACATGTCCTCGGACACTGCCGGCACTAAAAAAGCCATGCGCCATTAAATTGTAATTGCCTAACAAGAATAATAAAAGAACGCATTCCTCATTTCACATCCGCACAACCAGTCAGCATGCTTATACTGTGACGGACTGAATTTCCAAGTTTACGTATTTTCGTTCTTATAACTCATCCGTTCTTGTGCAATATTTAAGTTCGGCCGAGGAGGCCCTAACTTCCTTAATTCTAGGCTATGTCCAAAACTTAAATTCTTGCCACTACTTAAAATGCTACTTACAGAATTCATTTTTTTTTTGTCTTCTTAAATTAAGACCGTAACATTTGCTGTAGTTTTCAACTAGACACATAAACATTAAGCACACGGATGAAAATATTAACGTGAGATTTAGTAGTAGTAATGTTTTATTTTACCTGGCAAGATTAAAGCCTTCAGGCCTTTTCTTCCATCTAATAATGTTATTCGCTTTACGTCCCACTAACTGCTTTTACGGTTTTCGGAGACGCCGAGGTGCCGGAATGTAGTCCCGCAGGAGTTCTTTTACGTGCCAATAAATCTACCGACACGAGGCTGACGTATTTGAGCACCTTCAAATACCACCGGACTGAACCAGGATCGAACCTGCCAAGTTGGGGTCAGAAGGCCAGCGCCTCAACCGTCTCAGCCACTTAGCCCGGCTCTCTTTCATCTAACCAGGCACTGAAATATACGTATATTAGGCTACATTGTATTACTTGCAATCATTAGATTTAACACAAATTACATGAATAATAATGCAAGAATAATGAGATTAATTTAAGATGAAATAATTCTTCTTTTGCCAGTGGCTTTACGTCGCACCGACACAGATAGGTCTTATGGCGACGATGGGATAGGAAAGGCGTAGGAATTGGAAGGAAGAGGCCGTGGCCTTAATTAAGGTACATCCCCAGCATCTGTCTGGTGTGAAAATGGGAAACCACGGAAAACCATCTTCAGGGCTGCCGACAGTGGGATCCGAACCCACTATCTCCCGGATGCAAGCTCACAGTCGCACGCCTCTAACCGCACGGCCAACTTTCCCGGTGATGAAATAAATTAAGATTAAATTTAGATGAATAAAATTAATATAATATACAAAGATAAATTCTTAAAACTGATAGCCTACATGTAAAAAAAAGAGGTAGTACATAAAATTTAACAACATTTCAAAAAACAAATCGGGTAAGAATTTTAGACTCTCCACTACCAGGACATCCATAACAATAGAATGGTTGTCAGTAGCAGCATCAAGTTTACAGATGATCGTTACTAGTGCAAAAGATATCTGCTAAGTGATTCCTTGAAAGTACGAATAGCGCTTAACCCCTTATACTTTCGGGAAGGAGGTTCCACTCACGGAAGGCAATTACTGTGAATGATTTTTCGTAGATGGCAGTTCTATGGGTAGGTAAAGCAAGGATGAAAATTATTAGCAGATCTGGTGTTAAGACTGTGATAAGAGGATAGGTATTTGAAATATGAAGTAAAGTAAAATGGCTGTGAAGAATGTAGGATTTTATGGAGATGGCATAGGGTAAGCACAGTACGACGGATTTCTAGTCGGGGCCAAGATAGGTGGTTATATGAAGGAGTTACGTGGTCATAGTACCGTAGGTTAAATACTGAAGGTAAAATTTACACGAGTAATTAAACTAGAATGGTGCGGTAGTTTTATATATTGAATACTTGCCCTACACTACAATGGTACTTAACAGGCTGACATTAACAGGCTGACAGCTACTGCAGTCACGACTACTATGGCACTGCACTGTTTCACTGATCACAAACGACAATAATGACATTCGCGAAAACGAATAAATAGTGCACGCCCGAATTTCACTCGTCTTGCCCTAATATCAAAAGATGAAGATTTATTCAACAATTTGTCCAACCTACAAATGGTGCCGTCGTCTTATAGTTACATTTTTAATCTTTATTTTTAACTTCTCTGTAGAACTGAATTGTTTCAGTAGCCAGTATCATAGAATTCATTGTTTTGTAAATGTTCTGGAATTAATCTCTAACAACAGTGGACGGACGGACGGATATAGTATTCCAAGTAGTCCATTCCTTCTCTAAGAAGCTGATTTGAATGAGCAGAGCGCAAACTTAACTGAAAACGGCAGAGGAGTGTTCAGGACTGTCACCGACTGGTCATTCCAGTTCTGAACTTCGCACTGTTATAACGCCAGCGTAGTACTATTCGTTAAAAGTGAGAAACTATGCCATTTTTCATTTGATCTAGAATTTCATATAATAGCATTGCTCTTAACCACGACATCCCAGTCGGTTGATGTTGTATTCTGATAAGAATCTGATGCCATTGAAATGACCGATGTCGAGATCAGTTTAATATTTGTCTGTGTCCGTTACAGCATCACGGGCAAAATGGACGGGTGGATTTTAATGAAACGTGGTACCGTATTTCGGTTTAAGAAAGGTCGAGAAGAATCCTAGCCGTAAGATGTCCAAAAATTTTACCAGGAGGGGATGCTTCAGAAGGGACCTAAAGAATAAAACTTGACGTATCTCTCTTACGTTTGGTTGTACACGAAAGTAGCTCATGGCAAATTTTTGTTATCAGTCAATCAAACAAACAAACAAACAAACAATCAATCAATCACCACTAATCAGCATTTAGGGCAGTCTCCCAGGTGGTAGATCCCTTGTCTGTTGTTTACCTAGTCTTTTCTTAAATAATTGTAAAGAATTTTGTTCTATACCCTTTTTGATATAGTAATATATTTGTCTGTGTTTGTTGCAGCATCACGGGAAAATGGATGGGCAGATTTTAATGACATGATGTTGTTGATATTGATGTTGACGTGTGTTATTTAAAGGGGCCTAACAGCGGAATTGAATTAAACTTGGTATTTCAGTTTCAGAAAAGGTAGTTGTTGATCCAAACATTTCACCAGGAATTGGTGCTTCAGAAGTGGCCTAAAGAATAACATTCGATGTATCTCTCTTGCGGTTGGATTTACACGAAAATAGCCTAGCTCATGGTGAATTTTTGTTCTATGCCTTTTTTCGATACAGTGACAAATAAGGAAAATTTCAGTGGCAGTAATGTGAACGTTGAAGTCCAAGAACCTTAGGCCTAACTAGCTCTTAGACTGTAGAGAGAGCGGCTATGCAGATTGTTCTGGTAACGTTTTAAAATCTTTGTACACCTGTCAGTATTTGTTGAATATTAAACCGATTCTTCGCTTTGTTTTATAGAGGAAGGAAGAGATTACATCAATATCAGCAATAATGAAACAAAAGATGAGACTGCGAAATGCCCCAGAGAGTAAGGAAGCGAGTACGTCACGACAAGCCGCTAACAGGGTGACGCATGCCCACTGCAGTATGCGCCTCAGAATATGGGGAATAGTGTGCGGGGTGGACAAAACTGTAATAATGCACATGCTAAGTGATTGTTCCGTCAACGATGGGTACTACAGCTAGCTTTTTGTATGTATAAATCCACAGTCAGTAACTTGGGTATGGGGCAGAGGGTGAGAGGCACGAAAAAGTCCTTATTTTCTCGCCCTTCGTGTCTCTACCCTTCCTTTCGCAGATTCATTCTTCGAAGGATAGGGCCTCTTCTTCTTTTGATTAGACTTGAGAGAGGATGGTTGTCTAGTTGTGCCTCCCATGAAAATGATCACCGTCACAAGAAATACAATATAGGCACTTACTGAAGTTATTTTCTTATTGGAATGCTGATATGATAGGGCAGGGCCTCTCAGGGTGCATGCGCGTGGTGCATGCACTGTGCACGGTGCAATAGACGACTTCGCTTGGTTGACCAGAGTGCAGACCCCCCACTCCTCTCTCCCTACACCTGTCTCCCCGTTCGGCCTGTCTCCGCGTTCCTCACCTTCACTGCTGTTTCTCCCCCACTGCGAAATGTTTACGTGTGGTGAGCGGAGACGCACAGTTGTATGGGACAAGGTTACCAGTATTATTTAAAAAATTAAAAAAGTGAATTAGAAATACACATACATGTTTGAGAGGAATGTAAACATAATTTTTAAAAAATGCAGAACCTGTAACCAAAATGAAAATGCTACAGTACTGGAACAAACCTCATTTGTGGATATAGAATGCTCTTCTTCAAGCTGTTTCAACTTCCTTAATTCTTTCTCTCTGACGTCTCCTATGGTTTCACAATAATTTTTCGAATGTAGTCTGTTGTAGTGTCTTTCAATAGACGATTTTCTTACGCACGTAATTATCGTCCCACAGATTAAGCATTTGGCGTTATCGTCACGACAAACAAACAAAAAAAAAAATACGAAAGTTCCCAGTTCGATTGAAATGGACTTTCGGAAGTTTTTGCTTTCTTCGAAACAGGTTGCTCCATTATTATGTTGTAGTCGTGCGCTTATCTATTTCACTGATAAACACGTCGTCTACCATCAAACGCTTCGTCGCTCTCAGCACACTACACCATCCGAGTCAAGCCGAGTTGAGGCGAAGCGTACCGATGCACAGTGCACAGAGCCTATGCACCTCGCTCTGCACGCGTGAGAGTTTGGGCGTTTGAGAGGCCCTGTGATAGGGAATAATAATAATAATAATAATAATAATAATAATAATAATAATAATAATAATAATAATAATAATAATAGAGTAGTAGTATGATTGTTGTTGTTGTTGTTGTTTTTGTTGTTGCTGCTGCTGCTGCTGCTGCTGCTGTTGTTGTTTGGTGATGGATAAAACATTTGTGGTAAATAAGAGTGAAGAAAAGACGGCGATATTGACATTTTTAGACCGTCCAACTTTTCTTACATAAGTAGAAATTTTTATAATTTTACAATGTGTTATTAGAGCCGTTTAGTCAGCCCTCCAGTCTTCTCGTTATTGTTTTATCCTTCAGATTCGAATCTTGACTTCATCCTTGGGGATACGGTTACGCATTCTGCTATATTTTTACCATGATAGTGAATCAGCTTATATCATATTCTTTGATTTCCACATAGCATACAATACTGTAATGATATTGTCGCTGTAATGAACAATGTCGTCATCACCATGTCAACATCGGATAATTGATTCGCTCGGAGGAGCTGATTGACGCAGTGCTAAATTCCACGATTCTCCGAATCGTAAGTTTGTTTTAATTTACTTTTAAATGTTGATATGACCTCATTCATAGAACGCTAAGTAGATGTGATTCATAATCTGAATTGAGCAGAATGATAACCGTATTTTGAAAGTCTGATCATCACAAGAGTCAGTCTTGAGGTACATGACTTGCCGTATACAGATGTCTCGGCGGCTCATCCAAGTCGCTTTCCACTTATATTATTTCCCTCGGCTGGTTTATTTCTCCTACGTTCCCATTAAAGTTACCCGAACATGTGCCATCCTACAGTACAGTACTATCAGTATGCTTCGTTCGAAAATTTATATCAATGACTGAAGTATACTCGGCATAGAAATAAGTAGATGTACAGTATATGTCGAAAACCCGAAGAAACCACAACACATTACTCATTTCAAACAGCACACATAGAGTATTCTGGTATCTTTTATCATTTAAGAAGCTGCTTCAAATAACGCAGAATGGTTTGAGAACTTAATTTTTTTTACTTATCTTGTTATTTCCGCGATGAGTGATATGTGACAGTTCCACTTAATTTCCTATTTGATGTGGTTAACAAAACTGCATTCTATTTTATTTATCTCACAGTCTTGATTTTAAACGATGGTATCTGAAACTTCAAGAAGAAACATTGTTTGTGTCGTGTCGTAATATTTTCTAAAAACACTATTACCCCCAAGGCTTCATTTTTGTCATATCGTTACTTATTTCAACTCCACTAATTGATGCTTGGTATTTTCAAGAAATACTGTTCTCACTAAGAGAAAGTGAATATTTAAGTTGACAAAATCTATACTTAAAGTTGTATCAAAATAATTCCGGCTGGCAATTCACGTTTTTACATGAGAATATTTCCTCTGCATATCTGAAATGCTGGTTCGTACACAACGCATAAATTTTCCAACTTAACCTACTGTATTATTCTACCTTATTGAAATATTTCCAGGAGCTCTTAGTTTCTGATAGACGTTTGGTAACCACTGGGTTATCGAGACAACATTAGGTTCTGAAGGTCGAGAGAGGCTTTAACTGTCCTCTCTCTTTCGCGGAACATATTTTGTTAACAGACCTCTCATTTTTCGATGAGTCGGAACGATTTTTATACCTTTTTAATAACATTGTATTGAAGACCTAGAAACTAACGTCTCAAGAACTAGATAATCTATCAGAGATGTTGCTGTCCAGGAATAACGTAACCAATTGAAAATGATATGCTTCGTTCGAAAATGTATATCAATGACTGAAGTGTACTTGGCATAGAAATAAAGAGATGTACAGTATATGTCGAAAACCCGAACTAACCGCGACACATTACTCATTTCAAACAGCACATAGAGTTATCTGGTATCTTTCAACGGAAATCCACATAATAATAGTAATTGTCTGGACAGAAACATGCACAGCAAGAAAGGGATTAAATAATATGTAAATTACCGCACCTTTGTGCAACGTCAATCAATGTAGGTCACAGAGACTACTTTCGCATTGCCTTTATTTTCTTGTGTGAACGTTTCGTGTTTCATTATATTTGTCTTATCACCCAAGTTACATTCCTTATTTGGGCGTATAATTCGTGTCTCAAACCCGTTTACTTTTTGAGGAGTCATGATTCACTTACTGTTTTATCATTAGTCGGGATCATGTCATGAAATTAAATGTTTAAGGTATGTATTCACGGTTGAAATTGATAGTGACTTAGATCAAAATATTCAATATTTGGTGTATGATCTCATATGAAAACCTGACGTTTCTACTTTGCAAATATGTAATTATCGTTGACCTGAGACATATAGTAAGGCCGTAAATTGCATTTAAATGGATCACTATGCACACAATTTCTGATTTCCGAGCCGTAGTCAAGCTCAAATTTGCACATCGCCAATTTGTCCAAAATCCACATAAATAATCATAGTGTCCTAAGATTTTAAGTTATACAATCCATTGGCATGTCAAATGAAAGCCTGTTAAACATAAAACGGTCTGAACTAAATATGTTAGTAAATAATACTATGATAAAAGGCAGCATAAGGAAAGCAATTTTAAAAATTTGAATTTCATGAAAAATCCAGAAATATCACATAAGCGAATGCTTATATTCTGTTCAGTTCATCTTATTTTAAGGATTATTAGGATCTATTCTGTGAAAAGAAAATTGGAATTAACTTTTTCAGAAAACTACGCTTTTTGTAATTTTATTAAAATGTTAAAGTTTTTATCATTTCTTTAAAAAACAGTAGACTATATTTGAAATGTTTATAATGTAAATATTTTCCCTAAATGCACGTGTTTCTGTGTACATATTTCAAGAAAATTGGTTGCATAGCTTAGATTTTAGGTCGAAACATAAATACATACTTTAATATAAAATATAAAATATTCAATAATATCGAGAACGTTTTACAATAAAGTTACAAACCATATGGTACGTAATTCATAAGCAATTCGCAATAATTCTATTTGAAGCTAAGAAATAGATTAACATAAACCTTTCATCAATGAATGTTGTTATAAATTCATACACGAATGTAGTGATTTTTGTAGAAATGAGATACGTGAGGTAACATTTAAAACATTTAAAACTAACTGGTATTTCTTCTATTCTAGCTCTCTAAACAAGTATCTGACAGAAAATCTGGTCCTCTAACTAGTACATCATGGCAGATACAGAAGAGTTTGTCACCGGAGACGAAAATGAGGCAACTCTTTCAACAGAACCCTCAGTAGAAAATAAAGTTGATTCAGCTCAAACACACGATACTCCTAAAGATGGATATCATGGGAAACCTGGAGAGAGAAAAGAGGGAAATGAAGGTAAGGAAGGAGGAGCTTCTGAAGATGATGATTCTGATGCATGGGTAACAGACGAAGATGAACCGGCAACGCAGGAAAAACAGGAACAAGAAGAGCTAAAAGAACGTGATTCCCAAGAGGAAACTGCATCATCAGGCAAACAAAATCTAGAAGGGCCCGTAACTTCAGAAGAACCATGCCAATCAGGGAAGACGGAAGCATCAGGCAGACCGACTAACCCAAATGATATGAAGACAAAGGTAGAACCTCGATTACCAGAAGAAAAAAATTCAGCCAAATCAGACGTACAACAAAAAAGAGAATTACCGGGAGATCCAGACTTGCCGAAAACAACAGAGGCAGTAGACGACGCAGAACAAGCTCAGAAGGCTCAAGAAGAGCGGCATGTATCGGGAAAACAAGATATATCCGAGGAACAGCAAGTACTTGCAAAACGGGAAACTTCAGGAGAGCCTCATTTGCCGGATAAAGAAGAATTAACAACTGAACAAGGAACACCTGGAGGATGGGAAACGTCAGGTGAACCACATTCAAAAGAAAAATCAGAAATATCGAACGAAAAAGAAGTACCCGAAGGACTTCGAGTCGAAGGCAAAGGAACTGTAACTGCTACAGAAATTTCAACTGAAGATGACCTCGTTGAAAAATCATGGTGTGATGATAAAGCAAAGGAAAAAACAACGGATGAAAATGTAATACGTGCTTTGGTTAATTAAACTGGAAACAAGCCAAGTTTTCCCCTAAATCAGAATGTTCATTCCTTTTTAGATTAATCCACCGGCATTGCTCAGCGGGGAGTACGTAATATTTTCGAGGGGGGGGGGGCTTGAATTTCGAAACATGCCTTGAAGATAGTTTGGAGAAGAATAAGCACCCTACTGGAATCTAAACTTGTGAGACGTGCGATGTAAAGCTAAACAAATTTGAAGCGAATGGACGAGGGAAGCCAATATTTTCCGAAGTCAACCCCAGCTGTCTTAAACCCTTTATTGGTAATGTTATTTTGGAAAACTTTAAATGTTTATATGCGGCATGTAAGCACTTTGTTCTCTGGTGTCCTTATGTTAGTAAAGTTGGTCTCAAGCAACATGTACTTTGCATGAATGTTGAGTAAATAGGCATTGCTTTTAATTGATTCTCCTTTATTAGTCTTGATTTTTGCTACTTGCCAAATAAATGAGTAATTACAGTGAGGGTGGAGGATTAATGTCGATTTGTTGGAAAATAAGCCATTAACCCCTGCATTGCTGGCTGCGTTCCTCACAGGTACTTGCCAGTCGTATTATATTCCGACATCACAATGTCTCTGTGTGCTCGAGTTAGAACCCTCCTGACATACTGTTCAAAAATATTGGTACCGGGCGAGTTGGCCGTGCAGTAAAGGGCGCGCAGCTGTGAGCTCGCATCCGGGAGATAGTGGGTTCGAATCCCACTGTCGGCAGCCCTGAAGATAGTTTTCCATTTTCACACCAGGCGAATGCTGGGGCTGCACCTTAAGGCCACGGCCGCTTCTTTCCCATTCCTAGCCCTTTCCTGTCCCATCGTCGCCATAAGACCTGTCTGTGTCGGTGCGACGTAAAGCAAATAGCAAAATATATTGGTAACGTTTTTATGTTCATACCTCCATGATACGTTCACACATTGAAATGAAAATAAAAACGCATTGAAAACAAACCTTTTTTTTTTCTGTAACAATTAAGAACTGTCCGCCTCTGTGGTGTAGTGGTTAGTGTGATTAGCTGCCACCCTCAGAGACCCGGGTTCGATTCCCGGCTCTGCCACGAAATTTGAAAAGTGGTACGAGGGCTGGAACGGGGTCCACTCAGCCTCGGGAGGTCAACTGAGTAGAGGGGGGTTCTATTTCCTCCTCAGCCATCCTCGAAGTGGTGTTCCGTGGTTTCCCACTTCTCCTCCAGGCAAATGCCGGGATGGTACCTAACTTAAGGCCACGGCCGCTTTCTTCCCTCTTCCTTGTCTATCCCTTCCAATCTTCCCATCCCCCACAAGCCCCTGTTCAGCATAGCAGGTGAGGCCGCCTGGGCGAGGTACTGGTCATCCTCCCCAGTTGTATCCCAGACCCAGAGTCGGAAGCTCCAGGACACTGCCCTTGAGGCGGTAGAGGTGGGATCCCTCGCTGAGTCCGAGGGAAAAACCGACCTTGGAGGGTAAACAGATTACGAACGAACAATTAAGAACTGAAATGAAAAGTGTTTGTTGGATGCTCAGTACACGACCTCATTGTACATTGTCATAAAAGAGGAGGTCCTTGGTCATACATCAAAATGGCTATGTGGTAATTAAGCGTCTTAATAAGGAGTATTGTCACTTTTAGCATGGATAAGAGCTTCACAACGTCTTTTCACGCTTCTGACAAGGCGCTGCACGTTTAATTGAGGTAGATGTCCCCACTCTTCCGAGAGGGCGTTTTCAGGGGGCTTGTTGTTTTGGAGGTGGTATAGTTCTCGCTCAGATGTGTTGCTCCAGTTGGCCCTAAGACTTCTTCGAATGAATTCTAGCCGGGAGATCTGGATGGCCACTCTATTCGTTGCACATGGTCTCTTGCAGGGATCTCCGAACGATGTTGGCATCATGCGCTCTATCATTATCGTACATTAATACTGCGTTTTCTCCAAGTTGTCTCACGAAAGGAATCACATTTGGCACTAACAAGGAGAGGCCAGACTCTGCGTCCAACCGATTACAACGAGCTTCAATGTACCTGTTGGGGGACACTCAACAGTAACTCATGCAGAAGGGTTTAGGCCAATACGCTTTCGTTTTTGAAAAAATTGAGGTTAAATGTCATGACGCAGGATCCGTTTCGAATCCAGTGAAGATGATAGAACACTAAAAGGCGAAAAAATTTTACTTAACCACATCAGGTCTGTAATCTAGTAATTTCCGAAAAAAGATGAATCCTCGATTCCAAAGCAACTCATATAATATATAGTATTTTGAGAGATGCCACGTAATCAGCTGAAACGGTGGCCGATTGGTCACCGTACGTACTTCTTTGCGAACTTCGACAACGTGATTTCGAATCTCGTCGCAGCTATAATTTTTTGTACAAAATATATTTTTGCAGTCCGCCTCTGTGGTGTAGTGGTGGGTGTGACTAGCTGGAAACCCCGGAGGCCCGGGTTCGATTCCCGGCTCTGCCACGAAATTTGAAAAGTGGTAAGAGGACTAGAACGGGGTCCACTCAGCCTCGGGAGGTCAACTGAGTAGAGGTGGGTTCGATTCCCACCTCAGCCATCCTGGAAGTGGTTTTCCGTGGTTGCCCACTTCTCCTCCAGGCAAATATCGGGATGGTACCTAACTTAGGCCTCCCCAGTTGTATCCCCGACCCAATGTCTCACGCTCCAGGACACTGCCCTTGTGGCGGTAGAGGTGGGATCCCTCGCTGAGTCCGAGGGAAAAACAAACCCTTGAGGGTAAACAGATTAAGAAAGAAAGAAAGAAAGAAAGAAAGAAAGAAAGATGTATTTGTACAACTTGCTTTACGCCACACCGACAACTTATGGTCTTGTAAGAACGTTTAAGCCTATATTCATTTCAGGCACACAAAAAAAATAAAGTGTACTGCAATTTGCGTAATATTTCTTTCTTTTTCTTTCTTTCTTGCTTTCTTTCTCTCTTTTTTAATCCGTTTACCTTCCAGGATTGCCTGCTGCCATTTCTTGATGGATACAGTACTTTTGTATCCATTTCTTGGCACAGGCCAGAGTAAAGTGTAGCTTCCACTGAAGTCCCAGTCTCATCCATGGCTGTGACAATATGGAAGCTGCTGGGGTATGGGTGGTGCTGAGTAATGACATTCAGAGCATGACTAGTGCATCTGAGTATTATGAAAGGTGCTGCTCATAGGGTCAGTCGTGCTGCAATAGCACTTTCTGACCCAGTGAGGAAAGCAATGGCAAACTACCTCACTCCTAGTCTTGCCTAGTACGCCTCATTTCGGTGCTGCCATTGGTTTTTGCGGTTTCCTTATAACCGCATAACCTTTGGTGGTGCTATTTGAGGATCCAACCAGCCTCTGGGCTGATGACCTGACAGACAGATACCTTCCAGGGTTGGCTTTTCCCTCAGACTGAGTGAGGGATCCCACCTCTACCGATTCAAGGACAGTGTCCTGGAGCGTGAAACTATGAGTTGGAGGATACAACTGGGAAGGAGGACTAGTACCTCGCCCAGGTGGGGGGGGGCCCCACCTGTTATTCTGAAGGGGAGCCTTGTGGAGTGATGGGAAGATCGGAAGGGATAGAAGGGTGAGGCAATGAAGCGGCCGTGGCTTTAAGTTAGGTACCATCCCGGCATTTGCCTGGAGGAGAAGTGGGGAAACCACGGAAAACCACTTCGAGGGTGGCTGAGGTAGGAATCGAAACCCCCTCCACTCAGTTGACATCCCGAGGCTGAATGAAAACCGTTCCAGCCCTCGTACCACTTTTCAAATTTCGTGGCACAGCCGGGAATCGAACCTTGGCCTCCGGGGGTGGCAGCTAATCACAGTGATCACTACACCGCAGAGGTGGACGCGTAATATTTCTTTCTTTCTTAATCCATTTTCCCTCCAGGGTTGGCTTTTCCATCGGACTCAGCAAGGGATCCCTCTACCGCCTCAAGCGCAGTGTCCTGGAACGTTAGACTTTGGGTTGGGGGATACAGCTTGGAAGAAGGACCATTACCTCGTCCAGGCTGCCTCACCTGCTATGCTGAACAGGTGCCTTGTGTGGGGATGGTAAGATTGGAAGGGATAGACAAGAAAGATGAAGGACCGGGCGAGTTGGCCGTGCGCGTAAAGGCGCGCGGCTGTGAGTTTGAATCCGGGAGATAGTAGGTTCGAATCCCACTATCGGCAGCCCTGAAAATGGTTTTCCGTGGTTTTGCCATTTTCACTCCAGGCAAATGCTGGGGCTGTACCTTAAGTAAGGCCACGGCCGCTTCCATCTAACTCCTAGGCCTTTCCTATCCCATCGTCGCCATAAGACCTTTCTGTGTCGGTGCGACGTAAAGCCCCTAGCAAAAAAAAAAGAGGAAGGAGTGGGAGGAAGCGGCTGTGGCCTTAAGTTAAGTGCCATCTCGACCTTTGTCTGGAGGAGAAGTGGGAAATCACGGAAAACCACTTCGAGGGTGGCTGAGGTGGGAATCGAAACTCCTCCACTCAGTTGACCTCTCGAGGCTGAATGAAAACCGTTCCAGCCCTCGTACCACTTTTCAAATTTCGTGACACAGCCGGGAATCGAACTCGTGCCTTCGGGGGCGTCAGTTAATCACATTAACCACTGAAGTGGAAGTGGCGTATGGCTTTTAGTGCCGGGAGTGTCCGAGGACAAGTTCGGCCCGCTAGGTGCAGGTCTTTTGATTTGATACCCGTAGGCGACCGGCGCGTCGTGATGAGGATGAAATGATGATGAAGACGACACATACACCCATCCCCCGTGCCAGCGAAATTAACCAGTGATGGTTAAAATTCCCGACTCTGCCGGGAATCGGACCCGGGAGCCCTGTGACCAAAGGCCAGCACGCTAACCGGACACATTAACCACTACACCAATGAGGTGGACTGCGTAATATTGTTGTTGCATTTTTATCTTCACGTTCCTCCCCAAATAATTTATTTTGTACAAAAAATATGGCTACGACAAAACCCGAGCTCACGTCGTCGAAGTTCGCAGCCACGTACGCTGACCACGCAGACACCGACCGCGCCAGTTGCCTGCGGTGTAACTCTCCAAGTATGGTATATATATAGCCTATATGGTGCATTGGAATCGCGGATTCATCAACTTTTCGGAAATGATTAGAATGCGGACCTGACATGTTTAAATAAAATGTGTTCGCCTTTTAGTATTCTATTACCTCCTCTTGGTCTAAAGCGAATCCTACGCCATGACATTTGACGTTGTTCTAACCTAACCAACATCACCAGATGTAGTTTTTGGTTTTTAAATATGCAGTATTTATTACTACAACTACATCCTCAATTTGACGAAAGCTTATTGACCTAAACTCTTCTACACGAGTTACTGTTGAGTGTCCCCCAACAGTTACAGTACATCGAAGCTCGTTGAAATCGATTGGATGCAGGGACTGGCCTCCCCTTGTAAGAGCTCGTCAATGTACCGTCGTGCAGTCAAGGATCCATTGCCAATGATCAGGAGGTAGGATTTCTTTTCTTTCTTTTTTTTTTCCTTTTTATTACAAGCCGCTTTACGTCGGACCGACACAGATAGGTCTTATGGCGACGATGGGATAGGAAGCGTCTGTGGCTTTAACTAAGGTACAGTCCTAGCATTTGCCTTGTGTGAAAATGGGAAACCATCTTCAGGGCTGCTGACAGTGCGGTTCGAACCCACTATCTCCCGGATGCAAGCTCTCAGCTGCGCGCCCCTAACCGCACGGACACCTCGCCCGGTAGATAGGATTTCGTGTAAAACTTACGCCTCCCAACACCATAACAAATCTACCTCCATAAGCAACAGTATACAGTGCAGCTGCTGGATGAAATTGCTCCCCATGTGTTCTCCAGACTCGCAGATGACTATATGAATGATATAAACGAAACGGGATTTTTCCGAGAACAGTACAGAATGCCAGTGTCTTAGCCGCCAGTGCAGATGAGATCTAGCAAATGACAATTCCCTGCCACGATGTCACCTGTCCAGTGCAGATACTTAGGCGGGTGGCCCGCATCTTAAATAATTGCCTTCTCGAAGCGTGCTTCTGTCTGTTTTCTCGTTAACTCGTATTCCAGGAGCTTATTACTGGTCCATCTGCAGTGCTTGTGCTGTAACTTGGCGATTTCGTATAGCTTGTAAAGACACAAAACGATCCTGTCCTGGAACTGCTTTCATTTAGCGGCCTGTATTAGGGCGCCTGGCAACACTTCCAGTCTCCTCGAAACGTTTCCACAAATACCAAATCCTATTCTGAGTCGCCCTTAGCATTTTGGCAACGTATCTCCACACAGACCAACCTTCGCACACACTTTGAATAGATGCACTCGTACCTTTCAAGATCCAGACGGCAGTGCAGTCCTCTGTTGTGTAAACAGGGCATGTTATTTCCATAATAGTTCAATCTTCATCCCATTATGACTCATATAACGTAGTTACAAATATCTAAAAATGTTACCAAATATCTTTTTTGAGCAGTGTATGTTTATTCCAAGAATAACATGCGTTATCGATAGTATTTAAGCTATTAAAGTAGAACGCAGCCCGGAAGGCGGTTTCGTTGCGCAGAGAGAGACAGAAGTATGAGGTGCGGTGATGCCAATGTGGCTACTCATAACAGCATGTATGTGTAAACATTTTTTCATCCAGTTATATCTTTAATTCCAAAGCGATGACCTAGTACATTTTTTGTGGGCTTAAATGTTTTCTAAAAGTCCAAATTAATTTTTAACATCAAACCCCGCGAAAGTGTTGAGGAAAATTTTCGAGATATTAAGGAAGGTAAATGGACGGTCCAGTTTCAATGCCGTAGGATATTCGCCGTTTTTATACATATCAAATATTGTTGTACGCAGAACATTTTTAATGAAATCATCGAGGACCGTCACTGGCTTCTTCCCCTAAGGGTTCTTCTCCGGACGACCTGAACACCGCATTATTTTTATTTCCGAAGCTTGTTTTATCCTCTGTACTGTTTGCAGGCCGATACCACACGCGAGTGCTGTCTTCTTTTGAAGCGTGGCAACATGGCGTTCCTCACCTTCTCCGCCTATGAACGCCTGCTGCTGCATGCTTACCAAATACAAATACACTTTAAATACTATTTCCCTCGCCTGTCGACGGAATACTTGTCTTTTTGCTCTTCCTGGATCTATCGTACACACGCAAAATAGTTCCCTAAATTCGTTGATTATGATATTTACAAATAAAACTCGAAACATTCACTCGTGACCCGCACAAACAGGCACCTCTTACTGAAATGATTCTATTGGCTCAGCGGAAAACACGTCATACTATAAAGCGCGCGAATGTTACTGCGCAACCCTCTTCAAACCGCCTTCCGGGCTGCGTTCTACTCTAGCAACTCTTGGGCTATATCACGTCTATAAAGTAGCAGTTTATTACTTTTTGAATATGTATATACATAGGTATTCCCCGAAGACTCGTAGCCACTGGACGGAGTCAGTCGCAAACTCAGGAAATTCGAAGGGACTGTGCTGAGTTTAGTCACAAACAGAACGAGGAAATACGACGAGAAACCCACTAATTCACAAACACCGTTTCAATTAGGTGTTTGCTTTGAGACGTGCTATACGGAGAGTAAAAGTGGAAAATAAATTATTACAGATTCTGCATTTCCAGCAATTACAGCACGTAAGAATTTCATTTTAAGATGTGTAAAATTACATATTCCTTCCGCTCCCTCCTATTTCTTGTCTGTCCCTTCCAATCTTCCCATCCCCCAACAAGGCACCTGTTCAGCATAGCAGATGAGGACTCCTGGGCGAGGCACTGGTCCTCCTTCCCAGTTTTACCCCCCGGCCCAAAGTTACACGCTCCAGGACACTGCCCTTGAGGCAGTAGAAATGGGATTCTTCGCTGAGTCCGAGGGAAAAAACAACCCTGGACGGTAAACTGATTAAATAATAATAAATAATAATCAAATCAACAAATTTCAAATGAGCTGACCATCTAACGTACTACCATCATCAATACGTGCGTAGTGAATGTAGAATCTCTACTGAACACGGTTTACTCCTTCTGGTACCAAACTACCAATTCGAAAGGGGTCTGTTTACAAGACTTGAAGTAAAAGTGTTCCATCTTACATGACCCTTCCCTCTGTAATGGAATCCCCAGGTGCTCACAACTTCAGACGTGTGTGACGATCATGAGGCTACAGCTGAATCTAGCATTGCCTTCAGTAATGTGTGCCAGCGCCACGCTATTTCCTGTCCAGTTTTATAGATCAAACTCGCTTTCGCTCGTTGGGGGCTCCGCCCCCAAACCCCCAATTCCTCTACATTACTAGTGGCCATATGGAAAATTACTGTGATGCACCGGTACTTCGATACGAAAAACGGATTGCGCCACCAGACGGCCCATATATTCGCGTACATATTTGGTCCTCTAATATTTTCTCTTACCGTAGCGTTAAACGACATGGGGAAAATTACGTACAATTCTCACAAGATAAGAAATTATTTTCCTAACGTAACGAGGAGCTATTGAATTGAAGCTTGGTAGGTTTATCGTGGTTGAAACGCTCTATATTTCCGTTATTTGATATTTTGTCGTATTTGCATCAAGTTCACCGTAGTTTGGTTTGGAACCTTGGATTAGGAGTACAGTGTTTACGTATTACTTTCGTTTTCCCATTCTTACAGGGTGATAGAATCATGTATTTTGCTCACATGTGAACAACGAAAGTTCCAATTTGCCTGCCAAATTTCATGATTCTAACGGTCTTATAAGTGTGTAAAGCAGTAAATTAATCAAGGAAAATGTAAAAAATTGACGTTAAATCTGAAAAATGCAGCTCTATCCAAGGCATAAGGGATCAAGATACGATTAAAATTCCCGGGACCGAAGTTGTAGATCTCTTCATGATGGGATCCGAACGTCTTGTCCATTTGGCGGTACGTCTTACAGTTTAGCCACCTAAATCCTCGAAACGTTACTTAGCAGCATAATGAAAATGGCTTCCAGATTTCAGTAATTTCTGGAGCTAAAAACGTTAAACAATGCAACTCTTTCGAATTTCTCCGTCGGTTGCAGGGGTGTAACACAAAACTTGAACCCGATATTATGATTCGGTGGGGGGCCTAAATATAAAAAATTTGAAATTTTTGGAATTTTGCCTTGGGTTACAGCCTAACAGCTACCAGACTTCCGAATTTCAAGTTCCTAGCACATCTGGAAGGGTCTAACACGAAATTTCAGTCCGATATTATGATAGGGCGGAAGGGGTGCTAAATATGAAAAATTTCTACTTTTTGGAACTTTTCCTTGGGTTGCAGCCTAATAGCCATCATACTGCCGAATTTCAAGTTGCTAGCTCACTTAGAAGTGGGCAAACAATAATGTCAGTCAGTCAGTCAGTCAGTCAGTCAGTGAGTCAGTTAGCCTTGTGGCTTTATATATATAAGATAGAGCAAGGCAATGTGCAAGCTAAATAGTGCAGACTTTCATTTGAAAATTTATTGCGGGCAAACGGTGCGTCGTATCGAGGTACGGATTGCGGCGTCAGGCGACCCATTTAGTCGTCGACACTACTGTTTTAGATGCTTTCTCGTATCCCGTATATTTATACCATAGAAAGAGGTGAACTTTTCGATCCATGTCAAATTTTGTCCACTTTTCACAAGTTGAAAAATAATTTTGCTAACTTAGCAGACAGGTATAGTCTTGAACCTTGGCAGGCAGGTTGACGATAAAACGACCTGTAAGTTTGGTTATTTGAGGTTTTGCCGTATCTCAACGGGCTTCACCATAAATTGCTTAAGAATCATAAATTAGTCAGAAGTTTCAACAGTGTTTCCACATATACCTTCCATTTTCCCTTACTTGCAGGGCAGTTAGAATAACGGAAGTCGGTCTTCTTATAGCCAATGATATTGCCAAATAGCGTGCTGAATTTCGTTCATCTATCTGCCGTATGAGTGTCTGAATCAGTAAAATAAATTATGGAAATTTATCAAAATTCACCGAAACTGAGGAAAGGAAGCTCAATCTAAGGTAGAAGGATTTGAGATACGACAAAATGTCATAGGACCAAAGTTGTGGATCTCTTCATTTTAGGACAAGAAACTACAGTCTGTTTATTGATAACAGTTACCGTTTAGCCACAAGAGAGCTCGAAACGAAAGCGTGCACCGTCATTAAATTTGGCTTAATATTTCGAATTTTTTAGTGGATAAAATATTAAATATTTTAACTTACTGCAGTTTCTACGTCGTGTACAGGCCAGGATCTAGAACTCTGCCAAATTTTAATTTTGTAGGGCGCTGCATCACGGTGTCCGCCATTTTGTTTGGGGGGAGGGGGCAGAGGATTTTGATTGGGTGGTGCAGGGGTATATGTGAGAAATTGCAAAGTTTTGGAATTTTTCCTTGGCGTACAGCCTAATTTCTATCAGATTGCCTAATTTCAACTTCATAGTTCATCGGGAAGGGCCTAGCCCTACATTTGAGTCCGATAACTTGATTGGGCGGGGAGGGGGCGAAATATGAAAAAATTGAACTTTTTGGAATTTATCCTTTGGTTGCAGCCTAATAGCTATCACACTGCCGAATCTCAAGTTCCTAGCTCATCTGGAAGTGTCTAATCCGAAATTTGAGACCGATATTTTGATTCGGTAGGTTGGGGGCTAAATATGAAAAATGTGACCTTTTTGGAATGATTCCTTTGGTTACAGCCTAATAGGTATCAGATTGCCGGCTTGAGGGGTCTAACACGAAATTTGAGTCCGATAATTTGATTGAGCGTGGAGGGGCTAAATATGAGAAATTTGAACTTTCCGGAATTTTTCATTTTGTTACAGCCTAATAGGTATCAGATTGCCGAATTTCAAGTTCCTAGCTCACCTGGAAGTGGGCAAACATTAATGTCAGTCAGTGAGTCAGTCAGTCAGTCAGTCAGTCAGTTAGCCTTGTGGTTTTATATATATAAGATAGGATAGAGCCAGGCAATGTGCACGCTAAATGGTGCAGACTTTCATTTGAAAATTTATTGGGGCCAAACGGTAAGTCGTATTGAGATACGGATTGCGCCATCAGACGTCCCTCTTAGTCGCCTACAGTATTATCTGAGGAATTTTCTCGTATCTCGAATATTTGTACCATAGAAAGGGTGAACGTTTCGATCCATATCAAATTTCGTCCGCTTAACACCAGTTCAAAAATAATTTCACCAACTTAGCAGACAGCTAGAGTCTTGAAACTTGGCAGGCAGGTCGACGATGAAATGACCTATAATTTTGGTTATTTGAGGTTTTGCCGTATCTCAATTGTCTTCACCATAAATTGATTAAGAATCATAAATTAGGCTGAAATTTCAATACTGTTTCCGCATATACCCTCCGTTTTCCCATACTTTCATGGCAGTTAGAATAACTAAAGTCGGTCTACATATGGTCAATGCCGTTGCCAAGGAGCGTGCTGAATTTCGTTCATCTATCTACCATATGAGTGTGTGAATCAGTAAAATAATTTATGGAAATTTAACAAAATTTTGCGAAACCGGGAAAATGAAGCTCAATCTAAGGTAGAAGGAGTCTAGATGCGACAAAACGTCATAGGACCAAAGTTGTAGATCTCTTCATTTTAGGGTACGAAAGTGCAGTCCGTTTATTGAAAACAATTACCGTTTAGCCGCAAGAGAGCTCGAAACGAAAGCCTGCATCGTCATTAAATTTGGCTTAACATTTCGAATTTTTTAGTGGATAAAATATTAAATATTTTAACTTATTGCAATTTCTACGTCGGTTACTGGCTAGGAGCTAGAGCACTGCCACATTTTTAATTTTGTAGGGCACTGCATCATGGCGTCCGCCATTTTGTTTGGGTGGATGGGGGCAGAAATTAAAATTTCAAGTTTTTGGAATTTTTCCGTATGTTACAGGCTATTAGCTATAATGTTGCCAAATTTCAAGTTCCTAGCTCATCTGAAATGGTCTAAACCGAAATTAGAGTCCGATATTTTGATTAGGTGGTGGAGGGGGATAAATATTCACAATTTGACCTTTTTGGAATTATATTCTGGGTTTCAGCCTAATAGGTATCAAATTGCCGGCTGGAAGGGTCTAACATGAAATTTGAGTCCGATAATTCGATTTAGCGGCGGGGGCGCGGCTAAGTATGAAAATTTTAAACTTTCCGGAATTTTTCCTTTTGTTACAGCCTAATAGGTATCAGATTACAGACTAGAAGGGTCTAACACGAAATTTGAGTTCAATAATTTGATTGGGCGGAAGGGTGTAATACGAAATATGAGTCCGATATTTTGATTTGTTGGGGGGATGGGGGGGTAAATATGAAAAATTTGAACTTTTGGAATTTTTCCTTGGGTTATAGAATAAGAGCTAAGTTTCTAGCTCATCTGGAACGTAAGGGTTTAACCGGAAACATGAGTCCGATATTTTGATTCGGTGGGGGCTAAATATAAAAAATTTGAACGTTTCGGAACTTTCTCTTGGGTTACAGCCTAATAGCTATCAGATCGTCGAATTTCAAGTTCCTAGCTCATCTGGAAGGGTCTAACACAAAATTTCAGCCCGATATTTTGATTGGGCGCAAGGGGGGCTAAATATGAAAAATTTCAACTTTCTGGAATTTTTCCTTGGGTTGCAGCCTAATAGCTATCAGACTGCCGAATTCTAAGTTTCTAGCTCATATGGAACGGAAGGGTCTAACCCGAAATTTGAGTCCGATATTTTGATTCGGTGGGGACTAAATACGAAAAATTTGAACTTTTTGGAACTTTCCCTTCGGTTACAGCCTAATAGCCATCAGATTGCCGAATTTCAAGTTCCTAGCTCATCTGGAAGAGTCAAACACGAAATTTTAGTTGATTTTTGATTGGGCGGAAGGGGGCTAAATATTTTAAAAAATCACTTTTTGGAATTTCCCCTTGCGTTGCAGCCTAATAGCTATCAGATTGCCGAATTCCAAGTTTCTAGCTCAAATGGAACGGGAATGTCTAACCCGAAATTTGAGTCCGATATTTTGATTCGGTGGGGGGGGGGCTAAAATTGAAAAATCTCAACTTTTTGTAATTTTCAGTTCGGTCACAGCCTAATAGCCATTAGATTGCCGAATTTCAAGTTCCTAGCTCATCTGGAAGGGAAATTTCTGTCCGATATTTTGATTGGGCGGAAGGGGGGCTAAATATGAGAAATTTCAACTTTTTGGAATTTTTCCTTGGGTTACCAGATTGCCGAATTTCAAGTTCCTAGCTCATCTGGAAGTGGGTAAACATTAATGTCAGTGAGTCAGTGAGTCAGTCAGTCAGTTCCGTGGCTTTATATATATAAGATTGTATTCTTTTACAATTCCGGTAAGTAGGTCTATTAGTTTTCCAATGCTTTCATTTTTCGCATTTATATTAAACTTGCCTTTCTCTCCACTGTTCGGTGATCCAAAAAATGATATATGTAAATTTCTTACCTGGAGGCTCCGGGTTCGATTCACGACCAGGTCATGGATTTTTACCTGGATCTGAGGGCTGGTTCGAAATCCACTCAGCCAACAAGATAACAATATATTGAAGATTTATCTAACGGTAACACAGCGGCCCCGGTTTATAAAGCCAAGAATAATGGCCGGAAGGATGCACAGTGCGTGCCACACGACACCTCGTAATCTTCAGGCCTTCGAGCCAAGCTGTGGTCGCTTGGTAAGCCTTGACCTTTCGGGGCTGGTGTACCATGGGGTTGGTTCCTTGGTAAATATCTCCGCTACATGGAAAAGCATAGAATCATGGGCTTAGAGGACGAGAGAAGGAGTACAGGTTCTTTAATTGTACAGGGAGTACAGATACATCCTTTCACTCCACCCACAGGGGAGATAAAGTGTTCCGATAATTCGAAAGAAGTATTTAGCATCATGATCCACGCCTAATAATATGGCAAATGATCCAGCAAACATTCCCATGCCATATCACAAGATAGCCCCATCTTATAAGATCTACATCCAACAAAATGATCACTGATTTAGCACACAATATTATGGCCATACGTAGCCCGCCTGGTGACCATGATCGTTAAGGCGCGAAGTCTATATGGTCTGACACCATGATAAGGAATTAACGTTCAGTTTAATAGTTCTATAGCCAAGTCTGACCATGTTTTCAACACCCTTGCTGCTTACTCCCTTCCTCCACTCACGGATGACTTTCTCAAGCAGACAGTTGAAAAGTAAAGGTGAGAGACCATCTCCTTGCCTGACTTCCGTTCTGATTTCAAAGGCATCCGAAATCTCTCCCATGAATTTCACTTAGGAGGTGGTGTTAGTACCGTAAGAGTCTGTTGGATAATTGGTTTTATTATCTAGGCCGAATTCTTTCAGGATTTCGGTAAAATTGGCTCGGTCAATTGAGTCGTAAGCCTTTGTGAAATCTATTTTATTTATTTATTTATTTATTTATTTATTTATTTATTTATTTATTTATTTATTTATTTATTTATTTATTTATTTATTTATTTATTTATTTATTTATTTATTTATTTATTTATTTATTTAATTGTGCTTTTTTATAATGGCGAAGTTAGTGCTCGAGGCCCTCTTTTACACTTAACCACATTGCAATCAAAATCTTAAATACTAAGATACTTCAAATATTTAAAACTACATATATTAATATAATTTAAAATTAAATTAATTACTAAATATGGAAACTAATGAATATTAAAAACTCTTAAAACTGACTAATCCTTAAGCACGCATACATTCATACTTCAACCATTCATTCAGCTGTCCTCAGCAGGTAGTCTCGACAAGCGACCTTAAATCTTGGCAAAGGGCTAGTTTCTCTGACCTGAGCTGGCAGGGAATTCCATAGTCTGGCGCCGGTAACCACAAATGATCTATTAATTTTATCTGTGCGGTGCACTGGAATAGAAAGAAAGAATCTCGAACGTGTATTTAAGTTGTGAAATGATGATAAAAAAGTGAATTTAGAAGAAATATACAGTGGCTGATTTTCAGCTAAAACCCTAAACACCGTCGTTAAAATGTGTAGCTGCCGACGTTTATCAGGTTTCAGCCATGAGAGAGCCTGATAGTACGGGATGATATTATAAACATCGTACCCGATATTGTAAACAAATCGCAGGCAGGAATCCAGTGCTCGTTGAAGTTTAAGTGTTTCTTCTCTCGTCATGTCAACTAAAACAACGTCACAATAATCAAGAATAGTAAGAACCAGCGTCTGTAATAGTTTGGCCTTTAGCTCAAATGGAAATACATCCCTTTGCCGTTTAAGAGGATGTAGCACTCCAAAAATCTTTTTACGGATTTCTTTCGTGTGGTCAGACCAATCAAATGTTTCATTCTTAATTACGCCGAGATTTTTGAACCGTTTTACTGTAGGGAATAATGTTACCATTTAGTAGGATAGGTGGGATTGCGACATTGTATGAGCAGCTCGATAATTTACGTGATCCAATTATGATTGCCTGAGATTTCGTGGAGTTTAGTATAAGAAAATTTCGTTGTGCATATATACGAGTCGTCAGAGGTCGTTGTTAATATCTTGTATTTTTTCACCTAAGTCTGAAGTCTTGCAGTGTCGATACATTTGTAGGTCGTCAGCAAAGAGGTAGTGTGTGTTATTTCCTATCACTGATGGTATGGCATCGATATAAATACAGAAAATTAAGGGTCCTATAATACTGGCCTGTGGGGCACCAGTAAGTTTCATTTTCAATTTAGGGGCCTTGTCATTTACTGTTATACGCTGCTGACGGTTACTCAAATAAGAAATAAAAATCTTCAGCGCAGCCAAGTCGAAATTTAGCGGTTCCATTTTCTTTATCGTAGTCTGAATTTCTGCAGTGTCATAGGCGCTACTGAATTCAAGAAGGATAAGTATAGTGAACAGCCGTTTGTCCATAGCGTTTCTAATGTCTTCACTAACCTTCAAAAGTACTGTCGCAGTACCGTGACCGTCTGGCTCCATGGCTGAATGGTTAGCGTGCTGTCCTTTGGCCACAGGAGTCCAGGGTTCGATTCCCGGAAGGGACGGGAATTTTAACCATAATTTGTTAATTCTCCTGACACGGGAACTGGGTGTCTGTGTCGTCTTCATCATAATTTCATCCTCATCACGACGCGCAGGTCGCCAAAGGCGTCAAATCAAAAGACCTCACCTGGCGAGCCGAAGTCCTCGGACACATCCTGGAACTAAAAGCCATACGCCATTTCATTTCCTTTCAGTACTTTGACCCTTCTCAAATGCAGATTGTACAGGGACCAAAAGAGCATTTTTATTTAGGTATTCCAGAACTTGCTCATATACTATACGTTCAAAGGCTTTAGAAAGTGCAGGGAGTATGGACACAAGACGATAGTGAGAGGATGATTGTGGGTCTAAACTCTTAGGTACCTATAGGTATTGTATTGGCTGTTTTCCAGACAGTAGGGAAAGTTCCGTTTAGTAAACAATAATTCAGAATGTGCTTCAGTATAAGCAGGACAACACCCATAATCTTATGTATATAAAAGTAATAGGAATGTCATCTACACCTATAGCCGTTGATTTAATCGAGTACAAAGCCTTTTAAACCTAATTTTCTGTGACAATGTGAAATGTGAATGGTAGATTGGCTGGACGGAAGGGCGGTGAGTCAGTACAGTTAATTGGGGTAGGTTGAAAATTTATTCTACAAACTAGCTGATGTACCCGTGCTTCGCTACGGAAGTCTACATTGTATACGGACTTCTAGTGTTCACGTTGTGAGCAAGATTGTATGAAATTGCATAGCTCTTAACGTTACCCTAGAAACGCGACGGGGAAGTCACCAAGCATCTTTTCTCATATGAAGACTGAGTTAGGGAATTTCCACTGTAATGGTAGACCCGCTTGCATACCATCAGTCACAATCAGGTTGGGGAGTTTTCATTATAATGGTAGGCACTCACTCTCCACCTGCATATCCTCAGAAAGACTGTCTTAGTGGCTTTACCAACTGAAATGAACATACAATGACGTCAGTAGGAATGGCGCTATTTAAAGCAATGCTTTCACACGAAATACTCAATCAAATGAAACACCACACATTTACTCACTTTTAACGAACAGAACTATACTGCCGATCCAACAGTCTAAAGTTCCAGAGCGGGAATGACCAAGCCGCAGACAGGTGTGATTCGTGAACATTCTTCGTCTTTTTTTCGGCGGGGAGAGGATCGAATAGTGGAGACTCCCATGGCAAAAACTATGTCATTTTACTCATCTGTTTCCTAGGAGTACCCGATGAGTCGGAAAATATTAATTCACTACACTTGCGGCGGAAAAATCTGACTTGGAGGCAAATTCTTCCTCCAAGCCAGAGGATAATTTGGAATAAAATGAATGTACAATTCAATAAAAGTGAAGAGGAAGAAGCTTTTCTTAAGAAACGGCTCTTTTCACAGATGAATTTTGAGTTATTTAGTGAATTGTGGTGCTATAATTTGGAATAGGCCTAAACTGTTATTCCATACCAGGCCATACTACTACTACTACTACTACTACTACTATTACGAATACATCCTCTGCCTTAAGTATGCACACTGCTCATTCAAAACAGCGCGTCAGAGTAGGGATGGATTAACTAGAATACTATGAAGAACCAGTGTGTTACGCAACAGCTGTACCAGAAAATGTATGAACCAGAGGAATGGCAAGCTAAAGAAGAAAGCTTCCTAACTCCCCGGCTATTTCCCGCCAATATTCAGTCAGGCTATTATACTCGGCACGTAGCAGTAATCCCATCTATCGGAGTTGAGAGGCAGCATAAGAGACAAAGAACATCACAACAAACAATGGTCAATGTAATGTTATTGTTGATCAATGTTATGTGCTTTCGATATTGTAGGCCTTCACGTTTAGTTTTCTTCCGAATCTGAAATACGACTCATTAAAGTTGGTACGGTAAAACTGAATAAAACATAAATGATCGGAAATTGTATTCTCTGTAACTTTTGTTATATACCTAGTACTTTTCGGTAGGACCAAAAACATAGGTATTTAAAAATTAAATTTTAGGCGCCTTACCCTAAACTACAATTTCATCCAAGGTGAATAAAATTGTTTATAACTTAGACTGTAGTTTCTTATTCCCCGACTCTATATACCGATTTTCATTCAATTCTGTTAACCCATTTTCTCGTGGCTCGGCGTCGATATGGACTTAGTAACAAAAATGCAAATTCATGAATATCTGTGTTATCATAGCCGGTGCGGTAAAAAAGTATAAGACATAAATGGTCGGAAATTTAGTTCTATATAACTTTGGATATGTATTATTTATCGATACGACCACTAATAATATAAATATTTGAGAATTAAATTTTAGGCCTGCCCCAAACTACCATTTCATTCAGCGTGAATAAAATGATTTATAGCCTAGATTGTAGTGGCTCATTCTTCTACTTTGTGTACCAGTTTTCAATTAGATAGGACCACTAATGACGTAAATATTTAAGAATTAAATGCTAGGTATTCCCCTAAACTACTATTTCACTCAGCGTGAATAAACTTATTTATATGCTAGATTGTATTGACTTATTCCCCGACTTTGCATACCGATTTTCATTAATTTCTCTTTAGCCGTTTTCTAGTGATGCGCGTACATACATACATACATACATACATACATACATACATACATACATACATACATACATACATACATACAGACAGACAGACAAACAGACAGAAATTACAGGAAAAGTACAAAGTGCATTTCCTTGTTACTGTGGATATGACCGACAAAAAAATACCATTATTTTCAAATTCTGAGCAATGTTCAGACAAAACTCTTTTATTTAGAATATAAGTTGCTAGCTAAATTTGGGAAATATCTACATTTTTTATTTCTGATCAATTTCTTTGTGCGATTTCTTAAGATGTGGTAAGATTCGAAGTCTGTGTCATCTAGGGTTTGTTTACAACTTAGAAATAACGAGTCGCGATGGGCCATCATTATCTTGGTTTCATCATCTAGCCATGGACAAGAAGGGCGACAAAACTTTATTCGACGTTTAGGGACATGTCTGCCACATAAGTTCTTTACCATCGTATTAAACAAGTTAACTTTAGCGTCAGTGTCATTTAGACTCCATTTATCGTTCCACGGTAGTTAATAAGCGTCTTAATTCAAGTAATCCAAGGTTATGTCCTTCGTATTTCTGACAGTTATGTACTTAGGTTTGTATTCAGGTACTTTGAGGGAATAGGATAAATATATAAGGTCGTTGGTTGAAATGGATGGTACAGGGACGATTATGTGTTCATAAATAGCCTGGAAGTCTAGTAAATGTACGTTTCAAATTCGGTCATATCTGTTACACCAGGCGGTTTGTATATGACAGAAATCATCACCTTTTGTCTGTTAATATTTACTTCAACGAACATGAATTCCGGCCTTGTTCGTACACCCTGTGAAGATGAACATATAACTTGGCTCATTATACGGTACCGTACGTTATTTCTACAGTAAATCACTGTCCCGCCTCCACGCCTTGCATCCGATCGATCGAAACGTGTTAGATTATACCGATCGATATAAACCAGGGAGGACGGAATGCTAGGAGTCACCCAGGTTTCAGAAATGCAAAGTATATGTACAATATCTTCCGTTAGTATTGCTTAAATTTCATCGTAATGCGCCGGAAGAAAAAAAAAGGCATTTACATGGCAACACTGCAGGCTGTGAGAAGAGGACGACAATGTTTCAACAGAGTACCTGCTGAGAAGGGAGAGCCCAGGAGGGAGAGATTATTGATACCGTCATTGCCAAGGTCATCCAAAATGAAAAAAAGAGGTTAGGATGTTGTATAGAATATCATCTAGAATTGGTATATTGGACGTATATCATAGGAAACTCACTGAGTATAACCTAGAGTTATGGAAAGCAAAAAGAAAATCTTGGAGACTGTTCTGTGAGAAAGTGGAATCGCACACTGAAACAGCAAGGCTCCAGAAGGTTCTGAAGCAATCCATATAAATCAAGTAGGAACACTAGAGAAACCAGATGGGTCATTTACTCAGGCGGGGAGGGACACGCTGGAGATAGTAATGGCGTGTAACTTTCCTGAGGCTGGGGAGATGACGGGAGAAGAAACGGTTGGAACAGAGACCGGAGCTCAAAGAGCAGACTGGAACGGTGCCAACAGAATAATAAAGCATAACCATGTAAAATGGGCAATCGATATAAAGGCTCCGGGGCTAGATAAGATACTTCCGATACTCCTAGAGGAAGGACGGGAGATACTCGTCATTGCCCTGACGGACCTTTTCAGAGCTAGTGTAGCTTTAGGGTACGTGCCGAAATCATGGTCTGAAGGTAATGCAGTATTCATGCCTAAGCCTGGAAGGGCAAATTATGCCCAATCCAAAGCATACAGACCATTATGTTTAACCTCATTCATGCTGAAAGCAATGGAAAAAATTCTGGATAAATATATCAGAAGAACGGTGTAACTTAACTCAACGTTACATCAAAACCAGTTTGCATATAGACCTGGCAGATCCACTGAAGTAATACAACCTATGGCTCTGTTATCAAAGCATTGGAACAAAGCAAAGTGAGCACCGTCGTCAAATGGATTAAATCCATGTTAGACGGAAGGAAAATAAAAGCAACCCTGTTTGAAGAAACGCTGACGGATAGGGGTACCCGAGGTTGTGCTCAGGGAGGAGTTCTTTCGCCTCTGCTGTGGAACCTCGTGGTAAAATAATAATAATAATCGTATGGCCTCAGCTACCGTGTGCAGACATTTCAATTTGACGCCATCTGGCTGTCTGCTCGTAAATTTCGACGTTCCGTTTTACTCTAGGCCCACTAGATGGCAGACCGAGTAAACCGAAACTCTCTTGGGCGTCTGTGGCTGAGATTTAATTAATTTTGTCGGGTAAACACAAAATGTGTCACCAGAGATCTTTTACATGCCAACATCGTACGACATGGAGTGTCGAATGGACTTTTTTTTCCGCCCTTCAAAAATCCGACTAACTCTGCCGGGTTTGAACCCGCTATCTTGGGATCCGGAGGCCGAACAAAATCATAGCTATGCTCAACGAACAGGGTTTTTATACATCAGGATACGCAGATGACCTAGTGATTGTGGTACGAGGTAAGGTGATGAGTGTTATCCAAGACCTCATGCAAAGATCACTTAACCATATGGAAAACTGGTGTCGGGAAGAACAACTACCAGTCAACCCGAACAAGATAACTCTGGTCTCTTTTGCAAGAAGGAGAAAACTAGAGGGAAAGATATCACTGAAGCTATTTGGACAAGATATATATATGGAACAACAGGCATTGCACCTAGGCGTAGTATTAGATTAAAATCTAAACTGGAATCCACATATAAAAAGGAACATAACCCGAGCCAAGAACTTGCTGAATGCATGTAAAAGAGCCGTCAGGAAGACATGGGGCCTAAGACCATCACTGGTAATGTGGATATACACAATGATCATTAGACCGTTGATGTCCTATGCTCCAATCATCTGGTGGCAGAAAGTAAGTCAAGGAAAAGTCAGCAGTAGATTGGATAGCCTACAGAGAATGGCATGCGTAGCCATAACTGGGGCTATGAGAACTACGCCTGCAGAAGCTTTGAATGCTTTACTAGACCTCCCATCACTATGCAATTTCATAAAAGGACAGACTAGAATGAGTTCATATAAAGTGGCACAAACAGGTGGCTGAATTGCACAAAAAAACAATCTAGGACACTGTAAAATTAACAGAGGAAGTTCTGCACATGTCTTCTGATCATATGATACCAAAGTACAACTTTGAAAAACCGTTTGAGACCCAGATAATACAAAAAGAAGACTGGGATATCAACAAATGGAATACTGAAAAAAAGATATAGTGTGGTGGACTGATGGCACAGGAGGAGGGTTCAACGGGGGAAGACCTGAGAGATCAATCCAGATGAGCGTGGGCAAACACACTACAGTCTTCCAAGCTGAAGTGATAGCTACCACAACATGTCTTGAAGAAAATCTGAAAATGAACTATAGGAATAAGAACATTTTCATTTTTACGGACAGCCAAGCGGCCATTAAGGCACTAGAAGCTGTCTGGATAATATCCAGAATTGTCTGGTATTGCCATTCACTTCTCCTGAAGCTCTCAAAGTAGAACATTGTCAAAATAATATGGGTACCGGGGAATGCAGGTATAGAAGGAAATGAAAAGGCAGATAAACTGGCCAGGAAAGGGGCAGAAATATATTTTGTAGGTTCAGAACCTGTATGCGGGATTTCCTATGGACAATCCCGACACTCAGGAAAATGGGTACAAAAGGAACAAAAGGAGAACTGGAAAAATACTCCAGGATAGAGGCTTGCAAAGGAATTAATAAAAGGACCAAACAAGAAGCATACTAAAGGACTGTTGAAACTCAGCAGAGAAAATATAAGATGGGTAGTAGGACTGTTGACAGGACACTGCCATCTGAAAAAACACCTACATAGAATTGGAGTAATACGAGACAATATACGGTATGTAGAAAATGCAGTGAAGCAGAGGAATCAGCTGAACACATAATTTTCGAATGTGAGGCGCTAGGTAGAATTAGACTCTCCACTCTAGGACTACCAGGTGAAGAGAGAGAAAAAATCCAAGAAGACCCAATAAGAACAACCTGCAGCTTTGTGAAGGGAGCAGGTATATCTAGGTGGGAATGAAGGAAAAACATGGTAGCGAAAGATCTTAGAGGTCACGCTAATTAGGAACTAATATTTAGAGGCCCTATGAAGAAAAGAAGAAGACGAATCACACAACCACTAATTTTATATAAAAATAACAAATATGTAACAGGCCATCTCGGCAAGAAGCAAAATGGCAACGAAATTATGCACAGGGTAAACAGCATAGTATTTTTTGTTCCATACCTACCATACTTATAGGGGCTGCCTGGCTGAGGCGGTAAAGGCGTGCTCGGTTCGCCCAGAAGGACGTGGATTCGAATCCCCATCAGGAAGTCGTAAAATTTAATAAACGAGAGTTCCACTTCCGGAGGTGCACATGGCCCTGAGGTTCACTCATCCTACACAAAAATGAGTACCAGGTTAATTCCTGGGGGCAAAGGCGGCAGGGCGTAGTGCTAACCACCCCATCAGGTGCCGAGGTTACGGATAGTGGAAGCCTTTACCTTCCACCCCTCCATGGGCCTTCATGGCCTGTACGGAGATGACTTTGCTTTTTGCTTCTTACCTACCATATCTATAACATCGCTCCCACCATGCAATTTTAGGTATGTGATAAAATTGCAACCCTCTGTATGCATCATAAGTCTAGTCGCGCAGGTCGCCTACGGGTGTCACATAGAAAAACCTGCACCTGGCGAGCCGAACCGTCCTTGGATATCCCGGCACTAAAAGCCATACGACATTTCATTTTCATAAGTGTAGTCTTTTAGGGACTTTAATTTTTCTTCCTGCCCTGGTTGTAACCACTTCTGGGGTGTGACTACGCAAGTCACAATCCACTTTGAAAGGTCCTAACCGCTGGACGGGTTTGGGATCACCACAGCTTGAGGAAACTTCCAGGGGATATAAGCGTTGAACAGGTCTCAGTTTCTCTCCTTCAGTGATCTTCGCTCTGACTGACTACCCGGCTACATCCATTCTGTCCTGCATAGACTTCCAAGACGAATCCAAGTGGCCAGTGGGTCCTCTTCATATCCGTTTCGATTAGTACCACATCTTCTACTTTCAGCTGCTCTTGTCGTTTCTGCCCTCTGTGAACCAAGAGAGCCAGGTATTCACTACCAAACCTTTGAAGCAGGAGCACTCGTAATGACTGCAGATACTTTAACAACCTGTTTAGACTCTTTATGTCAACTTCCAGGGATGCCTTGCACTAAGTTAGCAGGTGTCAGAGACTTCAAGGTTTCAAGTTTATCTTCAGTGTGTGTGAGAGGTCGAGAGTTCATGACAGCTTCACAGTCACACAGCAGAGTTTCATGTTCGTCGCGGGTATCACTCTTCCCAGATTCCTTCTCATAAGCTCTTCTTCTTCCACCATCCTCCCCACCAGGCAGCAGTGGGGGGTTTGAAGTTCCATTTAATTTCGTGTACTCGTGAGAAAGGTATTATCTTCTTCCAGCCTACTGTTTTCAAAGCATTATACGTGTCAACGAAGTTAGTGCCATTATCCGTGTACACGGTGTCGATTCTTCCCCTCCGTGCTGTAAATCTTCTGAGAGACAGGAGGAATGAATCTGTGCTGAGGGATTTTGTAAGTTCCAAATGTACTGCTCTATATATGGCACATGTAAATAGAACCACCCAGGCCTTATCACTTGTATCACCTGTTGTTAGATACAAAGGCCATCCGGAAAGTGGTACCCGTTTGAGCAATAAAGACACAGGAGTAAATATTAACAAATGTACACATTTTTATTGGAAAAAGCATACTTTACACTACTTCACATGATCTCCAAGCAAATTTAGGCATTTGTCATAACGTGGGACAAGTTTTTGTATTCCAGCGTCATAGTCCTCCGCCGCCAGGGTATTGAGATACGTAGTCACGGCTTGTTGAAGTTCTTCATCGCTGTCAAATCTTTCTCCCGCCAGAAAGTCTTTAAGCTTCGTAAAGAGATGAAAATCCGAAGGGGCCAAGTCCGGGCTATACTGAGGATGGTCGAAGGTTTCCCACTTGAATTGCTTCAAAAGATGTGTTATCGCAGCTGCATGAGGCCTGGCATTGTCATAAAGGAGAATGACGCCTGTAGACAATAGACCCAGTGTCTCTTTAACATAACATCCAAGACGAGTAGCTATAACACCTCCCAAAAGTTCTAGCTTCGGGATGGTCAATTGTTTTAGTGGATCTCCACTAACGACACCTTGCTCTCGTCACTGAATACGTGAAGAGTCTTTTCGCAGTCCTCGTAAAATATTTCCGTGAGTCTTCTAGGAATGCGGCAATTACTCAGATGATGTAGATGTTTTAACGAGGCTAAGAATTGCCGAGTTATTTCTTCGGGCAATGCAACATCCCACCCACATTTTTGTTTCCAACATTGTTGAAGGATCAATTTTGGAATGAGCTGTGTTGGACAAGTATATCCCACCGGGTCAAATATTCTTTGCGCTATCAAAAGGACTCTCTTCGTAGTAGGCTCCCCTGGCAAAGCAAGTCCACTGACATCACTAAATAACGTGCCATTTTCAGTGTTCCAAGATCCACTGACAACAGGAACAACATTTTTGTTCTCCCCGAAGGATTGACCTAATTTAGGTGCCGTTACCCAGTCTCTAAACACAAATTTTCTGGAGGCCATGGGCTGAGTGGCTTCCTTCACGAACTTACTAACAGATTCCTCAGATTCGAGGCTGATTATAAACAGATTCCTCAGATTCGAGGCTGATTATACAGTTATCCACTTGAAATGCCTGTTTTAGAATATTACCGTCTTTTTCAGTTCTTTTGGAGCATGATTCAGATGATGAGTGATGGTAGCTGCTAACAAAAAGGGGCTTGATGAAACTCCAAACACCACGCAACGGTGAAAAAATTCACAGCCTGCTTCCAGTCATCTGACCGGGTCAGGAATGGAATGAATGAAGTCCTCATCTAGCGGTGTGCATGGGAAATGTGCCGGCTGCCAAAGCCTGTTGCACTCCTCTGGGGCAATGATAAATGACTGACAGATGAAATGAAATGTTAATGAAGAGTGTTGCTGGAATGAAAGATGACAGGGAAAACCGGAGTACCCGGAGAAAAACTGGTCCTGCCTTCGCTTTGTCCAGCACAAATCTCACATGGAGTGACCGGGATTTGAACCACGGTATCCAGCAGTGAGAGGCCACCGTGCTGCCGCCTGAGCCACGGAGACTCAACTACTCAACGGTGCCTGAAACATATCATTTCCTGGGCATCAACATTGCTCCACCATAGGAACTTGAAGAAATCCCTATCACTGGGCGATAACTAATCTGCAGAAACGCCCTCTTAATGTCAGCATTTATACCAACGGCATGTTTCATGAACTGAATTAATAACTTTGGAATTAGCTCAATTAAGTTTGGCCCATTTTCTAGGCAATCATTCAACGATTTCCCATTACGATCCTTAGGCGAAGCAACAAAAACCAGTCGGATTTTGGTAGTCCGGCTACTAGGCTTAATACAGCCCGATGCTGTAAGAAATGTCCCTTATCCTTACATTCAGGAACTGCCTCGATAATGTCTGACTGTAACCATTCCTGAAACACTGCATGATAATTCTCCAGTTCTCCACTATAGAGGAGCTGTTTTGTTACACCTTTAAGCCTGCTCTCTGCCAAACCTTTATTATCCAGCAACTCAGCTTGTCCTTCCTTTCAAGGTAACTGCACATCATATATGTATTCTTCATTGATTCTCACAGTTTAATTGAAACACAAAATGGTATCGGTAACTGAATCCTCTTTAAACTTCATAGTTTCTACTTCACTAATACCTATAATATCTAACCTCCATATGTCTGACAAATCCAAGTTGCAGTTATAGGTTATGTTGATGAGTAGGTTATTCTGATTCTTCTCTGGCCCTTGTAAGGTCCAACCCAACTTTGTCTCATTCGCTACCATTGTTCCTTCCAATTGCACGTAGGAACCGGTCATGAACAGTCCTGAAATGTCAGCACCTATCAGTAGCCCTATGTCCGGTGGGTTCTTCCCCATGTCAGATAGAATAATGTTTTTCACCCTGAGCTCAGGTCTTGACTTTCCACCCTAGATACATAACCACAAATTTTCGCCTGATCCAAAACACTTAAAGATCCTTTAAATTTACCATCCATACTTCGGACAATTATATCATACACAATGTGCTGTTGTTCATTGGTTTCAACTCCCCAAAAATACTATGGCTTAACATCTCCTTCCCAGATGGGTTCATATCGAGCGGTCCCATAACATCTTTGGAAATGTAGGACCTTTATGCCCCACTGTCATAAAGGGCACATGCTTCCTTAACTCTACCGTTATGCACAATTTTAACCATCACTGTCTGTAAAAAGGTGACGCCAGAGTTCTGAGACAAGAGTGCTTGAGATTCTTGACTCTTTTCTTTAACAGGTTCAACACTTTGGGTCTTGGACTGCATTGGTGTTTCTGGGCATATGATAGTTGCAGTTTAAGAGAGACAAGGCATTTAACATAATTCCTACATCTCTTGGCACTATGACCAGACTTTAAACATACTAAACAACAGCTTTTCTTCTTTAGTAAAGCTTTGTTCTGATCATATAACATAGTTCTAGCTTTTGAACAGTCTGCCGCAGAATGTGAGGTCTTGTCGCACCACAAACATTTAACATTATGCTTAGAATCACCAAAAAATATACATGCTGCATTAGGTACTTTTTTTCTTTAACACTTTCAGACCTAACACTGATACAGTCATTGCCTGAAATACCATTGCGAGCTAACTACAGGCGCTCTTCGCTCTCAAACTCAACTTCAATTTTCAAGAACTGTAGTAAGTTAGATAAGTCATCACCAAGATTTAAAAAATCAGCTCTAGTGACAGTTCGTTCTCTTTCCCATGCTCTCAAAATGTCGCTCAGGTAAGGCTGATTCTACCAACGGATATAGCATGGCAGAATATTTATCTCTTGTTATTCATAATGTCTCTAAAGTTCTCAGCTAGGTCTCTAAACTGTCATATAAATGGCCTAAATTCATTGTTTCCTTATCTGCAGCTTGAATCATAACTAAACCAAGCAATATTTTTCTATTAACAGCTCATCACGGGCGAACCTTGCCTTTAGCTGTTCGATGGTCTAACTGTAGTTAGGTCCTGAAGAAGGAAAACATTCTACAACTTCTCTAGCCCTTGATCCTGGTACTGCAGCTTGGATTAAATACTGGAAAAATTCCTCATAAGCAGTGGCATATGCTGACGTGGGCTAAGCTAGACTTAGGTTACGCCTTTTCTCTGGTGGGTATAGTAAACGTCAAGCCGTCAGCGTTTTGAGCTGCAACAAATAACCAACGGAGAAATATGCTGTGTTGCCAAGGCTGCTTCACAATCTACTGCCTTGGCCTCTGCTACTGCCAATGCCCAACTCCTGATCAGTGGAGATGGTAGCCTAAGGTTTAGCAAATTTAAGTCCGGCTTTGTGGCTAAATGGATGGAGTGCTTGCCTTTGGTCTAATGACCCGATTCGATTTTCAGAATCAACCCGTTCAAACTGTTAATGTCCCTGGCTTGTGGAATGGGTCTTCATCATTCATTGTATCCTCATTAGGTCAGCACCAAGCCAATTGTGAAAGGAATGCCTACGCCCTGGCACATTGTATTTTAATTCGCAATTGTTGGATACATGATGGCGCTAGCATTTGAAGACAGCGTGCGAGGTGAATGTTCGAGACACAGCTGCAAGCTATGTGTGTGAGAGGGAGAGCGCTACGTCACAGGAGGGGAGCATGCTGCATGACATAATCTCCACGTGCAGCCAGCTCACCAGTCCAGAAAGTACTAGCACACTTTTTATATCTGCTAAACCCCTTTAGCTAAAACATAATAAATTACACCATCGTTAAGCCCTATTTTAAAATTAAACTGGCCTAAGTTTCAAGAAAATCAACCTACAGATTTTCAAGATATTGAGGTGGAAAGGAACATATTTTTTCGCGAGAAGCAGAGAGCCTGCCTCAAATACAACTCGACTATGACGGATTGTACGGTCGCCTTGTGCAGGTGTCGAATCGGAAACTTATTCGCGTTACGCGAAGTTAGTCGTCGTACTTATAACATTTCTGCAGTGCTACGGACTTAGAAAAAAGTCCGGCGTGTATTAAGACGAACTCTAATATTTTCAGTAACTTATAAAATTTCTTCAGTGCTACAGACTTACGAAAATCCAGCGTGTGCTAAGTTGAACTCTAATATTTTCGGTGACATCTCCGAATTAAGTAAAATTTCAGCGTGTGCTAGAATGTGTGTTTAACAGTGGACAGTGACTTATCAGAACTTAGGATATTTCGAGAACTCGGAACTCAGTAATCGTCGTAAGCGAGTGGGGACAATTTGTCCCAAATATGACTTGTATTTGAACAGTGGGATCAAATAACTTAGAAAAACTTAAGGACATTTTATGGCAATTCCATGAAATATTAACGCCAGTGAAGTGACACAACACATAATATCCCCTTAATACTTGTGTTATAAATAATTAGAAACTACGTGTGTAGTAAATGGACTGAACTAGCACTTGCTATTTCGATAAGCTTTGAACTTCAGGTTTTATTTTGAACCAAGTATAACGTGTTCTGTCTGACAGTAACATTATTCTCATGTGTAAATAGTAGGAATCATATGAACAGTGTTTCAAAAGCTAGTGTTACTTGAACTATGCTTAGAAAGTGTGACTACCTAAAAATGTGGAAACTTTCGAAAAGTGGTGTGTTTTCGAAAGCATAAATGTTTCAGACTGTGCTTTAATTTCACTCGAAAGCTATAATTACATCAAAGTGTGATTATTACTTTGAATTTTACATAACAGACTGTGATTCAAAGTGCGATTTTGAGTACTGTTTACCAGTGACTTGCTAATATTCACTTAATCAGATAGTGCTATTTTTTACACTCACAATTAATCGTCAATTGAACTTTCTCGTGTGTCTTCACAATTAAGGGACACCAGAAATCTTGACCGAGTGTTTAATTCTCATATCAAACTAACACCTGACTCGACGTGGGAGATGGTACGCGGTACGACGTGGGAGATGGTACGTGGTACAGCGTGGGAAATGCAACGTGGTACGACGTGGTATATGGTACGTGGTACAACGTGGTGCTGACAACATCGAAGCAGTTCCAGATGCTGTTCGTAGAACCGCATTCCCCAGTTGCAGCGTCATGAACATTCAGGTGACATGAGTGCATTTAGCTTTTAACTTTTGAACTGTTAAAAGCAGTGATTATTTTGAAACCATTCAGAGTACTAGACATTTTGGAACTTCCTGAAAAGGCACTTTATTCTTTTTAAGTTATTCTTTCCCAGTGCTACTTTAACTTCACGTGCTAATCTAATTGCAAGTGCCGATATACTTTCAAGTGATAATTTAATTTCAAGTTATAATTAATTTAAAGTGATATAAACAGACTTTAAGAAAAATTTAAAGTAATTTCATCTTAGAAAGACTATAGGTTATTCAAATAATATTGTGTCGTGCTTAACTTAAAAAGACTGTAGGCATTATCAGTGAATGATTTAGAGAAACTGTAGGCGTTACAAGAGAATAATACAGAAAGACTACAAGTGTTTATTCCAGAAAATTCTAGAGACTCACGAAACAATATTCACTTTACAAATTTCATGAAGAAAATTAGTTCGTTTCAAATTTCATTTAATGCAAGATTTTTCAGAATTTAATATATTCAATGAAACATTAAAAAATAAACTTGACAGAAGATATTTCCAGTTAATTTCTACTTTTCAATGCCAGATAATAATGAAGTTATCTATGCGCCAAGTCATTTGAATTAATTTTGCAAAATAACACCTATTATTTCGCTCTGCAAACTCTTTTCTCTGTACTGGCTCTCAAGGACGGAACACTACCTGAGACTTTTCTCATGCTCCTTATTCCAAAAACATTCCCTGGAAGTTTCCACAGCGCCCCACTTGCTCCGCCATACTCCCCCCTCCCCTCTCCACGCTACAGTGTACTCGCCTCTATCATCCAATCGGAGAGATCCACAAAGCTCCACAAGGCCCCTCCCATGCTTCCCCTCCCCTCTCCGCGAGCAGTGTGCTTTGCCCAAAACTTTCCATGGCCACAGTCCTGAAATAGTGTTTGGTGACATCGGACTTAGCATCGGCAGTCTTCATAAGTAAACTGTATATATATATAAGCATGTTTTAAGTGATTTGATAGAATCTGAGGATGTTCTTGTAGAACGAAACATGTCATTCTTTGTATATTAGTGTGTAAGTTATAGGTATGTTTATAGTGTTTTAATTTATATAGTAATTCCTGTGTTTTTGACAGACTGAAAAGTTTTATTACATTTAACTACGCCGATACTGGAAAATATGGCTTCATTCTTAACAAATACAGATATCTTGCACTATTATTATTATTATTATTATTATTATTATTATTATTATTATTATTATTATTATTATTATTATTATTATTATTATTATTATTATTGTTATTATTATTAAATAAAAATATTGAATTTAACAGTGCTCGTACCCATCGTTCACTGGTTAATTAGCTTCCTCGGGGATCAATGGTGGCCGACCCATGATCAAGGGTTCGATTCCAACCAACAAAAGAGAACCATTTTAGCAGATCTACCACCTAGGGAACTAGAAAACTATATTACTCCAGTAACAGCAGCCCTGCAGTCTTCCTACAAGGATATAGAAGTAAACGGAAGTGAAATACCAGTACTGTGTTATCTGTATAATTAAGTCAAAAGTATGAGGTGCGGAAGTAGTACGATGAGTAGTCCACGATTGATAGTTAGCAGTGACGATCTGATGAACCGAAGCCTAGCACACCTATCCTCCCCGGTCTCCACTCCTATACGATATACAGCAGCAAGCCGCGTGTTGCGAGTTGAGGTGATAGGGACGAGAGTCTGGGCTGCAGTATCTGTCTCCGATGCCTTGCTCTCAAAAATGCGTGTGACGTCTTTTCTCACTGCTTTCGGATTTTGTAAATAGAACAACGTGTCAGATGCTTACATTATGCTGCGCTTTGGATATCTATCATTCTCAATTGAGGTTTAGGCTTCACCGATAGCCTTGACAGCCCTCAGTATACACCACTGCTCATCAGCTATAGAAATATCATCATTGATCTTACGAAACTGTCCCCAGAATCCTAACCAGTTTCGAATGTTGCCATCAAATGCTTTTAACTCCAGTTTAGGCAGTCGTAAGATTCTAACTGGAGAGTTTGAGAAAACACTAGGTGCGCCACTTTCAGGTACGACATTCAATGATTCAATGAACAAACTCTCATACCTACTCCTTGCTGTTATCCATTCCCCTTTGTACTCTTCGGCTGCTTCATATTCTTTCTCACATACCCGTTCGTCGAAATCTTAGGCTGCAGATAACAAATCTCGAATCTTTCCTTCTATTACGAGAAGACGCGATGCTTTATCATCTAATACCTTAAATGCTGTAATAACATCGTCCTTCTCGAGTGGATATGCTTCTAACTTCTGTTTAAATTCATTGGGTGATGTGAATAAAAATGAGTCTAAGCGAGTGAGCGTGTGCACGCTGAGTGCCTGAGTGTCTCCCTGCCGATGGACTTCCACTCCGCATTTGCGGTGAATACAAATGTAGAGCGAAATCAGAGCGTAAACTCGAGTGTCTGGAGCAGCCACTCAGTGTCATTGATCAAGGTCGTGCACGTGCCATGTGTATAACACTTCGATGACTTCCGGATTTCTCAATACTTAACGTGGAAGAAGACAGTGTGGAATTCCAGTCCACTTTTATCTTCATTTTAAAGTAACATACTGAACCCATAATTCTACGATGAAAAATAATTCCAGATATTTACTTCAGCTACAAATAACTTTTTTGAGAGTAGCCATGTTTTAATTTCAAGATCGTCGCTCTCTCATGGGAACAGAACTCACCGTGCAAAGCGAGCCTCCATCTCGTAAAATGCCGGGATACTTCGGTTGACATCGAGTACTGACTAATGTATCAATTTCGGAAAATCCTTCATAACGAAAGATTTTGGCGACATGGTAAATCCGGGAATAAAGTATCTAAATAATAAGTAAACATTACGTGAAGATAGAATCCCCAGGGTGAATTTAAAGTTAAGCCTGGAGGAAAGTTGGCGTCATACTCGCGGATTTGCGACACGTGTCGAGGTAATTTCTGAAGAAAGACCGCGAAACTATGTGTCAGAAATAAATTTATTACGCCCGTTGCAAGTACGGGAAAAATATAAAATTAACACCATAATGAATTATAAGTTTGTCTGAATTTGTGGAATAAATTTCAAGCAAAATGGTCCAGCGGACGTGGAATTAGATTATTGCACCACCAGGCTTCGTGGTGAGGGTAGCGTCCTCTCAGAGGGTATAAAAGAAATCCCCTCCACCTACTTTTATTCATTCTATCTGAAGGTCCGGATGGCGAAACCCACGCCGCTCGTCTGCAAGAAAGTGCGAGGTTTAGTTCTCAAAATAACTTGTTATATATTTGTGTCAATGGTTCAAGTAGAGTATTAAATGGAAGGTGATGGAAATTTTCCTGAGCTTCCGCCGACGAAAATTGTGAAGGCATAGAAATCTGTTTAAAATACGTAGCTGATTTCTCTCCGTATTACAATTGTGTGTTTGATATTGTCAAAGGGAAGTCTGGGGGCTAGCCAGTGAGGTCTAATTTTTGTTATCTATTGAAGCACCTGGCCAGTATTAGCGTGAACTAAAGCAGGGTCCTGGGAAAACAGTGGCAGTCGCCAGTAGAGGAGGATGCTCGTCGCATATTAAAACGCGAAGAAAGTGCGTCATTTGCGGTGTTAACCGATAGCGAGTGTAAAATCTGTGTATTTTAAGTTTTATATATACATAAGAAGATTATGTCTATTGTAGCCATGAACGGCTAAACACGAGGACATTTGGCCAAATGTGGTCGGAATATCCAGGATGACTATTGTTTCAGGTCTGTGTTTATATTTTGTATTAATGTTGTAGAATAGAATTTGTTTGTCCCAATCAAATTTTTCAGTGCGTGTGTCGAATTAATATTTAATAATGATCAGGCGAATGTGTTATACTTCTGGTCGTCGTGTGAAACTCTTCAGGGCAGTATAATTCACGTCGAGAAACTGTAAAAATGCGAAGTTTAAATAATGTGTTAACATTATTTGAGATATTGTTGAAATTGAGTGAGGTTAGGAAGGTGATAACGACCATGTAGTCGTGGTGAATGCAATAATTTCGAGTATCGTATGAGTTCAGAAAATTTTTGTCGAAATATTAGTAATAATAATAATAATAATAATAATAATAATAATAATAATAATTACGACAGGATAAAAATTTTCTATGTTAAACGTGTATTTAACAGATATGTTGAGTAAGATTCACGTTCGTCTCGAAATCCAATGAAGTCTGATAAAGTTATATTTATTCGTGGGAAAGTAATTTTTGTGACATACTGTATGTCGGTAATATAGGAAATCACTATGTATTATTGTATTCTTGACGTCCGAAAGTTGTAATAATTGAATGACTAGATCCTTATAAAATCGTTCGACACGGGATTATTGAGGTTTGAAAAGGTTTTGAAACAGAAAGAAATGGATTGTGCCGGAATGATATGTCGAGAGAATAGTTATATAGATGTTGAAGGCATAGGAAGCCTGTATTTCGTAAGTAATGTCGCCGTGATAGGTGATGGAGATGAATTTTTGAGACAGGCTATATTTGTCGATGGCAAATAATTTTTGAGACAGGCTGTACTGTATATTAAATGTGATACTTTTGAGGCAGGCTGTATTGAGATTCCGTTAGCAATCCGGAACAGCTGACCGGGTGAAGGTTGGTTCGAAATGAGTGCTTTGTGACGCACATTATGATTTCAAGTCAAGATCTCCCAGTGAAAAACAATTTCTGTAGAAGGTTGTAGCTCTTGGCAGTTAAGTCCAAATGACGACTTATGTAAAGTCAGCATAGTGAATAATAGTATGCGACCTCAAGGATAGAAGAGCATTCTGAATACACGGTTGGTTTATTTGACTGTTATAACAAATTTCCATTCAGTAAATTTCATGTATTACGAGACGATAAATTATCATTAATTCGGAAACATTGTGGGATGAAATATTGGACGTTATTAAAGTGATGGTTTGGCTGTGTAGATTCATTGAATTTCGCTTCACTGGATAGTTTATGGATATGTTTGGAATAGTGAGATGGTAGGCGATTTTGGACCTCACCCTACAATTAGAGTGTGGATTTTTGCGGTGGTGATGATTACTGTTTTGGCGCTATTCACGTAATGTTATACGTGTGCTGAAATTCATTATTACTTTTCCAAACTTAATTGCGTATGTCGAGATAGTGTCTGAGTTGTGGATTGTTTGCCACGCGCGATTTATTTTCAATTTCACGTTTTATCGACAAGATAGGGACTTAGTTGCATTTCCCGACTTGCGTTCATTCTGTGGAAAGATTCGTTTCATTGTGTGCTGTAGTTTGGACAAGGTTTCCAGCTAAATATCTAAGAGTGTGTTTGAAGTTACGATTTCGCCTCACATTCTAGAGGATTCATAGACATCCCAGTTTCCGCTCGACGATAGATTTAGGACGTTACGCGTATCCTAGGAGTATATGGAAGAGTAGACATCCCAGTTTCCACTCGACGATAGATTTAGGACGTCACACGTTATCATAGGAGTATATGGAAGAGTAGACATCCCCATTTACGCTCAACGATAGATTTAGGAAGGTGTGTGTGTACATAGATGTTTGTGTTAGGGTGTGTAGACATTAGGTGGGCCCGACGATAGGTTTAGGGTGTCGTCTGTATATATTCCAGCCTTAGGTTAGGTGTTTTAGCGAAGTGACTTGAACGATGGTAGTGTCTGCAGTAGTGTATGCAATGCGAAGAGTGTTAGGAAAGTAATACTGAGGCCATGTTTCGGCACAGCCCTTACCAGCTGGAAGGTGTTTACATAAGATTGTGGAACCACTAGTGGCCTGAACGTGAGGGTTGTCCAACATTGGATACTTAGCTAATGGTGATAGAGTATTACTGTTTGCCACGCGCGTTTGAGTTCAGTGAACTTTAATATTTTAATTTATTTACGGACTTAATTGTTTTGTCGTTCAGACGTCCGATTGCTTTGTAAGTGTGCGTGTTGACACTTAGCTTATTTATGTGAGACTTGAGTTACGAATGCGGGTTCGATTCGTCAGCCGGGAATAGATTTTACTTTCAATTTTTCGTTCTGTCATTATTATAATAGTTGATTGAGGTCGATCAATAACTTTGTAGTTAGTTTGTTGGGACAAACAATGAGTATATGGATCATGATAGCCGCAGTTGTAAAGGAAAGAATTCCCTAGATTGTTTTGGTATTTTTGATTTATTTGACCATGTGGACTTGTAATTTTATTAAACTTAACGTAAGCGTTTATAACCTGAAAGTTGGTTTTATAAGAATATTTTTCAAGTGATTTGCCACTTTTTCTTTAACTTCAATGTTTGGCATTTCTTCTAAATGCATAAGTGTTTCCTGCATTTCGCAGTTTTGTTCCTTCGGAACGACGTAACGTAAGATCCTGTCGGATCGAGTTGTTGTTGTTTCCTTCTGAACAGCTGTTTGGGTGATGCAAGTTTCAGCATCGGGATTATTCTATAAATTAAGGGTGTCACGAGATGACAATACATGAAGAAATTTTATTTTTAATTATGACTGCTGGTGTTAACTTGTAGTGAACAACATGCTTTCCAGTAGTATTTCGCAACCTCTCCAAAGCAACTGATAGTCAATTTGGTTCGATTAAGGTTTCATTTGTCGGGTGTTTCCATATCCGACAGGGTATTTGACTGGTGGATAACCTTAATTAAATGTAAATTTGGAATTCTACTTGTTGAAGGTCAGATTTTCCACGGATCGTGTTGTTTAATTCTCAGTTATCGTTTGGATCAAGAGGTGGCCGATTTTCAGGTTTTCTTTTCATTTTTCTAGTTTTCGTAGTCCACTAATCTGTGATGTTTCTACTTTTCCCCGACGAAAGTTCTTCGATAAATATAACTAATAAAACTCACGCCATGCAATGTGACTGCGTTTGAAACATTAAATAATTAATTTTTTGATGAATGGTTTCATAAAATTAATTTTTTGTATTTAATTAATTCAATAAAATTTAGTAAGCACATATTTGCTCATTTCAAGTAGTTAGGCTCTCTTCTGAACCCCATCGTTTGCCTCAAGATCGTGACCGAAATATTCCCGCTACGGCCCCCAAGATATAAGAGTTCGATATTGCTCTACTGCAGCAGCTGTGGCCGACCAACGATGAAATGGTAAGCTCAAGGGTTCAATACAATTCTGTTTACAAAGACACAGTTACCGGATGAGAAGCCCAAGGAAAAACAAGTGCAATAAATGCAGTTCAGTGTAAACTACTCGCTAAATTTAATTTAATTATTTCCGTCCAACAACTGTTGGTAAAGTAAACATGAAAACAAGACTGAAATACTGTATATGTAAAGTAGAATTAGAGCGTACTGAAAACAATCGAATCGTTAAAATAATGGGAGAAACGGCTGATGAATCTGATGCAGGAGGAGAATAACCCTACTATCGGCCGTCTAAAAGGTAGGAAATCATAGCCTGATAATTACATTAATAAATTGAGGGAAATGATTGGCCTGTAACGCAAATAAAAAAGATTAATTATGATGAAAATTATATATTGACAATTGAATGAAATATTTAAGGAACCTGATCTACAGGACCGGATGAGTTGGCCGTGTTAAGGGCGCGCAGCTGTGAGCTTGCATCCGGGAGATAGTGGGTTCGATCCCACTGTCGACAGCCTTGAAGATGGTTTTCCGTGGTTTCCCATTTCCACACTATGCAAATGCTGGAGTTGTACCTTAATTAATGCCACGGCCGCATCCTTCCTACTCCTACGCCATCCCTATCCCATCGTCGCCATAAGACCTATCTGTGTCGGCGCGATGTAAAGCAAGTGTACGATCTACAGGCAGAGGTTGGTCATCCCTTCGACTTTCGGGAGAGGGACGAGAGTCCGGGTTGCAATATCAGTCTCCGATGCTTCGCTCTCATAAATACATGCGACGTTTTTTCACACTGCTTTCAAGTTTTGTAAATGGAACAGAGTGTCGGATGCTTACATTATAATGTTCTTTAGACTTCCATCATTCTCAATTGAGGTTTAGGCTTCACTGATAGCCTTGATAGCCCTCAGTACACGCCACTGATAACAATATTGTCCACATAGATGTGCATTTCCGCTACTTTCTTTATTGCATCCACTACATCATGCATGAGTACGTTGCAGAGGAAGGGGCTCATAGGGTCTCACTGAAGCACTTCATTCGTTTGACCGATCGGTTTTGATCGCTCCGCATTGTCCTCAATATGGCGATTGTTTTCCGCCATGATGCTGGCAACCAGTCTAGTGAGCCTGGATTTCCCTGCTATGAGCTGTAGCTTACGAATCAAATTTTGCCTATTTACTGGATTATATGCCTTACAGAAGTACACGTGGGCTGAGATACTATTGCTGGTCGTTTCTCAAATCATGGCATTGTCAAATCAGCGTTCAAAAATTATTAGTCCCTGTGACTTTCCCTTTATTCTTTGCTAAATGCTATAGGACTCATTTCTGAAGTTGGTCATGTTTACTAATCGATCATGTAGGACATCCGGTAATAAGGAAATTAGTGCGAGGCAGAAGTGTCATAGTCTAGATTGGTTGAGTTTCTTTAAAGTGACAACGAATTGGTGTTAAAATAATGAAGCGATATAAAACGTAGAAAAATGCAATATAGTGCAATTCTCCTTGGTCTGACTTGCTTATTAAGTTTCTCAGGTAATGTGTGGTTGACGGATATTTTTAGTTTAGGCTATGTTATTAAAGTAGAATGGAGGTTAGTTGTTTAAAATCAGTTTATTATGTTTGACGTCTGTTATTTCATGTAGTTGCCGTAGCTTCTGGGGAGTGTACGGATTTGCATGGAAGGACAATTTCACAAGGATTACACTATGTTCCTGGTCCTGATACATGCACCCTATGTGTATGTGACAGTGGACATCCTAAATGGTGTAAAGCTGTACTGTGCTCGCCTCCTCAGGTAAGTGATCATTTTTATCATTAATAATTACTAGCATTGAAGGTACCGTATGATAGACGTTCTAATGTTTTGATAACCATAATCTTGTGAGGGTTGGGTTTTTTTTCATAGAAATAATATTGTACTCAGCCTCACCTTGTCTTCTACTATATACAAAAATTCGTATATCCTAAACCACTATTTACACTTTCCTTTTTCATCCTAGGTGTATTGAAGATCTTTGTAGAATTCTCCAAAAGTGGGTTGACACCGGTATGTCCAGATTGTGGAACTATATCAGTATTTAAATGTGACCATTACCTATGGCCAGATTGTTGTAATATACCAGATGTCCAAACAAGGGACTCCATTATTCGTTTGGGAATCGCAAGATTCTACTTAGGCTACTTAGTTGTCACCATGCCTTGTAGAGTGCAAATTAATACAGGGTGGTCAGAAACTGTGTACAGGGTATATGAGCGTTAGAGGGTTGATCATGCTGTAAATAAGTTAATTTGAAAAACAAAAATTCAGTATCTCACGCCGTTGTGATTTTACAAGTAATAAATCTCATTGTAGACTGTATTGGACATTTATTCGCTGCTGAAGTTAGCCAATCAGATCGCTTCACGGGTAATTTCAAATGGGCTTTGTGAGGCAGTGTTATTAAATCTGCACATAGCTTAAGACCGACTTGTGAGCCATGTTGAGAAATCAACAACAAACACAGCATGCGTTTCAGCCGATTTCACCGTAGTGTACTTGCTGTTGCATGATCTCAGTTGGAAGGTCCGTATTCAAATTCTTCCCCTGGTGAAATTGTTTCTTTGCCGGGCTGAGTGGCTCAGACGGTTCTTTCCTTTTATGAAGATCAGACGGTTAAGGCGCTGGCCTTCTAACCCCAACTTGGCAGGTTCGATCCTGGCTCAGTCCGGTGGTATTTGAAGGTGCTCAAATACGACAGCCTCGTGTCGGTAGATTTACTGGCACGTAAAAGAACTCCTGCGGGACTAAATTCCGGCACCTCGGCGTCTCCGAAGACCGTAAAAGTAGTCAGTGGGACGTAAAACAAATAACATTATTATTATTATTATTATTATTATTAAATTGTTTCTTCGAGTGGTGCTCTCACATCGGTCTTAAGCCACGTGCAGATTTAGCAACACCGCCTCACAAAGCCTGTACTTCGGCAGCTGATAAAATGACAATGGAGTGAGATATCAAATTACTTTCTTCATTTTATATTGATGCTCAGACGGCCGATGGTAGGGTTATTCTCCTCCTGCATCAGATTCATCAGCCGTTTCGCCCATTATTTTAACGATTCGTTTGTTTTCAGTACACTCTAATTCTACTTTACATATACAGTATTTCAGTCTTGTTTTCATGTTTACTTTACCAACAGTTGTTGGACGGAAATAATTAAATTAAATTTAGCGAGTAGTTTACACTGAACTGCCTTGGTTGCTTGGTTCGACTACAGAGACCCCTGATCAGAGTGGGTGGCATTCGGGGAGGATGATTTCGGGCATGGTGTCGAAACCACTTCCCTCTGCCACCTCGGGTAGTTCGCTACACAGTCTTTAACTTTTGATTCCGTAAGAGGGGGCAACCCCTGTATTAGTCTGGGTTCCAGCTTCCTTAGGTTCCTGGTTGCTACCAGAACCGAGGGCATGATTTCAAGCTGGTGAATCTAATGGAAACAAAGGTCCACCTATTCAATACCACACAATGTTATAAAATAATTTATAAAATTTGATTATTCTTACGACCGGTTTCGATGCTGGTGTGCATCATCATCAGCCATAAAATAAGAAAAACAAACATGACAAGGTTACAAAAACAATGCATAAAGTGTACACAAATTTTACAAAATCAGGCATAACTTAATTAAAAACATTATCCATAAATATTATAATCTAAACCTAAAAATATAGCACCAATTGTCTTAAAACTTTGTATATACACTGACTGAGCAAATGTCATGGGATAGCAGAGCACTGATGCGCAGGTGTGTTGTCTACGCACCACATGCCCCCTGTGCCAGCGGCAGTTGTATAGGAGACCTTGTGAGCAGTGGATGTGCATGTGACAGGTGTAACATGGAATGTCATCATGAGCTAACACCGAACGGGTATGGTGGTCGGTGCGGTGCCCGACGGATGGGAAGTGAGATTTCGGAAGTGGTGCGGGAATTCGGCTTCCACACGATCAACTGTGTCCAGAGTGTATCGTGAATGGTTGAATGCGGGTGGCACTGTCCACAACAGACGAACAACCGGCCGTCCAGCCACCCTCGATGACCGTGACCGGCGACATCTGAGGCGGATTGTCAGTAGTGATATTCGGGCAACCGTGCAACAAATCACGGCTCACTTCAACACAGGCCGTTCTTAGACACGTCTCCCAGTGGACAATCCATAGGAACATGGGGTATGGGAGCTGGCGCCGCACACGGGTGCCACTGTTAACCCAACGTCATCGGGCACAACAACGCGCATTTGTCGCCAGTCACCAGGGATGGGCACTGAAACAGTGGCATAACGTGATATGGTCGGGCGAATCACGATTTCAACTGCACCATGCCGATGGGAGGCACCGTGTATGGCGCAGACCACATGAAGCGATGGATCCTGCCTGCCTGGAAGGTGTGGTCCAGGGTGCCGGTGTCTCTGTTATGGTCTGGGGTGCATTTTCCTGGTATGGAATGGGCCCCCCACTTGTTGTGGAAGAGACTTTGAATGGTACGCGGTATGATGAGCTGCTCGGAGACCATCTCCACCCATGTTTGGCCTTCCAGCGCCCAGACGGTTCTGCGGTGTTTCAAGATGATAACGCGGCGCCACATCGCACCCACGTCACCCGGGAATGGTTCCAGGAATATACAGCGGAGGTCCAACGACTGCCATGGCCACCCAGGAGCCCCGATATGAACCCTATCGAGCATATCTGGAATGTCCTGGAATGCAGGCTCTGTGCCATGGATCCTGCACCCTCGAACAGACCAGCATTGGCGGCCGCTCTGCAAACGATTTGGTGTCAGCTGCGTCCAGAAGACTACCAGGGACTTGTCGACTTACTTCCATGGCGTCTTACTGCAGTTCGCAGGGCCAGGGGAGGCCCCACACGCTATTAGGTGACTATCCCATGACATTTGCTAAGTCAGTGTACGTCCTCTTGACAAGAGTCTCTGAATCTAAAAGCGTTGAATATTATGTAAGCAGATTAAATTAAGCCTAGTACAAAAACTAACATCTCACTCACTTAAAAGTCCGAGGGCATATTTCTTTATTTTGATTATTTGTGTAAAATATTTTCATGCTGAACATCCACTGAGTCTTGAAGTGACAGGTGCAATTAATAAGAAAGCATTTTTCTATTGGTTAAAAAAAGTCTGTCGTTAAAATAACGTAACTGGTCATAAGACGTAAAAACTTCTAGAACTAAAAAGAACATGAAAGAAATTCAAAAGCTGTTTTGCGTAATAAAATACACGTCTTCTCTAACTTTAAGAATGTGGCTGGATTCGGTCTGCTGAGTATTAAATAAAAAACTTTAATTTTTCATGAAAATAAGGCGGACGCCGTGTTCCCAGGGTACTAAATGGTGTTCTCGGTTCAAAATGTGGGACCTGAAGCAGAAAAAATAGAATGTTAAGAAAGGATTTTGAGAAAAGAGAGATAAAAGGTAAGGTCCTGTCGTAAAAATTAACGTGAATATGAGACTCGCCCTTGGTAGCATGTACGATGTGTATAAACAAACGTTAGAGAAGACACTGAGAACCGCAAGATACCGTGACCAATGTACCTGTGTTGAAAGGGAAGGGAGGGGAAAGTAGGGGAGGTACTGAGGGGAGATAGCAGGATAGGTAGGGAAAGTGGGAAGGAGAAGGAGGGGGTTAGAGCTAATGGCAATGGAGGAAGGAGGGAGGGAAATAATGCAGAGCGATGCAGTGAGAGGGCGTGGCATGAGAACGTTTTCTGTATGCTTTGAAAGACTGATTGCTATAAGCTTTATTGAGTCTGAAAAACGCTACCAAAAAATCAAACAATACTTTTGGTTTTTCCGAAATATCATTGGGAATTAAACCAGCATTAAAGTATTCATCCAGGTGAATGAAACAGCTCTCAGTGATGTCAAGCAAAGTACCTTTATTAAGAATCTGTAAAATTGTGAGATCCTGATCGATGCTAGTAAAATTATGCTGAAAATCTTTCACATGTTGCCCCGATGCCAAAAACCTATTGTATCTAACGGCATTAACGTGTTCCGCGTATCTGATTTTAAAGTTATGTCCTGTTTGTCCAAGATAAGAACTGCTGCAGTCATGACAGCATAATCTGTACATTCTTCTCTTTTTTCTGCTTCAGGTCCCATATTTTGAACCGAGAACACCATTTAGCACCCTGGAAACCTGGCGTCCGCCTTATTTTTTTGAAAAATAATAGTTTTGTTATTTAATACTCAGCAGACCAAGTCCAGCCACATTCTTTTAGTTAGAGAAGACATGTATTTTATTACGCAAAACAGTGTTTGAAGTTCTTTCATGTTCTTTTTAGTTCTAGAAGTTTTTACGTCTTATGACGGGTTACGTTATTTTAACGACAGACTTTTTTAACCAGTAGAAAAATGCTTTCTTATTAATTGCACCTGTTACTTCAAGACTCATTGGATGTTCAGCATGAAAATATTTTATACAAATAATCATACAAAATAAATATGCTCTCGGACTTTTAAGTGAGTGAGATATTAATTTTTGTCCTAGGCTCAATTTAATCTGCTCACATATTATTAAATGCTTTTAGATTCAGAGACTCTTGTCAAGAGGACGTATATACAAAGTTTTAAGACAATTGGTGCTATATTTTTAGGTTTAGATTGTAAGTTAATGTTTATGGATAATGTTTTTAATTAAGTTATGCCTGATTTTGTAAAATTTGTGTACACTTTATGCATTGTTTTTGTAACCTTGTCATGTTTGTTTTTCTTATTTTATGGCTGATGATGATGCACACCAGCATCGAAACCATGTAGCTGTTTGTTCTCCTATGCTTCACACTTGGGGAGACGAAAGTTGATAGCTGGGGACACATGAATATAAATATAAACTATATGTGGCTTGCCCACAAATTGCTAAGCAAATAGAATCAATTGTCGCTCCATTGTTTCCCATTTCTCTATGTAATGTTTGGGTGCCAGCTTTACAGTTTTAAAAAAAAGCTGTACAGCAAAATTTATATTTACTAGCATAGAGACTTATACTTAAATCACAGGGGTAGGATTTTAAATAATTAACCATTAAGTATCGCTTTGAGAAAGAAAATTAACACAATATCTGGTCAAAAGAATTTATTAAACAAAAAAATGAGATGAGTCGGAAAAGTACCTTTTAGCTTGGAGGGAATTAAGAATTTAACGTTATTGTAATTTACTCTTGCTTTCATTGTCTAATTGTGGCTCACCAATTTGTAGCTTCCGTTGAGGTCATCTGTATTCCGTGGTTACTCGTTCCCCTTTTCTCATTGCAGACTGGCTCCATGGACATCCTTCCTTCTGCGATATGGTTTGGGCTATCTGGACTAGCACTCCCTAATTGCCTAGTCTTTAAATTAGACATTGGCCCTATGCTTGTGAAAATTGATCACCATTGATCGTGGGAGGAGAAAATTCAGAGTTATGAATTTTTCCATGTTATCTGAAATCTCAATCCAACTTAGCTATTCTACTGATACAATACAGACTTATATCAAGTTTCGTGGACTTGAACTAACGTAGTTCTTCGTCCAGAATAATTATAGAATATATCACAAGCCGTATGCTTGTTTCGTCTCACCCTGATCCAACAACATCACAGCAGCTACGTACTGTGTCTTGAAGCGACAACTCACTGTCTCAAAAAAATAAAGTAGTTGTGTCTTGAGGATTGCTCCGCGCAAGATAATATACAGGAGCTCTCCCCTCCCTTGGTAACTGCTCCATACCCAGTCTGTATACAACGAAACATCTGATTCGTTGCTCTCATATCATATCTTCCCTCTCTTCATTCTACACCCATAACCAGTAGGCGTGTCGATGATGTAGTCTCCTAGCTTGCTAGCGAGTCGCTGTATAGTACAGTACTCGTGAGTTAAACCCAATGACTCATCAGAACTTCCCCGCTTCAAGAATAACTTTTCCGTGTACACAATATGAGGTGAAATGACACAAACTCAGACTCAACATATTGACCATATTTACAGTACATAATGAATTCTTGTCTTATAGTTTAAATAATAACTGGTGTTCTAATATATACAATATGTTTCCAAAAGCCTTATTTACAATTGAAGTTAAATTAATATGTGTGAATGAATAATTTCCAAAGACGGGTAATCTTAATATAGAGTGATATCACGTAATAGGACTGGACAATAAATTAGTATGGCTGGAGAAGCCTGGACGGTTACAACCGATCCTAAGAATAATAAAATGTTATAAATTATTTTATAACATTGTGCGGTATTGAATAGGTGGACCTTTCTTCTTTCCGTTAGATTCTTGGCTCAATACAGAATTAACATGAAGTTTTTAATCTTAAATGATTCAAGCTGGTGAAGTCGATTCTCTTCAGGCGACACATTGAAGGTGTATATGGTGAACTTGAGGACCTTAAGAAAATGCGCAGTGGTGGTTTGCTTCTAAAGACGAGCACTGCGCTCCAAGCAGATCAGTTGCTTAAGTGCGACCACTTCGGCGACATCCCCGTCAAAGTGGAATAGCACAAAACCTTGAATCTGGTTCGTGGAATTATTTTCCACAGTGATCTTATTCTAAACACTGACGATGAATTGATGGAAGACATGAAGCACCGTGGCGGACACGTCCGGCGCATTACGCGCAAATTCAACGGTGAAGACGTTGCCACGGGTGCGTTCATAGTCTCCTTCAAATTGTCAGTGTTGCCAGAGAAAGTCAAGGTAACAACCTGTCGTTGCGATGTGAGGCCGTACGTCCCACCTCCTATGCATTGCTATCAATGCCAGAGATTCGGACACATGGTATCTCGTTGTTCGAATCAGTCTGTGTGTGGTACATGTGGGAAAGTAGCTCACGGTGCAGAGGAGTGCACACCTCCGTACAAGTGCACTAACTGCTCTGGTCTTCATTCTCCTCGGGATCGGAACTGTCCGACCTGTCTGAGTGAGAAGAAGATCCTGGAGATCAAGACCCTGGATGGTCTTTCCTACCAGGAAGCGCGCCATAAGTTTAATTCTCTGAATGCACCGGCCAAGACACTATAATTCAGCATGATAGCACAGTCTCTCCCACGTTCGTCATTTTCTGTTCAAACACCTTCCCAGAAGATTGCTGCGCCCGAGGTGACAGTTGCTCCTGTGAGCAACGCCGCAAAGAAAACGAGCTTGAAGGCAGGTCCATCCCGGCCTTCGACCACCAAAAAACCTGTGCTGGCTAAGAAACCTACGCCGGCATAGCACGAGGTCAGCGAAAGCTGCACCTAAGCCGGCGGAGGCGGCATCGTCGACCAGGGCTGGAAAATCACCTCCCGGCCCGTCTAAACAAGAATCAACGGCGGGGAAGAAGAGTGCCCTTACCAGACGTTCTTCTACATCTCCTACAAATGGGGCCTCACGCCCTCTACCTGGAGGGCCTGATTCTGCGCCAGCGGGTCTTCTTTCTGGAAAACCCTCGTAGGAAGAACTCCCCCCCCCCCCGGACTACGTCGAAATTCAAGGCATGCATTACCTCGTCTAGTGACGAGGAGATGCACATGGAGCATGAATCTCCATCTTTGGATAGGGATGTGAGTGTAGGTTAGGTTAGGTAGCATTATGCTGCTCCTAACCTAAACCTCAGAAGTCCACACCAACAATATGGCACTGTTACAATGGAATTATAATGGTTATGATAGGCATCTTGCTGAGCTGCACCAGCTCATTAGCAAGTATTTGGTGAGTATAGTCTGTATTCAGTAAACACATTTCAGACCAGGTCATCATACTGTCTTGAGAAATTTTTGACTTTACTGGAAAGGACGACATTATGCTCACCGGGCTTCCGGTGGCGTTGGCATTTTTGTACTTTCCGATACCTACAGCGAAGAGGTTCCATTAAGAACCCCGCTTGAGGCTGTAGCTGTTTGCGTTCCGCTGCCTGTCATAGCAACAGTGTGTAATGTTTATTTTCCACCAGGCCAGCCTCTTAACATAAATGATGTCACTGATCTTCTAGATCAGCTTCTACCTCCCTTCCTCTTATTGGGTGATTTTAACGCCCATCACCCCATCTGGGGCTCTGAGACGCCTTGCTCCCGGGGAAGAGAGCTGGAAACATTTGTAACAGAGCTGGCTTTATGTATTTTGAACACAGGCAAACCAACTCCTTTAGTGTACGTTACGGCACATATTCTTGTATAGACATAAGTCTATGCAGCCAAAAATTGGTTCCGCTGTTTCGGTGGAATACACATGACGATCATTGTGACTGACCATTTTCCCATCATTCTTACTTTGATGAAACAAAAATCTGTCGAGGCTCCCCTTCGATGGATTTTTAAACATGCTGATTGGCCAAAGTACACATCACTAGCTGTCTTTAATGACTATATCAGATGGACCATCAGCGAGGAAATAACTTACATCACCCAAGTTATTCTTGCTGCTGCTGAGGAGTCCATTCCGTTCTTCTCAGGGACTCCTCGCCGAAAACTCGTTCCTTGGTGGAATGAAGAAATAGCAGCAGCTATCAAAGAACGCCGCCACGCTCTCAAACATTACCATAGACAGCCTACTGTGGCCAACTTGGTAACTTTTAAGAAACTCCGCGCTAAGGCGCGAGTTCTTATTCGCCAAAGTAAGAAGGCTTCATGGGAGAGATATGTGTCGTCAATGACGTCACATACTCCATCATCTCAAGTGCAGACTACGCTTCGACGGATTTCGGGTATCCAAGGATCATCTCCTGTACCGGGAGTTTCCATTGCAGGCAGTGTCGCCTCTGACTCTCTCGTGACTGCTAACCATCTAGCTAGTCATTTCGTGGATGTATCTGGCTCCGGGAATTACCATCGTGATTTCCTCGCTCTGAAGCGGGAGGCAGAACGTCATCTCCTTAGTTTTGCCACTCAAGCTTCACAGGACTACAACGTGCCCTTTAGGGAGTGGGAACTTCAGAGCGCTTTGCAAGGCCACGTCTCTTGGCCCGGACAACATCCATAGCCAGATGTTGAAACACCTTAGTGATGATAGTCTACTATATCTCCTTCATGTGTTCAACCGAATCTGGATAGAGGGTGATTTTCCATCTCAGTGGCGAGAGGGCATAGTCATTCCTGTCCTCAAGCCTGACAAAGATCCTAAGTATGCAGGAAGTTACAGACCGATTTGTTTTACAAACTGCCTGTGTAAGCTATTTGAGAGGATGGTAAATCGCAGGCTCATGTGGTAACAAGGACTCTTGTCCGAGTACCAATGTGGTTTTCGAGACGCTCGCTCGACCACTGACCACTTGGTACGCCTGGAGAGCTCTGTTCAGGATGCGTTTCTCCGCAAACAGCATTTGGTAGCTGTTTTCCTTGACTTTGAAAAGGCTTATGACACCACATGGCGATATGGTATCCTTTCAGTCCTGCATCAATGGAGATTCCGAGGTCACTTGCCGGTATTTTTTGCAAATTTTTGTCCGTCCGTCTATTCCGTGTCCAAGTAGGGAGGACATATTCGCAATACCACGTTCAGGAAAATGGAGTCCCACAGGGATCGGTCCCTAGTGTCACTCTGTTTGCGATTGCCATAAATGGTATTGTTGCTGCTGCTGGTACGGCAGTCATACTGTCGCTATATGTGGACGACTTTGCTCTGCACTATAGCTTGCGTAATATGGCAGTCGCAGAGTGACAATTACAGCAAGCTATTAGGAGAGTGCAGCAGTGGACCTTTGAACATGGCTTTCGGTTTTCCACCACAAAGACCTGTGTTGTCCACTTTTGTCGCCAACTTTCTCTTCACCCTTCTCCCGAACTTTATTTAGGAAATGTAGCTATTCCTGTAGTTGACACTTAACGATTTCTTGGGCTCCTTTTCGATAGCATATTATCATGGGAGCCACATGTGCGGCAGTTAAAAGTGCAATGCACTGAGAAGCTGAATATCATGTTCTTAACAGCACTAATTGGGGTGCTGACCGCACGGTGCTCCTACGATTCTATAGGGCACATATTTTATCACGGCTAAACTATGGCAGTGCAGCATATTGCTCAGCAAGGCCAAGCTTGCTTGTAAAGCTGAACAGCATCCACCACAGCGGGGTTAGGTTGGCAACGGGAGCTTTTCGTACAAACCCCATTGCCAGCCTGCTCGCTGAGTCTGGTGTGCCACCTTTACACCTGAGGCGCCAGCAGCTCCTACTTACGTATGCTGCAAATTTGCGACAGATGCCACTTCATCCAAGCTATCCTTGCGTGTTCAACAATGGCAACCGTTTGCTGTACGCTGCTTGTTCTCGAGCACCGCGGCCGGTTGGAATGCACTTGGATAGCAGTTACAGATTGTTTCACGTACCTTCGGTTCCTTGCCTTGTCAGACAACCCAGCGGGGTACCGCCGTGGGTAGTACGACGACCTGAAATTATCCTGGATCTGCACACTGGCCCGAAAGAAAACGCGGACCCTTCGATTTATCCGAGGCTCTTCCTGTCCGTTGTTGGCCGCTATCCAGGTTCAGCCGTCGTCTACACGGATGGTTCAAGGACAGAAACGAAGGTGGGCTGTGCGTTCGTTGTCGACAATGATAGGTTTCTTTTTGCTCTCTTGGAAACCTGTAGTGTGTACACAGCAGAGCTCTATGCTATCTGTGAAGCTCTGCGGTACGCTCTGTCCAATGGACACTTGACACTTACTTCTGTGTACTGACTCCTTGAGCTCGCTACAGTCTATTGATACTTGTTTCCCTCGACACCCTCTGGCGCAGCGGGTCCAGGACCTGCTGGCCGAGTGTTCGGATGCCGGCACCAGAATCACTTTTATGTGGCTCCCAAGTAACACTGCCCCCTTTGCCTTTCAAGGTTCCAGCAAGTGATATTCGCACTCAGCTGAGACATCTGGTTATGTCCCATTGGAAGATGGAGTGGCAGGCCATTCCACTTCCAAATAAGCTGAGAGCGATAAAAGGAACAACGAAGATATGGAGGACTTCCCTTCGGGCTTCGCGGAGGGAAGCCGTGGTATTATGTCTTCTTTGGATCGACCACGGTATTCTGACTCACTCGCATCTTTTGAAAGGAGAACCCCCTCCGGTCTGTACCTGTTGCAATCATCTTACCGTGGTACACATCCTTACGGAGTGTGTGGACCTGGTCAATCTTCGCCGTAGTCTTAACCTCTCGAGTACAATCTCCCCTATCTTGCAAGATGACGATCAGTCAGCAGACCTCGTCATCCGCTTTATGAGGGATAGTGGTCTGTTTTGTCGTGTATAATGATGTCCTTTGTCCTAGTGTATTTGTGTCAATTGCGCTTTTATCCCATTGACTTCATTTTAGTTTGTGTTGCGTATTTTAATGTGTTATTTTAACGTCTAACGTAAGTTATGTGTATATATATATGTACTATAAGGCAATGCCTTATTCCTTTGTACCCTGTATTTTCTTTTATTTTATTAGAAAATAAGGCATTGCGAATTAGATTCACTGACTGTTTTAATCTCGTACTCATTTTTCATCACCATTTTTTTTAAAACTCTACTCAGTGGATACATTTTAAATTTTTAATTAACTATCGTATATCATGACGTCCATCTCGTCTCACTAGGGGCCGATGACCTGCGATGTTAGGCCCCTTAAAACAACAAGCATCATCATCGATGGGAGACCGGTATTAACAATTTTTTGTGATTATGCAAGTACAGTATGTAATCTCTCAGTATGTCATATACCAAGCGAGTTGGTCATGTGGTTAAGATCACAAAGCTGTAAGCTTGCATTTGGGAGATACTGGGTTTGAACCCCACTATCGGCAACCCTTTCCGTAGTTTCCCATTTTCACACCAGGCAAATGATAGGGCTGTACCTTAATCAATGCCTTGGTCGCTTCCTTCCCAGTCCTAGCCTTTTCTTATCCTATCATCGCCATAAGACCTATCTGTGTCGGTGCGACATAAGGCAAAATTGTAATATGTCATATATAACATTCCGTAGAGGTGGATGTACTTAACCAAGTAGTGTGAATGATGTAGGGGTGGACCAGAAAACTTATCAGGCCATGCTAGATTGAGATGGCTCCTCAAATTTCTTCATATATTTGTGATCTTTTGTTTCATCATTCCTCAATTTAGCCATCCATTGAATTACTCTTTTGTGTAATCCATTAGCCCTCATTTTTTGCCAGTAATCTCCCATGATCTACCCTATTAAAAGCCTTTGATGTTCTTTGAAATAATTTAAGGAAAAAAACTGGGTAAACAATTAATAGGGAATCTGCCACCTGGGCGACAGCCAAAAATGCAGATTGATTGTTGTTGTTTCTTACAATTTGCTTTACGTCGCACCGACACAGAGAGGTCATATAACGAACCATCTTCAGAGTTGCTGACAGTAGAGTTCAAACCCACTATCTCCTGAATGCAAGCTGATAGCTGTGTGACCCAAACCGCACAGCCATTTGCTCAGTGATTGATTGGGTAGTTCATTTGACCCCTTGAATCAAAATATCTGTTGTATCTTGCTGGAATCCTACAGGTTGAACCTCACTGGAATAACTTTTCTTAAATTTGAAGTGCCTTCTTTGAAACCAGTTACGAATTTTGCAAATGTGTCTAATCAGAAAGATGCTTGTCCAGATTTTTTCCATTCAACACGTCAGTCGGACTGGCCTGTGAGTACTCGTTTTGTGTTTATCACCTTTTCTTTTGTACACTATGGCTACTATAGCAACTCTCCATTCATTTGGCCTATTTTCATACCAGGCAAACGCTGGGGCTGTACCTACCTTAATTAAAATCACAGGCGCTTCCTTCCCATTCCTAGGCATTTCCTATCCCATTGTTGCCATAAGACCTGTCTGTGTCGGTGTGACGTAAAGCATATAGCAAGCATTCATTTGGTGTAGCTCTTTTGTGCAAACGGTAATGAGATAAGTACTTCAGATGTGGTACTGTATCCCAACCCAGTGTCTTTAGTATATCCTAGAAACCTTATTAATTCCAGTTGTTTTTCTAGTTTTCATATTTTGGGTAGAAATTTAGTATGTGCAGCATAAGTTTTATAGCATCGTAAGGTATTTGAAATGTTACAAATCTTATGTAGAATACCTTGTAAAGGAGAGTTATGTTCACTGCGACAGCCAGGGCCTACCCACCAGCCCCCAGAAGTAAATTTACTTTCATAACCTTATATAATATTTATCACACGCCATTATTCTTTGCTCAAGCGTGCTTTAGCATTTCCACTGGCTGAGATACAGTCTGATACGACGTCATTCCCACCAATCAAATAAAATGCATTCCGTTACCGACCCACACACAATGAAAACACAACTAAATGCAATCTGTAACGGAACAATGTACAATACTGAATAACAATAATTTTCTATTGAACTTTAATGTTTTGTAGGATAGAGCACGACTGCAGCCTTAAAAAATTCGTGAACCCTCTTGTCAGCGGGAGAGTTGGTCTTGAACAGGAATTCCGCCAAGTAGTGCTTGCTTTCTTTCTTTCAAAGCTGGGAATGAAATAGGACTCATGCTTTTGATGACTCCACCTGTTCTCTATATGTTGTGTGTGTACTGGCGGTCTGTTCCTTAGCACTCCTGTTGCTATCGATGAATTGAATGGAGTGATTGACACGAAGGTGAACAAATCCTTTGTGTTCCAGGCAGTCGTACGCCTTCCAGCAATCAGAAATAATGATTGTGCCTGGCAACACCCACTCTTTAACCTGTGAGTAGTCGCTTGCCAAATTGTAACACAAGTGGTCACACGTGAGACTTTCTTGTTGAATCTTGTGTAGTGCATCACCATGTGCTGTCTTCTTACGAACTGCAAATTCATCACGCTTCCCGCACGTGTCTTTTAATGGAGGATGAAAGGAGATATTGAAATTATTAAACGTTTGGCGAAAAATGTACGAAGAAACTGGATCATCACAACTTAGGTTATATATAACAGTTATATTCAGGTCAAATGCAATGACTGTCACATCATATTCTACATTTTTGTGGGTTGGGCCACTATTGCGCTCAACGTCTCATATATAGGTGCATTTACTGCTTTAGTCCAATGAGAAGGTACACATTACTCACATTTCATGCTAATCCTATCACACTTATGAATCCATTTTATTCTTACCTTCCTACTACAATTCACCATTTCAGGCCTAATCCTATCTATTCCTGCTGCTTTATGACAATATAGTTTATTTAATATCCTTTCCACTTACTGAGTGTAATTTCACAGCTGTCGTCATTCTCCTCGTCAAGTCCATTACTCAGGATATCAACAAAGATTTCCTTTCACGATGAGAAGATTTTCAGAATATTCCTTCCACCTGTGTAGTGCTTCCCAGAGATCTAAGAGTTCACCTGATTTGTGCAAAACAATGTTCATTTCTCTTTTCCCTCTCATTCGTCTTTTTTTTTTTCTGCTACTGGCTTTACGTCGCACCAACACAGATAGGTCTTATGGCGACGATGGAATAGGAAAGGCTATGGAGTTGGAAGGAAGTGGCCATGGCCTTAATGAAGGTACAGCCCCAGCATTTGCCTGGTGTGAAAATGGAAAACCATCTTCAGGGCTGTTGGCAGTGGGATTTGAACCCACTATCTCTCGGATGCAAGCTCACAGCCGCGTGGTCCTAACCGCACAGCCAACTCGTCCGGTCCCCCTCATTTTAAGATTCTTATTATAGTACAGAAATCTTCCCCTGCTGCTTGACCATGCCTTTCCCAGTTATTACCAAAATCTTCCCAAGACTTCTTCTTGGACTCTACAATGATTAGTTTTCCTTTATTTATTTCATCTTTGTGCATTTTCCAATCTGTATAAGTTCTTGTTCAGAGCCATTCCTGCCATGCCTCTTTTAAAATGTTTATAAGCGTCCCTCACTTCTTCATTCTACCTTCATGTTTGCTTTTCCTCCATCTTTATACACCGCTGTTCCCAGGCATTCTCAGGCCACTTTTATCATAGCATCCTTGTATTCTACCCATTCTCTTTCCATATCCTGAACCTCATCACTATCAATCTCTAATCAACTAAATTTAGAGCTCTCAACCCAGGTAACAAATTCCTTATCAATGGTTTACCAAGTGTTTTCTTTTATCAAACATCTCTCATGGTAAATTATTCCAATCCCTACTTCCTCTTCCAATAAACAGATATTTACCCCATTTTTTCCACTTGAATTCCAACTTTATCTTCATACTCTCATCTTTCCTACCTTTAAAAACTCTAAGTTTATTTGTCTGCTAGCAAATGTACCCATGCTTCGCTGCAGTATTCTACATTGTATACATATATCGAAATAAATTATTGTACATGCAGTAAATAAGATTTTTTAAATTGCATGTCCCTTAGCGTTATCCAAGCAACAGCATGGGGAGGTCCCCATACGTTGTTTACAATGTAAAGTGTGAACTGCGGAATAGGGATGATAACGGCAGGCTCACTTGCCTACTGCCATTCACAATTGAGTTGGGGAATTTACATTATAATGGCAGGCCCCATAGCCTAATGCGGTGTCACAATCTATTCGGGAAGTTTTTGTTACAATTGCAGGCCCAGTTTCCTACTTCCAGACAGATTACAGTTGAGGAGTTTTTACTATAATGGCAGGCAACTTCCCTACTGCCAGTCAAAATTGAGTTTTACTGTTATCATTATAATGACAAGCCCCTTTTCCTAGTGCTAGCCGGCTTACTGCCAGTCGCACCGAGTTGGTGAGTTTCCATTAAAATAGCAGGCCCCTATGCCTAATGCCAGTCACATTTTCGATGGGTACATTTGTTCATAATGGCGGGCACTCTTGCCTACAGCCAAACACAATCGGGTAGGGGAGTTTTGAACAAAATTGCATGCTTCATTACAATGGTGGGCCCTGCTTACTAATGCCACTTACACCAGAGTTTCAGAAGACTCCATACCTAGTCGATGCGGGGAGTACTGATTACAATAGCAGACACACCCTTTCTTGATCGCTACAAATAGACATCAATGAATATATACAGATCGACATATAAAAGTATATGCATGCTTAAAATATTGCAGACTTTCATTTACAGATTAACTGTTGCTAAACGGTACATCATATCAACAAACGGATTGTACCATAAGACGCTGTATTTAGCGGTCTAAATGGCTGGTCCTATGATATTTTCTCGTATCTATTCATGGGTCACATTGAGTTAGAAATGATAAATAGGGTGAAATTTGGGCAAGATTTTCTCACAGTGCATTACTTTTTGGATAATTATGCAACAGTAACAAACATAGCATTTGGCTCACATATGGTTACTGTGTGGGCCAATGATCGTGTAGAATTTGATGCTATCTTTCCTATAAGTGATTCAAAGTATGAATTATGCATGTAAAAAATTGAGAAATAGAGACAAATATAACATATAAGGGATAGAGATACGACAAAAAGTCATAGCATCAAAGTTGTAGATCACTCCAAATTAACTGATATTAAACCATCCGTTTTGTGATAGGACTGTGGCGTTTGTTGCCTAATCAAGATAGATTTCATGGTTCCTGCATGGTATATTTTCCATTACTCCTGTTAGAAGAATCAAGACGATTTCAAAGTAATGACAACACTGCACCAAGAAGTCAATTGCATCAAACATAGAGAACAAGCAGAGTGACAAGAAGCAGTACTGGGGGGGGGGGGGGTTCCGTGGTAGGTACCAAAAAAAAAAAAAAAAAAAAAGAACACATTACCATTCGGACAAACGACTGTATTGGAACAGTAACATTTTGGCAGAATACACACTGATTAACATAGGAGCAAAATAGGTCCGAAACAAACCCTGGACATAAATCACCAAAGCAGTTTCTTTTGTACTTCCCTTAAGATGAAAGTTAACAATTCACGAATAAGAAAGAGGTAAAAAGGAACTGCTACACAGGACTTTGTTACAGTTTTCAAATAATGTTCCATACACGATCATCTCAGATTATATTCTTTCTAGAGAAATAATTATAAAACTTTTGAAACAGCAACTTTTTTTTTATGATGATAATAATTGGAATAGTATGTTTTTGCACACTACACACAGAAGGACAATAGGTCCGAGAGAGATCCTGGACATGAATCAGCAAAGCGATACCCAAGCTTCCCTTAACAGGAAGAAAGTAATAGGAAACTACCGCACAGGATTGTTTACAATTTTACAAAAACATTTCATACATCATTATTTCAGGATAATATTCGCTGTAGATTTCACCTATACAAGGGAACTACTACACAGGATTTAGTTACAATTTTCAAACAAAAAAAAAAGGATTCGTACATAATCGTCTCAAATGATTTTCTTCCTAGGGAAATAGACATAAAACTTTTGAAAAAGCAACTGTCCTTTTTATACAATGATTATAATATTTGGCCACAATTACAAATCAAACACCTCCAGAGCGTATTTACAAAAACCTAATGGTCCTAGGGGAGGGAAAGGAGGAGGATCACAACAACAAGGACATGAAAGGAAGAGATAAAAAAAGGAATTTCCGAGTGCACGATATTGGAGAAAGCTCATTCGCCGGTTAGTGTCCAAATTTCAAAGCTTGAGAAAATTCTGTTGGCGATGTCCACCCTCAGTCCACATCAATTAATTTGCAGAACGTAATTAAAAGGTAATTTTGATAAATAGAAAGTAGTAAGAATTTAGGTGCGAGCCAAGGCCTTTAAAAATCAAGTATGTATTAACACCCAACACGCCTGATTGGCTAAGTTAAAGTTTTCCAACAATTTGCATGTGAAGTGTTGTAGCTCACCCAAGTCCAACGATGTAAAGTTTTCCAGTTGGACAGGAATGGAAACCGCATCTCACGGTAAGCCGAGCGAGGTTAGTGGCCCCTCCACACACACACACACACACACTTTACACAAGTAGATGCCAGTCTCCCTAAGACGGACGAGGCAGTCCAATATATACACACCCGGAAGCGAAGACTAGTCTATACTAGTAGGTTTAAGTGACGTGGCAGATGACGTAGGTGGTGTTAAGCAGACACAGGACGACAGTCAGTATGTTGAGAGTTGCAGGAGCAGAAAGACGGGTGAGCACAAACTAAGGTTAATCCAATGATACATAGAGGTATAGATGACAAAAGCAGATAATAATAATAATAATAATAATAATAATAATAATAGAGAGTTTGTAGTCCAGTAGAAACGTAGATATTGCAGAGTATATGGAGACGTAGATGCGATGATATTTCTAGAAGCTTCTAGAAATGTAGATCGAGGGGTTACGACAGGAGCACGTTACAGGACTTACCGATTAGTCATGAAATACCTCGAAACGAATGTCTGCACCCTCATTAAATTTCCCCCATATTTCTTCGGGGATAAAAAGTGAAAAATTTAAAGATATTGGAAATTTTCCGTCGGTTACAAGATAAATGTATAATTTTGCCAAATTTCAATTTTCTACTTCGTCTGGCAGATTGTGCCGTAATCTTGATTTTAGGGGAGGTGGGTAAAAATTAGGACTTTCAGGAAACTAAAGGTAAAAATTATGCACATGCTCATTATTACCCCTTAAACGGATAGCTGTATGAAAAATTCACCAAAATAGTCAATGTACAGGCACACGGTCTTTACAATTTTATTTACATAGATAAGGAATCTGCTCCATGTACAACACGTTTTGGGCTATGTCCACCGGACTTAGCCTGAAAAACCGACCATTCATGATATCTCCCTTATTAATCCTCCTATTGAAATGATGCACATGAGAAAAATTTTTTAGAAATTGTTTTCCATTAAGGATGGTAGATTTCCATTAATTTTGGATGTGCATATTTTGTGGGAGTGCAAAATAATGGTTTCAGTTTTGGATAAACCCCCAATAAATGTAGGTATTCAGAAATAATATTGGTCCTGAAACCTACCCAAGACAGGTGGATTCTAAATATCAAGTTTGGTAGAAATATAGCCAGTAGTTTTCAAGTTGTAAGAACACAGACAAACTGACAAACAGACACCAAAAACATATCGGATGTAAGGCTTTTCAGGCGTTTGCTCTATTAACCAGCGTTTCGTCTTAGGTCTGACACTAGACTCGTCAGAGTGGGATGTGTCAGACCCTACCCACTGACGCTGGGTGTATGCAGGTGAGCTTATCAGAAGCCTATATATGAGGCACAGTCTGATAACTGCATAGGGAGATAAATCTCCACAATGGAATTATTACCCGCCTAGAAATTCCGAATTGAATATGCGGATGGTCATTATGATTTTATTTATATAGATGACAAATAAGCATGGGCATGTTTTTAAGTGACCTTCATTTCGAGGTTTACTGCTCCTAAACTATACCATCAGATGCCCCTTTTATCACTACATGTTTTTTTTGGTTTTTTTTTTCTAGTTGTTTTACGCCGCACCGACACAGATAGGTCTTACGGTGATGATGGGACAGGAAAGGGCTAGGAGTGGGAAGGAAGCGGCCGTGGCCTTAAATAAGGTACAGCCCCAGCATTTGCCTGGTGTGAAAATGGGAAACCACGGAAAACCATTTTCAGGGTTGCCGACAGTGGGGTTCGAACCTACTATCTTCCGAATACTGGATACTGGCCGCTCTACATGTTTGGTTCTGAAGCATTTTCTCATATCTCCCATATGTATGGCTTCGATTGTGTTAGTTTCAAAAGGGGGAAAATCTATGTTTTCATGGTTAACCAGTCTTGAATATCTGCCACTTATTATTAATATTATTAATAATAACGGTAATGGTGCATGGCCTCTGGCTTGGTGGCGACCTCATGAGGATGAAATGACTGACAAAGACATCACAATTTTCTCGGGTCTCCAGAGTCAGGGGATTTCAGAGTACGAGGACATTAAGATTCCGAGAATCGAATTGGGATCTTCGGACCAAAGGCAGTCATTCTATCCCTTAGCCTCAAAGCCAAACTTCACAGTTTGCTAAACCCTAGGTTATCATCTCCACTGATCAGAGTGATTTCCAGCAGGTGTTCTTAATTGTTTAAAGCAAGAAAAGTGTGTTTGGTATATCTTTGCAAAGAATATCAATGGCAGTTTGGAAGTGTTTCACTTGTCTATGGTAAGAAACTTAAAGTTAACATGCCCAATTGGAAATAATTTCAGCTTGAGTTTTATACTAGTCCATAAGCTTTGATTATCTCTTGTTGTGCTGAGTGGGTTTGTTTAAGCTAAAGGGCGGATTTGAACGCATTATTCATGAAATATGATTCTGAAAAACATGCTGGTTGGAAAGAAAAATGTAGGAAAGTAAAAGAAAGGAACTAGCTGTCTCATATTCATGGAATTCTTCCTGTTACTCCAGTACATATTAATTTGCTCATCATCAATATTCATATACACCAGTAAACAGCAGGAAGTCAGCTATCTCTCAACAAGATTATTTCTTTTCATAACCATGCCATATGGAGTCAAGGTTCTCTGAATAGTTTAAATATATGCTAATGTGCTTAAAAGCAACAGCTTGAAGGTGATTAATCTGGCATAAGAGAGGGGAAAGAATGAAATGAATTTCTAAATGACCTGGGAAAATTTAAATTAGCAAGAAATGATTAAAGTAGTGCAAAAGAATTTAAATTAAATACTGTATTTCTGTTGTGATGATATCTTTTAATAAAAGAGTTATAGTGGACATCAAGCCTTCAGCGTTTTGACAGCAGCCAATAGCCACCCAATGAATAGCCTGATGTGTTTTCAAGGCTGTTACACAAGCAACTGGCCTGGCCTCGGCCACTGCAGTCACATCTGATCAGTGGAGGTGATAACCTAGGGTTTAGCAAATTGTGAAGTTTGGCTTTGAGGCTAAGGGATAGAATGATTGCCTTTGGTCCGAAGATCCCAATTCGATTCTCGGAATCTTAATGTCCTCGTACTCTGAAATCCCCTGACTCTGGGGACCCGAGAAAATTGTGATGCCTTTGTCAGTCATTTCATCCTCATGAGGTCGCCACCAAGCCAGAGGCCATGCATGCACCATTACCGTTATTATTAATAATATTAATAATAAGTGGCAGATATTCAAGACTGGTTAACCATGAAAGCATAGAATTTCCCGCTTTAGAAACTAAAGTCGAGCATCTGCAGCACATGCTACCATTCAGAAAAATTATATCCATTAGCCAGTAATAGGGAGCATGAAATATAGAAATTAAGAAGGATATTAATGAACTACAAATAACTAAATAATCTCAAGAACAAAACAGATAAAATTTAGATTCTTAATGACTCACATATCAGACTACAAATCAAAATTAATAAACTGGCAAAAGGTAGTGTTCTCAACTGAAGAAAGGATGCCAGCATCTGAGAGGATGAAGAAATATTGTAAGCCCAGGAAAGCTAAATTTTCTATGTATAATAGACTGGAGTGGTCCTATCTAGGTCATAAAAGGTTTCATATACAATACAATTATTATTATATGCTTCCCTCTTCCAAGTAATTAATAATTGGTATGACTTCCAAGCAGTCTATTCCACCAGGATAATGCTTCATGGCACATAGTAAAGGTGTCACAGGAATGCCTCCGCAATGTTTTTGGTGTTAAATAATGTCTTACAAGGTAAAAAATCATGTTGATGCATTTACTCGTTAATACACATCAAGTCTAATAGAATAAAACCAAGTAGCACTTCCCTTCCCCTCTCCACTCTACAGAGTTATTGCAAGGGAGCGGGTTTCTTTCCATATGTAGCTGCTGGATATAGTGGATGGTTAGAAGCTTAAGATAAGTACAGAAAACTTGAAGTTACAAGGGTGATGGTGAAGGACTTAACTGCATTCATAATTTGTCTCACTTGTTCATATCACTAATTCACAATTATTGACAAGTTTATGCAGTGTAAACAATATTTGTTGTCACATTTGAAGCCATTTCTTTTCAGTGTCGATTCAGTCAATTTATAATTGTTAGGCTCTTCAGTCTGTCAAAACAAATTAATGAATAAATAAAATATAGGAACTACCTATATGTAAAAAAGGAGCACAATACATATGATAACAGAATTCACCTGAAAACTTATTAAGTTGCTTCTTTTTCAGGTATATTTCTGTTATCATATGTTTCCTTTTTTCAGGTAGTTTCTAAATTTTATTTATTCATAAATTAGTTTCAACAGACTGAAGATTTTTATTTTTTTATTTGCTTTACATTGCACTGACACAGATAGGTCTTACGGGAATGATGGCATACGAGGGCTAGGAGTGGGAAGGAAGCAACCTTGGCTTTAATTAAGGTACAGCCCCAGCATTCGCCTGGTGTGAAAATAAGAAACCATGGAAAACCATTGTCAGGACTGCTGACAGTGGGGTTCAAACCCTCTATCTCCCGAATGCAAGCTGACAGCTAACAGTTATAAAAAATAAAAAGTAAACAACATTGTACATATATACACATGGTTAAAAGGATTTGATAGAATCTGAGGATGTTCTTGTAAAACAAAACATGTCATTCTTTGTTTATTAGTGTGTTATTTTGGACAGGTGTGTTAGGGTTTTTTGTGTTATAATTAGTATTTTGACAGACCAAAAAGCTTTAAAGTTGTAGGTTGATAAAGGTGAAAAAAAATGAACAGTTGCAGGAGCACGCATGATTTTAATCAAAACTGTATGAGAAAAGTTACTTTTTGATATTCATGTATGATTCTTTTCCATGGTAAAGAACAAAGATTTTCTGTAGAGATTAAAAGAATAACTGCCTGGAACTTTGGAACTAAACTAAATTTTGCACTGAACAGATATATAAAGCAATCTGATATGTCTTATTTGCCAAGCATCATTACTCAAAGTGCACTGAAATTTAGTTTTCTTTTCCGTTGCACAGAGTGAGATAAGATATATTTATATTTCTTTCTTCTCTAATTTTTCATTCTTCTGTCTCCCCCCCCCCCCCCACACACACACACACACACATTTCATCTCAGCTCTGTTTTGGTGACTGATTTTTAGCATTTGCTTCCGAGCTACCAGTACAACACTTCACTTTGCAGGATACTATCCTCATTTTTCCGTATTGAAAGTCAGTATACTTTAAAGTATTGAATAGGTGGAAATCAAAGTTTTATTGTTCTACTTTTACAACACTTCACTCCAAACTTCTTGCAGAAATATTATATATATTGCTTTCACTTCATTGTCACTGTGCATTTTTACTCGAAAATTGAACTCTCTTTATGTGAATTTTGTATAACAACCAGACGAGTTGGCCGTGCGGTTAGGAGCGTGCAGCTGTGTGCTTGCATCCTGGAGATAGTGGGTTTGAATCCCACTGTCAGCAGCCCTGATGATGGTTTTCCGTGGTTTCCCATTTTCACACCAGGCAAGTGCTAGGGCTGTACCTTAATTAAGGCCACGGCCGCTTCCTTCCCATTCCTACGCCTTTCCTATCCCATCGTCGCCATAAGACCTAACTGTGTCTGTGCAACGTAAAGCAAATAGCAACAAAAAAAAGTTGTATAACATTTACATGCTAATACATCTGCTTAATTTAATTTCAGGACTGTAAATCATTTCGCTTAGGGAATTCATGTTGTGAATTCATTTGCCTGGATGATACATTGCAAAAACATCCCCGTCCAAATAATACTGTATTGGACACTGGTACTGACTTAGGATTACGTCTTATAGCGAGTGCAGTTACTGCCATCCTCTCGTTGTCATTACTTTTCTTTCTCATTCATCGCTTGCGGCAGCGGAAGATACGAGGTAAGAATTTTGCATGATGTGAGCTCTTGACTCAGTATGAGTTAAATATTGCACTTATTTTTATCTGAATGTATTCCTTAGTGTTATGGTTTGTTTGATTTTTAAAATAATTTCTTACTTGCTAATTAGCTGTGGAAAGCCAATAGTCAATATTAATGGGTGGTTAGTAACACCGGTAATTTAAATTTTAAAATGGTTTGTCTGATAGAAAATCTTTGCTTATTATTTCAATTATGGAAAGTTTATCTGTGTAATTAGCACCAAAGTAAAGGCGAATGCTAAACTTATTAAAGTCCTCCTTTCAGCATTTTGTCAGTACCCTCAATAGCAGGTGCTGAAACAGTTTTTTAAAATTCAAAAATTTCCATTTTAATAATGCTGAAATTTGTTTGTTCGCAATTTCAACACATTCCAAGATGTCACAAGTTCTATGTCTGTAGTATGCATTAAATGAGGAATTCATCTTACAAGGAAACCCATTCTTTCTGTAAGTCTCCAATCTGATTAAGATTTGATATGACGACTTCAGTAGAATGCGGAGTGGCCAACCAATTTGTGTCACGCTATTAGTCTTTCTCACTCACACGCACATTACCTCCCCACCTCTACCTGCTTTCCACTGCTCACTCCTGTCTATGTGGTGCTTAAATGAGCAAAATTTGACACCCCAAAACAGGAGCTAGATACAACTGGGCGTCTAATTTTGATATGGCTGAATAAAGCATTCCTACTGAAGTCGTCATACCAAATCTCAATCAGATTGGAGACTTACAGTTAGAAAGGTTCCCTTGTTAGCTCTTTACAATATTCAAGGAGTATGTTACAATAGCAGTGAAGAAAACCACTATGCAGGTTTCTCTATTGTATTACTGTAGTAGGCTATCAGGGTACTTAAAACTAAAATTACTACGCAGAGAGGTAGTGTGTTTTACTATCCACTAAATTCATTAAATTACTACTTACAGTTATTTACATGTTAACTGTGTTTGAGTTTTCAACACACATGCACACTTGAATACACGGCCTTTTGGTATGTCAAACTCCTGAACTCCACGCAGCTTCTCCTAGCGCAGTGTCGCTCCAGAACAATTCACTTCTCAACTAACAAGCCTTCCTGAACTCCACATAGCCATTCAACTGACTCATTCCCAATGAATGACTCGTCACAGACTCAGACAATTTTGTAACTACTTACATTCACTCATGACTGGCAGACTAGCTGTTGCTTGTTCCACTCTTTATTTAGACCTGTATGAGATTCTAAAAGATTCTGCTTGTTACTCAAGTTCCAGCTTCTTCTAGGAGCTTTCTTATTGCAAACCTCCACAATTTGTCTGCACTATTGTACGGCTGAATCCTGTGGACTATGTTGTTAACTGTAGTGATAATGATGTAAGAACCTTCCCACAGCAACTGGAGAATCAGCGACTTTCTTTTTATATGTACAGATCATTATAACCATACTCTGTCACCTTCCTGGAATCCTGCCAAGAGTTAACTTGCAGATCATAATGGGCCTTCAATCGGTCAGACTTTCTTCAGATGTCATTGATTATACTCACAGATTTCATTAAGTTGGTCCGTCTGTTACCACTTGTAGTCTTATGCCAGTTATATTTGTTCCGGGGCCATCCTGAATATTAAGTCATGTGGTAGATGAAGATGTTTTCAGAGACAAAGTTGGCAGGTCATGAGTGAATGCAGGATAGGCCATTAGGAAGAAGGGCATCCTCTCATCCCAGTCTCTCTGGTGCCCAAACACTACCTTCCTGAGATGCTCCTCTATGGTTTTCACGAACTGCTCTACCAAATTATAAGTAATAACTCTCATTATTGTTCCGTATTGAAGATAACGTTAGGCATAGATATCAAGGATAATTTAATAAAAAAAAACACCTATTCAATACTTTCCACGTTTAATGTGGTTATTATCTACATGATTTTATGTAGACTTATTTAGGTCAGGTACATGTTTCACCCATTATTTTGGGCATCTTCAGCCTGTATACAACCTTTAGGTCAAGGTTTAGGACCTTTTTAACCAATATAAACATACCAATATATACACTATAAACAATATATACATTATATACAATATATACAAACATTAATGAACCCTTAAGATGGGTAACATAAGTTAATACAGTTATGTTTTTTGGTCCTAATCTATCTAATATGAATGAATATACACAATAGTCAACAAAGATCCAACCACGAGAATTCAGCGAAATCTAAAAACTCTAATAAGAAGTTCTAACTTTCTTTTCAATGAACAAGAACAACATAAACTTTTTAACATGAACCCTAGTATTCCGACAGCCAGAGCCTTACCGAAGATTCATAAGAAGGACATTCCAATACGCCCTATCATAAACTGTAGAAACAGCCCCACCTATAAAGTATCAAAATTCATTCACGGCTTCCTAAAAAAACATTACGTATTCAATAATAAACACCCTTTAAAAAATTCAGTCACTTTTTACGAAATTCTAACCAAGTTTAAGCTGCAACCCAATCACTCAATGTGCTCCTATGACGTTGTAGATATGTACCCGAACATCCCTACCAAAGAATAAGAATCATCAATGATAATATCAATAAACACAGCGGCCTTAGATGGAAATTGAAGAATTCATGAAGATATTAAATTTTGTCTTAAGCAACAACTTTTTCTCTTTCAATGGAAAGTTTTACCAACAAAAAGGCTTAGCGAAGGGCGACCCTCTTTCTGGCATCTTAGCAGACATTTATATGGACACAATAGAACACACAAAAATTATAACAAAAATAAAAGGCGTATGTTTATGGCTCAGATTCGTAGACGATACTTTCGTAATTTTCGACAAAAATGTCACTAATAGTGACGAGATCTTGGAGTACCTAAACAAAATTGATCCCAGTGTTAAGTTTACTAAAGAGGATGAGGTTAAGAACTCATTAAACTTTTTGGACTTAACTATTACACGCGGACATAATACCTTCGATTTTCGAATATACAGGAAACCTACACACTCTCCCTTAACTACTATGAATTCATCCCTACACCCCAAGTCCCAAAAACAAGCCTCTTTCTATAATTTAATTTATAGAGCTTTTAAAATTCCTCTTTCTCCCAACAACTTAAAAACTGAACTGAAGTACATAAGGAATCTTGCTCAACTCAACGGGTTTAAAATAGATAGGGTCAGCCGTTTGATTAATAAAATCAAAATTAAATTGTCCGCTAATCTTGTCCCAGAAAAACCTAAAAAAAACTAGTTTCGCCACATTTACATATACAACCCAGCCGTCCATCAGATCTCAAATACTTTAAAGAAGCACAATATTAATATAGCCTTCAGGACAGTTAACACCACTCGAAACATATTTTTTAACCACAACAAGGTCAATCACAATAGCAACCATTATTCAAGGTCCGGCATATATAAACTAACATGTACACAATGTGATTTTTCTTATATCGGACAAACTGGCCGGAGCATTAACACAAGATATCTGGAACATTATAACGCTCAAAAACACTATAAGTACTCAGCGATGAGCCAACATATGAAACGGGCCATCACTTTACATCTATAGAGAAAGATCTTACCATCATTAGAAGCATAGGTAAAGGGAAATTAATGAATGAACTGGAAAATCTACACATCTTTTTAGACCAAACCTACAATAAAAATAAAAATCTCAACGACGTCAATGAAATTAAAAATCCTTTGTACGAATTAACACCTAGATTAATTAATATCGTGAATTCAGATCAAAACAAAATCCCTCAATTATTTAAATCTCCACACTCAAATGCTTCATCCACCATGCCAAAAGTTAAACCCGCCCATATCGCTTCTAGAAACTCCCCTCCAGCAATAGCACACATGCCCATAGACCAGCCTACCCCCACTCTCCCTCCATGCCCCGCCCCTCCATTACCGCACCAGTACAACACCAGGAGTAGAAATGTTGATAAGTCAGGCGCTGCCGGAACAGACAGGTCCATCTAGTATTAATTGAACAAGTAAATCATTTTACAGTTAAGAGGTGTTAATTTAATACATTTTATCACAACGTGTGCTCTAAATTTTTAATTCAATATTACTTTTCTACTTCATTACAGATATTCTTAAGATCCCTCCCAAAGACCAAGCAACACATCAACGGGAACAATATTCATACAAGACTGTATCAAGTGTCTAGGGCGTTCCTTCTCAATTAAGCAGCAGCCTAAAACTATGAAACAGCTTAATATTGTACTCTTGTCAATTCCTTGACGTTACATGAGACCCAAAGTCAAGACGCTAACAGTTTCATTCACAACGTTCTTGACCAGTCTACCTACAACAATTGGTTTTTTTAAATCTCCACTTGTGCATGACAACACATTTAAATATTAGTTATGTCAAGAACACGAAAATGAAAATCGTTGGTCAAATAAGCCCCAGTTTTAATATCACCCTTTCTCAAGACTTATGATAAAAAAGAAGATCCATTTGATTTTATTTTGAACATTTTGAGTTAACCAGAATAGAACTGCCAAGTTAAAACACATTTCATTTAAATTTATATTTTCCATCTTGACCAACCTACAATCAACAATCAGTTCAAATCTCCACTTATTGTTGACGACACATCCTGTCAACAGACACGGTACGTCAAGAACATGATATGATATAGGGGTCACATAAACCCCGATATGTAATCCTCTTTACCAAAAAGATCCATTTTAGTTTTGGACATTTTTCATATTAGATAGATTAGGACCAAAAAACTTAACTGTATTAACTTATGTTACCCAACTTAAGGGTTCATTAATGTTTGTATATATTGTATATATTGTATATAATGTATATATTGTTTATAGTGTATATATTGGTATGTTTATATTGGTTAGAAAGGTCCCAAACCTTGACCTAAAGGTTGTATACAGGCTGAAGATGCCCAAAATAATGGGTGAAACATGTACCGGACCTAAATAAGTCTACATAAAATCATGTAGATAATAACCACATTAAACGTGGAAAGTATTGAATAGGTGGTTTTTTATTAAATTATCCTTGATATCTATGCCTGCTCTACCACGCCGTCCGAATGCATATGGAGAGGTGTCATTCGCTGCAGAACATCCTTCACCAGTGTCTTACTCAAAGTTCCTGATGTGCTTGTTGTGCAGCTCTCTTAGGACACTAAAGCAACAGAAAAATTTTTCATCAGGGTGTTGGCTACTGTTGATGCGCCCTAGGAGCTCTTAACTTGGGAGCTTGGGCTGGCGACCATGGGGCCCTTAGCTGAGTCCTGGCATTGCTTTTACTTACTTGTGCCAGGCTCTTCACCTTCATCTATCCTATCCAACCTTCCTTGGTCAACTTTGACCTTTTCCGACCCTGACAGTATTAGAGCATTCAAGGTAAGGAGCCTTTCATTTTCACGCCTTTTGTGGCCTTTGTTTTTCTTTGGCCGATACCTTCATTTTTCAAAATATTGAATCTCTTCCATTATTTTTTTTTTTCCTCTTATTAGTGTTAATGGGGAACGTGCAAGTCACGAGGTTCAGAGCATTCTAGTGAACTTCTCTGATTTCCCGTGTAGCCCAGTGCTGCAAGTTGTGAATGTAAATAGTAAGCATGGAGCAATCCCCGAGGGCTATTGTTATTTATGATGGTTGTAATGCCATGAATTTTATACCCAAAAGTGAATCTAATGCCACCAAAGATTTCAAATGATGTAGATGTTAAATAACGGGTTTGAATTTCTTTTCTTCAATTTTCTTTACGTCGCACTGCCACAGATAGGTCTTATGGCGATGATGGGGTAGGAAAGGGCTAGGAACGGGAAGGAAGCGACATTGGCCTTAATTAAGGTACTGCCTGGGGTTTTAAGACCTGAAAACAAAAATACTTGCCAGGTAATACTCATTCCTCCGAGACTGTTTAACGTACAAGGACAAAGTTCCAAATGGTGGTATATATTTTTATATCTTAGGTGTGAAATAGGAAATATTTTAAAACATTCCACCACTAAGGGATTAAATGAGGTTAGCTCCTGAAACAAAATTGTTCATCCCTCCAAAACCATTTGACGTACAAAGTTGTAATTGTACAAGAAGGTTATTCTTTTATGTCCTAGGTATCTGATTTGATACACTTCAAAATGTTTTTAGTAATAATGTTATTGGTTTTGAGTCCCAGAAACTACTTTTATGGGTTTTGGAGATGGTGGAATTTTGTCCCGTGGGAGTTCTTTGTATGTGCTTGTAAATCTTCCAATATGGGGCTGACATATTTGAGCACCTTCAGTACCACCAGACTGAGCCAGGATCAAACCTGTCAACTTGGGCTCAGAAAGCCAGTGCCATGCCACTCAGCCTGGCTCAGAATGTTTCTCTCCTAAGGAGTTTAGAGGGGGGTTGACTCTGAAAATCACACTGTTCATTTTTCTGAAAATGTTTCACGCACAAACTTAAAATAAATTTTACATGAAAGTTGGCCTTACATGTCCTAGGCTTTAAATAAAACATTCTACCCCTAATACAAAACTTTCATTCCTCCATTACTGTTTGATGTACAAAGTCAAAATTTCACAGGTTAGTCACATCTATGCCCTAGATGTTAAATTATGTGGGGTTTTAAAACATTCCAATTGTATAGGGTTCAAAATGAGTGTTAGATCTGAATATAAATAATCTTTCCTCCAAAACCATTTTACATATGGTATAAACTGAGGGTATATTTTATAGGCTAGCTGACTGTGGACTGTCTAGAATTTAAAACTTTGAAACATAACTTTCATTTTAAAACCGTAGAAAAGCACGGATATCTTGTTAGTACTGTATAAGAGAAAACTGGGAAGAAAAAATCTTTTGACACAATACATCTAGGCCTACATATCTCTAATTGAGTAAAATATGTGTTTGTGTAACCTCGCTGATCATTAGCAGCAACATAAACATAATTAAAAGAAAGAAATTTGAAACATGAATTAGATTTAGAATCGTTAAAACATAACCATAAGATTTATTATTATTATTATTATTATTATTATTATTAACTTTATTGGCCTCATTGGACCACTTGAGTCTTCCGTGAACACTTTTTCTTTGAAGGATGTACTGTTTTATTCTTATATGCCCAGTACTTCTTCAGTTGTTCTGATTGCAGTGTTCTTAATACGTCTGAAATCTCTACAGGCCTTCTTTGCATCATTTCAGTTGAAAATTTGTGATTCTTAAGCAGGGTGGAAATTTTATTCTTGTTCTCTGCATCTGTAATTTCGAATCCAACTGTTTTGAGATCCTCTTGAATTTCTTTGATCCAGTGTCCTGTCGTCGTCTTTCACTAGTTGTCGTAAAGTCCGGTTTTCTGGTGATCGTAATGAACCCTTTAACTTACCATTCCATCGTTGGTCGGCCACAGCTGCTGCAATAGAGCAATATCGAACTCTTAAAACTTGGGGTCGTAGCGGGAATAATTTGGTCACGATCTTAACCAAACTATGGGGTTCAGAAGAGAGCCTAACTACTTGAAATGAGGAGCAAATATGTGCTTACTGACTTCTATTGACTCAATTGACAGTACAAAAATCATTTATATAAAATCCTTGATCAAGAAAAATTTAATTATTTAATGTTTCAAACGCAGTCACATTGCATAGCGTTAGTTTTTTTTATTACAGTATCGAAGAATTTTGTTTGGGGAAAAGTAGAAATATTAACAGATTAGTGGACGACGAAACTGAAAAGTGAAATGAAAACCTGAAAATCGGACACCTATTGATTCAAACGATAACTGAGAATTAATCCACACGATCCGGGGAAAATCTGACCTTCAACAAATAGAGTTCCAGATTTTACTTTTAATTAAGGTTATCCACCAGTCAAATACCCTGTCGGATATGGGAACACCCGCCGAATGGACCCTTAATCGAACCAAATTGACTATCAGTTGCTTTGGATAGGGTGCGAAATATTACTGGAAAGCATGGTGTCCACCACAAGTTAACAGCAGCATTCACAATTGAAAATAAAATTCCACCATGTATTGTCATCTCGTGACACCCTTAAGTTATAAAATAATCCAGATGCTGAAACATGCATCACCCAAACAGCTGTTCAGAAGGAACCAACAAAAACACGATCCGAGAGGATCTTACGTTGCGTCGTTCTGAAAGAACAAAACTGCGAAATGCAGGAACACTTATTCATCACGCATTTAGAAGAAATGCCAAACACTGAAGTTAAATAAAAGTAGTAAATCACTTGAAAAATCTTATTATAAAACCAACTTTCAGGTTATAAATGGTTACGTTACGCTTAATAAAATTACAAGTCCACATGGTAAAATAAAATAAAAATACAAGAGTTCTTTCCTTTATAATAACGACTACAATTACAGATCCATCTACTTATTGTCTGTTCCATCAAACTACCTACAAAGTTATTGATCGACCACAATCAACTACGTATATAAATAAAAGAACGAAATAAATTGAAAATATAAAATATATTCCCGGCTGACGAATCGAACCCGCATTCGTAACTCAAGTCTCACCGAAATAAGCTAAGTGTCAACACGCACACTAGCAAAGCAAACGGGCGTCAGAACGACAAAACAATTAAGTCCGTAAATAACATACTGAAGTTCAATGAACTCAAACACGCATGGCGAACTGCAATAAATATTCAGTCACCGTTAGTTCCGTACCCAGTATTGGACAATCCTCACGTTCAGGCCACTAGTGGTTCCATAATCTTAGGTAAACACTATCCAGCTGGTAAGGGCTGTGAGCAAAACATGGCATCAATATTACTTAGCTAACACTCTTCGCATTGCATACACTACTGCAGACACTACCATCACTCAAGTCACTTTCGCAAAAACCCCTAATCTAAAACTTGAGTATATACAGCCGACATCCTAAACCTATCATCGGGCCTACCTAATGGATACACACCCTAACACTAACCTCTATGTACATACACAGACCTTCCTAAACCTATCGTTGCGCGTGAACTAGGACGTCCCATCAGTATACTCCTAGGATAACATGTGACGTCCTAAATCTATTGTCGAGCGGAAATTGGGTTGTCTACGCTTCCTGTAGAATGTCAGGCGAAATCATAACTTCAAACACACTCTTAGATATTTTAACTGTAAACCTTGTCGAAACCAATAGCACACAATGAAACAAATCTTGCCACAGAATGAACGCAAGTCGGGAAATGCAACTAAGTCCCTATCTTGTTAATAAACGTAAAATTGAAAATAACGCGTGGCATTCAATTCATAACTCAAATACGATCTCGACATGCCCAGTGAAGTTTTGAAAAATAATAATGATTTTTAACACATGTTTAACATTACGTGAATATCACCAAACAGTAATCATCACCACTGCAAAAATTCACACTATAATTCTAGGGTGAGACCCTCAAAATGCCTACCATCTCACTATTCCAAATATCCATATCCATAAACTATCCAGTGAAGCGAAATTCATTGAATCTACACAGCCAAACTATCGCTTTAAGAACGTTCAATATCTCGGCCCACAATGTTTCCGATTTAATGATAAATTATCATCTCGTAATTTATGAAATTTCTGAGTGGAAATTTGTCTTTACGGTCAAATAACACCAACCGTGTATTCAGAATGCTCTTCTACCCTTGAGGTCGTATACTATAATATTCATTATGCTGACTTTACATAAACTAGTCACTTGGATTTAACTGTCAAGAGCTACAATCTTCAACAGAAATTGTTTTTCACTGGGGATCTTAACTTGAAATCTTACTGTGCATCACACAATACTCATCTCGAACCAACCTTCACTCGGTCAGCTGTTCCGGATTGTTAGTGGAATATACTACAGCCTGCATCAGAAATATCACATTTAATATACAGCCTGTCTCAAAAATTCTTCGCCATCAGGAAATATAGCCTGTCACAAAAATTCATCCTCATCGCCTCTCACGGTGATATTACACATGAAATACAGGCTTCCTCTGCCTTCAACATCATTACCACTCTTTATCTCAACATATATAAATTCTTCGCCATCAATCCATTTCTTCTGTTTCAAGACTTTTCAAACCTCAATCCTCTCATAACAAACAACTTTTATAAAAATCCTATTTCATTTATTTTTACTACAACTTTCGGACCTCACGAATACAACACACCGTGATTTTCTATATCACCGACATACACGATGTCACAAAATTTAACTTCCCATGAATTAAAAATGCTACGAGAGGAATAGACAGTTGTGTTTATGGTTCGTAGATCTAGAGAAAGCATATGACAGGGTACCGAGGGATAAATTGTTTGCCATAGTGGGGGACTGTGGAATTAAAGGTAGATTATTAAAATCAATCAAAGGCATTTATGTTGACAATTGGGCTTCAGTGAGAATTGATGGTAGAATGAGTTCTTGGTTCAGGGTACTTACAGGGGTTAGACAAGGCTGTAATCTTTCACCTTTGCTGTTTGTAGTTTACAAGGATCATCTGCTGAAAGGTATAAAATGGCAGGGAGGGATTCAGTTAGGAGGAAATGTAGTAAGCAGTTTGGACTATACTGACGACTTGGTCTTAATGGCAGGCTGTGCCAAAAGCTTGCAGTCTAATATCTTGGAACTTGAAAATAGGTGCAATGAGTATGGTATGAAAATTAGCCTCTTGAAGAATAAATTGATGTCAGTAGGTAAGAAATTCAACAGAATTGAATGTCAGATTGGTGATACAAAGCTAGAACAGGTTGATAATTTCAAGTATTTAGGTTGTGTGTTCTCCCAGGATGGTAATATAGTAAGTGAGATTGAATCAAGGTGTAGTAAAGCTAATGCAGTGAGCTCGCAGTTGCGATCAGCAGTATTCTGTAAGAAGGAAGTCAGCTCCCAGACAAAACTATCTTTACATCGGTCTGTTTTCAGACCAACTTTGCTTTACGGGAGTGAAAGCTGGGTGGACTCAGGATATCTTATTCATAAGTTAGAAGTAACAGACATGAAAGTAGCAAGAATGATTGCGGTATAAACAGGTGGGAACAATGGCAGGAGGGTACTCGGAATGAGGAGATAAAGGCTAAGTTAGGAATGAACTCGATGGATGAAGTTGTACGCATAAACCGGCTTTGGTGGTGGGGTCATGTGAGGCGAATGGAGGAGGTTAGGTTACCTAGGAGAATAATGGACTATGTTATGGAGGGTAAGAGAAGTAGAGGGAGACCAAGACAACGATGGTTCGACTCGGTTTGTAACGATTTAAACATAAGAGGTATAGAACTAAATGAGGCCACAACACTAGCTGCAAATCGAGGATTGTGGCGACGTTTAGTAAATTCTGAGAGGCTTGCAGACTGAACGCTGAAAGGCATAACAGTTTATAATGATAATGTATGTATGTATGAATAAAACATAATTTTATCAGACTTCACTGGTTTTCGAGACACACGCAAACCTTATTGAACATAACTGTTAAATACATTAACATGGAAACATTTTAACCCGCGGTAATTATTATTATTATTATTATTATTATTATTATTTTGACAAAAATTTTCTGAACTCATACGATATTCAAAATTAAGACATTCACCACGACTACATGGTCATTATCACCCTCCTAATTTTACTCAATTTGAACAATATCTCAAAGAATATTAACACATTATTTAAACTTCGCATTTTATACTTTCTCGATGTGGATTTTACAGCCCTGAAGAGTTTCACACAACGACCAGAAATGGAATACCTTTGCCTGATCATTATTAAATAGAAATTCGACACACACACTGAGCATTTATTGGGACAAACAAATTCTAACTACAACATTGATACAAATATATTTACAGACCTGCAAACGTAGTCGTCATCCTGGATTTCTGGCTGCATTTAGCCAGATGTTCTCATGCCTAGCCTTCCATGGCTACATTTGACATCATCTTCTTATATATATATATATATATATATATAAAACTTAAGCTAAAGATTTTACACTCGGTGTCAATTAACACCGCAAATACCGCACTTTCTTGGCGTTTAACCTGCAACGAGCATGCCTCTCAAATGGCAACTACCACAGTTTTCCCAGGACCCTGCTGTCATTTACACTACTGCTAGCCAGGTGTTCCAAACAGATAAGAAAATCAGACCTCGCGGCCAGCCTCCAGACTTCACTTTTGACAAATATTAAACGCACATAATTGTAACACAGAGAGAAACTCAGCTACGTATTTTAACCAAATACCTAAACCTTCAAATTTTTCATCGGTGGTAGTTCAGGAAAATTTCTATCACCTTCTACTTTAATATTCTACTTGAACCATTGACACGAATATGTAACAAGTTATTTTGAGACAAAAACCCCGAACTTTCTTGCAGACGAATGATGTGGGCTTTGCCGTTCAGACAATCAGATAGAGTGTGTAAAATATGTGGAGGGAGGTTTCTTTTATACCCTCTGGGAGGGACGCCACCCTCTCCACAAGGCTCGGTTGCACAATCTGCTAATTCCACATTCCCTGGACTAATTGTCTTGAAATGTATTCCATAACTTCGGACAGATTTATAATTCTTGATGGGGTGAATTTTATATTTTTCCCATAATTGCAACGGGCGAAATTAATTATTTCTGCCCTGGCGTTTCGCGGCATTTTCGTAATCCATTGGCTTTGGCACGTGCCGCTAATTCGGGAGCAGGACGCAAACTTTTCTCCAGGCTTAACTGCAGTTATATTTACCCTGGGGATTCTATCTTCACATACGGTTTATAAATAATTTAGATCCTTTATTCATCGATTTACCATGTCGCCAAAATCTTTCGTTATGAAGGGTTTCCATAATTTGACAAATTATTCATTACTTGAGGTCCACCAAAGTATCTCGGCATTTCACGAGCTCGTGGCTCGCTCGTCACGGAGAGTTCGTTCCCACGAGACAGAGAGGCTCTTGAAATAAAAACATGGCTACTCTCAAAAAGTTGTTTGCAGCTGAAATAAATATTTGGAATTTTTTTTAAAATGTCATCGTAGAATTATGGGTTCAGTAAGATGTAAAAGAAATAAAGAGATTCCTTTCTTCTTCATCGTGCTGGTAACTGGGTCAATCTCTCGATAGACAGTTTCATTGGGGGGGATTCTCCAGACTCCTTCAACCTGTTATTTTTTATTTATGCAAGTTCTGATAATTCTTCTTTCAGTATTGAGGAGCTGATCAGTTCTTCTTTCATTTTTGAATTTGGAACAAGGTTTCGCAACTGTAAGTGGCTTCGGGCAAAGTTACAGTTTTGTAGTGTTGAATCTTAGCGTCTATTGACAAATATTTTTTGTTATAAGTTGACCAGTTTAGAAATTCTTTTTTCATTTTGTTGGTTCTATTTATCCATGTTGCTTTCTCACTTAAGTTGTGCATAACGATTTCTCCAAAGTATTTAAATTGTAGGACTATGTTAATTTTTTTATCATTTATGATGACTTCGTTTATGTCAAGGTGTTTCATTGGCATGATCTCAGTTTTCTCAAAGGATATTTGTAAGCCTATCCTTGTTCTATTTTTGTTTTTGAAATGTGGCTGAAGATGTCCCTATGAGGACTAAACATATACCAATAAATGAATGTTATTCTGAAGGGAATAAATTTGGTTTGTATTGTAAAGATGGAATTCTTCTAAAAGTACCATAACACTTCAATCAGTCATTCACTACTGATCTGCATTTAGGACGGTTGCCCTGGTGGCAGATTCCCTATCTGTTGTTTTCCTAGCTATCCACCCTATCAATTGCCTTCAATAGGTCAATCACGATATAGTCCGTTTGACCTCCTGAATCCAAGATATCTGCTATATCATGCTGGATTCCTACAAGTTGAGCTTCAGTGGAATAACCTTTCCTAAACCCAAACTGCCTTCTATAGAAGCAGTTCTTAATTTTGCAAACATGTCTGTATCTATACAAGAGTGGTATTTAATTATTTCTTCACTTAAAAGAATATAACCATCATGTTTTGTTATATATGAACATTCTTATTAACTGACTGGCAGCCATGAGTTTGATTATTACACTGCCAGCTCTATGTTGTACCTTATGTTTTTAACCTCTGGCAACACGATTACGTGTTTTTTCTAACTCAGCCATGACGAACACTCTTATATATTTTCACTCTTGTTTTTATGTTTGAACATTCTGATTGACTGACTGGTAACAATGATATCCTAATGATTTTAATTATTTCACTACCAGCTCTGTATTGTACTTTCTGTTCTTATCCTCTGTCTCAACTCGATTGTGTTTTTCCTCTTAGCCATGTTGTAACATTATGTTTTTTCACACTAGTTTTAAGCCTATTTTCATTTTCTAAATATAAATGTTGATTCTTAGGGTGCCATATATGTTAAGGACACTAGGTTCAGGGCCCTGACCTAACTTTAGGTTAAGATTTATTTTCGGCTGATGATGCTTACGACTGTTAAGCGAAACATGTCCCATCTTACAACGCCTGTTGTAATGTTTATTTCCTGAATATAAGGAAAGATAAATATTGGAAAGGTGGTGTTAACTATTATTTTTGTTTTAATGTTCATATCTGATGTCCAATACAGTCTACAATGAGATTTATTACTTGTAATGTCTGATATAATCATAAAGAATACTTTCCCAAGCTTACATGCAATGCATGTCAAACTGACTAGCCTGTAATTTTCAGCTTTATGTCTATCAAACTTCCCTTTATACACAGGGGCTACTATAGCACCTCTATTCATTTGGTATAGCTCCTTCATGTAAACAATAATCAAATAAGTACTTCAGATATGGTACTTGCTAGTTCTATACTTCTTGTCTTTAAGTCATTAGAAACTGTGTCTAAGAACCGTCAACTTGGTCTCCCTGTGCTTCCTTACCCTCCATGATGAGTCCATTATTCTCCTAGATAAATTATCCTCCTCCATTCGTCGCACATTACCCCACCACCGAAGCTGGTTTATGCATACAGTTACATCGAATTCATTCCTAACTTAGCCTTATCTCTTCATTCTGACATTCTCACTACTTTCTCGTCTGTTACTTCTAACTTATGAATAAGATATCCAGAGTCCACCCAGCTTTCACTCCCGTACAGCAAAGTTAGTCTGACAAGAGAATGGTGTAAAGATAATTTTGTCCAGGAGCTGACTTCTTTCTTACAAAATACTGTTGTTTGCAACTGCATTGGCTTTGTTACACCTTGATTCAATCTTGTTACTATACTACCATCCTGGACAGATACACATCCTAAATACTTGAAATTATCTACCTTCTGCCTTCTATTGACTTGGATTGGTGAGAGGACCATGTAAATGTCTCAGTGTGTCGCTACGCCGGTTCTGATTATTGTTGTTTAATTAACACGGGATGTGAATGGGCGTGCTAAGACTTTTGTGCTTTGACTACATATCAAGGAACCTTCTTTTAATCTTGGAATAGTGAGAGGCTATGTACATACTTCAATGTGTCACTTTGCCAGCTTTATTATGCCGTTGCTCTTTTGTTTTGATATTTTGTGTGACACATGGTGTGAATGGACGTTTGAAGACTTTTAATGTACATATTTCAATGTGTAACTACACCAATTTTAATTAATATGTCCTTACTCATTTATTTGTGATTTGTTTTATGGCTGATGATGACATTTAAATGTCGAAACCGGTCCCATGTTAAATAAATGTTGTGAATAACATCTATACAACACGTACTAGTATTGAATAGGTTGGACCTTATAAATAACTCATCTCTACAAATTAGGCACTCGTATTTGACTATTGTAGCACTCAAGTATTATGATTGATAAAGTGCCTTTGTAATGAGTCAGTGATTGTCTAGTGCAATATTTAGAAGTTATTCACCAGAGAAAAATTGTAAAGTGCACTCATATCACCTGAGTTCAGCAAACTGGAACTGATGAAATGCGGCTCCACAGTTCGGTGACTGGAACTCCCACGATGTTCAGCATGAAGTTGAACCAAGCACCAACACCAGCATACCACATTCCAAATCCCTCGATGTACCACGTATCTCCTCCAATGTCGTACTCTGTCCCATGTTGAATTAGGTGTTTGAATAAATACGAGGTTTTAATACTTTGTCAAGATTTCCGGTGTCGTCTGATATAATTGACACACGAGAAAGTTCAATTGACACGGTAACATGAAAACGTAGCACTGTCTGTTAAGAGTGACTAGTATTGCACTTTGAAATTACGTGAGTTTGAAAGCACAGTTCATAATTGCACTTCGTAATGTAGTAGTTAACGTAATACTCAAAATAATGCTGGCTTTAGCACAGTCTCTGTTTGAAGTATTTACAGTAAAATGTTCTCACTTCTTAAATCACAAGAGTTTGAAATGCACAGTTTATGTGACTTTACAATGGCGAAAAATGAAAGTATCCTCCTATTCAATACATCATATATTCCGTCATTAGACGGAGTAAACAAGTTCAGACATGTTTCGGCTCGTTTGAGCCATCTTCAGTGAAAAAATTAGGGGGTTTGGAATAATTTACATAATATGAGTTGAAAAAATGCTAAAAAACATAATGAAAGCGCAAATGAAAAAACAAACAAAAGAGAGCCTAGACGGAAACAAAATAGCATAAATATACAATATTTACATCAATATGCAGAGCAAAAAACAACTTATTGCGAACAAAATTCAGTGTAACAGATGTTAATTTGAAATCTTGTAACAGTTTATGTGACGCGAGATTATAACACTGGACACAGTTCATGACATTTAAAACCCTTGGTAATAAATTCAGAATGAAATGTCAAGGTCACAGTTCATGGAAATATTGAGCACAGATTCAGTTCATACACGACGTATTCAACAGTCTCTAAAAATCTCAAACTCGCTTCTTAAATGGATTTTCAGTGTAAGTTAGCCTTACTAAAGTCCATATTTCCTAGAACCAACATAAAATGTCCTTAAGGTTCAGTCACTTTCCTAATAGCACTGTTCAAACCTTCGTTAAATACGTGAAAATTGTCCACATTTGATCCTCATAGTCACTGAGTGTCTGATTCTCACAACACATTAAACAGTTCAAAGTCATATTCAAATATGAAAACACACGTAGAAACGACTTTAAATTCATAAATGCGTCGACAATAATAAGTTCAAATTATCACACACAGTCCTTTCAATGTCCATGATGTTGTGCCTAAGAGTGACAGAGTTCGTATACACATTGAAAAAAAATCGACAAGTCCACAACACGATAGAAATTTATAAGTCTTGTACTATATTGAGTTCAACTTAAATGTATCTTGAAAATTTACAAGTCCGTAACTCGATAGAAAATTCCTAAATTTCGTATCACACGGAGTTCAACTTAGATGCACTTTGAAATATTTCACAAGTCCACGACTGGGCTGAAATTTCTAAGTATCACGTTCTCGTACAGCGAACTTTCTAAGTATTTCTGCACGACTTTCACTCCGACTTCGCCGAGCGTGACACGACAGTATTATCGCCTTGCATGGTTGAGTTGTAGATTTCAACCAAGTATACACAGCGAGTCGTTGACCTTATATATCCGTGGCTGGCTGGCTCGCTGCTCCAAGTGACAAAAAAGTGGTTTCATTTCCACCTCAATATCTCCAAAATTATTGGATTGACTTCAAATTCTGGCTACTACCCTTTATAAATGCGGGCTTCACGCTGGTGTAGCTCATACTTCTGTAAAGCCGTTTGTTTGGTAGATATTAAAATGTTTCTAGACCATTCCATAGGGGTGGGTCTACAACATGTGGTGATTACGTCACTCAGCTGGTTCCTCGTTCCGTGACATCGTGCTGTCTCTCTCACTCCTGCAGCAAGCAGCGGAGTCGAGAACATTTGTTCGCAAGGCTGTTTCAAATGTTAAAGCATAGCAGTTCTTAATAAATAATGAATTATAAATATATTGTGCCAGGCCATAGTCATTCCTGGTACAATACCAATTCCCAAGTCAGGTAAAGATCCAGAACTTCTGGATGGTTATAGGCCAATATGTCTCACAAGTGGCCTTTGTAAGCTATTAGAAAGGATGGTGAACTGGCAAGTACTGTAGCCCATGGAAAAGGAAGGTCTCTCGACCAAAACCCACTGTGGTTTTCGCTCTCATTGGTCTGCCACCGATCATCTGGTTGGACTGGAGAGCGCCAGTCAGGATGCCTTTCTTTGGAAGGAACATCTCGTCACCTTGTCTTTCGACCTGGAGAAGGCTTATGATACTACCTGGTAATATGGAATTACCTCCACACTACACCAGTGGGAATTCAGGGAAATTTGCCAACGTTTATACAGAACTTCATGTCCCTCTCGCTCTTTCGAGTCCAAGTAGGGAATGGATTTTCTTAACATTACATTCCAGAAAATGGAGTACCATCGCAATCAACGGCTGTTTGTAGACATTTTAGCTCTATATTACAGATCCGGAAGGATGGCGTTTACTGAGAGACAGCAACAGCAAGCTATTAAGTGAGTTGACAGATGAAGCTTGCAACATGGTTTTCGATTTTCAGCAGCAAAACATCAGTTGTACTCTTCTGTCAACATCAGCTTGTGCATCCTGAACCAGAGCTCTGCTTGCAGTTGTAGACATCTGCAGATTCCTGAATCTCCATTTTGATAAGAGATTAACGTGGCAGCACCACATCCATCAGCTTGAGATTGCCTGCATGAAGAGACTTTTGCTTTACGTTACACCGACATAGAGAGGTCTTATGGTGACGATGGGATAGGAAAGGCCTAGGAATTGGAAGGAAGTGGCCATGGCTTTAATTAAGGTACAGTTCCAGCATTTGCCTGGTGTGAAAATGGGAAACCACGGAAAACCGTCTTCAGGGCTGCCGACAGTGGGGCTCGAACCCACTACCTCCCGAATACTGGATATTGGCTGCACTTAAGCGACTGCAGCTATCGAGCTCGGTATGAAGAGACTTAACATGCTTAAGTTTCTCAGCAGCACCTCATGGGGGCTGACCATGTGGTGCTGCTATGTTTCTACACGGCAGCAGTCCTGTCCCGAATAGACTATGGTAGTGTGGCGTATGGTTCAGTATTAAGATTTACTCTGAACCTTTTAGACAGCGTTCACCCTATTGGAGTTAGGCTGGCAACGGGAGCTTTCCGTACTTGCCCCATTCCCAGCCTACTCGCTGAAGCAGGAGTTCCACCTTTACGAAAAACAAAGGATCAGTTACTCCTCACGTACACTGCCAAAATTCATTTAATGCCACTACATCCGAGCTAACAATGTATCTTCAGTATTCGATACCACCAGAGGTACCAAGACTGGCCGAATGCCATGCGGCCAGTTGGGTTTAAAATTGTTAGCTTGTGCCGTGAGTTAGATGTGGCTATCTGTGTTTGTCTTGAGGGGACTTCTAGGGAGGTACCTGCGTGGTTGGTTCCATGACCGGATATATGGCTAGATTCACTCCGTGGGCCCAAAGTGAACACAGATGCCTTTGTTCATCCAAGGTATTTCCAGGACTTCATTCACCAGTACCCGGTTGCGAGACATGTTTTCACGAGTGGTTCTAAGATCAAGGAAAATACGGATTGCTCTTTCGTCATAGATAATGTAAGCATAAAGTGTGTATACTGCAGAAATTTTCACTATCTTAGAAGCTCTGTAGTTTGCACTGGATGACGAAAGAAACCACTTTGTCATGTGTACCGACTCGTTAGGTTCTCTGCAGTCCGTTGACACTTGTTTCTCGCAACACTTGCTGGTGTAGCAGATTCATGACTTTCTAGCCAGATTGTGTGGTGTTGGCACCAGAATCACTTCTGTGTGCTTTCCAAGTCACATTGGGATTGCTGGAAATGAACTTGTGGATACAGCTGCAAAGGAAGCAATACTTTTACCTCCAAGACCTCAGCTATGTCTAACCATCTTGGCATCCTGGAAATTGGAGTGGCTAGCTATCTGAACTTCCAACAAGCTGAGAGCAGTTCAGAAGACAACTGCTGCGTGATGGTTCTCTTTCTGGCCTTCACGGAGAGAGGCCGTAGTTTTGTGTAGGCTGAGGTTAGGTCATGGAAGATCTATGCACTATGGATTGCTTTTTCGTCACCGATAATGTAAGCATAAAGTGTGTATACTGCAGAAATTTTCACCATCTTAGAAGCTCTGTAGTTTGCACTGGATGACAAAGGAACACCCCGCCAGTTTGTTCTTGTGGTGCTGACTTCACCATGGCCCACATCCTCACAGAGCACGCCGATCTCTCTGGCCTAAGATTGAATCTCGGCTTACGGGAGACACTTGAACTCATAGTAGCCATGACATTACAACTGCTGATCTGGTCATTCGCTTTGTGTGAGTGTGGATTAATGAAGGGTATGTAAATTTCGAGTGTTCTGTTACTCAGGGAACTTACGTTCCCTTTTGATTTGTTTGTGACCTTTTTGCTTAAAACAATACTGTTTTATTTTGTAATTAATTTCCAAATTCCTTTATTTAATAAATAATTTTGTTTTATTTTAATTCTTTTTCCATTGAATTTGTTCAGAGAGGATGATTACCTAGTTGTACTTTCTGTAAGTACCTTGAACCACGAAGTCATTCTACCATCAATTCTCACTGCAGCCCAGTTGTCAACATACAGTAAATGTCTTTGATTGCTTTTAAAAATCTGCCCTTAATCCCCCAATACGGCGATCATCTTTTCCCTCGGTACTCTGTCATTTGCCTTCTCCAGAGCTACAAAACATAAATACAACTGTCTATTGCTATTGTAGCATTTTTCAGTTACCTGGTACACACTGAAAATCTGATCCTGACAGCCCCTCAATGGCCAGAAACAACACTGGTTTTCATCCAACTTACTTTCAACCAGTGAGCGCACCCTCAATTGCCAAATGCCAATGAACACCTTCCGTGGTACATTTATCAGTGAAATACCTCAGTAGTTGTTGCATTCCTTCCTGTTTCTGTGCTTATAGGTTGGTGCTGTCATCTAATCAGAAGGTACCTTACTAATATTCTTTGCTAATCTTACTACTCTATGAAGCCATTTCATCCCTGCCTTCCCACAATATTTCACCAATTCAGATCTAATTCAATCTGTTCCTCCTGCTTAATGACAGCGTAGTTTATTTTCCATTCTTTCCACTTCCTCAGGCGTAATTTGAATAACATCGTCCTCCTTCTCATGAGCTCAGTTGCTCGCGATGTCACCAGAAAGATCCATCTGTCCAGTGATTCCTTGGGATCTGTTATTTGTTCACCTGATTTATCCAAAACACTGTTCATTTCGTATATCCTTCCTTTCTTTATTATTGTCCAGAAATGTATCCCTGCTGCTTGACATAGCCCTTCCAGCTTGTGACTAAAATCTTCCACAATTTCTTCTTGGATTCAACGGTTCCTTGTTTCGCTTTATTTCTTTCATCTACATACAGTTCGCTTTTTGTATCAGTCCTTGTTTAAAGCCACTTCTGATACACCTTTTTTTGTTTACAAGATGCTCTCACTTTATCATTCCACCAGGATCACTACTGTAATTATATTAGCTAAGTTAGCTGTCAGTACAGAAAACATGAGCTTTATACCTTGTGGTATTCCACGAAGATGTGTGCTTTTTCCAATCTTTACATACGTTTTTTCCTAGACATTCCTTTTCTGTTTTGACTACACCACATCTGGATGCTAACCAGTCTTTTTTTCTTATTTCCTCATCCTGGAGATTTTCTACCCTTATTCGTCTGCAAGCAGATTTCACTCTCTTTATCCTAGGCCTAGACAAACTTAGTTCACTACAAATCAGATAGTGGTCTGTTATGAGAAAATCCCTGGCATACCCACAAATTCCTAACAGATTTCCTGAATTCAAAGTCTGTTATGATATATTCTATTATGGATCTGGTGCCCCTACCCTCCCATGTGTAGCAGTGAATTAGCCATATGCTTGAAGAATGTATTCGTACCTCCTAACCTCATAGTAGCACAGAAGTCTTGTAAATGCTTCCCATGCCTTTTAGCTTCCAAGTCTTCTCCATATTTACCCATCACCTTTTTGTATCCTTCAGTTCTGTTTCCAGCTTTTGCATTGAAATCACCTGTTGAAGAAAAGTTATTCTACTGAAGCCTTCCCATTCCTAGACCTTTCCTGTCCCATCGTCGCCATAAAACCTGTCCGTGTCGGAGCGACGTAAAGCAACCTGTAAAAAAAAAGTGATATGTGGACTGACTATATCCATTGTCTGACTCTGACTATACAGCGTACAGAAAGAGTGGAAGCTGCTCAGTAATGTGAGTTACATATATACATTATCATTAGAGCCTGTTATGCCTTTCAGTGTTCAGTCTGCAAGCCTCTGTGAATTTACTAAACGTTGCCACAATCCTCGATTTACAACTAGTATTGTGGCCTCTTTTAGTTCTATCTCTTATCTTTAAATCGTTAGAAACTGAGTCTAACCATCGTCGTCTTGGTCTACCTCTACTTCTCTTACCCTCCTTAACAGAGTCCATTATTCTCCTAGATAACCTATCCTCCTCCATTCGCCTCACATGACCCCACCACCGAAGCCGATTTATACATACAGCTTCATCCATCAAGGTTTTTTTTTTTGCTAGGGGCTTTACGTCGCACCGACACAGATAGGTCTTATAGCGACGATGGGATAGGAAAGGCCTAGGAGTTGGAAGGAAGCGGCCGTGGCCTTAATTAAGGTACAGCCCCAGCATTTGCCTGGTGTGAAAAATTCAGTTCTCTTGTATTTCTTACCTACTCGCATCAATTTAGTCTTCGAAAGGCTAATTTTCGTACCATATTCATTGCACCTATTTTCAGGTTCCAAGATATTAGACTGCAGGCTTTCGGCAAAATCCGCCAAGTTGTCAGCATAGGCCAGGTTGCTTACTGCATTTCCACGTAACTGAATCCGTCCCTGCAAGCCTCTGTGTGTTTACTAAACGTCGCCACAAACCTCTATTTGCAACTAGTGCTGTGGCCTCATTTTATTCTATACCTCTATTCAGCAGATGACCCATGTAAACTACAAACAACAAAGGTGAAAGATTACAGCCTTGTCTAACCCCTGTAAGTACCCTCAACCAAGAACTCGTTCTACCATCAATTCTCACTGCAGCCCAATTGTCAACATAAATACATTTGATTGATTTTAATAATCGAACCTTAATCACATAGTCCCCCACTATGGTGGACTTCTTTTCCCTCGGTACCTTGTCATATGCTTTCTCTAGATCTACGAATCATAAGTGTATATTCTTCTCATAACGTTTTTCATTTACCTGACGCGTACTGAAAATTTAATCCTGACAGCCCTTTTGTGGCCTGAAACCACACTGGTTTGGAATTATTTGATAATATAATCAGGTATGTGGGAAACGATAAGGAATGGAACGTGATTGTAGCAGGTGATCTCAATTTACCAAATGTCAATTGGGAAGGTAATGCGAATGACAAGAAGCATGACCAACAAATGGCAAAAAGGTTAATATGGAAAGGGCATCTGATTCAGAAAGTGATGGAACCAACTAGAGGGAAGGATATTCTGGTTGTCATGCTTGTAAAACCAGATGAGCTCTATAGCGAAACTGAAGTAATAGATGGTATTAGTGATCACGAAGCTGTTTTTGTTCTAGTTAAAAATAAATGTGAAAGAAACGGAGATATTAAAATCAGGACTATTAGGCAGTACCATATGGCTGATAAAACAGGCATGAGGGAGTTTTTAAAAAGTAACTATGATCAGTAGAAAAGGGCAAGTAAAAATTTAAACAGACTCAGGGTTGGGTTTAAAGCAGTTGTTGTGGAATGTGAAAATAGGTTTGTACCTCTAAAGGTGGTAAGGAATGGTGAAGATCCACTATATTATAACAGAAAAGTAAAGAGGCTAAGAAGAAGGTGCAGGTTGGAAAGCAATAGGGTTAGAAATGGCTGTGGAAGTAAGGAGAAGTTGAATGAACTTATTGAATCCAGCAAAGAAGTCAGCTAGGGATAACATGATGGTAAGCATAATTGGTGGTCATACGAATTTTAGTGAAAAATGGAAGAGTATACATAGGTACTTTTAAAGCAGAAACAGGTTCAAAGACGGATATTCCAGGAATCATTAACGAACAAGGGGAATGTGTATGCGAGAATCTTCAAAAGGCCGTAGTATTCAGTCGGCAGTATGTAAAGATTGTTGGTTACAAGGATAATGTCCGGATAGAGGTGGTGACTAATACTAAAGAAGTATTAAAATTTACCTGTGACAACAAGGACATTTACAGTAAGATACAAAAGTTGAAAACTAGAAAAGCACTTGGAATTGATAAGGTTTCGGGGGATATACTAAAGACAATTGGTTGGGATATAGTACCATATCTGAAGCACTTTTTTGATTATTGTTTGCATGAAGGAGCTATACCAATCGAATGGAGAGTTGCTATAGTAGTAGCCCCTGTGTATAAAAGAAAGGGTGATAGACATAAAGCTGAAAATTACAGGCCAGTCAGTTTGACATTTATTGTATGTAAGCTTCGGGAAAGCATCTTTCTGATTATATAAGACATGTTTGCAAAATTAATAACTGGTTTGATAGAAGGCAGTTTGGGTTTGGGAAAGGTTATTCCACTGAAGCTCAACTTGTAGGATTCCAGCAAGGTATAGCAGATATCCTAGATTTAGGAGGTCAATTGGACTGTATCGCGATTGACCTATTAAGGCATTTGATAGAGTGGATCATGGGAGATTACTGGCAAAAATGAGTGCAATTGGACTGGTAAGAGTGATTGAATGGGTGGCTATGTTTCTAGAAAATAGAACTCAGAAAATTACAGTAGGCAAAGCTTTATCTGTCCCTGTAATAATTAAGAGGGGATGTTATTCTGTACAGAATAATAAATAAGTTAAAAGATTGTGAGCAACAAAGACTTTAATATTACTTATCTAGACTCACGGAGCGCGCTGGTTGCTATGCAGAGAATTGAATATCTTCGCGAATCGTCATGTAGCTGGCACTTCAATTTCGAATGCATGGTTAACACGTGGTGATGTTTACAGTTCCTTGTGCGTTTTTCATGGTGATTCCTATCGGTTAGTGGATCTGTGGTTGTGTTATGTGGTAATTTATGGTACTGGCAACTATTTTAGTGATAAGTGCGAGCTTACATAGATCGGCGATATTAAAGGAGAGTAGGCCTAAGTTAAGCCGTACGCCTAAGTGCGGAGTGGAGAACTATTCACGATGGTGACTTCAGTGCAGCTTTCAATGGTACAAATCGCTATCAGAAAGGATCTGGTATTTCTTTTCACAAGTGAGTAGAAATTGAAATGTTACAAAATTACCATAATCGAGAATGGACTATAGAGTGTTAGATTCAGGGATGTATGGACGTGGCATTCTCGATGTTTAGGCTGCTTCTTCTTCTTCTTGGCGTTTTTTCATTTCATTAGGTTCTTAGGAACTAAACATCTATTCTGAAAAAGCGCACATTTTGTTCTTACAGGCTGTGTACCCCTTTCAGAATTTCGATAAACACTGCATAGAATCTGGAAAATATGCTTAATAAAGCTTGATAAAGCCATCTATTTTTAGGTCAAAATATGGCTTCAAATTATTACCAATTATCAGAAAAATGATTTATTAATACCATTATCTGTGTTTTCACATCTCCTTTATAATAAAAGAATTGTTAAATATGCTGTTCCAGAGAAGTTTGACTAGGCAGACTCCTACTTTGTATTAGAAAACACTAATCAAACTACCTGTTTAAAACTGTTATATTCATCTATGCTTGATATTCAAGCTCCTTTATCTTCTTCCGTATATGAATCGTAATGCTCCTGTAATAGAAAAGTTAGAATACATTTTCAGTTTTAATTTGTGTTCAGAAAATTTCCTTTCAGTTCGAGTTTATAAAATCAGTAGGCCTACTATTGGTATTTAAGATGATAATAGTATGAGAGGAAATTTTGCATCCTAAATTATACATTTTTTCTCTGTTAAACCTAACCAACTACTAAAAATATATTTAACTCAGAGAAACTCAAACTAAGCTAGGTATTCTTTTCATTGTTAGAGACATTTAGAATTATGAGGTAGAGTAGCACCAGTTACAAACATGATCATTACAGTAGTCCTAATGTTAGCTACATATTCTTTTTTGAAGATTGTTAATTTAATATACGGGTATACAACGTTTTTCTATTTCTGGAGAGTATTCTCTAAATTCAAGACATTTGTTTATCTACCTAGGTATATATTTACTATCATTAGTAGTGTATTTTGAAGTCCTCTTATCCAGTTTTCTAAATGTTGTTTTATTATGCCTGTTACTTGTAGGCTAGCTACCCAACCTATTTGTGAAGATTAACTCAATAACAATGCAAATGTGTTTTTGTGAAGATTAACTCAATAACAATGCAAATGTGTTCAGTTTGTATGCATAAGTATCATTATTGTGTTATTAACATCTTGATTCTTGTACGATATATTTACTGCGTGTATTCACGTTAGTTGTTGTAGGCCGTGCCATTTATTATTAACCCTTTAGCCGCCAACGTCCGATTGATTGGTCGTTCGAGGTTCAGTCTAAAAACGCCAACATCCGATTGATCGGACGTTCCGGAAAAAGTACTTTCCAAGTTATTCGTTTTAATAATGTATGGTATTAGTTTTGGATTAAATAAGTTTATATACAACAAGTTTAGTTGAGGAACTTGCTGCCGAGTGGCTTGGTGGCCAAGCGGCGATTCAGCACCCACAGGCGGATAGTGAACCCCTTACTATTTTACCGAAAAAAAGGAACGCAACTGTTCCGTATTCAGAAAGAGTAGTACTAGTCAAGGTGGTAATTGGAAAAAAGACCAGATACATTTGTAAACAGTGTAAGAAGAGTGTACACCCTTTGTGCCTCCCTAAGCACATTTGCTAGAGCACGTCATAAACATGTGTAAATATTAGTTATTAGTAATTTTAATTAGTAAATATTAATAATTTCTTGTATCATATTTTTAAGACAAAAAGTGAATTTTTGAGCGTTAAGTATGTGTGAAATATACATTAGTAGTAATTTTTTACTTCAAAACGAACCAGAAACTGCAGCATTTGCATATAATGTAAGATTAGAAAATTTCACGTTGATGTAATAATAATAATAATAATAATATTGTAACTGTAATATTGTACATAAGGCTCTATCTTTTTATATATAGCATAGGATACACCAGCTCTCTAAAATAATGCAGCTTTTGATACTAAAAATTTTTTTCTTACCGGTTTTTGATCATGACATATTTTTTTCAAAGAAAGGAAATATTTATTTGAATTATCACTTCATAAAATAAAAATTTTTAAAATAAAGGTGCATTAATGTACATCAATAAAATGTCCGAAGCATTACCTTCGAAACAAAAAAATGTCCATCCAATTTACATAAATTGAACAGAAGTTATTACGAATAATTTACTGCGAAGTAAAGGTTGCTCATTAGGCCTTGGCGGTATAGGACATGAACACCGCGTATTAGGCTGGCGGTCAAAAGGTTAATGAATTAGGACCTGGGAATGGCTAAGTTTGCCTGATGCTTAGAATTCAACGGAATTAGGCGCTTACCGGAGATTAATGTGAAGGAACACACAGACTTTCACACTTCACAGTCCACTGGTACTATTCAGACCTCAGAATTATTGATCTGTATAACTTCTACGAGGCTTTTGATTTAAAATTAGTACAGTTGTTTTGGTTTTGCAAACTGACGGGAATTTCCGTTCGGATCTTCTACTTTCTAATGCGGCGCCTTTTTAACATTTTATTTTGGATGTATCTGATGAACATCTGTTCTTACCGTGTTATCCTGTATCACAGGAATAAAAATAACCTGTCGACAGGTGTTTTCATTCGTGCGTTAATGCATGAATTCCATACTACGATCTCCTCGGCGAGCGATGGTGTGCCCGCAACATGGCGATACACGCATAGACGGCTCTTCCCCAGTCACACGCTACTGCGCCGCCAGCGGTATAGGGCCTCGGTGACCAACTGCAAAGTGACCTCGATAATGTTGTGAGATGGACAGTAGGCAATGGTATGATGATAAATGGGGTTAAAAGTTACGTTGTGAGTTTCACAAATAGGAAAAGTCCTCTCAGTTTTAATTACTGCGTTGATGGGGTGAAAGTTCTCTTTGGGGATCATTGTAAGTACCTAGGTCTTAATATAAGGAAAGATCTTCATTGGGGTAATCAAACAAATATGATTGTAAATAAAGGGTACAGATCTCTGCACATGGTTATGAGGGTATTTATGGGTTGTAGTATGGATGTGAAAGAGAGGGCTTATAAGTTTCTGGTAAGATCCCATCTAGAGTCTGGTTCCAGTATATGGGACCCTCACCAGCATTACTTGATTAGAGAACTGGAAAAAATCCAAAGAAAAGCAGCTCGATTTGTTCTGGGTGATTTCCGACAAAAGAGTAGTGTTAAAAAAATGTTGCAAAGTTTGGGCTGGGAAGACTTGGGAGAAAGGAGATGAGCTGCTTGACTAAGTGGTTAGTTACATGTTATAAACCTCATGATTGAAGTAAAGTAAACCCGTGTCCTCATCCCGAGGTGGAGCAGCTCTTTTCAGGCACACCCCCATTGGAGGTGAGCTGCGTGTACCATTTGAACCACACACCAGCCCTCCTGCCATTCTTAAATTTTTGGCAGTACCGGGAATCGAACCCGGGCCCCCGAGGACGGCAGCTAATAACACTAACCGTTACACTACGGAGGTGGACAACCTCATGATTAATTCATATTGACAGTTGGTATTACTTAAAAACCAATGAAGGAATTTATTAATCCACCTATCCAATACATTTTGTCCACTTAACACTCTTGGAACATGTTTCGCCCTTTTTAGGACATCTTCAGCCGTAATACAATCTTATGAATTTTACACGTATTATTTAAAAAAAGCTAGAAAATTACCCTTGTTACCATATTACTATAATATTGGTACACATAATGTGAAGAAGATGCTCTAAAAAGGGCGAAACATGTCCTGAAAGTGTTAAGTGTTAGTATGTATTTCTAACCACATATAAGTGGACAAAATATATTGAATAGGTGGATTAATAAATTTCTTCATTGGTTTCTAAGTCATAAGTGGTATGCTCCGAGCTGTCAGTGAGATAGTGTGGGAGGACATCAGTAGACAAATAAGTTTGAGTGATGTCTTTAAAAGTAGGAAAGATCACAATATGAAGATAAAGTTTGAATTCAAGAGGACAAATTGGGGCAAATATTTGTTTATAGGAAGGGGAGTTAGGGATTGGAATTGTTTACCAAGGGAGATGTTCAATAAATATCCAATTTCTTTGCAAACATTTAAGAAAAGGCTAGGAAAACAACAGATAGGGAATCTGCCACTTGGGCGACTGCCCTAAATGCAGATCAGTAGTGATTGATTGATTGATTGATTGATTGATTGATTGATTGATTGATTGATTGATTGATTGATTGATTGATTGATTGATTGATCCAACTACCTCTCAACTCCTAATTGCACTCCTCCCTTCCATGATGCCAGTGAATATTGTGCCTGGCATAGTAATCAAAGAGATACCTCGATAGTTGTTGCAATCCTCCCTGTTCCCTTGCTTATAGATAGGTGCAGTTACTGCTTTTGTCCAATCTGAAGTACCTTACCAACACCCCATGCTAATTGTATTACTCTATGAAGCCATTTCATCCCTGCCTTCTCACTATACTTCACCAATTCAGGTCTAATTTCATCTATTCCTGTTGATTTATGACAATGGCGTTTATTTACCATCCTTTCCACTTCCTCAAGCGTTATTTGACTAACATTTTCCTCCTACCCATGAGCTCGGTTGTTCGTGACATCATCAGGAAGATTTCCTTTTCTCTTGAGAAGATTTTGAAAATATTCCCTCCACCTGTCCAGTGATTCCCTCAGATCTATTATGAGTCCACCCTAATTACCCAAAACACTATTCATTTCCTTTTTTCCCTCCCTTCTGAAGATTCTTTATTACTGTCCAGAAATGTTTCTCTGGTGCCTGACCTAGCCTTTCCAGATTATTACCAGAATTTTCCCAAGACTTCTTTTTATATTCAACAACTATTTGTTTTCGATCTGTTCATTTCATTTACGCACAATTCCCTGTCTGTGTCAGCCCTTGTTTGAAGACATTTCTGATAAGCCTTCTTTTTACGTTTACAAACTGCTCTCACTTAATCATTTCTTCAAGAAGTTTGCTTTTCCCCATTTTTACACTTAGTTGTTTCTAGGCTTTCTCTTTCTATTTCTACTACAGCATCCCTGTATACCACCCATTCTATTTCTATATCCTGAACTTGCTTACTGTCTACAGTTTCAGAACTTCTCAGTAATCATATCCATGTACTGTACATCTTTCTGATTCTCGTCCTGGAGATTTTCTACCCATATTTGTTTGCAGACAGATTTTACTTTATACTAGGCTCATAGATACTTAGTTCACTACAGATCAGATAGTGGTCTGTATTTGAAAAATCCCCATATAACATGTACATTCTAACAGATTTCTTGAATTCGAAGTTGGTTAAGATAGAGTCTGTTATGGATCTGGTACCCCTACCCTCCCATGTGTAGCAGTTAATATCCTTATACTTGAAGAATGTATTTGTAACTGCTAAACCCATACTACCACAGAAATCCAGCGAACACTTCCCATTTCTATTAGTTTCCATATCTTCCCCACATTTACCAATCACCCTTTCATATCCTTCAGTTCCATTTCCAACTCTCACATTAAAATCGCCTATTAGCACTATCCTATCTTTGCTGTTCATCCTGACTATGATGTCACTTAATGCTTCATAAAACTTCTCAGCTTTTTCTGCACCCTCACATAGTGAATACACTGAGACAATTCTTGTCCTAATTCCTCCAACTGCCAAATCTACCCACATCATTCACTCATGTACATGCCTGACAGATACTATGTTGCGTATTATAGCATTCCTGATGAACAGCCCTACCCCACATTCTGCCCTTTCCTTTTTAACACCCATCAAATATTCTTTATACTATAATCTCCTATCTCCTCCACGTTCTCTCTCCTTACCCGCATATCATTTACTCCTTGCACATCCAGATGCATCCTCTTTGCTGACTCAGCCAGAACTACTTCCTTTCTTCCGTAAGCCCCATTATAAGTGATGTCTCCCCATCGAATTCCATTTTGTTCGTTAAGTTGTTTCTGAGGAGTCCCTAGTCTGTCAAATGGAAGTGCTACTCAGTTACTCTGATAGGTCCGAGGCTTGCTAAAATGATATAGATGTTGATTCCTATAGGGAATCCGAAATATCCGTCCTCAATGAGTAAACCTATAATACCAATATAAATGGCCCGCTATTGGACATTATAAATTTTCCAGCTAGGCGAAACACTGGCAACCAAGAATGAGTTAGCTGGAAAATTTATAATGTCCAATAGCGGATCATTTATATTGCTTGCTAAAATGTTCTGAGCTTCGGACATTCTGTAAAGCAGGATTCTACTGTTACTTGCACATAGTCCAAGCGAGAATCTCTCCTGTAATGGGTTAGGGACCACCAGTAGCTTGTATAGCCCTAGCCACCTGAGTACAAGAAGGGCCATGACTCAGAATATGTCCGAGATGCCCACTCCCATTCCATAGCAACTGGTATCCCGACTCTCAGGAACACTTACTAGGCCACTCAGACATTGCCCATGGTACACGGACTAGGATGAGACTACAGTAACCCCCACCATGTACCATGTGTGGTTATATTTCTAAAAAACTTATCTCAGAGATGGTTCATGTTTGTGGGTTACTGTAGTCACGTCCTAGTTCGTAAACCATGGGCAACGGCTGAGTGGCCTAGTAAGTGGTCCTGAGAGTCGGGATACCAGTTGCTATGGAATGGGAGTGGGCATCTCGGACATATTCTGAGTCTTGGCCCTCCTTGTGCTCAGGCGGCTAGGACTATACAATCCACCGGTGGTCCATAACCCGTTAGAGGAGAGATCCTCACTTGGACTATGTGCAAGTAGGGCAGCATCCTGCTTCATGAATCGACCGAGCTCAGAGGCTTGCAGACTGAATGCTGAAAGGCATAACAGTCTATAATGATAATGTATGTATGTATGTATGTATGTTATCTCAGAGAATTAGAGTAGGCGAAGCTTCATCTGACCCTGTAATAATTAAGAGGGGAATTCCTCAAGGCAGTATTATTGGACCTTTATGTTTTCTTGATAAATATTATGAGTACAGAAGTGGAATCTGCTTTTTGCAGATGATGTTATTCTGTACAGAGTAATAAATAAGTTACTAGATTACGAAAAATTGCAAAATAACCTTGATAATGTTATGAGATGAACAGTAGGCAATGGCATGATGATGAATAGGGTTAAAAGTCAGGTTGTGAGTTTCACAAATAGGAAAAGTCCTCTCAGTTTTAATTACTGTGTTGATAGTGTGAAGGTTCCTTTTGGGGATCATTGTAAGTACCTAGGTGTTAATATAAGGAAAGATCTTTAGTGGGGTAATCGCATAAATGGGATTGTGAATAAAGGGTACAGATATCTGCACATGGTTATGAGGGTATTTAGGGGTTGTAGTAAGGATGTAAAGGAGAGGGCGTATGAGTCTCTGGTGTGACCGCAAATGGAATATGGTTCCAGTGTATGAGGCCCTCACCAGGATTACTTGATTCAAGAACTGGAAACAATCCAAAGAAAAGCAGCTCATGAATTTACCAAGCTCAGAATTTTTTAAGCAAGCCTCGGACCTATGGGAGTAACGGAGTCCCACTACCATGTGACAGGCGAGGGACTCCTTGGAAACAACTTGGCGAACGAAATGGAATTCGATGGGGAGCTATCAATATTAATGGGGCTTATGGAAGAAAGAAAGTAGAACTGGCTGAGTCAGCAAAGAGGATGCATCTGGATGTGCTAGGAGTAAGTTATATTCGGGTAAGGGGAGATAACGAGGAAGAGATAGGAGATGATAAAGTGTAATTGATGGGTGTTAGAAAGTGAAGGGCAGAGTCCGGGGTAGGTCTCTTTATCAGGAATACCATTGCATGCAACATAGTTTCTGTTAGGCACGTAAATGAGCGAATGATGTGCGTAGATTTGTCAGTTGGAGGAATTAGGACTAGAATTGTCTCTGTGTGTTTACCATGTAAGGGTGCAGATGAGGATGAAGTTGACAAGTTTTATGAAGCATTGAGTGTCATCATAGTCAGGGTCAACAGCAAGGATAGAATAGTGCCAATGGGCGATTTCAATTCGAGATTTGTCAATAGAACTGAAGGATACAAAAGTGTGATTGCAAAATGTGGGAATGATATTGAAGCTAATGGGAATGGGAGGCGTAATAAACTATATCTTAACCGACTTCGAATTCAGGAAATCTGTCAGGAATGTACAAGTTTTCCGGGGATTTTGCGATGATACAGACCACTGTCTGACATGTAGTGAACTAAATATCTCTGGGCCTAGGGTAGAGAAAGTGTAATCTGTCTGCAAACGAATAAGGGTAGAAAATCTCCAGGACGAGGAAATTAGACAGAAGTACATGGATATGATTAGTGAGAACTTTCGAACAGTAGACAGTAAGCAGGTTCAGGATATAGGAAGTGAATGGGTGGCATACAGGAATTCTGTAGTAGAAACCGCAAGGAAATGCTTAAGAACAACTGTGTGTAAAGATGGAAAAAGGCGAACATCTTGATGGAATAACTGAATAACATCCGGCTAGAAGCCAAAGACCTGCTTGTCAGCTTTGATGTGGTCTCACTCTTCACTAAGGTACCTGTGAATGAGGCCATGGACCACATCGCTCGGATTTTTCCCGAGGACATTACCAACTTGTTCAACACTGTCGCACGACAAGCTATTTTCTGTGGAATGGCAATTTCTATAAACAAGTGGACGGCGTCACCATGGGCAGTCCTCCGAGTCCAGTGATAGCAAATTTCTATATGGAAAGGTTCAAAGAAACAGCACTCGAGACCGCACCACTGAAACCTAAGGTGTGGCTGCGCTTCGTTGATGACACCTTTGTGATCTGGAGCCACGGAAAGGAACAACTACAGCTGTTTCTACAGCATCTGAATAGTATTAACACCAGTATTCAGTTCACTATGGAGACAGAAAACGAGGGAAAGCTCCCTTTCCTCGATGTTCTGGTAATGAAGACTGCCGATTCAAACTTGGGACAAACAGTATACCGCAAGCCGACCCACACAGACCGCTATCTTCAGAAGACGTCCAACCACCACCCACGACAAAAATACGGAGTGGTTAAGACGCTAGCCGACCGTGCTAAGAGAATTTGTCAACCTCAGCACTTAAACGAAGAACTCAGCCACCTCAACAGGGCCCTACTCACTAATGGGTACAGCCCTAAAGATATTCAGCAAGCACTCCATCCCAGACGTCCAACAACCAAGAAAAAAGAAGAGGAGCGGATGGCAGCTAAAGCCTTTCTGCCTTATATCGAGAAAGTAACCGACAGAATAGGGAGGCTACTGGAGTCCCATGGTGTTGAAACCATATACAGGCCGACGAAGAAAATCCAGGAACTGCTTAGGTCTGCCAAAGACAAGCGCCATTCTCTCCCCACAGCAGGTGTCTACAAGATCCCGTGCAGCTGCGGCCAGGTATACATAGGGACTACCAAACGCAGCATCGCAACACGACTGAAGGTGCTTAACAGACATAGCCGGCTGGGACAGACAGATAGATCATCAGTCGCTGAACACTCGCTGCTAGCAGGCCATGACATACAGTACAGCAACACCGAAGTACTGTCAACTACTGTGTCTTATCACGCCCGGCTACAGAGGGAAGCCATTGAAAGCCTAAAGAACACCAACAGACTGGTACGCTGCTCGCCTATTGGCCGCTATGGTGGGGGGCGGTCGCTGATTGTCTGTTCTTCGGCCAATGGTTGAAGCATTAGGTAGCCCGATGTACACTGACCTGCCTTGGCGGAGACAGGCAGCTGATCACCCATTGCGGTCTGGTCTGCCGCGGCTATCGTGTCCTCCAGGGTTAGAGCTTTCAAGACTGGAAACCAGGCTTTGTTTACCCGTTCAGATTCCTCCTTACGGTTGAAGCTGTTGGTGTGCTTTAGGCTTTCGATGGCTTCCCTCTGTAGCCGGGCGTGATAAGACACAGTAGTTGACAGTACTTCGGTGTTGCTGTACTGTATGTCATGGCCTGCTAGCAGCGAGTGTTCAGCGACTGATGATCTATCTGTCTGTCCCAGCCAGCTATGTCTGTTATGCACCTTCAGTCGTGTGGCGATGCTGCGTTTGGTAGTCCCTACGTATACCTGGCCGCAGCTGCACGGGATCTTGTAGACACCTGCTGTGGGGAGAGAATGGCACTTGTCATTCACTCGCTCCTGGACCACGGCCTACAAGCCCGAAAAACGCTGACATGATTTGAGAGCAGCTTGTAAACGAAAAAAGAAGGCTTATCAGAAATGGCTCCAAACAAGGGCTGAGGCAGACAGAGATATTTACATAGATAAAAGAACCAGAGTGAAACAGATAGTTGTTGAATCCAAAAAGAAGTCGTGGGAAGATTTTGGTAATAACCTGGAAAGGCTAGGTCAAGCAGCAGGGAAACCTTTCTGGACGGTAATAAAGAATCTTTGGAAGGGAGGGAAAAAGGAAATGAATAGTGTTTTGGGTAATTAGGGTGAACTAATAATAGATCCGAGGGAATCACTGGACAGGTGGAGGGAAAATTTTCAAAATCTTCTCGAGAGAAAAGAAAATCCTCCTGATGACGTCGCGAACAACCGAGCTCATGGGGAGGAGGATGTTGGTGAAATTACGCTTGAGGAAGTGGAAAGGATGGTAAATAAACTCCATTGTCATAAGGCAGCAGGAATAAATGAAATTAGATCTGAAATGGTGAAGTGTAATGGGAAGGCAGGAATGAAATGGCTTCTTAGAGTAGTAAGATTAGCATGGAGTGTTGGTAAGGTACCTTCAGATTGGACAAAAGCAGTAATTGCACCTATCTATAAGCAAGGAAACAGGAAGGATTGCAACAACTATCAAGGTATCTCATTGATTAGTATACCAGGCAAAGTATTCACAGGCATCTTGGAAGGGAGGGTGCGATCAGTCGTTGAGAGGAAGTAGGATGAAAACCAGTGTGGTTTCAGACCACAGAGAGGCTGTCAGGATCAGATTTTCAGTATGCGCCTGGTAATTGAAAAATGCTACGAGAGGAATAGGCAGTTGTGTTTGTTTCGTAGATCTAGAGCAAGCATATGACAGGGTACCGAGGGAAAATATGTTCGCTGTACTGGGGGACTATGGAATTAAAGGTAGATTAGTAAAATCAATCAAAGGCATTTATGTTGACAATTGGGCTTCAGTGAGAATTGATGGTAGAATGAGTTCTTGGTTCAGGGTACTTACAGGAGTTAGACAAGGCTGTAATCTTTCACCTTACCTGTACGTAGTTTACATGGATCATCTGCTGAAAGGTATAAAATGGCAGGGAGGGATTCAGTTAAGTGGAAATGTAGTAAGCAGTCTGGCCTCTGCTGACGTCTTGGTCTTAATGGCAGATTGTGCCGATAGCCTGCAGTCTACACTGACTGAGCAAATGTCATGGGATAGCGGAGCACTGATGCGCAGGTGTGTTGTCTGCGCACCACATGCCCCATGTGCCAGCGGCAGTTGTATAGGAGACCTTCTGAGCAGTGGCTGTGCATGTGACAGGTGTAACATGGAACGTCGTCGTGAACTGACACCGTTCAAACGGAGTATGGTGGTCAGTGTCCAACGGATGGAAAGTGCGATTTCGGAAGTGGTGCGGCAATTCAGCTTCACACGATCAACCGTGTCCAGGGTGTATCGTGAATAGTTGAATGCGGGTGTCACCGTCCACAACTGTCGAACGACCAGCCGTCCAGCCACCTTGAATGACCGTAACCGGCGACATCTGAGACGGATTGTCAATAGTGACAGACGGGCGACCGTGCAACAAATCATGCTAGATACGTCTCCCAGTGGACAATCCGTAGGAACATGGGTTCTATGGGGTATGGGAGCCGGCGCCGCACACATGTGCCACTGTTAACCCAACTTCATTGGGCACAACGACGCGCATTTGTCACCAGGGATGGACACTGGAACAATGGCGTAACGTGATATGGTCGGATGAATCACGATTTCAACTGCACCATGCCGATGGGAGGCACCGTGTATGGCGCAGACCACATGAAGCGATGGATCCCGCCCGCGTCGAAGGTGTGGTCCAGCGCGCTGGTGTGTGTGTTATGGTCTGGGGTGCATTTTCCTGGTATGGAATGGGCCCCCTAGTTGTTTTGGAAGAGACTTTGAATGGTACGCGTTATGTTGAGCTGCTCAGAGACCATCTCCACCCATTTTTGGCACTCCAGCGCCCAGACGGTTTTGCGGTGTTTCAAGATGATAACGCACCGCCACATCACTCCCACGTCGCCCGGGAATGGTTCCAGGAACATGCAGCGGAGGTCCAACAACTGCCATGGCCACCCAGGAGCCCCGATATGAACCCTATCGAACATATCCGGGATGTCCTGGAGCGCAGGCTCCGTGCCATGGATCCTGCACCCACGAACATACCAGCATTGGCGGCCGCTCCACAAACGATTTGGTGTCAGCTGCGTCCAGAGGACTACCAGGGACTTGTCAACTCACTTCCACGGCGTCTCATTGCAGTTCACAGGGCCAGAGGAGGCCCCACACGCTATCCTATGACATTTGCCAAGTCAGTGTAATATCTTGGAACTTGAAAATAGGTTCAATGAGTATGGTATGAAAATGAGCCTCTCGAAGACTAAATTGATGTCAGTAGGTAAGAAATTCAACAGAATTAAATGTCAGATTGGTGATACAAAGCTAGAACAGGTCGATAATTTCAAGTATTTAGGTTGTGTGTTCTCCCAGGATGGTAATATAGTGAGTGGGATTGAATCAAGTTGTCGTAAAGCTAATGCAGTGAGCTCGCATTTGCGATCAACAGTATTCTGTAAGAATGAAGTTAGCTCCCAGATGAAACTATCTTTACATCGGTCTGTTTTCAGACCAACTTTGCTTTACGGGAGCGAAAGCTGGGTGGACTCAGGATATCTTATTCATAAGTTAGAAGTAACAGACATGAAAGTAGCAGGAATGATTGCTGGTACAATCTCGATGGATGGAGGTGTACGCAGAAACCGGCTTCAGTGGTGGGGTCATGTGAGGCGAATGGAGGAGGATATTTTACCTAGGAGAATAATGGACTCTGTTATGGAGGGTAAGAGAAGTAGAGGTAGACCAAGGCGACGGTGGTTAGACTCAGTTTCTAACGATGTAAAGATAGGAGGTATAGAACTAACTGAGGCCACAATACTAGCTGCAAATCGAGGATTGTGGCGATGTTTATTAAATTCACGGAGGCTTGCAGACTGAACGCTGGAAGGTATAACAGTCTATAATGATAATGTATGTATGGATGGAATGTATGTATGTTTGTTGAACACTTTCCGGTATACATGAAATAACAAAATAAGTTACATAGCATGATCATGTACTGAATCTGGTTAAAATTTCATTTTTTTTTATTATCATAATTAAATACTATTTTGTCTTGTAATATCCATATAACTAAGCTTTTTTGTTACTTGTTGATGTTTGATTGTTAAATATAACAGCCCTATGTTTAGGGCTGTGTCCTAATTGAGATTATTTGAAAAAATAGTTTGTTTTTTTTTCATCGTTGTGCCCTACTGCAGAGCACAGTTGAACTTTCTTAGCTGATGTGTTGGCCTTCTTATCCTCCCAAAATATCTTCATCCTCTCGCTGAACTTCTTCCTTCGTTCTTCTGTCCAAGTTATAGTAGCTCTGGTGTTGGGTTTGTCTTCAAAGTGGTGATTGTCGATTTTGGTTCTGAATTTACATCTGTCCTGTACAGTGTCTTCTGAGATGTTGATTTCCTGGAGATCTGTTACAATTTCACGAAGCCAGCTGTTCTTGGTTTTAGACAAAAGGGCCAGATTGAGAATTCTTTTAGTTAGCCTGTTAGTGTTCATTCTGATAATGTGTCCATAAAATTTCAATCGTCTTTTCCGAAAAGTGTGAGAAATTTTTTCAGATTGACCTTGGGCCAAAAGTTTTTCGTAAAATTTTCCCATCTTGTCTCTCAATGTCTTTGGTTAAAGATCCGCCACCAATGATTAAGGTTTCTGAGGCATATAACTCTTTAGGTTTGATCACTGTATTATAGTGTCTAAGTTTTGCATTCCGAGATATTGATTTTTTATTATACCTGTTCCAAATGATCCTGTATGCTCTCTGCAATTTGGAAATTCTCTCTTTATTTGCTTCGCTGTTTAAACCAGAGGGCTGAATAATTGGTCCCAAATATTTAAATTGGTTCGCTTGAACAATTTTGCGGAATTTAGTTATCATAGGTTGTCCATCGAAGTATCGTGAGGCCCCTTCCATGTACTGAGTTTTCTCACACGAAATTTGAAGTCCCGTTTTGATGGCAGTTTCATCTAGTTTTTCAGTGGAATGAATTGCTTCGTGCCTATTATTGGAAAGGATTGCTATGTCATCAGCAAAGGCTAGACATTGCACGTGAATTCTGTCTTTACGTAGTCTTCCAAGGGTTATTCCTTTAGTTTCCTTTTCCCAGGTCCTGATTACTTTCTCAAGTACCAAGTTAAACAGTAACAGCGATAAACCATCCCCTTGACGGACCCCGGTGTTAACAGGAAAAGGCTCAGATATTTCGCCTAGGAATTTGACTTTTGAAGTAGTGCCAGAGAATGTTTGCTTGATTAATTCTTTCATTTTCTTATCCACTTGAAATTCTTCTAGAGTTCTGAAATGTGTTTGACGGTCTATAGAGTCATATGCTTTTCTGAAATCTACAAAAGTAATGACTGTTTGTCTGGTTTTGCGCATTTGGAGGATAGTTTTGAGATTAAGGATTTGTTCTGTACAAGATCTTCCTTATTATTATTATCATTATTATTATTATTATTATTATGATTATTATTATTATTATTATTATTATTATTATTATTATTATTATTATTATTATTATCGTTAATTGACCCGATTCATTAAATTTTATATTTTTATTTTTTATTTTTGTGATTTAAACTGTAATATAATTAGATATGTATTAGATGTATATTATGTCATTTAATCACAGGATAAGGGAATTTTGTTTGTAATTATTCTGTACATAAATAAATGAGATTTGTTAGTTTGAAATAGTCATACTTTAACTGGTAATTGTAGGCAGATGAGCTGGCATGACATGTTGCATCCTCACATGAATTAGAATTTCCTCCTCTTAATCCCATCCAATTCTTCATTTCATCTAATTTATCCACAAATTAAAGTGATGTAACATTGGTCTGAACCAAACAATATGTCCTCCTTGCTGTCAGTGATCTTACGGGGCGAACTGCTACTATGCTGCCGGTTACGTGATGACCATGCTAGCTACTTTATAACCGTCAAATTCTTCAGTTCGACTGGTTGCCAGATTTAACCATGAACAAAATATTATTGCACTAGTCTGAATAAACAAACATGTTCTTACTCTCTGCTGTCAATTCACCAAAATACAGAAACAAACATAAAACACTATCAGGTCTGAAAAACACAAATACGAACACTACAGATTGGCAGAAATTGAACAAGATTTTACAAATTTGGCAACCAGTCGAACTGAAGAATTTGACTGTTATAAAGTAGCTAGCATGGTCATCACGTAACCGGCAGCATAGTAGCAGCTCGCCCCATAAGGTCATTGACAGCAAGGAGGACATATTGTTTGGTTCAGACCAATGTTACATCACTTTAATTTGTGAATAAATTAGATGAAATGAATAATTGGATGGGATTAAGAGGAGGAAATTCTAATTCATGTGAGGTCTCGGAATTATAGCAGACTTAAGGATAGCAGAAAAAGAAGAGAACAGAAAATATTTTAAGAGAGTGACTAACTTTATAGGTGTTATTTATTATTATTTTACGATTTTAAGATAGTGACTAACTTTATAGATGTTATTTATTATTTTACGAATTGAAACTATTTTATTTTAAAGGGTTCTACTAAATGACAAAGTAAGTATTAAATCTAGACACAAAGAAACATTTTATCCTTTTTAAATGTAAATAAGGACATAAAATTAACATATAGTGATTAATTTAATAGATTTTATTATTTATAATTTGAAAATTCTAGTTTAAAGTCTGTAACAAATGACACAGTAAGTGAAAGATGAAACACAGAGAAATGTTGTAACAATTTCAAGATTTATATATAATTGTTCTATTTGTACCAATGCACCAAGTCCAAAGATTAATTAATGTTTGGCACCGCTGAAGAAGAGAGTAATTGGCTCTCGAAACATGTACGGTAATTAAATATAACAAAATATGTAAAGCATTGACAAGTCGGCAAAGTGCTCTATAGAGATTTGAATGTAAGTCAATATGGACCACATGGTGAAAATAATCAATTCTATTATTTTAGTGTCGAAATCGGCATCATTCATTGAAATCCATGTATTGGCGTAATGGATGGATGTTGTTCAAGTGATTATTTACTTGTTATTATGTTTAAGAATAGCTTGCCACTTGTTGCTGACGTTGATCTAATGGGGGACTTTTCAAAATTTAATTTGAAGATGGAATCTGTTGCTTCCAGTTTGCAGAATGTAGTTATTTAAGTGTCTGTAATGAGAGGAAAAAGTATATTTTAGTTGTAAAGTGTGTGGGGAGGCCGCTTTAGAAACTTCTACTTACCCCCTCGTCTTTTGTAGGGCTGGCTTGTTTTGTTGGCAGTACCGGATCGACTAACTGCCACTGCACTTGTGCTCCGCATGTTGTAACTGTGAAGACTGTGGCGGGGGGGGTGCGTAGGGGAAGGACGGGTGGGCAATGCATTATGTTTGTGGACCGTATGTGAGGGAGAGTTGGTGGGGGAAGATTGGGACAGAGTTGTATTGGTTGATTTTGGAGGAGTTGTTAAAGAAAGTATTTTAAAATGTTTTTAAGGCTATTTTCTTTTGTTTTTAATATTTGTAATAATTTAGGGATTAATTCGTAAAGGGGATTTTTGGCATATATTGTATTGTTTAAATTCCGGTATTTATTAAAATGTTGGTCTAGTGAAATATAGATGTTTTCATACTCATTCATTAGTTTACCTTTACGGGACAAGTTGGCCGTGCGGTTAGGAGCGCGCACCTGTGAGCTTGCATCCGGGAGATAGTGGGTTCGAGCCCGTCTGTCGGCAGCCCTGAAGATGGTTATCCGTGATTTCCCATTTTCACACCAGGCAAATGCTGGGGCTGTACCTTAATTAAGGCCATGGCCGCTTCCTTCGAACTCCTAGGTCTTTCCTATCCCATCGTCGCTGCAGGACCTATCTGTGTCGGTGCGACGTTAAGCCAATTGCAAAAAAAAAAAATAGTTTACCTTTATTTCACTTTTTAAAGATTTTTAGGTCTTGTTCTATTGTCGTATAATGGTGTCCAGTTTCTTTCATGTGTTTATTCATGGCAGAAAATCCGTTGTGTTTATTGGCATTGAAGTGTTTTAGGTATCTTGTATAAAAACTACGGCCTGTCTGTCCAATGTATGACATGAGACATTGTGAGCATGTGAGCCTATAAATTCCTGAACCTGAATGATCATAGTTGAAGTGACAACATTATGATTAAGAAATATACTTTGATTTGTGTTTTGTGTTTTGAAAGCAATTTTAACATCCTATTTCTTAAGTGGGTTTGAGACCTGATAGATTAACGGATTATTGTATGTAAAAGTGGCGGAATTAGACTTTTTTGGTTTAAGGAAGAAGAAAAACAAAAACTAATAAATATGAATCCAAACATACCCACGGCTAGACCGCTACCTGAAATCCATAAAAAAGAAATTCCTATACAGTGGAACCTTAGATTGCGAGCATAATTCATTCCGGCAACATGCTTGTAATCCAATGCGCTCGTGTATCAAAGCAAGCTTTCCCATAAGAATCAATTGAAACGCGGATGATTCGTCCACAACACAAAAAATATTTATTCGCATACCATTTCTAAAACAAAATATTACGTAAAACAAATTAAAGTGCACTTTTCCTTAGAATAGAATCATTGTTGGTGTGAGGGAGATCAGAGATGACATGAGAAGAGTTACTGTGTAGCACGAATTTCACTAACGGAATTACTGCTCTCTATTGGCTCACTGGATTTGTTTTCTTTTCGTGCAACACTAACGAGGAACCTTTCCAATGACGATTGCTTTTGCCTCTTTTTGAGGATTTCACAAAAATGTGACATTGCATTGCCATTGAACTGATTCATCGCTCGCACTGCTACAGCCTTATTCAGGTGTGTTATTCTACAAAATTTTGCACCGTTTCCCACATTTTGCACTTCTCCCAAATCTCAGTTGAAGTGAGAGATTCCGTTGACATTTCCTCCTTCTCTTCCCTGGACGAGATCTCCATAACCTCCTCCTGTTGTTCGCGATGCAGGTCCATCAGTTCGTTGGTGTTCAGTTCCTGGCTATATTGTTCCACCAGCTCTTGAATGTCCACGTCATTCACCTCCAGCCCCATAGTCTTCCCTGAGGACACAATTTTATCGACAATCGGCGGCTCATTGTCACCTACAATCCCCTCAAAGTCACTTCCAAGAACACAGTCCAGCCACAGCTTTCCCCAAGCGGAAGCGAGAGTTTTCTTGGTGACTCCATCCCAGGCTTTATCGATGATCTTCAGGCAGTTCACGATGGAGAAATGATTTCTCCCATACTCTTGGAGGGTAGGGTTTGTCCCTTTGGTCACTTCGAAGCATCGCTGAAATAATGCTTTGGTGTAATAGCTTCTTTAAGTTCGAAATAACTTGTTGATCCATAGGCTGGAGTAGTGGAGTAATGTTGGAAGGAAGTATCTTAACCTTAACAAACTTGAATTTCTCCAGTAAGTTGTCCTAAAGGCCTCAATGCCTGGAGGGTGAGCAGGAGCATTGTCCATAACCAGCAAGACTTTCAGTGGCAGATTATTTTCCGAAAGTTATTTCTTCACTACAGGACCAAAGACCTCGTTCATCCATTCAGCAAAGGAACAGGGGAGGGGAAAATGTAGGCACACGCAGCGCTCGTATTGCGGAACCTCACTCGCTTATCAAGTTACAATTTATTTAAAATGTTTACTCGTCTTGCAAAACAGTCATAGACTAAGTTACTCGCATTCCGAGGTTTCACTGTAATAGTAAAAACAGCCCAACTTATAAAACTCCAAGATTCATACATAGCTTCCTTAAAAGACACTATAAATTTAAACACATCCCCGATTAAAAACCTCAATAGATTCCTGTGAGAAATTTAAAAAATTTACAATACAACCCAAACATGTTATGTGTTAATTCGACATAACTAACATGTACTCTAATGTTTCAACGAATGAAACTGTCAATATCATTAAAGGGAATCTTACCACGCATAGCCATCTCAGCAGTTTTGAAATAGAAGAATTCATCAATTTACTAAGCTTCATGTTAAAAAGCAACTTCACATTTCATGGAAGAATATACCATCGAAAAGTCTTATCAGTGGGGGATCGCATATCAGGTATTCTGGCAGACGTTTATATGGACTTCCTAGAATACACTAAAATATTAACGAAAATAAAAGGACTTAGCCCATGGCTATGCTATGTAGATGATACATTTGTTATAATAGATAAAGAACTTAACAATAGCGACAAAATCTTAGATTATCTAAATATCCTTGACCAAAACATAAAATTCACGAAAGAAGATGAAATTAACAAATCCATAAACTTTTTAGATATTACTACAACATGCACAAATAACAGTTTTGAATACCAAATATATTCCCTGATTACAGTCAAAAATAGCTCTTTACATCCGAATTCTCATAAATAAGCAGCTTACTACAGCGTAACTTACAGAGGCTTTAAAATTCCCCTCACACCCGAAAATCGTAAAATTGAAATAAAATATATAAAGAATTTAGCTAAATTCAATGGTTTTGATATAGAAATGATCAACCGTATAATCAATAAAGATAAATATGTACTTATGTCAAATCTCATTCCTGATAAACTAAAAAAGTCTAATTTTGCCACTTTTACATACAATAATCCGTTAATCTATCAGGTTTCAAACCCACTTAAGAAACAGGACGAAAAATTGCTTTCAAAACAAAACACCAATCAAAGTATATTCTTTAATTATAATGTTGTCAACTTCAACAATGATCATTATTCAGGTTCAGGAATTTATAGGCTCACATGCTTACAATGTCTTGTATCATACATTGGACAGACAGGCCGTAGTTTTTATACAAGATACCTAGAACACTTCAACGCCAATAAACACAACAAATTTTCTGCCATGAGTACACACATGCAGAAACCAAACACCATTATTCGACAATAGAACAAGACCTAAAAATCTTTAAAAAGTGAAATAAAGGTAAACTAATGAATGAATATGAAAACATCTATATTTCCCTAGACCAGCATTTTAATAAAATCTGGAATTTAAACGATACAATAGACGCCAAAAATTCTCTTTACGAATTAATCCCTAAATTATTAGAAATATTGAAAACAAAAGAAAATAGCCTTAAAAACATTTTTAAATTTCCTTTCTTAACAACTCCTCCAAAAATCAACCAATACAATTCTCTCCCAATTTTCCCCCACCAACTCTCCCTCACATACGGTCCACAAACATAATGCATCGCCCACCCATCCTTTCCCTATGCAGCCCCCGCCACAGCCTTCACACAGTTACAACACGCGTAGCACAAGCGCAGCAGCAGTTAGTCGATCCGGTACCGTCAACAAAACAAGCCAGCCATACAAGAGACGAAGGGGTAAGTAGAAGTTTCTAAAGCGGCCTCCCCATAGTATCTGTTCACACACTTTAAAACTAAAATGTATTTTTTCCTCTCATTACAGACACTTAAATAACTACATTCTGCAAACTGGAAGTAACAGATTCCATCTTCAAACTTAAATTTTGAAAAGTCCCCCATTAGATCAACGTCAGCAATAAGTGGCAAGCAATTCCTAAACTCAACAATAACAAGCAAATAATCACTTGGACAACATCCATCCATTACGCCAATACATGGATTTCAAGAGTGACGCCGGTTTCGATACTACAGTAGTAGTAGTAGTAGTAATAGTAATAATAATAATAATATCAAAAAATAATGACTTCTATTTTCTCAAACAATCACAATTAGGACACACCCCTAAATATAGAGCTGTTATATTTGACAATCAAACATCAACAAGTAACAAAAAAGCTTGGTTATGTGGATATTAGAAGGCGACAATTGTATTTAATTATGATAATAAACAAAATTATGACATTTTAACCAGATTCTTAACTTAGTAGATGTTCATACTGTCAACTTATTTTATTTCATGTATAAGTGTTCAAATGTGAATCAAATTTTAATTAGTGGGCAACAAGACCAAGTATATAAACCTGACAATACAGTTCACACAATTTTAATTTAAGAACTTTTTAATGTGTTTCCAATAATAGTTTACACCAGTGTTCAGTATTTATCTTATGTGTTTTTATAATCAAGAAAGCAGTCTTTAATTAGTCAAATAAGAACACTAAAACCTTTTAATCAACTTCCATTATACTTTAGGCATAATGTGGGTCATTAAAACATAATCAGGATCCTGATTATTCATGATTTTGAGGTGTGTGTTATTGGCTGATGATGCCCAATATATGAGGCAAAACATGTCCCAATTAGGATGTTAATAATAATGTATAAGTCCTAATTATAAGGAATAACATATTGTATTGAATAGGTGGAACATTTTTTTTAAAATATTTTTTTATATATTATTTATTTATTGACTTTAGCAGTGGCGAAGTTAGGGCTCGTGACCTGTCTTACACTTAACTACATAATTAATTTACAGAAAATACGTATATAAAAGAAATGTACTATAGGCTCCGTGCGCTGCTGGGAAAAATACACCGCTGCGCTGCGAGTGGCGAACATTAGAAGTTAATGCGATCACCGCACACATATCTCTGTCGTTTCACAGCCTGTTGCCATAGCCGACTAAATAATAACAGTGGGATTTCAGAGTGTTTTATGCAACAACAATCTGCCAAATTATTTCAAACTTCCAGAAAGTGGCTGTGTATTAAATTTAGAAGAAAAACTCTTCGTAGGAAATGGCAACAGAGCGAATAACTGCAAATATAAGAGAAAAACGTTGATTCTCTAGACACTACCATTTCATGATAGAGGCAACATAGTAATTTATGTATTATTTGTGGTGATAACAAGATTAATTTTCATGTACACATTCAACAATGCTGTCTTCAGAAAAATATATTTGGCCTATCTCTAATACAATATCATGTTAGCATAGGTTAATGTTGCGAGGGAGGCCTTGGTAAGGGAATAAAAATATTTCCATGAAATGTAAGCATATTTCTGCTGTTATTTATACTGTTTACTCATAACATGTCACGTCGCGTACTGATCAACCCTGTGAATGGTCTGGTCCTCGTATCTCAAAAGTGAGAAAGAGAAATATAACAAGGACAAGAGCGTAGAGGGACTTTTTCCCAAAAAAAAAGAAGGCACAGGTTTGATGTTGGACCAATTGAAAATATCAGATTATCTTACCGTTGTCAATAAATTATTGTGTCTGTATTTATAAAATGATCGCGACAACCTCTGTGATATAACTGTTAGCGCTACTAGTTTCCTTTATCGGGGGCCCGGGCTTGATTCCCGATACAGACAGAAATTTAAGATTGACATGATTGTACATGCAGCTCATGTTCATTAGGAGTTGCTTGAAAAGAGTTGTACCACCTCGGGGCGAGGACAGAACTTTGCGTATGTAAAATGCGGTATTTCTGTGAGCAATTGATATTGTGTAACGGAGGCCTATTTCTTTAATAATATTTGTCTATTGCCTTTTTAAATGCACTTTGCGAGGTTGTGACAGAATGCTACAAAATTTTACATTGTGGTCTGTAGTACAGAGCAGAATATTATTATTATTATTATTATTATTATTATTATTATTATTATTATTATTATTATTATTATTATTATTATTATTATTATTATTATTATTATTATTTATTTTGCACACTTTCGTGGTAATGATATTCAAGCAATTGTACAGACTTTAGGAAATCAAAGCAGAATAAACCTTAATTTACACTACAGTTTTACGTAGAATTTGAAGCCATAAATTTCCGTACAGTTCCAGTCATGGCAATGACCACAGTCTTCTGCATGGTCTTGTAGATGTTGGTGTGGACATCCAACTTCTTCAGTATTATTATTATTATTATTATTATTATTATTATTATTATTATTATTATTATTATTATTATTATTATTATTAAGACTATGTTAATAGAATACAATGGAGGCCTATCTGTTAAAGCATGCTGTGTATGCTTTAAAAAAGATGGCCTATTGTAGCTTACTTTGAAATTTAACGTTGCTATAATCATTTGTTTGTAATTCTTAACCTTTACATTGTGTATTAAATAAATGTACAAATCCTGAATTCCTGCAATTTACTGCTAAGATCCATCGTCCTTTCAAATCCATTTCATGAGTTGGTGAATGAAAGCTCTATAATACAGTATCTAATAATGCAGCCAAGAACAATTACATCATTCTGTCGGAACGTTGTGACATTAAAAATAATCATCCAAAGACAGCACTGTAAAATAATTGAATAAATGCATGTAAACATCACACATATTCCAGCTTCTTATGGTGAGCTTTTGATGAAGATGCCACTAAGTCGTTCTCGTAGTATCCACCCGCAGCAGCACAGTGCTATATGCACGGAGCCTATTCTATTATAAAATCAAAGATAAGCTAAAAATTACACATTTGAACAACATATAATGAAAAAAGAAAGCAGAGTTCAACAAATGAAATAGAATAAAATTCGGAGCGTAAAGATAATAACAGAGCGACAAGGTCATGATGAAAAAGTAAGATACAAACTGAAAAAATAAGCAATGCATAAAGAGAAAACAATAAGTAATAAAGTAAATGGAAATATATGTACGGCCATAATAGTGTTCTATATACATGAGTAAGAAGCTAAATATTATGTACATTACACTGTAATAATAATAATAATAATAATAATAATAATAATAATATGTACATTTACACTATAATAATAATAATAATAATGATAATAATAAGAAGAAGAATCACACAACCTATTATACGTCGTCATACATATGAAACAATCAGCGGTATTCAACAGGTAATCTCTACATGCAGTCTTAAATTTTTATATTGAGTTTGAGTTCCTGACAGCAGCTGGGAGTGAATTCCAAAGTCATGGCCCAGCCACAACGAAGGATCTGTTATATATTGAAGAGTGGTTGGAAGGAATAGCGAGGGAAGTGCCAGATCTTGTGTTACAATTATGGAATGAGGATAAAAAATGGAATTTTGAAGAGATGTATTTAGGTAGATTTTCCTTCCGAGTTCGATATATCAACGTAAGTATGTGTAATGTCCGACTCGTTGGCTGAATGGTCAGCATACTGGCCTTCGGTTCAGAGGGTCCCGGTTTCGATTCCCGGCCGGGTCGGGGATTTTAACCTTAATTGGTTAATTCCAATGGCCCGGGGGCTGGGTGTTTGTACTGTCCCCAACATCCCTGCAACTCACACACCACACATAACACTATCCTCCACCATAATAACACGCAGTTACCTACACGTGGCAGATGCCGCCCACCCTCATTGGAGGGTCTGCCTTACAAGGGCTGCACTCAGCTAGAAATAGCCACATGAAATTATAATTATTATTATAGTACGTGTAATTTCCGTCGCCTCACAGGTTTCAGCCAGGAAAGAAATGTGTAGCTAGGGGTTATGTGAGCATCGTAACTCAAGTTAAAAACAAATCGAAGACCAGAGTTCAATGCTCGTTGAAGTTTCATAGTTTGTTCTCGGGTCTCATCAACAAGGACATTGCAGTAGTCAAGTATTGGTAGTATCAAAGTTTGGAGTAGTTTTATCTTTACGTCTTGTGGCAAAATGTCCTTATGCCGTTTCAGAGGGTGTAACGTTGCGCACATCTTTCTACATGTATTCCTTACGTGTTCAGGCCAATCAAGAATTTCAGTCAGGGTCAAACCTAGGTTCCTTACTTTCTTACTGAATGGGATTACGGTGGCATTTAATGTCACTGGAGGAATAGTGTAATTTTTATACATGATGTTTAATAATTTCTGAGAACCGATAATGATAGAGTTTTTGGGGGGTTGAGGAGGAGAGAGTTTTCACTGGCGTACACACTGAGTTGTTGAAGGTCGGAGTTAATATCTCTTATTGCATTCGATATATCATTTTTATTAACATGGCAGTAAATTTGGAGGTCGTCAGGCAAAGAGGTGATGCCTATTATACTTTATTTTAGAGGAGATGTCATTAATATAGAAGACAAAGAAAAGGATGTCATTAATATAGAAGACAAACAAGAGGGGACCAAGAACAGAACCTTGGGGGGTTCCTGCCTTCTGGAATCACCACTGAGAAGCAGTATCTTGTACTGGAACACGTTGCATACGATCTGTAAGATATGCGGTGAAAAATTTTAAAGCAACTTTACCGAAAAACGATTTGAGCTTCATCAGCACTGTCTGGATGTTTATCGTGTCAAAAGCACTGCTGAAGTCAAGGAGTGTGAGTATTGTCACTTGTCTTTTGTCCATTGCTTGTCTGATGTCCTCGGTCACTTTGAGTAAGGCAGTTGCTGTGCTATGACCTTTCTTGAAGCCAGATTGAAGTGAGTCAAGAAGAGAGTGAGCCTGAAGGTATTCCAGTATTTGCGCATGTACCAACCGTTCTTACGCTTTGGAGAGAGCAGGGAGAATCGAAATGGGACTGTAATCGGCTAGAAGTTTTGAACCTGGGTTTTTAAGAAGTGGAATTACATTGGCGTACTTCCAAATTGTCGATAATGTGCCGTTTTTGAGACAGTAATTAAAAATATGGGTGAGAATGGATAGAATAGCGCCAATAATATTATGTATGAAAGTAATGGGAATTTCATCGACACCACTTGCTTTGGATTTGATAGAATACAAGACTTTCTTAACTTCATTAGTGCCGATGATACGAAAGCCAAAGCAGGGGCAATTTTGTGGGACAGGTGCTGGGACGTTATTTACGTATAGTCTGTTAAGCGGATTAGACTGAGCTCTCTCTTCCGTGAAATACTCATTTAAATCATCGAGAGGAATGTCAGGTACCTGAAGCTGTTCATGTGTTTTTCCTATGTCCATGGCTCAAAGATGCCTCCAGGCACTATCCATATTTAGGTTACTTACTGATTTGTGAACATATTTAAATTTAAGATTACGGATAATTTGTTTAGGTTTATTCCTAACTAGCTGATGTACCCGTGCTTCGGTACAGAATTCTACCTTGTATACAGAATTCTAGGTTAGGTAGTGTACACGTTGTGAGCAAGATTGTATGAAATTGCATAGCTCTTAACGTTACCCTAGAAACGCGATGGGGAAGTCACCAAGCATCTTTTCTCGAATGAAGACTGAGTTAGGGAATTCTCACTGTAATGGTAGACCCGCGTGCATACCATCAGTCACAATCTGGTTGGGGAGCTTTCATTATAATATTAGACACTCACTCTCCATCTGCCTTTCTACATCCTCAGAAAGACTGTCTTAGTGGTTTTCCCAACTGAAATGAACATACATTACGATGAAGTCAGTAGGAGTGGCGCGATCAAAAGCAATGCTTTCATATGAAATGCTCAATCAAAGGAAAAACCACAATTTTCTCACTTTTAACGAACAGGAATAAGCTGCCGATCTAACAGTCCAAAGTTCCAGAGCTGAAATGACCAAGCCGCAGACTGCCGTGATCCGTGAACACTTTTCGTCCCTTTTCAGCAGGGAGGGGGTCGAATAGTTGCAACTCCCAAGGGTGAAAACTATGCACTCTTACTAATTAGTTTCCTAGAAGTACCCAATGAGTCGGAAAATATCAATTCACTACACTGATGGCAGAAAAAATCTATCTGATTTGGAGGCAAATTTTTCCTCCAAGCCAGAGGATGAACCCCCTCTTCACTGCTAATTTGGAATAAAATGAATGTAGAATTTAATAAAAGTGAAGAGGACGAAGCTTTTCCTAAGAAACGGCTCTTTTCAGGGTTGAATTTTGAGTTGTTTGGTGAAATGTGGTGCTATAATTTGGAATAGGCCTAAATTATTATTCTAGACCATGCCATACTACTACTGCTACTCTACTAATTGAGCATCTGCCATAAGTATGCCCACTGTTCATTCAAAACAGCGCGTCAGAGTAGGAATCGAATAGCTGGAATACTATGAAGAACCATTGTGTTACGTACCACCTGTATCAGGAAATGTGCGAACCAGAGGAATGGCATGCTAAAGAACAAAGTGTTCTAACTCCCGGGCTATTTCCCGCCAAAATTCAATCAGGCTATTATACTCAGTACGTAGCAATAATCCCATCTATCGGAGTTGAGAGGCAGCATAAGAGACAAAGAACATCACAACAAACAGTGGTCAATGTAATGTTATTGTTGATCAGTGTTATGCGCTTTAGATACCTATTGTAGGCCTTTACATTTAGTTTTCCTCCGACTCTGAAATACCATTCTTATCTTAGTCAATACGGTAAGACTGAATAAAACATAAATGATCGGAAATTGTATACTCTCTAACTATTGTAGTATTTTTCAATAGGACGAATAACATATGTATTTAAAAATGACATTTTAGGCGCCTTCCTCTAAACTACAATTTCATGGGTGAATAAAATTGTTTATAGCTTAGACTGTAGTTTCTTATTCCCCGACTCTATATACCGATTTTCATTAAATTCTGTTAACCCATTTTCTCGTGGCTCGGCGTTGATATTGACTTAGCAACAAAAATACAAATTCATAAATATCTGTGTCAAAATGTATAAGACATAAATGGTCGGAAATTTAATTCTATATAACTTTGGTTATTTATCCATACGACCTGTAATAATATGAATATTTGCAAATTAAATTTTAGGCCTTCCCCTAAAGTACCATTTCACTCAGCGTGAATAAAATTATTTATAGCCTAGATTGTAGCGACTTATTCTCCAACTTTGCATACCGATTTTCATTCAATTCTCTTTAGCCGTTTTCTAGCGATGCGTGTACATACATACAGACAGAAATTACGGAAAAGTAAAAAGTGCATTTCCTTGTTACTGTGGACATGACCGATACAGAAATAACATTCTTTTCAAATTCTGAGCAATGTACAGACAAAACTCTTAATTTTATATATATAGATTATTCTATACTGTTCATAGTCATTTGGGTCCTGAGTACGTTTGTAATGTTGGTAAAGAACATCACGTTGAAACAACATATTTTTAACTGCAGAGGTTAGCCATGGATTAGGTTTGCGGGATATTCTGATCTGTCTTTTCTGTGATGTTCGTTGTATAGATTGTGCATTAACGAATTAAATGTATTTATTTTTGCATCAATGTCTATCAGATTTAAAATGCTATTCCACGGAACATTGTAGACATCTTGTCTTAATTCATACATGTCAATATCTTTCATATACCTGCACGTTATATACCTAGGTTTATATTTTGGAACACTAAGTGTGTAGGCAAGAAATATAAGATCGTGGGTGAACACAGCCGGTACGGAAATTTGTCCGTGGGTTATCACTTTCTGAGGGGTGTAAGTCACTTTGAGATCTGTTAAGGTGTGGGAAATGTTGTTGTCAGTATGTACATGGTTAGTAGGGTCAGAGGGAAGGATAGTCAAGTCACATGAGGAAAACAAGTCTTCTAGTTTCTTAGTAACGTATTTCTTCGTAAGTAGATTTGTAATGAAGTCCCCTAATATAATGACATGTTGATAGGCTGTAGCAAGTTAAGTAGGTGCGTTTCAAACCCGGTCAAGTAAGATACTTTCAGTGGTCGGTAAACCACTCCAATAAGTATTTTCTGTCCACTAACAACTACTTCAACGAACATATACTACGCCCTTGGCAATTCACCGGTTGATGAGGTACAAATGATACGGCTCTTCAGGTCATCTCTGCAGTAGAGAACAATACCTCCTCCCCTCTTATTGTACAATCATGGCGGTAGAGGTTATAGCCATCAAGGCGAACCATGTTGTTTGGAATTGATGGCGATAACCAGCTTTCACTAATACCTATCAAATGGATGTTATTTTTGTTTAATATAGCCTGAATTTCGTTAATGTGTGCGGGCAAACTTAGGCTGTTCAAGTGACAACACTGGAGAGTATGAGGATATCGTGAAAGTTCTTGTTTCAAAAGGTTGCCGGCATCTATGTTCTGGGAAGGAGTGAAGGGTGTACTATTCTTAGAGAGGTCATTGTCATGAGGAAATACTGTAACTACCTGACTAAAGGGCATACTTTAACTGAGACAAGAAGAAAAAGAAAATCTTACCTGGATTTCCTGAAGAAATGGACTGCTGACTGGTTAAGGCACCACAGACACACACAATCACACACGTAAACCTAATAATAATAATAATAATAATAATAATATTTAGTGGGCACATCACAATGGTCATATCACTCCGATAATCCACCTAACCGCCTCATATATAAGTTCAGTTCATTAGGTGAGGTAATGTGGAGCTTTCTCCCATCTTCTAAATGAACGATAATGCGGCCGACCTGCGTCGAAACCCGCCGCATACCCCAGAAGTGGTATGTTCCGAGCTGTCAGTGGAGAGATGGCATAGAATGACATTAGTAGACAAATAAGTTTGAGTGATGTCTTTAAAAGTAGGAATGATCACAATATGAAGATAAAATTGGAATTCAAGAGGACAAATTTGAGGGCAAATATTTGTTTATACGAAGCAGAGTTAGGGATTGGAATAACTTACCAAGGGAGATGTTCAATAAATTTCCAGTTTCTTTGCAGTCATTTAAGAAAAGGCTAGGAAAACAACAGATAGGGAATCTGCCATCTGGGCGACTGCCTAAAACGCAGATCAGGAGTGATTTGATTGATTGATTGATTGATTGATTGATTGATTGATTGATTGATTGATTGATTGATTGATTGATTGATTGATTGATTGATTGATTGATTGATTGATTGAGTGAGTGAGTGAGTGAGTGAGTGAGTGAGTGAGTGAGTGATTTGATTCACCCTAGTATATTAAGCATGCTGTAAAACTGTCAAGTAAACTTTGGTGATAATTTGTAATATTTTGATCAATACTTACAGCTAAGAATACTAGACTCAGTACTCATTTTAGGTTTATACAGTATAAATAAATTCAAACTGCAATAAATTTTCTAGTGTTTTGAGGAGAACATCAAATTCTATATTTTCCAGCATTTGCTTTGCATAGATCCAAATACCTACTATGTTTAATTTTCATAATGTCAGATATTTTCAACAGAAAGGTAACATTCTTAATGTTGAACTAGTTTTACAATAATCATTATTAATTTTATTTTCGTAGAAATCTGAAAAACAGTGTTCACTTGAAACACTTTTCTTAATATGCCAAAGTAGAATTTTTGGAAAATGACTTGTATTTACAGTTATTATTTAAGTTATGTTTTGTCATTAATTTTATGTGTTTTTTTTTAGGTCGCCAGAATAGGCAGTTAAGTGAAGATGAACGTAGTTTGGGTAGCATTGGCTACATAGCTGGAAGTTTGGCGTATTTACCTGGCAGTATGGGCTACCTGGGCAATGGGAACCAAGATCACCATTTGGAATTTCATTATGAAGAACCTCCTGCCCACTACCCACTGTGGAAGCCTCCAGGAAATTATTTCCCTCGTGGTGAAGCTCCTCCACCCTATGAAGAGGCTGTGGCTGCAGCAAGAGCTGAGGCTGCTCTTGCAGCAGCTGTGGCATCTAATAACAATAATAGCAGCAATAGTGTTAGTGGTTCAAGTGCAAGTGCCACTTTACTTGCTCCCACCAGTGGTCATCGGACAATACCCATCAATTTAGCCACCAGTGGTTCCTTTCGAATAGAACCATCTCTTGCATCTCCAAATCAGGATACTGAGATGCATTCACGTTCTTCGGAAACTTTTACTGATCCTCCAGCCAATTGTGATTCAAGGAGATCTTCAAGATTAATGGAGATTCCAGCTCCATTGCCTGAAACTCTTGAAGAGGAAGAAGAAGGTGCATTGTCTGCAATTCGCTCTGATGCATTTTATGAGGATGTATTGATTGGCCCTCCTTCATCTTTGTCTGCAGTTGAGTGTTTTAACCCCAATGTGACAGCCACCGTCCCTAAAGGAAAGAGTAGTTTGACAATTTTAACTGTTCCCCTATCAGATGCTTCAACCAGTGATGTGTCTCCTTTGCCTCGTGCAGAAAATGCAGCTTTAAACATTTCAAAGGATACAGGTGAAACCTCTAGACTTAGCAATTCTCGACTCAACGACCTGAATAAAGGCTCATTAGATAGTGGTACATGTAGTTGTTCATATCAGTGCCTGCCTCCCCCTCTTCCCCCTGATGATAATGATGATTATCGTAGTGAATGTGAAAACTGTAAAAGCACACATGGTTCACGTTATTATCTGGATCATGAACCGAACATTACCTCACCCCAGGAGACAATGACTTTGCATCGAAGACCACAAGACTATGATGCTGAGGAACAAGGTTATTATAGAACTTCACTGACGCTTCCAACCCATACTCGCAGATCTCGGTAAGTAATTTCGGCTCTATATTAGATTAATTTCCTTAACTTAAGTCACATATGAAATTGGTACATAAGGATGTTAGTAATGCAGTGCCCTTTTTTAAGTTTTAGAAATTGATTATTAATGGTATAATACATGTTAAATGCCCACAAAAAATGTGGATCGCTTTGTAAAATTTGAATCGGAAACAAGCACCAATATATAGAAACAGCTTTCATTTAGGAATATTTTATGAGCTAAGAAAAATAACTGTTGAAAAAATTTAGAAGTGAGACATAAGAAATAATTGCTTTTTCAACCCTAAATGCTAGGCACTGATTTTATTGCACCTTCAGGCGCTGAAAACTTTTAAATTTTGAAATCATCTCTAGTACCATAGTGGAAGCTGGTGATGGATTATCATACCAGTATATGGTATAATTTTTGGCACAAGTAACAAAGTTTCCTCAGTATTTCTTTCACTTATTGAATTAAGATGCTTCTTGGGCAAGGCTGCAAGAGCTATCGCGTAAATCGAGGATCGTTGAAACCTTTGTTGTGCCAGTAATGTGACAGGTGCATCATTTGAAAATATCCAGCGTGCTCTGAATCTTCAGTCCAGATTATGATTTTCCACATGGAATGTGAGGAGTCTGTTCATGGCAGGCAAAATGGACATCACCATAAAAGAAATGAAGGGAATGAAGATTCACATGCTCTGTGATAATGAACTCAGATGGCTTGTTAAGCGCATTTGTAAGAAAGAGGATAGAACACCCTATTGCTCTGGCAGTTCTGAAGATTATAGTAATCTCCACAATGGCATTGTACTTTTTGTAACAAGAGAATATAAACAATTTATCTACAATTTAGTACCAGTTTCAGACCAAATTATACTTCTAAAACTGAATTGTATTCGTTATCAGATTAACATTTTGCAGATGTTTGCCTCCACAGCAGATAAGAAATATGATAATGAAGTGGAACACTATTTATTCAGCATCCTGAAATCAATGATAAGTAATAACATAACGATAACTATGGATGATTTTAATGCTAAGATAAACTGAGGTTGGAGAATGGGGTCTTGGACAAGTCATTGATCAAGGTGACAGACTTTTCTAGTTTTGCCAGGAGATAGAAATATAATTATCACCAAAACACATGATTCCAACTTCCAAATCGTTGATGATACACATGGGCTTCCCCTGCAGTTGACAGTGAAAATTATTGGTAAGGAACCAAATTGGTTTTATCTTGATAAGAGATTCAAAAATGTTGCTCGGAAGTAACCACATAGCCAGGAGCTGATGCTGGATCTGGTCACAATCCACTAGTGGCTGATGCATGGTTGAGACTGAAGGCTGTACAGAAAATAAGACACCCACAAATTGATCTAGAAAACCTCTGTGGGTAGGGTGCGCAGATGAAGAATACACCCAAAGTATTCCCTGCCTGTTGTAAGAGACAACTAAAAGGGGCCCCAGGAGCTTTCAATTTGGGAGTGTGGGTTAGTGACCGTGGGTCCCTTAGCTGAGTCCTGGCATTGCTTCCACTTGTGCCAGGCTCCTCACTTTCACGTATCCTGTCCGACTTCCCTTGGTCAGATCTTGTTCTTTTGCGACGCCAACAGTATTAGAGCATTTGAGGCCTAGGGAATTTTCACGCCCAATTGTGGCTCTTGTCTTTCTTTGTCCAGTACTTAATTTTTCGAAGTGTCTGATTTTTTTTTTTTTTTTTTTTCCCTGTGGGTGGGGGACACAGATGAAGAATACATCCCCGGTATCCCCTGCCTGTAGTAAGAGGCAGATAAAAGGGACAACCAAGGGATGATACTTTTGGAACCACCGGGCAAGTTGGCCATGTAGTTAGGGACGTGAAGCTGTGAGTTTGCATCCAGGAGATAGTAGGTCCGAACCCCATTGTCGGCAGCCCTGAAGAGGGTTTTTCGTGGTTTCCCATTTTCATATCAGGCATACCTTAAGGCCACAGCCGCTTCCTTGCCACTCCTAGCCCTTTCCTGTCCTATCGTCACCATAAGACCTATCTGTGTCGGTGCGACATAAAGCCAATTGGAAAAATAAAAAATAAAACTTTTGGAACCATGAGACAATCTGTGATTAGTACCATTACGTGATGACCATCATGGGTCGACTTTACTTGCAATTACTATGACTACTACTACTACTACTACTACTACTACATGTGCCTGGTTGTGCTCCCTCTTAAAGGAATAATCATTATTACCTGAGGAACATGTACTGCTACTGCCTCCTGCTGGGTCTGTGGTTAGTATCTTTGGGTCTTTGGGGGAGGATTCCTATGGGAGTAGTACAATTATATGAAGAACACCATGGGTCTGTGTTGCCTGTGTATGGTGGCATAATGTGTGATACTCCGTGGGGTCTACATTGCCTGTGATTAGTACCACTATGTGAGCAACACCATGAGTATACGTAGGCTGTGATGAGTACCACTATGCGAGCAACACCATGAGTATAGGTGGCCTGTGATTAGTACCACTATATGAGGAACACCACAGGTCTAGCCAGTGCCCGTGATTATTACCTCTATGTGAGAAACACTATGGGACTACATTGCTTGTGAGTAGTACCCTTATGTGAGGAACACCATATGTCTATGTTGCCTGTGAGTGCTTCCGTAATGTGTGACATACCCTGGGTCTACATTACCTGTGTGATTAGTAGCACCATGATTCTTCGTTACCTGTGAATAATACTACTGTACTACAGGGCAAACATGGTTCTGCTTTACCAATGATTAGTACTATTATGAAGGGCTGGTGACCTGGATTTTGGACCCCTTTGGACAACAAGCATCATCCCAGAAAATAAGGCATTGTGAATCAGATCCACTGATTGTTTTGATTCATGGTCATGTTTTCATCATTTGTCTTACTTAGATTCTAGTCAGTGGATACATTTTGAAATTTTAATTATCATTTCATTTTGTTGCACCTTTTATCATTAGAGGCCAATGACCTAGCTGTTAGACCTCCTTCAATAACAAACATCATTATATGTGTTGCCTGTGCATGGTGGCATAATGTGTGATACTCCGCGGGGTCTACATTGCCTGTGATTAGTACCATTATGTGAGCAACACCATGAGTACAATGTACACATTACAATAGGTGTACAAGAGGGAGAGGAAGGAAAGGGGGAGTTGTAGAAGACAGGTGGTCTAATGTTCTAAGGGGAAGGAGATTGCAGGCTAAGGGCTCTATTCAGGATCAGAATTCACGTCAGGTGTCTGTGCGAAATCGGTACGAGCCACTCCAGGTAGAACAACAGAGGGAAGATGAGAAACAGAACTGTTGCTGAGATGTGTGAAAGTAGAAGGAAGGAAAAAGGTAGGCAAGGCAAATGTAGAGTAGAGGATAGGAAAAGACAGGTGGAACAGGGTCATCGGAAGGAGAAAAGGGAGGAGCAAGTAGCTTCTGCAGCTATCAGGAAAGATAGGGCAGACCAGGAGGGGAGGGGATTAAATGAGGTGGGTAGGGTTGAGGCTCTGGTCATGGAGGATTCCATCGTTAGACATGTGGGGAAAGTGTGTGGAGGAAAGGGAACCAGGGTAGAGTGTTATCGAGGAATTAGGTTTAGGCAGATGTTGAGGAAAGTAGAAGAGAGGGAGGAGGGGAAGGAGAAGGTGGTAGTGTTTCATGCAGCACGGGTGAAGTTTAAGGAAGCAAAGATGTTCAATAAATTTCCAATTTCTTTGAAATCGTTTAAGAAAAGCTAGGAAACAACAGATAGGGAATCAGCCACCTGGGCAACTGCCCTAAATGCAGATCAGTATTGATTGATTGAATAAATAAAGAAGCATCATCTACTAAAACTGGCTGACAGTGAGTCAGGAACTGAATTCAGAGTTACGGAAGGTGGGTTACAGTGGTGAGAACAACATTGAAGAGAAATGGAATGCAATCAAGGTCACTGTTAGATGTGTAGGGAAGCTACACGTACAACAAGAGAAAAGAAACAAGAAACAGAAGTGAATGACTGACCACATCTTAGATCTGATGGAGAACATAGGAAGACAAAGGACAACAACCCTGTATTCATCAAATCTATTATCTTTTCCATTGGTCCTCTTCTTTTCTTCTTATGCTTGTCTGATCTTAGGGGGAGGAGGCATGATACTCACTTCAAAGAGGTGGATGTGAGAAATCGGACGAGACACTGCAGGTAGAACAACAGAGGGAAGATAAGGAACAGAGAACTGTTGCTGAGAAGTGTGAAAGTAGGAGGAAGGAAAAGGTAGGAAAAGGAAATAGGAATAGGAAAAGACAGGTGAAACAGGGTCATGGAAGGGAGAAAAGGGAGGAGGAAGTAGCTTCTGCAGCTGTTAGGAAAGATAGGGCTGACCAGGAGGGTAGGGGATCAGATGAGGTGGGTAGGTTTGAGGCTCTGGTCATGGGGGATTCCATTGTTAGACATGTGGGAAAAGTGTGTGGAGGAAAGGGAACCGGGGTAGGGTGTTATCCAGGAATTAAGGCAGATATTGAGGACAGAAGAAGAGAAGGATGAGGGAAAGGTGAAGGTCGTAGTGTTTCATGTTGGTTCCAACAACGTAAGGCAAGCAGGTATAAGTACCAACATAGTTGGTGATGTGTGGAATCTGGTAAATGCAGCATGGGCGGTTTAAGGAAGTGGAGATTTTTATCAGTGGAATACTGTGTAGGAGGGATACTGACTGTAAGGTGATTTGGGATTTAAATGAGACTATGGAGTGGATATGTGGGAAACTGAGAGTGAGATTTCTAGATCCTAATGGGTGGGTAGGAGATAGCGATCTGTGCTAAGATGGCCTTCACTTAAACTGCAGTGGTATGTATAAGGTAGGAAATTTGTTTATAAGGGTTATAGGGAGGCTCATTCTAGGAAACAGGGTGGTCCAGGGAGTGATGATAAGGATACAGGGATCTGGAAGTCAAGTAGGGATGACATAAAAATGTTAGTGTTGAACTGTAGAAGTGTTGAAAAGAAAGGAATAAAATTAACAGATATTGTAATAGGAGTTGAATCATGGCTGAGAAATGATATAATGGATTCAGAAATTTTCTCACAGAACTGGAGTGTGTACCGTAGAGATAGGATAGGAATGGTAGGAGGGGGAGTATTCATTCTGGTGAAAGAAGAATCTGTTAGCTATGAAAAAGTTAAAGATGACAAACATGAAATTCTAGGTGTTAAGACTCATCTCTAAAGATAATAGGCAACTTGATGTCTTTGGAGTGTTCAGACCGGAAAAAGGTAGCGCAGACGCTGATTCAAAATTATTTGATAAGATAATCATTTATTTGGGAAACGATATAGCGGGTGATCTCAGTTTACCAAATATCAATTGGAAAGGTGATGCAAACGACAAGAAGCAAATAAGTTAATATGGGAAGGATAACTGATTCAGAAAGTGATGGAACCAACTAGAGGGAAGAATATTCTGGACGTGGTGCTGGTAAAACCAGATGAGCTGTATAGAAAAACCGAAGTAATAGATGGTATTAATGATCACGAAGCTGTTTTTATCGTAGTTAAAAATAAATGTGGTAGAAAGGAAGGTCTTAAAAGTAGGACTATTAGGCAGTACCATATAGCTGATAAAACCGTCATGAGGTAGTTTTTAAAAAGTAACTATGATCGGTGAAAAAAGGTCAGTAAAACTGTAAACAGACTCTGGGATGGGTTTTAAGCAATTGTTGAGGAATGTGAAAACAGCTTTGTACCTTTAAAGGTGGTAACGAATGGTAAAGACCCACACTATATTATAACAGAGGAGTAAAGAGACCAAGAAGGAGGTGCAGATTGGAAGGAAATAGAGTTTGAAATGGCTGTGGATTTAAGGAGATGTTGAAGGAACTCACTATCAAATTGAATCCAGCAAAGAAATCAGCTAAGGATAACATGATGGCAAGCATAATTTGCAGTCATACAAATTTTAGTGAAAAATGGAAGGGTATGTGTAGGTGCTTTAAGGCAGAAACAGGTTCCAAAGGAGGACATTCCAGGAATCATGAACAAGTAAACAAGAGGAGTGTGTATGCGAGGATCTTCAAAAGGCAGAAAGAAGTATTGTCAGCAGTATGTAAAGATTGTTGGATGGCAGGAGGGATTTATTTGCCCTATATATAAGAAAGTGGGTGAAAGATCAAATCCAGGTAACTGTAGAGGGATAACGTTACTAGATTCCCTAAGTAATATTTATACAGGAATATTAGCAAAAAGACTAATGAATTGGGCAGAGGGGTGCTCAGTCCTGTCGGGACTCCAATCAGCATTTAGGAAGAGTATGAGGACTAGTGACAACATAATGGTTGTTAAAACATTAATGGATAAATACATGAAGAAGAAAAGAGGCAAGTTGTACGTCACGGCAGTCGATTTAGAGAAAGCTTTTGATTTGGTTAGTAGACGGGCTGTCGTCTATAATTTGAGCCATCTCGGAATATCAAGAAAGATGATAAGAGCAATTGAAAATGCATATGAGGAATTTAAATTTTCTATCGAAGTGAAAGATGGGGTAGTAGTGGGAGAGATTTTTTCAAAACTGGGTCTTAAACAAGGTTGCAGATTATCACCAAGATAATTTAGTATTTATTAATGACATTTTCTATTTTGGAAGGCTTTGAGAAAGGAGCATTTCCATGTCTCGAGAACCAAGATATTCCAGGTCTTATCTTTGCAGACGATAGATATCCTGCTGCTCACATTAACCCCTGTCAAAATGCAAAACAGTATTAATGGGATAGTAAATTTCTGAGGAGTGGAATCTAAAAATCAATAAATAACTTACTGTTATTATTCTAATCTAAAAATCAATCCAAAGAAAATCAGAGTTATGGTGTGTAAAATGGGGGACAAACTCTCAAGAAGTGAACGGTGGTGGATGGGTAATACAAAATTAGTTGATAGAAAAATCGAATACCTAGGGACGATCATAAACAGCAATGGAAGATGGTCAGAACAGATAAAAAGAGCTAAAATAAAGGGAATAAGTGCTCTGGCTAGCATAAAAATATTGGACAAAAAGATGCTGAACATCGAAAATGGAGTTCAGAAAAGTTTATTTAATTCAGTAGTTAAAACAAAGTTATTGTATGGAGCAGAAATATGGGGAATAGATAATGGAATTGTAACATTAGGTGTAGTTGTTGGTAAATTTGCCAAAATAATAATGGGACTGCCAAGCTGCACTGCAAAATAGTGAAGTGAGAAAGATGTGTGAAGGGATGAGTATAGGGGCAGATATTGTTAAACGAATAATTAAATATTGGTGGAGGCTAAAGACGGGGGAGGGGGCGATATTCTAAGGATAGTATACCAGCACCAAAATGAGGGTTACTGGGTGGATGGAGTGAAGAAGGTACTGGATGACATACGAATGGGGTACTATTGGGAAAGAAATTATCAAGAAATGACAAGGGATTGTGTAAAAGGGTGGTTCAAAGAGTCAAAGATACTGAAAGACAAACAATAAGGTCAGACTGTAACAGCAAGAGAACACTTGTTGAATTTTATAAAATAAGTTAAAATATGACAATAAGAACTGAAATGTTAACAAAAAAGGGAAATGAGAGGGATAATTTGTTGGCTGATGGGAGTATATAAGAATAAAGAACAAAGACCAAAAAAAAAGGAAAACCTCTGAATTTATGCAATAAGGACATGGAAGAGAGAGAGAGAGAGAGAGAGAGTGTGTGTGTGTGTGTGTGTGTGTGTGTGTGTGTGTGTGTGTGTGTGTGTGTGTGTGTTTGCACCCGTCATGCCGGGCTCAGCTCGGCCGGTGAGCGAGGATCTCCTGGGGTAGATCGTTCGCTTATCGGCTGTGCGAAAATTTTAAGTGCAGGGATAGATGATGAACTAGTGGCAAATGAAAGAAAGCTAAATAGGTTTCACACATTTATTACAACTACTGCTCTTCTCAAATTCTACAGATAATTTACAAAATCTAGGAACTTTCATATGACTCATCTTCTTTTATGTCGTTACCAACATGGACACTCCATCGATAAATGGAACAGCAAATGCCTGAGTCTGTAAATATAATATTTAGATTTTAGTTGAAAATTAATTAAATGATTAATAATAATTAATTTGAGATTATCTCTTCCATTAATAATTAAATGATTTGAAAATAAAATTTCCTTCCTCAATGGACTTCATTTAAATCGAGTTTGAAAATGATCATTTTCACTCCTTTCTAAAAATTAAATAAAAAAATTTCTCCCATGAAATTATGGTTGAATCGTCTTCCTTAACCTTTAAACTAGTTAATAAATTCCCTTTCATAATTATTCAGTAGTTGATCTTCACACAATAACTTGGAATTTGACATCATGTTAACCTACATTTACCCATTGATTGAAAATAATTAGTTATGTCACGCTTACAACTTCTATTTTGTGAATTCAATCCACTGACATGGCCTATACTTATTTATATGTATTCGCTAGTTAAGACCCTATTCTTCCTTAAAAACGAATAAAATTCATTAAAGGTTTATATTCTGTTAAATAGTGAACCACTGAAGTTGGCATAAAATTGGCCAAAAATCCACGAAACAGCGAAGAGCATTATCACAAATATGGACTGTAAAATTACAATGAGCAAAACACAGACAAATCATACACACTACATTCACACAAAGATACACGGAAATACTATATACATATTTACACGAATGCTAGCCCTTGATTATTATTTTCATGTTTATTCAAAGTCAGGGAAAATATTCTCATGATGACAATATCGTGGGGACTTCCTCTCATCAACTTGAGATGTGGTAGAGCAATGATTATCACTTTATTGAAGAATTCAGTCATACGACGTTCAGGGAAAATTTACGAGCAAAAATCATCCGAAAATCGTCGACAAAATTGCTTAAACACAGGTCAGAATTAACATTACGCGCACGCGGTTCATAAGCTGCGATATTTATTTTTACCTTTCCACCATAATTGTGGCTCTCAATTAATCTGCGCTCACAACGAAGAAATTATGTCAGGTAACATATTTTCTTCTTAAATTGACTCAATAATGGATGCACAACTTATCTGCTAAATTCTATAATATCCATCTACCAGTCAAATAATTATAATAGCACAGCAAAAATATATATAAATGTATCGGTCAGATACTGCCATTTCCCAGGCCTAATAGAAATTCTTCTAAGCAAATAAGTAGAGGCTATATCATTACACTTTACATTTTACAAATAGGAAGAAAGAATAACAATGTTTAAATATTACTTGGTGGTGACTGTCGATCGTAGAACTCGGGCTGATGACCTAGTGCATTACCGCGTTACGCACCATCGATCGTGGTCTCGCCCATCTGAGCTGCTTCACATTCTACTCGTTCATTGAGGACATGCTGGCGCGCTGGAAACCACACCATTCATATCGTAGGAAGACAGGCATCTTGACTTGCACTCGAACCAAGAAGTTCTTGCGAAAGCTGAAACTGAAAATTAAGTCTGAGACAAGTCCAAAACACACACCGCTGTTTGACGAGATGGAAAAGCAACTTATCTTATAATATCTTCAGTTAATTGTAAATAGAATCTGTGAATGTCTGAACTGCTATCTGCTATCTGTAACATGTTGGAAGCTCTAAATAAGACGAAGTTCTCCAGTGAGCAAAGTGCGTCTTTCCACGTCTGTAGTTGAAGTCAGAATAAATCCCCACTCGTCGCGTTCAGAGGTAGAAATTCAGAGTAAAGTTTCCTTAGGAAAATCCATAATTCACCGTCTTAAGACAGGGGTGCGTCTTTTCATTATACACGATTGGTCACTTGTTTAACTTCACACGAAATTTATCACCTGATTGGCTGCCATAGTCAGACGTCATATAACTTTGCTAGTATCGATCGAGCATTAGACACACATTTCGCCTGATCACGTGGTGTTCACGGCTGATTTGAAGGTCACCTGGCTAGCGGTATCTGCTCGTTCCCTCTCGCTCGCTCTTAGCTGGGATTTCCATACACCTGGTAACTGGTTCTAGTCGACTCAACGTGCTAAAACTCCCTTCCTGGTTCACGAAATAATGTTCCAATTCACAGTAGAAATAAAATATTCTCCCTTAAATGATTTTTACCACTTTTGAAGGGGACAGTATGTATGTATGTATGGTCAGTCTTCAGCCCTAAGGCTGGTTGGATCCTCAACAGCTCTGCCATCAGCTGTCATAGATGGTCTAGGCATCACTGAAGAGACGTACTAGGGAAATGAGTGAGGTAGTTTCCCGTTGCTTTCCTCACCGACATGGAAGGATGGAAATTGCTTGCTTTCTAAAAGACTAAAGAAACAAGAAAGGTGAGAGGGAAATATGCGGTTAGGACCGCACAGCTGTGAGCTTGCATCCGGGAGATAGTGGGTTCGAACCCCACTGTCGGCAGCCCTGAAGATGGTTTTCCATTGTTTCCCATTTTCACACCAGGCAAATGCTGGGCCTGTACGTTAATGAAGGCCACAGCCTCTTCCTTCCAACTCCTATGCCTTTCCTATCCCATCGTCGCCGTAAGACCTATCTGTGTCTGTGCGACGTAAAGCCACTAGCGAAAAAAATCGATAATGAACATGAATTTTACAGCATTGCTAAATTAATAGACAAAGAACGGAAGGTACCAGGAAAAGCAGCAAAACTTTGTAACATTATAAGAGGAATGTGGGAAAAGAAATCAAGAGGATGAAAAGAGAGAAAATAAAGGAGAAGATACATACTGTAATTACGTGTAGGTGTAAAGATATTATTAAATGTACCAATAGATAAATTTTTGTATTGTAGGGTCGCTATTCATTGTTTTTTCTCAAGTTAACCAATTAAACTGCATGCGAATGAAGTATAGGCACTCAGGCATTCTTCCAGTTATTCAATTCATTCAAAAGGTAGACAATTTAAGCACCAATACAACTTAGGGAGGGTAAGATACATGCATGTCCTAGACTATATAGTGAGGTTTACATCTAGGACAAAACAATTACATAATCTGAAAAGAAAAAAAGTACAATCTAGCAATAGATTGAAATAGTGAATAAGTTAGTTGCCTCTGTGGATCCGTGGTAGTGTGTCAGCCTCCGGATCCCAAGATAGCGGGTTCAAACCCGGCAGAGGTCGTCAGATTTTTGAAGGGCGGAAAAAAGTCCATTCGACACTCCATGTCGTACGATGTCGGCATGTAAAAGATCTCTGGTGATACATTTGGTATTTACCCGACAAAATTAATTAAATCTTAGCCATAGACGCCCAAGAGAGATCCGGTTTACTCTGTCTGCCATCTAACGGACCTAGAGTAAAACGGAACGTCAAAATTGACGAGCAGACAGCCAGATGGCGTCAAATCGAAATGTCTGCACACGGTAGCTGAGGTCATACCATTATTATTATTATTATTATTATTATTATTATTATTATTATTATTATTATTATTGAATAAGTTTACTTGTAGGCCCTTCCTGCATCCAGGTCGGTCAACGTAAAGGATTCCCAGCCAGCTTCTCAGGGAATATCAAAATTTGGTTTAGTTTTACGTGGGATTCAAAAGACTATTCGATGTGCCAATTACCATATTGTCAGTCTCGACCTCGCTGATGGACGTCTCCATCTGACACATCACGGCAGTGATATCCAACTCCAAAAATGCAATACCTTATTTCTAATACGTCTTATCCTACTATTATTTCCATAAATAACACTTCAAGTTATCCATTACTTATAACTATTTATTAAACATAATAATGTAATAAAGAATAGGAAGAGAAAAATATCATGATATACAAATTGTTTTCCAGTAGATAAGCAATCACTGAACAGCTGTTTCCTTACATTATGCAATTAACCTTCGTGTCTTAGTTTCTACTTTCTTCATGTCATTAATTGAAATAGATTGGCTTTTCTCCTTTATGCTTTGTTATAAGTGGAGATTGATCAGTTACAATCTATATCTGACGATTGACATTGTTCTAAACTGATTTTAAAAAATTCTTCTTCTTGGTCCATACTCTTAATTGAAAATTGGAGTTTAGCATCGTATCTAACCAAAATTATACCATTCAGCATTATCAGTTCAGTATCCTAACTAAGGTATAATATTCTTTGGCTGATTACTGTAATCTGAATCTGTTTGATCAGAATTATTTTTTTGAAATTTCTAATTGAGTCGTCCAGTTGCAAAACCCGTTATGTGCAGACGAACAATTTTTTCAGGAAGGGCAAAAAACTGTCATTTGTTATGCAACAAAGATAGGAGGTTGAAATTTTGTAATTAAATAGTAAGCGTTCATCTTCATCATACCGCAAAATCTCCACAAAACATAACTTATAAAATCCATGTAATTTGCAAAAAACATTTGGACATAACGAGTTTTGCAGCAGTTTTGTGGAGATAAAAGGTATGTTCTGCAGTATATGGAATGTAGTGCACAGATTTATGGTAAACATGATTTATTAGCTACGTTTGAAAGTATTACACTGTGAAAATAGCAAGTTTTGATATCTAATCCCCATGCTTTGATTTTATGATTACATCAAGAAATCATCATTCATTCAAAACGTTTTATAAATTCTTTAACATTTTGTACAGTTACATTTACAATCCGTTATTGTCCTCAACAAAATCTCGTATTACAAGTAATCAGTGTCATAGTCTGGCATTTCACTGTTTAAAGTTTGCCGCTCGTCAAACAGTGTCTTGTAGAACATGTGGTCATCGTTCCTTATCCACTCTTTTCCAAAATGTTTGGTTAGCAATGTGTTCAGGTCGTTGAGCTTTTCTTTCTTAAGAGGAACCCCTTCCTCCACTGGTACCGGCACAATAGCAGAAAAGGGTTTCCCATGCTTCAATATGCTTTTCGCTTCCACCACAATCGGTGTTATAGTTTACTTCACCTCTTATCACACAGTTGCCTGATCTTGTTCGTGTAAGTATGATCTTCTTACAGGGTTCTGGGATATAACGAGCTTTGCTGCATAACACACGCTGGACATAACGACTTCTGCAGCAGTTCCAGTTATTTGTCACCTTTTAACGTATGGATTAAATGGACTTTGCTCATGTATTACATTACTGGATTGTGTATTTTGATGAGCTGCATAAAACTCATTTTGAGAAAAACTGGACATAACGGGTTTTGCAACTGGACGACTCAATTGAACTTTATTATCTGAAATGTTATTATGATCTCAGTTGTTTACTTGGTTTTGGAATGCTCAGTAAGTTTCTTGTATGCAGCCAGCATTTGCTGTTATTAACCTATCATTCACAGCAAAATATTTCTACAACTAACATTTACATATTAAATTCATGTAACACATAAGCAAGGTTCACTATATCATACATACCTTTCATTCTATATAAATGAGCATTAGAATTCAGACATGTGCCAAAAATGTATTGTACTTCCTTCTGTGGTGATATAAGCGGACATTACATATACTCTCGTGTGCCATTTATATTGAATCACTTCATAACCTCGATCTTGACTTGATCTGGAAAGGGGTAGTTCTGAATGCGTCGAGTAACCCTATTATAATCGATTACCATGATATTTATTTCAAATATGGAGGCTATTAGCTGATTAGGGGACATTATTGCGAGTTTTACTTGCGGTTGGAATACGCTGTAATCATACTAGTATGCTCTCTTCTCGACAAAAACACTGCCATACAATAACTACCAAGTGTGATCCTATTCTCGTGTCCTCTAATATCACATCTTTCCTCGAAATCGACAACGGATACACCTTCATATCTTTTACATTTCCACATTTACTCTATTGAACTATATCACTACATAGACTAATGCCTTTCACATTTCATATCTTCTTAATACCTCTTATTCTTCATAACATTTAACTTCCCTCGACGTTATTGCTTCTGCACTTGCCCATAATTCACATAGGATCTTCTTTGTATTATACAGCCATTGTCCTGTCTATTAATATTATTATATCCTAGAACCCATCTTAATTTCATACAGCCGGGCTGAGTGGCTCAGACGGTTAAGGCGCTGGCCTTCTAACCCCAATTTGGCAGGTTCGATCCTGGCTCAGTCCGGTGGTATTTGAAGGTGCTCAAATACGACAGCCCCGTGTCGGTAGATTTACTGGCACGTAAAAGAACTCCTGCGGGACTAAATTCCGGCACCTCGGCGTCTCCGAAGACCTTAAAAAGTAGTTAATGGGATGTAAAATGAATAACATTATTATTATTAATTTCATACAGTATGTAACCTCTCCAATACTCTTTGAATGACAACCACATAGACCTTCAGTATGATTTGGGATCTATACATCTGTTCATAACACATTCTCCTATGGCATAAAAAAACCATGGTAACTGTGGCGTTCTCCTGACTAGTGCACAAGGACAGGCTAAGCCAGCAATCTTTGACACAATACCACGGATGTATATATGAAGAAGGGAACTTTTGCACATTAGTTAACAGAATTTCAAATTGACTCTGAGATGAGCTCATGAAGACTTTACATAAACTCATCAACATACATCATAATAAATCTCCTACAAATGCGGAATTCATAAATACAGCGCCACATAACATCAAAACAATGGACTGAGTGAGAATATGTACAAACGTCAAGAACAGTGTTTTAATGCTCTAGTGAACTTTTTAGGCTGTCAAAAGTTACTTCTTCAAGCATGTTCCATCATCATAACATATCATTATTTCAACATTAGTCACTTGCAATCATTATAGTAATATTTTACCAGCTCAACATTAAAACATTTTTAAATAAGTATCTCTGAGCCTAGGATAGAGAAAGTGATATGTCTACAGACAAATAAGGGTAGAAAATCTCCAGGACGAGGGAATTACAAGTACATGGGCTTGATTAGTGAAAAGTTCCAAACAGTAGACAGTAAGCTGGTTCAGGATATAGAAAGAGGATGGGTGGCATACAGGGATGCTATATTAGAAACACCAAGGAAATGCCTAGGGACAACTGTGTGTAAAGATGGGGGAAAATAAACATCTAGGAATAATGATGGAGTGCGGCCAGCTTCTAAACTGATAAGGAAGGCATATCAGAAATGGCTCCAAACAAGGACTCATACACACGTACATAAAAGAAATGGAGCAAGACAAACAATTTTTGAATCCAAGAAGAAGTCGTAGGATTTTGGTAATGACCTGGAAAGGCCAGGTCAAGTGACAGTAATAAAGAATCTTAGAAAGAGGGAGAAAGGAAATTAATAGTTTTTTTGGGTAAATCAGTTGAACTCTTAGTAGATTCCAGGGAATCACTGGACAAGTGTCAGGAATATCTTGCAAATCATCTTCCGAATGTAAAAGGAAATGTTTATGTTGATGTCGCAAACAATCTAGCCCATGAGGAGGAGGACAATGATTGTCAGTGAAACTTTGCTTGAGGAACTGGAAAGGATTTAAATAAACTCCAGTGTCAAAATGCAGCTGGAATATATGGCATTAGATCTGAAATGGTAAAATATAATGGGAAGGCAGGGATGAAATGGCTTATAGAGTAATTCAAGATTAGCATGGAATTTTAGTAAGGTACCTTCTGATTGGACAAAAGCAGTAATTGCACCTATCTATAAGCAAGGAAACAGAAAATATTGCAACAACTATCAAGGTATTTCATTGATCAGTATACCAGGCAAGGTGCGATCGGTGGTTGAGAGTAAGTTGGATGAAAACCAGTGTGGACCACAGAGAGGCTATCACGATCTTATTTTCAGTATGTGCCAGGTAACTGAAAAATGCTTTGAGAGGAATTGTCAGTTATGTTTCATAGATTTAGAGAAGAGTACCGGGGGTAAAGATGTTGGACATTCTGGGGAATTATGGCATTATGGGTAGATTGGACTAGACAAAAGAGTGACTGAATGGGTTGCTATATTTCTAGAAAATAGATCTCAGAGAGTTAGAGTAGGTGAAGCTTTGTCTGACCCTGTAATAGTTGAGAGGGGAGTTCCTCAGGGCAGTGTTATCGGACCTTTATGTTTTCTTATATTTATAAATGATATGAGTAAAGGAGTGGAATCGGAGGTAAGGCTTTTTGCGGATGATGTTATTCTCTATAGAGTGATAAATAAGTTACAAGATTGTGAGCAACTGCAACGTGACCTCGAAAATGTTGTGAGATGGACAGCAGGCAATGGTATGTTGATAAACGGGGCAAAAAGTCAGGTTGTGAGTTTCACAAATAGGAAAAGTCCTCTCAGTTTTAATTACTGCATTGATGGGGTGAAAGTTCCTTTTGGGGATCATTGTAAGTATCTAGGTGTTAATATAAGGAAAGATCTTCACTGGGGTAATCACATAAATGGGATTGTAAATAAAGGGTACCGATCTCTACACATGGTTATGAGGGTGTTTAGGGGTTGTAGTAAGGATGTAAAGGAGAGTGCATATAAGTCTCTGGTAAGACCCCAACTAGAGTATGGTTCCAGTGTATGGGACCCTCACCAGGATTACCTGATTCAAGAACTGGAAAAAATCCAAAGAAAAGCAGCTCGATTTGTTCTGGGTGATTTCCGACAAAAGAGTAGCGTTACAAAAATGTTGCAATGTTTGGGTTGGGAAGAATTGAGAGAAAGAAGAGGAGCTGCTCGACTAAGTGGTATGTTCCGAGCTGTCAGCGGAGAGATGGCGTGGAATGACATTAGTAGACGAATAGGTTTGAATGGCGTTTATAAAAGTAGGAAAGATCACGATATGAAGATAAAGTTGGAATTCAAGAGGACAAACTGGGGCAAATATTCATTTATAGGAAGGGGAATTAGGGATTGGAATAACTTACCAAGGGAGATGTTCAATAAATTTCCAATTTCTTTGAAATCATTTCGGAAAAGGTTAGGAAAGCAACAGATAGGGAATCTGCCACCTGGGCGACTGCCCTAAATGCAGATCAGTATTGATTGATTTTGATTGATTTGATTATTAAAAGCAATCAAAGGCATTGATATTGACTACTGGGCTACAAAAAGAATTGATGGTATAATGAGTTCTTGGTTCAAGGTACTTACAGGGATTAGATGAGGCCTTAATCCTTCACATTTGTCGTTCATAGTTTACTTGGAGTATCTGCTGAAAGGTATAAAGTGGCAGGAAGGGATTCACATGGAAATTTAGTAAGTAGTTTGACCTGTGCTGATGACTTGGTCTGAGTGGCAGACTGTGCTGAATGCCTACAATCTAATATATTCGAACTTGAAATTAGATACAATGAGTATGATATGAAAATTAGCTCTTATAAGAATAAATTGGCATCAGTAAGGAAGAAACCTAAGAGAATTGAATGTCAGGTTGGGAATATAAAACTGGAACAGGTGGATCATTTCATGTGTTTAGCCAGGCTGAGTAGATCAGGCAGTAGAGTGCTGGCCTTCTGAGCTCAACTTGGCAAGTTTGATCTGGGCTCACCCCGGTGTTATTTGAAGGTGCTCAAATACGTCAGCCTCGTGTCGGTAGATTCATTGGGACGTTAAAGAACTCCTACAGAACAAAATTCTGGCACGTCTGTGTCTCCGTTAACTGTAAAACTAGTTAGTGGGGTGTAAAATCAATAGTATTATTATCAAATGTTTAGGATGTGTATTCTCCCAGGATGGTAATACGAAGGCTGTTTTTTTATTTTAATAGGCCATAAACAATAGACGTATTGAGATAATAAGATGATTTTATTACCAAAAGATTTGTATATTCTTACCTATTTTTCTACATAGTCACCATGAAGGGTGAGGCATTTGTCATAACGAGAGACCAACTTTCCTATACCCTCTGCAAAGAAGTCTGCCGCCAGTGAGCTCAGGTAGGTCCTTACAGTGTCTTGAAGCTCTTCGTTGGTAGCAAAGCGTTGTCCACACCTTTGTTTCTCGAAAGAGGTGATAGTCACTGGGTGCTAGGTCAGGACTGTAAGGTGGGTGGTCAAAGACTTCCCACTTGAACTTTTGGATGCCATTCGCTTCATTTTGTGGCTCTTGCTCAACATTTTTCGGACCCAGCGGGCACGCGGTTTTTGGTATCCTAGCTCGGTGGTCACAGTTTTGTACAGGGAAGACCATAAAATATCTGGAAATTTTGTGGAAAGTTCACTAATCGTAAACCTCCGTGTCTCGTGGATCACTTGGTTATTACAAGAGACTGTCATAGATTTAGAGAAGAGTGCCGGGGGGAAAGATGTTGGCCATTCTGGGGAATTATGGCATAATGGGTAGATTATTAAAAGCAGTCACTTGGTTAACTCGGTCAACCAAACTTGCAGTAGCAACCGACTTGCATCCTTGACCACCTTTGTCATGGACGTCTGTTCGACCTTTGGCAAATTTCCTACACCATTTTCTCACAGCGCTGTCACTCATACAGTGTTCACCGTACACTTCACTCATCCTGCAATGAATTTTAGCAGCAGTGCATCCTTCAGCTTGAAGGAAAGGAATCACATTTTGCAACTCACAATTGGCGGGAGCATCGATCGTAGCGGCCATCGTTACTCGCCCGTAGCTCGGCGACGACTGAGGGATTGGAGCCAGCACTGGCGGCAGTTGTAGCGAGAGAGCAGCATAATTGTACAACGCGCAGACCCGCTTCCTGCCACTGCGCAATTTACTTATAGAAACAAACGGAACTTGAAAAGAAAAAGGAAAAAAAAACCAGCCCTCGTATAGTAGGAAAGATGGAATCAAGGTACTGCAAAGCTAATGCAGTGAGCTTGTAGTTGCAATCAAAAGTATTCTGTAAGAAAGAAGCTGTCTCCCGGACAAAACTATCTTTACTCCGGTCTGTTTTTAGACCAACTTTACTGTATGGGAGTGAAAGCTGGGTGGACTCAGGATATGTTATTCATAAGTTACAAGTAACAGACATGAAAGTAGCAATGATATTACCATTGGGAACAATGGCTGGATGGTACTCAGAATGAGGAGAATAAGACTAAGTTATGGGTGAACTCGATTGATGAAGCTGTACGCATAAACCGGTTTAGGTAGTGGGGACGTGTGAGGCAAATGGAGGAGGATAGGTAACCTAGGAGAACAATGGACTCGGTCGTGGAGAGTAAGAGAAGCATAGGGAGACCAAGACAACTATGGTTAAACTCAGTTTCTAATGATTTGAAGAAATGAGGCCACAGAGCTAGTGTATGTATGATGTCACACAGTTGTATATATATCTGGTAAGTTTTACAGACAGTGTACTCAGTCGTCCTCCAAGAATATGATGGCTGCTGTAGCAGTAGTTTAACCCTGACAATTACACCATGCGATTTTCTGACGTGTCGTGCGAATGAAGGCCATCTAGTCCTCATAAGGAGGGGAGAGTTATCCCCTCCACCACCTCTATTCCTTGTTCATTCCGTCTTGTAATTTTAACATAACTTTAAATAATAGGCTTTGAGTGGCACGTCTTCGAGGCGTGTGGTGTAATTAAAGCAATATTTATAGACGTGTTACTGCCAGGCTTAAGATGCTGCGACGATTATCGTTTGATTTGTACAGACTGAGAACTGAGATACAACTGAGGGCTGACTGAATGAATGAATGAATGAATGAATTAGGCCAAGACCCTTGTAAACACAGCACTTCCGTGATGATGTTGCACTATCAGTGCTTACCTCCCCTGCATCAAGGAAACAACTAACTGACTAGGATGGTTTTCTTATAAACCTACCAAGATTTATTGTATCCATAAAAGGATAAGACAGCTTCACTGATCTTGTAGAGACCTCACTTAATTAATGTTGTTTGTATAGGATCTCCAGCTCTTACAGAGAAATCCGTATTGAGCAGACTAGTCAGTCGATTGAGTGCTGTCTAAGCATAAATGTCCTGTCGGATTAAATATGTAACAACTCTTTAGGACCATACACTTGTCCTTGGCTATATCATCTCCATTGGCTCAAGGGTAATGCATCACCCGTTGAGCACTTAATTCGAACAGAAGGGAAGTATTTCAAATTCAGGAACATCATTATTTCAGGAAGGATAAAAGCTTTCAGCTCAGCAAAGTCTGGTTTCTTCCACATTGTCATTTTATACATCACTAAAAGTACTAGTATTCTCCAGAGCTCATCCACAGAAAATCACATAGGACATATAGCAGATCTTGAGTTGTTTTCAGTCATACCACTGACATTAAATAATTAAAGTATTTTTTATTCGTAATTACACATTGTATGGTACAGTGTTCACTGTTCATTGTTATGATTTAATACACAATACCTTACGACACTATTCCCCAAACTACTACTACTTCATGTCCTTTTTCCCAATTTATTAGGGTCAGTAATAGATGTGGATTTTGCCCAGTTTTACCAGAATTTTCAGACTCCAACTGCGTGTGGAAATACATGTTTACTATTGTGCTTTTTTGTGGTGTTTGATAGTGTGGTGTGTTGCATGTAGATGAAGAGAAGTATTTTAAAACAAACCCAAACATCCAGTCCCCAAGCCAGACTAAATAACAATTCATAGTAAAAATACTCAACCCTAGTAAAAATACTCAGCCCAGCCAAGAATCAAAACCGGGTGCCCTGTGCACCGAAGGCCAGCATGCTGACAATTCAGCTGTGGAACTGTACGACACTATTCTCCAAATATTTCACTGTAATGTGCTAGTATAATAATAATGTTATTTGCTATACATCCCAGTACAGTAACTACTTTTACGGTTTTCGGAGATGCCGAGGTGTTGGAATTTAGTCCCACAGCAGTTCTTTTACGTGCCAGTAAATCTACCGACACGAGGCTGGCGAATTTGAGCACCATCAAATACCGCCGGACTGAGCCAGGATCGAACCTTCCAAGTTGGGGTCAGAAGGCCAGCTCCTCAACCGTCTGAGTCATTCAGCCCAGCTAATGTGCTAGTATTTTACTCTCAAACCTTTGTCATTTACTGAGGAAAGAGCTTTCAGTCAGTATATAACTTCAAGAGATGGTACCATTTATACCAGATCTGTAATATTGATTCAATTCTGCAGAATACTGTTAGTGATGTGTATGCTTTGTCTGGCTCCTTAGCTGAATGGTCCGCACCGCATACTGAATTTTGGTTCAGAGGGCACTGGGTTTTATTCCGAGCTGGGCCGAGGATTTTAACTGTGTATGGTTTAAAACTGGATATTTGCTTTCATCTTAATATACTTCTCTTCATTTACAAACAACACACCAAACCACTAACCACCACGGAAACACACAATAGAGAATGCGTGTCTCAACATAGGGTTGTCCTTGTGGTTCATATTCCATGTTCAGATAGATGTCCTGTGACTTTGATCACGATATCAACGCTCATGTTAAACTGCTTGCTTGCTTGCTTGCTTTTTTGCTTACTGCTTTTGAACTTTCAATTGAAATAAATCTGTGATATTTTGGCAACTTTTCAAATAGATGTTCCAGTTTGGTATCTGGAGTTGGGAAACAGTTTTAATGTCATCAATTCTCAGTGTTGTCACATAAGCGCCAGAGTAATTTACTAGGAGTTTTGATGCTATATATAGTCTGAATATAAATCATATGAAGTCTTTTTTTTTTAAATTTTCTTTTGCAGCACAGCAACACTACACGGACAGTCGGCAACCCCTCTCCATGGTGCTAGAGACAATTGGTTCAGTAGTATGCCAGCGTCATCCACTTCTACTTCGTCTGAAGAAGAATAACACCATTTTGAAAGTGACAGTTTTGAACCAGTGATTTACTGTTTTTTAATTAAATGTTTTTTCTTTTGTTGTAATTTTAACAGGATTCTGAGGGTGTAGAGCATTGATAAGCCCACCTGGTAAAATCTGTTCAAAGTCATTTTTTAATAATACTAATAAAATATTAATGTACAAGAGAACATGAACATCCCCTCAATAACTCTAGGAAGAAACTTAGGAGATGGTATACCATGTTACATGAATATATCATGTCATTCTGTGGTAAGGTCAAGTGCCAGTGATTCACTATCTTTGGTATTGCTTTATGATTTTCCTTCCAGTGTAAACATCTAAATTCTGCAGCAATTGAGCATTATTCATACTACTGCTCGTCAGACAATTTTAGTGAGAATTTGCTTAAGCATGTTTGCCATCTTATCCACTCAGTGTGTAGTAACAGTTTGTGACCTTGCAGATTTGACCCATGAGTGGGATCCTATTGCATGCTTATAAATATGTGGTCTCAAGGCTACCATAGTAAAACACTCCTAAAATGCTGTTGGCCTGTGCCAATTTCAAACCTGCCATTATGGACTTAGAAGGTTCTCACCAAACTTAATCCTCAGGATAGATGGTACAGTTTGATTAATAATAATACTTCACTCTTCTTTCCAGAATTGCAAATTTAAATGTTGAAACTATATTCAGTTTACAGTTTTGCCAAACAAAAAACTTGTTTCTTTTTCACACTAAGAAAACCTTCCAGCATACCAAAATTCAGTGTCAGGTGTTCTTAAGTATCACTTTCTGTAAACTTCCCACAATTATTAAGTAGCCATCATACTTGTCCAGATAGCCTTTTGATAATGCTGTTGTCCCTATGTGGTTTTGATTTCATGAAGTTGAAAATTATACTTTCCAGGGATTTTGCTCTATTCTTCTCATGGAACTTTGTTCAAGTGACTTTGGGAGAGTGCGTGTGTATGTATATTAGATCTCTTTTCAAAGCTATCACAATGGTACAATTTAAGATAATGGAAGGAGATCGAAACCATTGTTCCACATGAATATGTGATCCTTTCTGTGCTATCATGAATATGAAATATGAAATTCCTCAAAGAAGAGATGAACTCAACGTGCTTTGTCACATTGAATGTGTATGTAACATGGTTTGTTCCTCAGCTTAAGGCTTTTGCTAACATTGGAACACAAAAATACTTTTTATATAGCTCTCTTTCTTTGTCTTCAGAATAGGAATGGGAAAATTATGTCTTAAATCATGTGGAAAATGTATTCCACCTTATATTTTATATCAAGTTGTTTAGTATTGTTGAGGTATCTGCATATTAACAATCCCATTGCCGAATTTGCATTTGAAGAAGAACATAGGCATTCAATAGAGTTAGTACAGAGAAGCAGGGAGCATTGAGAGATCACACTTGCTTTCACTTTTGATATTGCCTTCCTTCTCATCTTCACTGTCATCAGATCCGACAAAGTTTTTTCTCATCATGGAGCCTGCAAACTTTGTTGCATTCTAACTTAATATATAGCCATTAAGTTTTCCAGTCTGTTGAAACTAATGCAAGATTACTAATTACTAGGTAAAACCAGAAAAATAAAACATTTAATTAATAATAATAGAATGACTTGACATGCCACTAGGTTGAAATTTGAAAATAAAATGGCTTCCACTTTAAAAAAAAAAAACATTCAGTAAGTTCATAATCCAGTCATCTCTGAGAATTTTGTATTCAGTAATATTCATCTCACTCGGCTATGCTTATTTACAATAAAAAAAACTGACAGCCAAAAAATGCTCCATCTAAGTCAATCATGCATAACTACAATCACATCGATAGACCCCCTTAAGGACTGTTAACGCAATCTGTAGAGTAAGGTTGCGCATGATGGCATTCAGGAGAGGGCAAAGCCTGATAGTGCATGCACTCTTTACTTTCTCCCAGCTAGTCACAAGAAGGAAGCCAGCAAGGGTCCCACATTATGCTCCATGCTTAACGTAGATCAGACCAGTGCATACTAAAACCTGGGTTTGATGCACCTAACTTTTGTTGGGCTAACTTTATTTTAAAATAGTATGTAGCTTTTTATTTTCAGTAGGAAACACATGTTATGTTCACATGGGCCTAGTTATTAGTATTAAAACATGACATTTCTGTAAAGTGTAATTATCATAATGCAACTTAACATAACATCCACAAAACACAATCCTGACATTTTGTCACAGAAACTAACATAAAATTTGGAACAAACCATAATAATGAAATCAGTTGAATTTTTGGGAACATTGTAGTTGTAAAATCTTTGTAATTACTGTTTCACTTGTTCAATTACAAATTGTTCTGTCTGCTCTTTAACTGAGTAGTATGTAGTTACTGTCAAATTCAGAAGTATGGATACTTGAGTTTAAACGTTGACAGAAAACGAGCAGTCATCATCATGAACAGTTTTCAGCCTTTGGCTTGTCGATTCTGAGGCAAAGTTTTACGAGCGCATGATCTCACTGATGCCAACCCTCCACGGGATCTGAAAGGCTGCTCCTAACCTGGAGAACAGATGCCCTTGTAGCCGCCCTTAACCTGGAGTACAGACGCTACCTAAGTTTTCAGAGGCATTTTCTCCTCCGAGGGATCATCACCCTTCTAAAAGTGTTCTTCTGCTCGAAGCCATTGCCCCTCTCAGGGTGTCGGTTATTTTTGGCTACCCAGCACTTGACATTGAGTCGCTGGCTGTGTAGTCTATTCCATTACCATAGCAGGGTCACCTGGCCAGACCACACCACACCAAATTTTAACTGCATTCTTTCTGTGTTTAATATACAGCTTTTTTATGTGTTCATTGCTTTAACTATTTTAATCCACAATTAAAATTAATCCTTTTTTTTTCAGCTTTCTGCAAACAATTCTCAAGTTTAAAACTCAGAAAAAATAAAATGCATTATCCTATCATAATAAACTCTTAATTGTTATAGCCATAAATGTTCTTAACAAGTTTTCAAACTTACGAACTTAAATTGTCATTGCATAAAATTTTATCAATTGAATGTAGAATGGGTTTCTCAGAACTGCAAATTTGAAGTTGTAGGGCCTACTTAACTTCATTATGAACTCCATAATTAGTTTTGAAAATCAGTATTTACAAAAATGTATGCTTATCTGTTGATTTTATATTGATTATTACTTGATAGAGATATTGAGCAAGTGCTGAGCAGAGAAAAAAGGGCCTTCACAGACTATGGTCGACACTGGACTGTTGGACTGCTCTCCAACCAAGGTAACGCAACTTCACATCAGTCATCTCCTTTAACTTTTACTGTAATTTGAAAGTAGTTATGTGTGGCTTCTTCCATTTCTTCTCTTGACTTGTTTTCCACTGGATCCAATATGCCTATGGTATCCAAGTTCCAAAAGTCAGCTATCGAGGCAGATTGAATGAACAGTGAGGTTGTATATAGAGCTAGAGTGTCACTCTCCCCTTCCTTCAGTCTGCCAGTCACAGTCCAGCCAAGCGCTGTCCTATCAGCTACCAATCCTGATTCAAGCTCATACATTTCATCAATCAAAATACTTCTAGCAACATCAGCTCCTAGAAGAACTTCTATGTCAGCCGGGTCAGTTACCACATCTGAGAGCCATATCTTTCTCTCCCTCATCTCTTTCTTCCAGGGTCCAGACTTTGGAAAATTTCCCACAAATTACCTTCTGGTCAATCAATGCAACGTTGTACTATATGAACCATCACAGCTGCTCACATCTACATTGTACAAATAGTGGTATACTTCACAGGTCTCAGTGCCTCCAAGCAACTTACGAATCATCATCTCTGTTTTCAAAGGTTTGTACCCCATTTCCTCAGCTGTCTTCTGTAAGATGTAGGATCTCTGGCATCCACTGCCTATCAATGCTCGAACCTCCTTCTGCTTCCTCTTATGTGTCAGCTTGTTGCACAATGTTTGAAGAAACACCTCTTTTGTGGCATTCTGAATGTTCATGGAGATATTGCTCTGGTTTTCCCTGCCTTCCCGAGTTCTAGGTTCAGCCCTTTGTACATTCAGTTTATGGCACATAACAACATGAGGATTAGTGCACAAGGGGCAGCAAATGTGTTCCTTGCAATTTTTGGCTCTGCGTCCTAACTTCAGACATGCAAACCAACAGTTTCCTTTGGCTAGCTTGTTATGCTTTTCTTCCAAGCTCATTTGTTGAGCGAGGTGACATTCCTTACTCTCATGTGGTTTGCTGCAAAACACACGCTTTTGCTTCTTGCCGTCAAATTTTGCAGAGAACAATGAACTCGCAGTTGGTAGCGATGTGTCTTCAGAAATTTTCCCTCTCCCCTTCTCTTGTTTTATCCCATAGGCTAAACCAAAACCTGCCTGCGCAAAGGTAATCCTTTCTTCTCCCTCCAGTTTATCTTTATGTGGACTGATAAAATCTTCATTCGCTGATGATTGCTTTCTGAGCCATACCCTTAAAACATCTTCAGGTAAGCACAATTCTATGAGGGGGAACAACATTGACCCATATGTATCCTTGGTTACACCTATGGATTTTGAAGCTCTTAACTTGCTGTCTAGTCTATCATACAAGGTGGCTATCCCTTATTTATCATTCTTATGGGACACATTCTGGATGACTAACCCAATAAGTTCTACTACTCAGTCAAAAGATCTTCACGTCCAAACCATTCCTTCATGCACTCTGTAACCTTTGGATAGTTTTCGGCAGTGGCAGGGAAACTATTTACCAGTTCTCTGGCTCGACAGTCAGGTTTGGTGCACTGAATCAGGTACTGAAATTTATCTACATATTCTATATCACAATCGTCATGGTTCTTTTTAACATGCTCTAGAATCCTAGCCAATCCTTTACCCCCTGCCCCCCTCAATCTTGGCTAGTTCCAGTTTAGATAGTTTTAAATTCTTTCTAGCTGTAGATGAAATATCCAATCTGTGATCTCTAACCATGCCAACATTTTCAGTACATAAATTCATCGTCTTTAACTTAATTTCTTCCAGATTGTCTCTGTATGCTTCAGTTGCTGTATACTCACAGTTATAAACATCGTCCTCTTGTTCCAGTGTTAGTTCTAATATTTGTTCATCTAGTGGGGAAAGGTCAGCACTTAACCTCTCCAATTTCATCATCTTCTGTGACGATTCCAGATCAACCCCTTCACTGGTTAAACTTTGCATTAGTTCGTTATACACCTTTGTAAACAACGCCCAAATTGGCTTACGTTGTTTCACTAACCTTTCCGTGGTTGTGTGCCGGTATTTTTCACTGACAAAAGAAATATTACATACCGTATCCCATCGCAACTTTTCTTAATTTGTGTGTTATCACGTCGGGGTCCCCATATGTTTCGTTAAGGGACTGATTCACCAAACTACTGTCAACCAAAATATTATGTGCACTTGAGTTTGGAGGTTGTTTATGCAATAACCAATAGGCCTACAGAAAATCCATTAACACCTTTTCTTCGCTTCATTTCATGTTAGGCCATGTAGGTTTCAAATTTTTTATTTATATTTTAATATTTTTATCACAGGTGGAACACAAAAGGTGCCAGTTTTTTAGCGTGTTTCAACCAAGCGTCACTTTAAGACATTATTTCTCCAAAATCCCTCATCTGATCGAATCCAAATTTTAACACAATATACATTGGGATGGTTTAAATATAGGTAATTTATAAATTTCAGAATTTTACGTTTCCAAGGGAAAAAGTTATGAATTTTCTCAGGTAACTTTTTCTCGGCTCAGGGTGGTTGGAAAATCCTGTTCTTGGTCGCGTTGTAATCTTTACGTATCCAATAGTTATGCTGTATGACTGTGAAATGTGTAAATGATTTCACATTTTTTATATCAGTTTGTATTTGTATTTGGTAGAATTAAATGGATGCGAAGCTGGCTTGTGCTGGGAAGACCCTGCGACGTTGCCGCAATAGTGCCAGGCACCACGACACACTGGAAGTTGAGTCTACTGATTACACTTGCACTTGCATGCACAGTGGCATTTGCTTCGCCGTATGCTTAAAACGTTCCTCCGGTATTTGATAATTACCTGGAATCAGCATTGAAGCGAATGGCATTATGAGGTAATGAAAAACATTTCCCATCAACTTTTCTCATAAGGAATAGTAAGCTCGCTTCCTTGTCCCGAGGTGGTGCAACTTTTTTCATGCACACCCCCAATGAAGGTGGTGAGCTGCATATAACAGCCCTCCTGCCATTCTTAAATCTCTGGCATTACTGGCAATTGAGCCCAGGTCCCCCAAGGACGGCAGCAAGTAACGCTAACTGTTATGCTACGGAGACGGACAGTTTTTCTTTTTACAATTTTGCTTTATGTCGCACCAACACAGATAGGTCTTATAGCAATGAGGGGATAGAAAAGAGCTAGGAGCTTAGCCTTAATTAAGGTACCCCACCATTTGCCTGGTGTGAAAATGGGAAACTGAAAACCATTTTCAGGGGTGCCGACAGTGGTATTTGTACCCAGTATCTTCCGGTTAACATGCGCAGCCACTCTGCCTAGTAATGGTACTATTTGTAAATGAACATGATGTTTGCCACATTGACAAAGACAAATGATATTCACAACTGTTAGAGAAATTAATTCTTTCAATTATCATCAACACAGTTTCTACACAGTATTTCTGCAAATGGCACCCAGTAAAATTCTTATAATTGATTTTAATTGTTTGTGAAAAGTTTTATATGGAGTGTTATAAGCTATGGGCCAGAAACATGGACCCTTTAAAAAAATTGATTCATTTGAGATCTGGTGCGAGCATCGACTCCTAAGTATACCGTGAACTGGTAGTCATACATGAGAACATTCTCAAAAAAGCAAATGAGGCACGCACCTTGGTTGAAATAGCTTTGTTGGCCACTTGCTTAGCCATTCTGACTGATGCACCACCCTGTTTGAAGGGAAACTGAAAGGTAGAAGGAGTAAAGGATGATCAACACTACAATTTATAGACTGCATTAAAGGCAAGCACACCTATTGCCACTTGAAGCTGTTGGCCAAAGAAAGGAAATACTTGGAAGACATGCATGTTTCCCGCCAACCTCAGGGTTGGAGAGAAGTAGTAGTAGTCTGATATAGTCTTTAGTGGAAGAGATTAATTATTGGTGTAGTACATCATTCATGAAATTGCTTGTTCTGTACAGTGCAGTGTACAGGGATTATTTTATAAACAATAAAGCATAATCAGACACTGACAGTTTGGCCTAGAATTATAACATGCAGTATTTTACTGATTATGATTTCCAAACTCTGTATGCCACCTGTAGAAATATTGTGTAGAAACTGTGTTCATAATTGAAGTGGCTAATACTCCAAGAAGTAATGATTAATATACATTAACTTGGATGGGTTGGCTACATCACTGAGGTGCCTAATACATGCCTTCCAAATTAAGTAATTTATTCTCAGTTCAAGGATGGATGATATAATCATAAAGGACAGCAAAAGCTTTACACACACATTCTGAAATCTACAGTAATATGAAGAAGTGCCAAATTGTCTTAGGCAAATTGAACAGCAGGAATGAAGATACAAATCTGATGAGATCATAGAAAATAATGAGAAAACCCAACATTCCTTTTACCCCAGAGCTTGGCAAGCATGAAGATTGGCTATCTGACTATTACAACTTATTGTTGACTCATGCGCATATCGAGGGGACAAGCTGCTGATCATGATTCTTGATTGATGACACCATGTCATCGGTAACCTCCAATTGGTCTTCTAGTATTTTGGAGGCTACTGCACAGGAAGATTTCCAGTAGAGGGTCTGGTTTCTTTTGTATTCTGCAGCCCTTTTCTCCTGGTGACTCCGTCTTCTCTTGATTTTTTCTTTTCCTTGCTTCCACTTCTTTTGCTTCCTTTGGCTCCTCTGGGGCTGAGATGATCCTGACTTAATGCTAGCTATGAAGACATTCATCTTCCTCTCTGTTAAGCTGTCATCTCCATTTTCCAAGGTGAAATCAATGATTTCCTTCATAGCAGGGGTTAACTTGGGCCACCGATCCTCAAGGAATTTGCATATCTCAGATCAACTTATGTGTACCTGTGGAAAATCTTCAGGTAGGGATGATGATGGGTGTGGTGCATCGTGGCCGACTGTGGATGTTTCTCTTCTTGCTACTGCCTCTTCCACTTTCTTGTCCATAATGTCATGGTACCGCTTTGTTTTGCACTGTTTCTTATTCCCCTTGGTGGGCCGTCCCATTTCGCGCAAAAGTGCTTCATTGATGGACTGAATGGTACTGATTGGGAATTCCAGTTCAAGTTCTGCTATCTGCTCAAATTCTTCCCTAAGACTGTCCTCGAGCTGTTATTTGGCACTTCTGGGCAAGTTTGTAATTTTCCTGGTTATATAAACCAGGGTGTGCCTTCTTCAAATGCTACCTAAGACTGGCATACGTTTCGTAGTCATGGCTACAAGAGGACTAGCTACAGCGGTGTCTGCTATCCTCATCAGGTGTGATCTGATCACAGTGCTGAAGATGTTGATTGTGCTGCGGCAGACTGCACCGAGAGATTGACACCACACCGTGGACACATCCAGTGACTACATGTTGGTTGGCCTAGGTGGGGGAATGATTCATCCCCAAGTATGAATCTTGGTTGAGGTGTACTATTGCGTGGGACTACACCGCGCCAAGGCTTTCCCTTTATACTTGAAGCAGTTTGTTGCCTATTCCATGGATGGGGGCAGCTTGCCCTTCGTCCACTCATGATCTCACCAGTACCCTGACAGTTAGGTCTCTCGTGGTTTGATCAGAAAGACCTCCACAACACCATTTTTCGATGGTTATGGTAGGCTGGCTGTGTGGATTTCAGTGACAGTGAAGGCCAGGTGTTGGGTACTGCATGCTTCGTCCCAGATACTAGTTTGGTAACCCAAACAGACACCCGTCAAGTGCTTGGCTGAAAATTTTGCCTTGAGCTGGCCCATACTTAGTTGATAGAGCTGAGGCATCCTTATTTCAGTGATAGTATAGTGAATAAAACCAAAATGATACATAACCCAAATCTGCAATAAATTACAGCAGAAGTATAGCCCTAAATTCATAAAAGGGTTAAAAATGGTCCTTCCATCTTTCTAGTGTTAACTAGATATTTAGTACTTTTGAATTATACCCTATGCATATTTCCATATTTTAACGTTGAACTGTCCAGCTCCTTGACTGAATGATCATTGTCGCGACCTTCAGTTGAGAAGTTTCCTGATCAGTTCCTGGCAGGGGCAGGAATTTTTAGCCATGTCAGGTTAATTCCTTTGGCTTGGGTACTAGGCGTCACAGTACATACCTCTTCATACTGTATACACACACCACAAACCACCACAGAAACACTCAACAGTGATTAGATCCCTCACTGTAGGGTTTGCATCAGGAAGGGTATCCAACTATAAAACAGGGCCAATCCACTTATCCAACACAGTTTGCAGCTATGACCTCACCAGGCTAAAGGAAAAATGACCGAAGAAGAATTGTTATTGGTAAACTTGCTACAGGCTGATTCCTGTATCCAGCAAGAACATGACATCCTTATCCAACACAGTTTGCAGCCATGACCTCACCAGGCTAAAGGAAAAATGACAGAAGAAGAATTGTTATTGGTAAACTTGCTACAGGCTGATTCCTGTATCCAGCAAGAACATGACATCCTTATCCAACACAGTTTGCAGCCATGACCTCACCAGGCTAAAGGAAAAATGACAGAAGAAAAATTGTTATTGGTAAACTTGCTACAGGCTGATTCCTGTATCCAGCAAGAACATGACATCCTTAATAGCAGCCCACAGGCTGCACTTTCAGGAGAGTCAGTCCCTCTTTGCTCATCCAAACCCTGTGTATTACTAGTGTAGAAACCTATTATCTTAGTATGTTTTAGTGACTTGGTTGCCTTGGCGCAAAACACTGGATACACTGCTGCCTTGGTCGTGGTACATTTTTCTGATGTGCTTAACTGCCTAATGCCAAAAATCAAAAGTTAGGTCGCTGCTAAATGTAGTAACTCGACATTGCGATTCACAAATGGATGGAACTGGAAAGAAGTGAGCCATGCCATCTACTTAGCCACCCACTGCTCCCATGGTATTTGTAGATGCAAGATCTTGGGTTTGAAAGAACGTCTCCACTACGTCCTGTAAATGCTCAGTTGAGTTCATGTCTGCCAGTATCATAGCCACATAATTCATATGAATATCATGCAGCAATGAGCATGCATTCAGGAGATAGTGGGTTTGAATCTCGCTGTCAGCAGCCCTGAAGGTGGTTTTCCCTGGTTTCCCATTTTCACACAAGGCAAATACAGGGGCTGTACGTTCATTACAGCCACGGCCATTACCTTCTCAGTTGTAGCGCTTTCCCATCCTTCCATCACCAAAAACCTTTGATGTGTTAGTGAGACATTAAACAAGCAGTTTCTTCCCTTGGAGTATCCTATTATGAAGTATACGAAGAGCAGTGCAGTATAGTAATCACCAGCTGGTGCCACATGAATAACTTCACACCAATACAGAACTATCCAGAGCTTACATGGTGTCTTATTACTTATTGAGAGATGCTACTGTGACTTGCTCCTGTCTTGTGAAGTTTCATCTGTCACTTTTGTTATCATGAACAGTACTGACCAGATGCTACTAATCACAATTATTAAGTACCCGAAACAGGTCACTGGACTGTTCACAATGGGTATAAATGCCTTCTAAGAGATATTCCCAATACTCAACACTGGATTGTGAAAATATTTTAATATTCATTGTACTGTATCATAAATGAGCATCTCATCTGTCGGACATTCATGTTTATGCCTCTTTCAAACTTGAACACATATTACCAAGCAAGTGGCTGTACGGTTTGGGTTACATAACTATCAGCTTGCATTTGGGAGATTGTGGGTTTGAACCCCACTGTCGGCAACCCTGCAGATGGTTTTCTGTGGTTTCCCATTTTCACACCGGGCAAATGCTGGTGCTGTACCTTTAAGTCCCCAGTCACTTCCTTCCCACTCCTAACCCATTCCTATCCGATTGTTGCCGTAAGATCTATCTGTGTTGTTTTGACGTAATGAAAAAAAAAGCACTCCTCACCTTGCTATTAGACAACTGGTTGATATAACATTTCACAACTGACGCAGGTCTAGACATTGACTGAGTGATTGATTTCCATGGCAGTGAGAAAGGCATCCAAACTCAACAATTTATATACTATTAACCCATAACTTTTCACTCTTAAATTCTTAAAATATTGCCAAGCCGAGTAGCTCAGATAGTCTGGCCTTCTGAGCTTAAATTGGCAGTTTCGATTCCAGCTCAGTCTGGTGGTATTTGAAGGTGCTCAAATATGTCGGCCTCCTGTAAGTAGATTTATGGGCACGTAAAAGAACTCCTGTGGGACAAAATTCCAGTACCTTGGCATATCCAAAAACGGTAAGACTAGTTAGTGGGCTGTAAAACCAATAACATTAATATTATTAAAATACTCTTAATATGTGCCAAATTTTGTGGCTGTTTGTTGAATAATAATTAGAAATATATACCGTTAAATTCTAAGCCTAGTGGTTGCTGTTACTAACAAATTATGAAATATCTGCCCTATATTTTTCTAATGCTTCCTAATAATCCAGTACTATTATTTGAAGTATTTTTTTGTGACATAATGTTTCAGAGATTGAAATTTTGATCTGATAAAATCCTTTATTGGCAGTTGTGATATTTATAACAAGTCAAGGTTCAAAGATCTGTCAGAGGCAAAATGTCGGCAGCAGACTTCTTTCTCAATTCAACTAGTATAGGGTTCAAACATACTCATTTTGCTTTATGTGTATTCATTCAACTGTTATAATTATTATGGATCTGCTTCTGTAAACATATTTATCGCCTTGTTGCCAAGCAATGTCATCAGAACCCTGACAAGTTTGAGTTTTGAACAGTATATATATATATATATATATAAGTTTAAAGTTTGGCCCCTTTAAACAACAACAATCGTTGTTCCCACCAGCATCTCTTAACAGTGATGGAAAGTCAAATATCACCCAATTCATCCCATTAATCAGAAAGTTTCATTTTTTAAATCACTCATAATTTTATTGAATGCCCCTATGTTATATAGTTAATTATTTGAATAAATTCTAAAAATAAACCAATTCTTCATGGACTTTCATAATCTCTCATATAATCCTTGCATCTGTCCATCGGAAAGCTCTGTACACAAGTGTTCACCGGCATGAGTTTAAGAAGTAGCATCCTATGTTAGCTAATTAGTTTCTGTCCATAAATCCATTTCTAAATGGCATATGTTGCAATTCACTCATTCATTAGCTTTAATATGTAGATAGGAGGCGAGGCAGCACCAGTGTTGGTTTGCCTCCTTTCTAATATGTATACCATAATCTAAGGAAATAACATAGCGTGACAAAAATAAGAATGTAGGTTACCACTACTTGTTAGTGGCTAAATATTGATTGGTATGTTCTTTGAAGAATAATGTGTGAGAGAATTACTTTCAATTTAACTGTACCCTTTCTTCATTTGGCATCAGCAAGTTAATTGCCAAGTGAAATAATTCATTTAGTTCATTTGTGAACTACTTTTGTGTGTGATTTGTTGGGCCTACAACTTTGTAGTCAAGCATAGCTGATGTTGAACTTAATGTGTATCTGTCAGGTGACAAGAGATTTTAATACATAATGATGATCACTTCAATCATCACATCAGACTTATTCCCTAGAGCAATACTTGTATGTTAGTTGTGTGTCTATCTTGAATATAATTTACTAATATGAATTTGTGTATTAAATTGCTCGTAAGTGAGGTTAGAAATGGAAGTACAGTACTCTGTGAAAAAGATGTTCATAGTTAACTTCGTGGGAAGTTGAAGTACTGTAGTAATAATATTGCATTCCTTTTATGTCTAATATCAAACATTTTTAACAGATGAAAGTTGTTAAGTGCATTCTCTGCATTTTTAAAATTATTGTTTTATTTAGCTTGTACATTTGATGGTAGATTGTTTTTGAAGAAGAAAAAAGAGGCCTTTAGAAATACTTTGATTTAAACTTTGATTATTGTGTCTGTTCTATAGACTGAGGTTTCGAGCATGTGATCATTCATGAAATATATATGTTATGGAGTTTATTCAAAATACATGGTATTCTATATCCAGAAGTAATGTAATTTATTTAAAGGGTCTCAGACTATTTTAAATCGATTGCTTGAACACCTGTATGTTCTGTAAGTTAATTCAATGATTATTGACCCTGTATTTGTTATAGAAGATCCTAACAACCTGTCTCTCTGCTGACATATACTATATGACCAAATGTTCTAATAATTGATATTCTACAGTGATTAGCTTATTATTATTATTATTATTATTATTATTATTATTATTATTATTATTATTATTATTATTATTATTATTATTACAACAACAACTTACCCCGTGCGGAGGCTGCCACAAGGACAAAGTATGTTGACTACACAGTACACAGTATTTTGTCTTCTAAATTACTGTTGAGTTTGCTAGTGTGCCAGGTAGAAATAATCACCACAAGGCTCAGGAATAAATTTGCAATATGGTTCTTCAAATGTTATATAGATGATTGCGGAGTATGGTCACTGAACCTTGTATTGCGGCGATAGCAATGTCGTGAAGTCGTGTCCAGCTGAGACCGATAGAATCCCATAGCTGTACAAGAAATTTAGGATTCAGTTTAATATTGTTTTAGATGGTTAATATCAATAATATTAATACTGGTAAAAACATCATTAAATTGTATATGCTTTTCAATTACATATTATTAAAGTATTACTACAATAAGTGTTGTGTGAACTTGATTTATACAGCACAACTTAAAAAAATCTGCCATGTTAAACCCAAGTTAGTGGCATTGAAAATTGCTTTATCCTGGTTTTGGGTGGGCATTTCACACTCTGTTTCCTTCTTACTATACTAATCCGATTCATATTTTTCTACACTGAAATATTGCGCTATTGCAGTAAGTGAAACTTCTTTCAGCAACTGAGAGATTGGTTATGGATCATCAGTAATTGATACATGTAGATTTCCACTGCTAAAACATTTGGTATTTTAGAACATTAATTGCACCCTTAACTCCTTATCATTATTTGTAAAATTGCTCTTGTAACAAATATATTAAAACCATTCATTCATCTTTTCAAATTTTAAACAATGGCATATGAATGTTTAATGAGTTGTTAATATTTGCTCATAGTGAGTGGCCACTGGCAATGGCTCTCTTGCTCAAGAATTGGTGCGAAGACCATGCATAGTCTGATTTTCTATTTTGAAGTGAAGTTTAATCCTTTATTGTAAAATTCAGGATTTCTGTGTCAGAGTCCCTTCTCTGTCTTTCATGCTTCCCAAGTTCATTTTTATGTGGCTGTTAGCTTGCATTTGGGAGATAAGTGATTTTGAAACCTACCATTGGCAGCCCTGAAGATAGTTTTTCCTGGTTTCCCCATTTTCCTTCGTAGTCCCAGCTGTGTTCTATCCAATTGTTGCCATAAGACATCTCTGAGTATGTGTGACTTCAAGCAAATGGAAAAAAAAATTCATTTTCAGCATACAAACATACAAAAAAATTCTCGGTTGTGAGCAAGTATTCCAAAATACAGTAATATTGTAATTGTTCGTAGTCTGTCATTCATAGTTGAATCATACATCGGAGGAAGGAAAGGGTTTACTATGTATTTGAACCAGTTTAAGTTTCCGTTAAATCAAACTAGGTCAGAAAACTCTCCTTGATATGTCTGCCGCAGTCATATTGTTTTGCTTGCCCTTTTCAATAGTTTTATGAACATTTAATACCAGTACTAAGTGATTCATTTTTAATGTAGTTTATAACACTTCTTTCCATACAATATTCACTGTACTTTGACTATTCAGGCATACCTGGATCTTATCATTTTCAAACAATCATGCCTGAAATAGTATAGCATACAATTGGCCGTGACTAAATACTGGTTCAGGTTAGTAGACACCCACTTTTTCAAGAGTTTGTCCCTGTGCTTTATTAATGGTTATACATAAGGCTAGTGGACTTGATACCGTCCCGTCTGTGCGTACATCAACTGTTTCCTCTTAGCAGCATGTAAGTTATTAGGAACGTTTTGCCATTTTGAGTATATTTAGAAGCTGGGAAAGGTCAGAGAATCAAAGAGTATCTAGCAGAGAATAGTATTCTACAATGATCAGGGGAAGTGTATACTCTCTGGCTTGACAACTAGTTAATCAAATATAGCTGCCTGCATTCTCATTACTAAGGATTAAAATAACATATATCAGAGTAATAATGCATACATCGGAGTATTAATGAAAGTGTTAATCGCTTAGCAACACATAAGAACAGAATGTATTCCGGGCAAGGGCAAGCCTTCACGTGCAGTATTATGGGAGTGGTCATTTAGTGATTTGATTTTAGGATAAAGTTGACTGAACTTAGAGACCTATCAATGTCTGATGGTTCACCAGCAGGTAATTCCAGAGAGATTAAAAAATAGAAAGCAAATCAGTCCAGTAGAAAGGACGGACAGACTGGGCAAAGCCATTTTTAGATAACTTTTTTAATGTATAGATATAATTAAAAACAAGGATAGGGACATAAACAGAAATAAACGCTATAACCGGTCAGAGTGGGAAGAGAGAAAAGCAGAAAAGAAGACGCAGGTCAGGCATGGAAAAACAGAATAAGGGCAAACTCCTTACCTTCATATACTGCTATCTTTAGTTAGATCAACTCCTGTCCTCATCAGTCCCGGTTCATCATCATTTCTTCTCAGTCCTCTACAAGCTTGTTTCTGCTCCTCAGCTTCATAGCTTCATGAAGGTGATAATCAATAGCGTGCATTATAGGTATGCAGGCTAAGCCGGGCTTACCCGTTGGATTTGAGAAGCGAAGTAAGCACTAATGCAACTGTAAGTGCAACAATTAATTTTACCTTGTCAGTTGCCGATACTATTTTTTAAATAACACAATTGCTGCAATATTGCAGTATGGTTTTCTGCAGTATGTAGTAAGGAAATTCTGCAGTAGCGAGGGTATGCGACACACCTACCGCTTGGCTCGCCCAACGTTGAGTTCGAGGTGTTGCATACGTAGTAACTGTGCCAGTAATCGAGTTTGGTAAGCCGACAACTCAATCCTGCCTGGCTTGATCGCATGGTGCAGCAGTGTATTATTTACTGTGATTTGGCTTATTGTTGAAACAGTTCCTGCAAGTGACAACTGACAGCAGTGAAGAACTGCATAAAAGTACGAGTATCCAATGCCTTTTAGAATTGAAAATTAGTTTTTTCTTAAATGTAACAGTGTGAGAAAAACTTGCCTACTAATAGGTACCAGCGTTGTAGAGGACCTTGTGGTGTGTTTGTAGGAGCGTATGTTCTAATCATTTTCATAATAATAACATGCATTGTGGACAGTGTTGTGTCGTGAGTGCGTACTTGTGTATTTATGTAGATGTATTTAGTGAAATATAATTTTTTTCTTACTTTCAACTACCATGTCATAATATTTGCAATGGCTGACTCAGTTTGTGTGATTGAACAACTGTTGGACAAACAGTAGCGAGGGTACGCGAACATCTTAGGAGCTTATGTGAGAAACTAGAAATTGTTCAATCTAGAAAACCTTCTCCAGATATACCCAACCTTAAAAAACACATAAAAACAAAAATCAAGAGTACGTTCGTCATTTCCAAACTTCACAGTACAGTAAAACAGAATGGATTGCTGGAAGTTCCAAATTTAATAAACTGTTTTGCTGGCCAAGTTTACGCTTTGCAAGAGACAGAACAGTGTGGTTCGACACTGTTTATGATAGTCTGGGTAATTTGCACAGTGCCATTCAAAAGCATGAGAAATCGCAGTCACACATTTCTGCACTGTTACAGTATAGAACGTTTTTAAAATCTAGAATTGATAATCAGCTTGATGCTCAGTTGCATACAAGCACTGTACAATATAGTGAAACCACTTGGAAAAACAGAGAGGTGCTTAAATGATTGATTGGCCAGGCTGAGTGGCTCAGACGGTTAAGGCGCTGGCCTTCTAACCCCAACTTGGCAGGTTCGATCCTGGCTCAGTCCAGTGGTATTTGAAGGTGCTCAAATATGACAGCCTCGTGTTGGTAGATTTACTGGCACATAAAAGAACTCCTGCGGGACTAAATTCCGGCACCTCGGCGTCTCCGAAGACCGTAAAAGTAGTTAGTGGGACGTAAAGCAAATAACATTATTATTATTAAACGATTGATTGATGTTGTGGTTTTTTAGCTACTCACGAATGACCATTCCGAGGACATTCTGGGGGTGAAGATTCTTTGAACAGGGGTGCTTATTTGGGTGCATTGAACTTACTCGCCACTTACGATGCAACATTAAGTACACACCTAGAAACATCAACCGTGTTTCGCAGAACTTAGAGAATACAAAATTACTTAATAAGGGCTGTTAGTGATGTAGTTTTGGAAAAAGTAAAGTCAGAAATAAAACATGCTATTTTTGTTGCCCTTCTGTTTCACGAGACTTCAGACATTATGAATCTGTCTCAACTGTCAACCACTCTGAGATACGTTGATTCTGAAAGTGGTGAAGTTCATGAAAGGTTCATTTCTTTCACTGATGTCAGCACAGATCGAACAGCCGGTGGTTTGCTTGAACATGTGAAAAACATTGTTACTGAGTTTGATTTAAACTACAGGTTGGTTGCACAAATGTTTGACAGAGCGACTGTGATGGTCAGCCACACAAGTGGATTAAGAACCAAAGTACAAGAACTCTTCCCGAATGCCATATTTATCCTTTGCTTTAGTCACAAGCTTAACCTGATTTTGTCACAGTCAGTTTCCTGTGTCAAGAAATGTAAAATATTTTTTCAGACCTTAACCAGATTAGGATAAATTTTTCACAAGTCCTCTAAACAATCTCATAAACTGAAAGAATTTACAGCAAAGAGGATGCCTAGAAATACTCCAACATGGTGGAATTTTTCATCTCGCCTTGATCACATAGTGAAAGAACATTGCACTTCATTCCTTGAATTATTTTGGAGTGTTTCAGATGAAAGCTCGAACTGGGGCAGTAAACAGTAGTAGCGGCTCAAGGTCTCATGAAATTTCTAACTAGTATTGAAACTTCCTTTTTGTTACTGATTTTTAGCAACATTTTTACCTTCACTGATATCCTTTTCAGTGTCCTTCAGTCCAAGATTTTAGACGTCCTATATTGCTCCCAGAAAGTTCAGGAAATCAGAAGAGATATAGTAAACCTCAGGAATAAGTGCTACGTAACGTGGGCCTAGACTGGTCTATCATGGTGTGGAAGAATCTCCAACAACTGAACGAAAATGTCGGGGAGAAGATCCAATAATTTCAAGGAAATGCCTTTACCACTGTATTTTTGACAACATTATTGTAAATTAGACCAACGATTTGGGTCATTAAACCAATTACAGTTTACATCCTTGTTGGATCCTGTGAAGTATGAAGCATACAAAGCTACTTTTCCTCATTCTGCTTTTGAAAATCTTAAACTGTCATATAAAGACTTGTTTGATTTTATCCAATTGAAGAATGAACTTAACGTGCTATATTTGTTTTATAATACCAATATAAATGGTCCATTATTGGACATTATGTTTGTTTGACGAATTATATGGTCAACACCCTCATCAGTTAATGTGTTCCCTGAAAAACAAACAATTAGATACAGCCCTGCCTGAAATTTACAAGTTGGGTGTACTTATAATAACTGTTCCAAGCACAACAGCGTCAGTTGAAAGATCGTTTTCAGCTCTCAGGAGGATTAAGACTCATCAGAGGTCAGCACAGAGTCAAGATCGACTTTCAGGCTTGGCAGTTCTGTCTATAGAAAGGGATGTTCTGCATCAACTGAAAAGCACAGACACATTTTATGATAATGTCATCACAACATTCTCAAAACAAGAGAGATGACTAGATTTCACCTTCAAGTATACTCAAAGTAACAAAAATCTTGCGGAGGAACTTAATGCATAGTTTTCTTAGTAGTGGAGTATACAGTGGACAGTAGAAGAACTTCTGACAAAAACGTAGCAAATAAGTTACTATCAGTTTTGAGATAGCCCTTGTGTACAATGTAATATGAATGACGCTGTTGCATCAGTGTCAGAGGTATTTCAAGTCTGCTTCCAGGCTGAAGGGTGAAAAGTGTAACAGGACAGAGATATTTCTGATACATACGTAAGAGATCAAGGAGATTTTTAACAGAATAGTGACAGGCAATACATGAAATAGACGTGATTTCTACTAATCTATGCACTTTGATGTGGGAAACTGAATAAAATAACAATTTTCAGACAAAAACTGCAACAATGACACGCTTGTTTTCATTTTTTGTGGATTATGCACTGTCATTGGGAATAAATGAACTATTTCTATACATCTCAATAAGTTGATATCGATTTTTTAAATCTACAGATGTGATGTCACTAGTTGTTTTGTGTTTCTTGAAAAGCCAATGATTTGACATGATACCGTATGCTCTGGTTAGAAGTCCTTCAATTTTCATGAGATTACAGTTAAGTCTATATGGATGCAGCTTGATTACATTCTTTTACATAATGATGTACGTTAAATTGTACTTTATACGTCCAGTAATTCTTACGACCTATTTTGGACAGCATACCCACTTTTCAAAACCACCGCTCGTCACTGGTGATAGTCATCCACATTTATTGAGGGGCCATGTTTATCAGATCTTTGGACTTAATATGGAAATTATAGGACAAGAGGGGGCAGGGGGAGTAAGTAGGCACAGTAAAAGGGGAGAGAGAATACATTTATTCAAGCAGTATATAAGACTGGAGAGAGGAAATGAGGCTAACAGTTAATAAAAGTAAGCAAAAAGGCAGAAACAAATGATGCATAAAATTGAGCTTGGAGTAAGGATAGAAATATACAAGGATTGTGATGGTGATGAAAAAAGGAAAAGCACTCTTCTGTTACATGCCCATACAGGAACCAATTAGAATTTCCATTTGCAGTTTCAGACAACTCCAGCAGTACTGATACTGCATTATTACCTTGTCTATTGCCCTAGATGGAATGTCTTTCTTAAACAATCCCATGTTGTTGTTTGAGTCATCAGTCCATACACTGGTTTGATGCAGCTCTCCATGCCACCCTATCCTGTGCTAACCTTTTCATTTCTACGTAACTATTGCATCCTACATCTGCTCTAATCTGCTTGTCATATTCATACCTTGGTCTACTCCTACCGTTCTTACCACCTACACTTCCTTCAAAAACCAACTGAACAAGTCCTGGGTGTCTTAAGATGTGTCCTATCATTCTATCTCTTCTTCTCGTCAAATTTTGCCAAATCGATCTCCTCTCACCAATTCGATTCAGTATCTCTTCATTCGTGATTCGATCTATCCATCTCACCTTCAGCATTCTTCTGTAACACCACATTTCAAAAGCTTCTATTCTCTTTCTCTCTGAGCTAGTTATCGTGCATGTTTCACTTCCATACAATGCCACGCTCCACACGAAAGTCTCCAAAAACATCTTTCTAATTCCGATATCAATGTTTGAAGTGAACAAATTTCTTTTCTTAAGAAAGCTCTTCCTTGCTTGTGCTAGTCTGCATTTTATGTCCTCCTTACTTCTGCCATCGTTAGTTATTTTACTACCCAAGTAACAATATTCATCTACTTCCTTTAAGACTTCGTTTCCTAATTTAATATTTCCTACATCACCTGCTTTCGTTCGACTGCACTCCATTACTTTTGTTTTGGACTTATTTATTTTCATCCTGTACTCCTTACCCAAGACTTCATCCATACCATTCAGCAACTTCTCGAGATCTTCTGAAGTCTCAGATAAAATAACAATATCTTCGGCAAATCTCAAGGTTTTGATTTCCTCTCCTTGGACTGTGATTCCCTTTCCAAATTTCTCTTTGATTTCCTTTACTGCCTGTTCTATGTAAACATTGAAAAGGAGAGGGGACAAACTGCAGCCTTGCCTCACTCCTTTCTGGATTGCTGCTTCTTTTTCAAAGCCCTCGATTCTTTTCACTGCAGACTGATTTTTATACAGATTGTAGATGATTCTTCGTTCTCGGTATCTGATCCCTATCATCTTCAGAATCATAAATAGCTTGGTCCAATCAACATTATCGAATGCCTTTTCTAGATCTGCGAATGCCATGTACGTGGGCTTGTCCTTCTTGATTCGATCCTCTAAGATCGTAAAGTCAGGATTGCTTCACGTGTTCCTACATTTCTTCTGAAGCCAAATTGATCTTCTCCCAACTCAGCTTCAACTTGTTTTTCCATTCTTCTGTAAATAATACGGGTTAAAATTTTGCAGGCATGACATACTAAACTAATAGTGCGGTAGTTTTCACACCTGTCAGCACCGGCTTTCTTGGGAATAGGTATAACAACATTCTGCTGAAAATCGGATGGGACTTCTCCTGTCTCATACATCTTGTACACTAAATGAAATAACCTTGCCATGCTGGTTTCTCCTAAGGCAGTCAGTAATTCAGAGGGAATATCATCAATTCCAGGTGCCTTGTTCCTATTTACGTCACTCACAGCTCTGTCAAACTCTGACCTCAAAATTGGGTCTCCCATTTCATCAGCATCAACAGCCTCTTCATGTTCCAGAACCAAATTTTCTACATCTTTACCTTGATACAACTGTTGGATATGCTCCTGCCATCTTTCCCTAGAAGTGGCTTTCCATCTGAGCTCTTAATATTCATGCACCTAGATTTCCTTTCTCCAAAGGTTTCCTTGATTTTCCTGTATGCAGCATGTACCTTTCCCAGGACCATACAGCCTTCGACATCCTTGCACTTCTCCTTCAGCCAGTCTTCCTTAGCTACCTTGCACATTCTATCCACTTGATTCTTTAATCACCTGTATTCTTTTCTGCCCTCTTCATTTCTAGCATTCTTGTATTTTCGTCGTTCATCAATCAGGTCTAGTATCTCCTGAGTTATCCACTGATTCTTAGTTGATCTTTTCTTCCTTCCTAACATTTCTTCAGCTGCCCTACTGACTTCATTTTTCATGACTCTCCACTCTTCCTCTATAGTGTTTCCTTCAGCCTTTTCATTTAGTCCTTGTGCAACATGTTCCTTGAAACAATCCCTCACACTCTTTTCTTTCAACTTGTCTAGATCCCATCTTTTTGCATTCTTTCCTTTCTTCAATTTCTTCAACTTCAGATGGCATTTCATGACCAACAAGTTGTGGTCAGAGTCCACGTCTGCTCCTGGGAAAGTTTTGCAATCCAACACCTGCTTTCTGAATCTCTGTCTAATCATAATGAAGTCTATTTGATACCTTCCAGTGTCTCGAGGTCTCGTCCACGTATACAGCCATTGTTTGTGGTGTTTGAACCAAGTATTGGCAAGGACTAAATTATGATCAGTGCAGAATTCAACCAGCCGACTTCCTCTTTCATTCCTTTGTCCCAATCCAAATTCTCCTACTGTACTACCTTCTCTTCCTCTACCACTGCATTCCAGTCTCCCATCACAATTAGATTCTCATCACCTTTTACATATTGTTTTAAATCTTCTATCTCCTCATATATTCTTTCAATTTCTTCATCATCTGCTGAACTAGTAGACATATAGACCTGCACTATTGTGGTGGGCATTGGTTTGGTGTCTATCTTGACGACAATAATTCTTTCACTATGCTGGTCGTAGTAGCTTACCCGCTGCCCTATTTTCTTATTCATTATTAAACCAACTCCTGCATTTCCTCTGTTTGATTTCGTGTTGATAATTCGGTAGTCGCCTGACCAAAAATCCTGTTCTTCCTGCCAACGTACTTCACTTATACCAACTACATCTAACTTTAGCCTATCCATCTCCCTTTTCAGATTCTCTAACCTACCACAACGATTCAAACTTCTAACATTCCACGCTCCGACTCGCAGAATGTCAGTATCCATCTTCCTGATGATCGCCCCCTCTCATGTAGTCCCCACCCGGAGATCCGGATGGGAGACTAGTTTACCTCCGCAATATTTTACCCGGGAGGAAGCCATCATCAGTACATCATTCATACAGAGAGAGCTGCATGTCCTCAGGAGGTAGTTACGGCTGTAGTTTTCCGTTGCTTTCAGCCGTGTAGCAGTATCAACACAGCTAAGCCATGTTGAGTATTATTACAAGGCCGTATCAGTCAGTCATCTAGACTGCCGCCCTTGCAACTACCGAAAGGCTGCTACCCCCCTTTCGATGAACCATTCGTTAGTCTGGTCTCTCAACAGATACCCATCCGATATGGTTGCACCTGCGGCTCGGCTATCTGCATCATTGGGACACGCAAGCCTCCCCACCGCGGCAAGGTCACATGGTTCGCAGAGGAGGAACAATCCCATATAGTTTTATTATAAAGTAATCAAGTTTATTAGGTGCTTACCATCTGAGCTTAGATTGAAAAATCATTTGAAAGGATATTAAAACAAGCAGGCAGACCTGGCCAACAGCTGGAAACTGCATATGATGCTGATGATTAAAACAAGCACTATCATCATTTTTCTTGGTACTCCTCAGACATTTTTCCCTTATGATATAGATGTTGATTCCCATAAGGAACCTAAATATCCAGGAATGAGTAAGCTGGAAAATTTATAATGTCCAATAATGGGCCAACTATATTGGTATTGTTAATTTACTCATTCGGGTTAAATATTTCAGGTTCTCTATGATAATCAACATCTATATCATTTGATGGCCAGGCAGGCATCAATTTTTGAAAATGAGACGTCTCACATAGTGCATTGACACTGCCGGTGGCTCCGAGGAGCCTACGCAGTGGCCTCCGCGGTATGCACTAACCATGCGTCTTGGTAGGCGTGCTATTTACCAACTGTTGAGCCCAGATTAGCACATCGGGGCGAAATGCTGACAAGCAGAAATAAATTAGCTGGAAAATTTATAATGTCAATAACGAACCAGCTATATTGGTATTATCATTTTGCTCTTATTCAATGTTTTTCTAACTGCATTCTCATGACAAATACCAGATTTAGATTTGTGTGCTTTGTATTCATACTGTTCTTGTAATTACTGTTCTGTTTTATTTATTTTGTGTTAATATATTATCAATCATATTTTCCAATATTTCCATCCCATGACAGAGTAAGATTATTTTTCTTTAGTTTCAGCACTTCTTAGAGATCCAATTTTTAAATGGTGGTGAACTGTAAATGACTTTCCAACATCCTGTCATCCTTCTGTATTGAATTCATAACTCTGTATAGCCAGTGTGCTCCTCATATTCTAGCCATTCTGATCATATATGTTGTAATATCTTAGTTTCTATTAAGGCTGGTCTTCACTGATTAACATTTAACACCAACTTGTTAAATTTAACATGTTAACACAATACTAAAAACAAAGTATAGAGGTTACACCTTTTCAATACACTGTTATTAAGTTGTATTGTGATTCTCAGTTCAATACGGAACAATTATGAAGTTTTTAACTTTAAATTTTTTGCATGTTAACTCAGAATGTTGAGATTAACACTTTTAACATGTTGGCATGTTTTCCACTCCATGTTTTCACATGTCAAGTCATTTCGTTGTTCGGAGATGTCAGCACAGCTTTGGCAACTTCCGTGCTCTTTCCATGCCAACAGATAGAAATGACGCAAACGAAGTGCTTCTTGTGAAGTAGGATTATAGTTACAACACTCCGCAACAATCATTCTCTTTGTTATAAGCTACAAATACACTACTTGCACATGTATCGTTCTCTCTGCACTATACTAAAATTTATAGTCAGAAATGGAGTGGAGCAGGGAGATTACTCTGGACTTAATTAATGATATAATTGAAAGGCCTTTTTTGTGAGATGTCTCATCGAACGAATACAGAGATAAAGCGAAGAAAGCCGACTGTTTCCAGAAACTCAAAATTATCTATAATTGTTCCCATGAGTCCATCGAAAAAAAAATAGCATCCCTCCGCTCCTAGTACAGTCAAGAATTGCAAAACGATCAGAAAAGTCGAGGGCGGGAGCGGACGAAATTTATACTTCAAAGTGGTTTACTTTTGAAGCAGTGAGCAGGATGACGGGAGGAAATGTGCCTAATAAAACTGCATTTCTAAACAGTGGCAATAACAAAGGTCAAATCCTCTTCATCTGAGTCCATTGTCCTTGTTTGAATATACTAGACACCACCTAAATGTATTACCACAAATTGATAAGATGAACTACCTGTATATAAACAAAGGAATTCAAGTTTAACATGTTAATTAAGTGTGGACACAATGTTAAATGAAACAGTATTTAACATTTAACATGTTGATGTTGTTAAATGTTAATCAGTGGAGACCGGCTGTTAACCGTCCAGTTCTTATATTTTAATAGACTGAAGCTCCTACTTCATATCAGTGGTTCATCATTATATGTCCAGAATGTATACTTTTGATAAAGTATGAAACAGTTATCATTTTCTCTATCCCTGGATGTCTTGAAAGAATTTCTGGGAAGCATGAAGACGATTGAAATATTTACTTGTGAAGTACTATTTATGAATTCATGTAAATAGTAATGTTAATGTCAGTTATAGTGTCTCCCAGACTATTTGTACTGTAGGCTAACTGAATAAATTAAACCTTGCTTGGTTGTATACCTGCTGTATCATTTCTGGGTACTGTTCTTGCTAAAATTGAAAGTAACACTTTTGTAACTTCTGTTACTGTATTGTGTAACGTACTTGAAACTAAGTTATGTGATTGATGTTCTGGGCTGTGTTTGATGTAAATGAAAAAATGTCACATACCAGTACTCTATTCCATTTTTATTTCTAAAATACACGTGATGAGTAGAGCTATCAAATGGCATATTTTTCATTTATAAATTATTTATACATAGTATAACAATCCCATAGTCCTGTTTCTTCATACAGAGTCGGGGATGACGTGAGATGAATTTATATGACGTTTCTTTTACGGCCAGGTGCCCTTCCTGATGCCAACTTCAGTTGAGGAGCTAATGGAGACAAAATAAATGATGCTGAATGAAAGTGGTTAAGGAGGTGGAAGGAATCTGCTGTGGCCTATGAATAGGAACTGTCCCAACATTTGTCTGGAATTGAAAATGAGAAATCACAGAAAACCATTCTCAGGACAGCCAACAGTGGGGTTCAAACCCATGCATTTCCTGAATGCAAAGCTTAGCGCATTAACTGCGTGGCCATTACTCTCAGTTTATAAATATTATTGATATATCTCCTCAATATTCTCATCTTCTTCATCATTTGTTATTTTGTTCTTTATATGGGTCATTACAAGTAAACATCATGTAATGATTCATTTCTGTGAAGTATTAAGAATTTCAATGGCCTATGTGTATTTTATTTGATATTCTCTTGAAGTTGTATTACATGGGACTTATTGTTTGAAACTTAGACTGTCTCAGTTACTTCATTTAGATTTAGATATACAACTTGTACTGTATATGTTAAGTAAATTGTAAAATTCTGTATTTCACACCACAAAATTTGTGACATGGCATACAAGCTCAACTGTTATTATTATGCTTTCTTCAGCTGTTTGAAACTTGTTAGAACTATCTTCATGTTAAAACTGCATGGTCTGTGCTACTAAATATAGATTCTCTGGAATCACTGTGAACTAAGTAACATTAATCAGGTATGTGATATTGCTGCAGTGTATTTGTAATATCACCAGAATGCACTTAGTGTACTTGCATGGTTCATTCTGGACAGAGAATCTTTATTTATTAGATATGTGCTTAATAGTAATGTATACTTCTTTACAAAAACTCTCAGTTATTATATAATATTTTACTTCTGTTTGTAATTTATCATCTCAATGTGGCCCATCAAGTTAAGTTGTGAAGTCATTTATGAATGCTTGATACTTTAAAATATAGGCTTCTGGAATTTAACTTATAAGCTAGTATCTCGCTCAGTACTTTTTGGAGGATTTCTCTTATAGACTTGTACTGTCTTCATATTACCTTTAAAAGACATTGGTTTTCTTATGCTCCAGGTACCTTGTATACATTACATTACTAAATGGAAATACCATGAAAGATGGGATGCAGAACTGCAATTGAAATTTTAGAAAGTGGATTGGACAGTGACAAATTTCCCAAGGGGCCTTAATTTGACAAATGTCAGTGACAGTACAAAGCATGGCCATCAAAAGAACAGTTATACAGTTCATTGCTGAATTCTTCAAGTCATAAAGCCCAAGGTCCTGAGTTGATTCCTGTGGAATTGTATCCCGTATCTGCTAAACTATAAGAATCATTTGTTCCTCAGTATAGCTTTACCAAGGGGAGTTATTCAGACATCGACTCATGCTTAATTGCTCCTAGGTATGAGAACCTACTGGGCCATTTTGGAGTTGTAGTTATCTAGGAGAATTTTACTAGAGATGCATGCAGAATGACCAAAGCTATTGTGCAGCTGACATCCTATTTGCATTGTTCACCATCAGAACAACTGCTAAATTGATCATGTCTATCAACGTACTGCTGAGTGGCCATGGTTAGAGCCCTGCACGGATGCGGATATCCGCAAATTTTGTGTCTTGGCGTAAAAAAAGCGTATGGCAGTGCAGATAATTTTGCCGATCATTTCTAAATAATGACGTTTATTGATTTTCACTCAGGTATACTCTTATTTTTCCTGGTGATTAGGTGATTGGGGGAATGGTGACATATAGCCTTGAGACCATAAAGCCGTAAGCCTGACCTGAGCCCACTTGGCTCCTGCCTGCAATTAATGGAAGGAAGGAACAAAGGTCAATACGTCGGTAGTTGTTGCAAGAGAAAATCCCTCATAAACCTGTGACTGTAGGGGTTCTGGTGCCAGGTGTCAGGCCTATTGTATTATGTAAACATATCTATCAGTTTCAATACTTTGGGTGTAATACACTAGTTAAATATTTAACAATATCCGCAGATAACAATTCGCGGATGTGGATAACCATTCGCAGGTGTGGATGGGGATATTATTTTGTATATCCGCGCAGGGCTCTAGCCATAGTGCCCTCAGCAATTGCCAGTTATGTATTTTACATTAACCCTCTCCTGTCTGTAATGAAATAGATGTTCTCCCAAAATTCATTGTATTTATTTCAACCAGCTGATTAAAAATGCAGACTTTTATCAAATAAAAACTAATAAATCCTAATAATGATTCATGCTCTATGTAAGAGGGTTTATCTGTCTGCTGAAAATTAGACTTGGAACTAGTGTCATCACGTGTATGAAAGTTAGGAATAACGTTATGGTTTGTTCTGTCATCATTGTCATTTTCACTTCCACTTCATTGAGTAAACTTCATGTACTGCTTACAGTTTCACAACCTGAATTTTCATTTGCCATTCATTCAATCTTGTTATCACGCAAAATATTTCTATACAAGTTAGACGACATGTCTTTTTTATGTCAAGTTCCCACATGTCACTGCCTTCTACAATTCATATTTTGTTATGCCTTCATAACTCCTTCAGGAAGTAAACCAGCAGTAGTGGTTTCTAGGAAGTATACATGGAAGTAAAAAATTAACTAACTTTGTTTGTCCATAGATTGTACAAAAATGTGATGTTAAAAACCTACCAAGCATGTTACTATGCTTTGTGGGAAAAAGTGCTCAACTTTCATGGTGCACTTTACTACGCTAGTTAGCTCGCCAACCACAATACATAGTGATGGACCTGTGTACCCTTCAACCTTCTAAACCCCTCTCCTTGGCATGTTATCAGAGATGAGTGATGATACAGTAGTTGTTTTAAACAAATGCCTAATTTATCTCATCAAATTACACTATACCATTCTTCCACCATTGTTGTTTTTGTTGTGTTGTTTGGGTCATCAGTCCATAGACTACTTTGATATAGCCCTCCATGCCACCCTATTATATGCTAATCTTTTCATTTGTACTTGACTACTACATCCTACATCTAATCTGTTTGTCATATTCATACCTTGGTTTTTGCCTGCCGTTTTTACCACTTACACTTCCCACAAAAACTAACTTGACAAGTCCTGAGTGTCTGAAGATGTGTCCTATCATTTTAACTCTTTTTCTGGGCAAATTTTGCCAAATCGTTCTCTCACCAATTCAGTTCAGTATCTCTTCAATCGTGATTCGATGTACCCATCTCGCCTTCAGCATTCTTCTGTAACACCACATTTTAAAAGCTTCTATTCTCTTTCTTTTTGAGCTAGTTTTTCATCCATGTTTCACTTCCATACAATACCAGCTCCAGATGAAAGTCTTCAAAATCGTCTTTCTAATTTCCATATCAGTGTTCGAAGTGAACAAATTTCTTTTCTTAAGAAAGGCCTTCCTTACTTGCGCTAGTCTGCATTTTATGTCCTCTTCTGCCATCATTAGTTATTCTACTACCCAAGTAACAATATTCATATACTTCCTTTAAGACTTCATTTCATAATCTAATATTTCCTGCATCACCTGATTTCATTTGACTGCACTCCATTATTTTTGTTTTAGATTTATTTATTTTGAACTTGTACTCCTTCTCCAACACTGTATCTGTACCATTCAGCAATTTCTCCAGACTCGGATAAAGTAACAGTATCATTGTCAAATCTCAGAATTTAATTTCCTCTTCTTGGATTGTGATTCCTTTTCCAGATTCCTCTTTGGTTTCCTTTGCTACCTGTTCCTTGTAAACACTGAAAAGGAGAAGGTACAAATTGCATCCTTGCCTCACTCCTTTCTAGATTGCTGCTGCTTTTGTATAGCCTTCGATTTCTATCACTGCAGATTGATTTTTGTACAAATTGTAGATAGTCCGGCTTTCTTGGTATCGGATCCCAATCACCTTCAAAATCTTAAATAACTTGGCCCATTCAACATTATCAAATGCCTTTTCTAGATCTACATGTGCCATGTACATAGGCTTGTCTTTCTTAATTCGATCCTTTAAGATCAGTCATAAAGTCAGGATTGCTTGACATGTTCCTACATTTCTTCTGAAGCCAAACTGATCTTCTCCAAACTCAGCTTCAACTTGTCTTTCCATTCCTTTGTAAATAATACGTGTCAAAATTTAACAAACATGAGATACTAAACTAATAGTGTGGTAGTTTTCACGCTTGTCAGCACCTGATTTCATGGGAATAGCTATAACAACATTCTGTGTAAAGTTGGATGGCACTTCTCCTGAATCATACATCACCATTGCACTTCTCTTTCAGCCATTCTCCCTTAGCTGACCTGCACTTACTCTCTACTTCATTCTTTAATCGCCTGTATTCTTCTCCCACTCTTCTTTTTTCTTTTTGCTTTCTTGTATTTTCGCCATTCATTAGTCAGGTCTAGTATCTCCCGACTTATCCACTGATTCTTCCTTGATCTTACCTTTCTTCCTAACTTGTTTTCAGCAACCCTACTGATCTAATTCTTCATGACTGTCCACTCTTCATCTATTGAGCTTCCTTCAGCCTTTTCATTTAGTCCTTGTGCAACATGTTCCTTGAAATAATCCGTCATGCTATTTACTTTCAACTTATGTAGATCCCATCTTCTTGCATTCCTTTCATTAATTTCTTCAACAGATGACATTTCATATCCAAGTTGTGGTTAGAATCCACGTCTGCTCTTGGAAACATCTTGCAAGTAATAATAATAATAACTTAAATGTTTCCACCTTTTCAATACAATATATTCACAAAATTACAAAATTATACGGTACTAGTTTCGACCCATCTAGGGGTCATCATCAGCCGTATTGGAGCAAAGATCATTTGTGGCGAAATCCTTTGTCTTAGGATTTCGCCACAAATGATCTTTGCTCCAATACGGCTGATGATGACCCCTAGATGGGTCGAAACTAGTACCGTATAATTTTGTAATTTTGTGAATATATTGTATTGAAAAGGTGGAAACATTTAAGTTATTATTATTATTACTTATATATTGTTCAATACGGACCAAAAACATGAAATTCATAACCATCAACATCTTGCAATCCAACACCTGGTTTCTGAATATCTGTCTGATTATAATGAAGTCTGTTTAATACCTTTCTGTGTCTCCAGGTCTTGTTCACATGTACAGCCATTGTTTGTGGTGTTTGAACCAAGTATTAGCAAGGACTAAATTATGATTAGTGATGAATTCAAGTAGCCAACTTCCTCTTTCATTCCTTTGTCCAAGTTCCAATTCTCCTTCAGCATTACCTTCTCTTCCTTGCCTTATGCTGCGTTCCAGCCTCCCATCAGAATTAGATTCTAGTCTCCTTTTACATATTTTATTAAATTTTCTATTTCATATATTCTTTTGATATCTTCATCAGCAGAACTAGTAACCTGCACTACTGTGGTGGGCTTTGGTTTGTGGTGTATTTTTACAATAATTCATTCACAATGCTGGTCATAGTGCTTTACCCACTGCTCTTTTTCATTATTAAACTAACTCTTGCATTTCTTGTGTTTGATTTTGTGTTGATAATTCTGTAGATGCCTGACCAAAAATCCTGTTCTTCATGCCAACGTACTTCACTTATACCAATATCTGATTTTAGTCCATCCATTTCTCTCTTCAGATTCTCCAACTTATCACAACAATTCAAACTTCTAACATTCCATGATCCGACTTACAGCATGTCGGCATTCATCTTCTTGATGATTGCTCCCTCCCGTGTAGTCCCCACCCGGAGATCTGAATGGGGAACTATTTTACCTCCGGAATATTTTATTCTGGGGGAAGCCATCATCAATACATCATTCAGTCATGCAGAGAGCTTCATGTCCTCGGGAGTTAACTACAGCTATGGTTTCCCATTGCTTTCAGCCATGTAGCAGTATCAACCCAGCTAAGCTATGTTAAATATTATTACAAAGCCATGTCAGTCAATCATCTAGACTGTTCCTCCCCTTGCAGTTTCCAAAAGGCTGCTGCCCCACTTCGATCAACCGTTCATTAGCCTGGTCTCTTGACAGTTACCCCTCCGATATGGTTGCACCTACGATTTGGCTCATTGGGACGTGAAAGGCTCCCCTCCACGGCAAGGTCACATGGTTCACACAGGAACTTTCACCCACTATGGCAGCCTTGCATAGAAGTGTTCTGAACTCAGTGAATCATATACTGTTGGGACACAATCATAGGCTAGCTGCATACAACAATAATAATTACCTTTTCTTGGGTAACATAGGATGCTGTGGTTGTTCAAATATGCAGTGAAGATTTTTGGCGGTCTTTAAGGGCCATCCAAACGATATGTTGATCCCTCTGCACTGTTGTCCGTTTGCACAATCCTTTGTCAGGTCTCCATGCATATGTGCTTATGTTTGACTATTGCGGCTATACACATTCCGCTAAATATTCTTGTTGACCAAAAATGTGAAATCACCCACGCCAGTCATACAAGGTCTCTTAAACTGCTACAACTGCTGATATTGTTATCCTCCCTGTTGTCTAGGTAGGTTTGCTTCACTTCATAGACTGCAAACCAAGGAAGTTCTCTCAGTCTGCATTCTGGAGATGATTCATCCTCAACCATGATCAGTCATATAGAGATTACCACATAAACAATCCAAGTTGATTAAAACCAGTATTGTTCACTTACTTACTTGTCAGTATTCCATACTTCTAAATTCAACAGAGCCAATCAGTTTAAATGGTTTTCCATGGTTTCCCATTTTCAACCAAACAAGTGCTGAGGCTCTACCTTAATTAAGGCCACAGCTGATTCCTTCCCACTCACGGTCCTTTACTAAGTGTGTGCAGGCACTATTTTGTTTGATAACCTTTTCTTTTAAGTTCTGTACTAAATATATAACAAAATATAAATTTAGTTGAAGTCTCTGGTTTTCCTCCTCATAGTGACATTCCCAAAGAGATTATTTCTGCCCTGGCTAAATCACCTACAGAAAGCTTAGGAAGGATGTTTGCTCTTGTCTTGATCAGAACTCCCATTTCTATGTGCATCACACTTGAAGGTATTCATTTAAAATAACTTGAGAGGTAAACTGCATGTATACAGTAATAATATATAAATTCAATGGGAAATGTGTTTTGGCAGTCTTTAATCCAAACAGATTGGTACATACAAGCATGATTCCGCCCCTACACAGTCATAAGTTCAGTTTCCTGACATTGCCTCCACGTATCTGTGCAAGACTCCTTGCTTTTTTTGCTATGTGTATGTGACCTAAAGGCACTTCGTTCTCACCTTAGAAAGATCAAATGATTCCTTTCATCTTCTGCCATGGCATTGGTGCCTTGTAAACTAAACTGCCAATCTGAACCAATGATTGAAACAGTTTAGGTTGAGGATATAAACTGCACTTTTAAAAGTGTGATTTCTTTCAGTTTACGTGAAGTCACAATATTTCTTGTTGACTTAAAGTAAATTAGCCATTCTGTGTTCTTTAATTAAGTTATTTTATGGATTCATAGGGAGAAAGTACAATGAGAAAGTGGAATGTACAAGGTAGCTCATATTGATGCATTTGGCATCTTTATTCACATACCACTTTTATGTACCAGTAATAGGGATCTTGTTCTTGTTGGGTCACATTTACCTCAGGAAAGTATTATCAGAACCACTGCCAACTATTATAATCTACCTTCTTGCATAACATTCGTGTGTTTCATCTATGTGTGTTGTCTTAATTTATGGCTTCCAGTTAAATTTATTTTTTTATATTCATTTTAATGTTATTGACAGTAATAGACATGTGCCAATTGTAATTTATATACAGTGTAATGTTTCTTCTCTTTTAACATACATGCCAAATGTCTGAAGTATTACTGTAAAAATAATTGAATGTATTTTAATATTCATACTCTTTTTTTCTAATTCTATGTATTATATTATGACATGTATGTTGTGTTCATGAATTCGTATTTATGTGACAGTTTTTTGTAACATACAGGAAGTGAATGGGATGTACAGTCATAGCGAAAAGGAAATTGATCAAGGTATGTTATGTATGTAATGAAAATACAGGATTCTAACATTTTTAATCTTTCAGTTCAGTTTGATATATTACTCTAGAATTTCTGAAGAATTCTGTAGTAATTTCATGTATTTGTCTAAAATGTTATTTCTATCATTTCATAATACTACAATGTTATTGTTCACTGTATGCTTGTGATGAATATGGTGTGTATATTCACCTCATGATCGTATGTCTAGGTAAATACTGGAGTGATTTTTTGTTACTCACTTATTGTACTATGTTAATGTGTGATCTTAAGCTTTCAGATGCTGAAAGAGTAGATTTCCATTTTCTTGAAGAAGCTTCTGTGTCTCTCACCTATATTTCTGTTGAAATTTTGCAACAAATAACAAGAGTAACTTCATTTAAAGTGCTCGTCATTTATCAAGAATTTCAAGCAGTAGTGTAGTCTAAAAAAGTCCTGTAAATTTGTTCAAGAAGATTGGAAACTAATCTGTTAGTGCCAAAATATCTGTCCGCTAGTGATGATATACAAGAGAAGAAGTCGTTGTCTTCTTCTTCTTCTAGTTTTCCAGATGATGTCATCAATCGTAGCTGTGTTTTCATGTTGATCCCATTTCATGGTTCTTAGATATTTTTTTTTAGTCAGGAGATCTTTCTCCTCTCAACCCTCTTTACTGGTATAGTAGCTAATCTCTACTTCTGTTCCTCATAATATGACCAAGATATTGAAGCTCAGTGATACATTTGCCCTTCTGTTCCCAATATAGCAGAATCAATTCCAGCTGAGCTTTGTGGCTTTGTGTTTCAATACATCATCTGCAGATTGCTGGATTCTGGTATGTTAAAGAACTTCTGTGTGTCAAACTTCCAGCTCCTTATTATCTCTGAAATTTATAAAAGTAGTTTAAGAGACAAAAAGCCAATAACATTATCATCACTGCAGACACCACAATAATATATACCATCAAGCAGGTTTCACACACTAATAGGTGATAGCAATGACCAGATGTTTCTAGCCCCAGAAGCTTTTATATATATATATGAACGCACAAATTCAACCCGAAGACATTTTTAATCGAAATATATAGAAAGAAAATTGACAAGTGGGAAGTTACTCCAGAGAATGAAGTACCAAAAAGAGCAGGTACCAAGTGGACGGAAGAAAGGAAGAGGATCTTTAGTCAACAGATGAAAGCATCCTGGATCCTCCGCAAACGAAATCATAAATAAAGCTTTGTGTGTTCCGAAAGGGACCATTCACGCATAATAATAATAATAATAATAATAATAATAATAATAATAATAATTATATATATATATATACATATACACATATATACAAGTTGTTTTACGTCGCACCAACACAGATGTCTTATGGCGATGGTGGGTTAAGAAAGGGCTAGGAGCTGGTAGGAAGCAGCCATTTCCTTAATTAAAGTACAGCCCCAGCATTTGTCTGGTGTGAAAATGGGAAACCATGGAAAACCATCTTCAGAGCTGCCGACAATGTAGTTCGAACCCACTATCTCCCAAATGCAAGCACACAGCTGCGCACCCCTAACCATATGCCCAACTCGCTCAGTAGCCCCAGCAGTAAATTAACAATAGTGTGATTTAACTGTCTGCTGTTGATACTGCTATAATATGTTCCAGCATAGATCATGAAGAAAATCTTTACTATCTTTCCCTCTAATGGACAACATAATATCGTTAATAATATTGGATACTTCATCATATATATGTGTGTTTATACATTGACGTCTGTTCTGCATTTTTACCTGTTTGTGAATTTCTTTATTTCTCCAAACAGCCTTATGCCCAGTTTCTGGAATGGTGTGACACCTTTCCGATAGCTATTGCTTTGTTACAGCTGTCGACTCGATAAATCTTCGCAGCGTTGCACAGCGGAACAGCAGCTAACTTATCGAACTGTCAACTATTGGCTCGTTGATCAAGTTTCATAAATACACACTAGATGCCACCCCTCGTACTGCTTTGTTTTTGTGCATTAGGTGTGTTCCCTAGATCTCAGGCGCATGCGCACAAGTAATGCATCGTATTTGAGCTTTCTGTGCAGCTCCTATTATCCCCTCTTTGCCATGCAGCAAGAAATGGGTATTCGACTAGTTCTTGCAGGCGTGGGTGTCAGTTTCATGATGTTTAAGGACTGTCAGAAGAATTTGACATTGTTTGAGGATTTCTAATGAAATATGCACATGAGTGGCACATGACACGCGCAATCCAGTTTACACTGAGCCTTATAAGTATACTGTATCTCTTCCCTGTTATTACAAAATATGAACATTGTTTGATCACAGTATAACGATATATATTGGGTAATTTACATAATTGTATAAGCTGTTAGTTCCTTGTAATGTAATATCGTTAATTAAAAACAATCCCACGATAAGAATATATGCTCACCGTCAATGCAAGTAGGCCTGCAGTAGGCCTACTAAGATAAATGTGTAATTATCTGTTATACTCAGTTACTGGTACCAGTGCTTTTATGGACAGGAATGCAGTCACAGATACAAATATGATAAGACTCAGTAGTACTGAATCTTAAAGGGTATCGTAACTAATAATCGATCAACAGGGGACAATGGAAAATTATTTGTCACAGGACACAAATTGTCGCCTGTACCCTCTACCAAACCTACGACAGTATATTTGTTTATCCTCAGTCTGTCTTTGAATTCATTTTCACTACTGTATACTTCATTAGAACATTATGCCGACGATGATATAATCGTGGCCGTTCTAGAATGTGGAAGAAGATGAGAAAGCCATAGAAAATTTTAACAAACACAATGTTAGCTGCTGATACTGAAGTACTGCGCACGCGCCCACCAAGATAACAAATAGATATCTCCTGCTCAGAGCCCTCTAAGTTAGCAAGCGATTTGTCGAACCGATAGATGTATCTTACGTTCGTGCAACGCCAAAACACAAGTTAGCCATTCAATACCGCTATAGGTTCGATATCTCGCGTTCCAGAAACCGGGCACTAATTTTATATTATAACTAGCTCATGTACTTATGCTTCGCTGCGGAATTCTGCATTGTATACAGAATTCTAGGTAAAATACTATACACATTGTAAGATTTTATTACATTGCATCGCTCTTAGCGTTTTCGAGAAACACCACGGGGAGGTCGCCATACGCCGTTTTTCATGTAAAGTCCAAATTGAGGAGTTTTCATTATAATGGCAGATCCATTTCCTACTTCCAGTCACATTCGAGTTGTTGAGTTTTCATTATAATGACAGGCCCCCTATTTTCTACTGCCAGTCACAATGGAGTTGGGTAGTTCCTATTATAATGGCAGGCCTCCTTGCCTACTGCCAGCCACAATCAAGTTGGGGTGTTTTCATCATAATGATGGCCCCTTTGCTTACTGCCAGTTACACTTGACTTTGGTAGTTCTCATTATAGTGGCAGAGTACATTGCCTACAGCCAGTCGCAATTAAATTGACATTTGTCATTATAAAGGTAGACCCACTTGTCTACTGCCGTTCAGATTATATTATCCACTGAGCAAGTGACTGCAGTGCTTGGATCACATAGGTATCAGCTTGCATTTGGGAGACAGTAGATTCGAACCCCACTGTCGTCAGTCATGAAGATGGTTTCCCATTTTCACACCAGGCAATGCTGAGGCTCTACCTTAAATAAAGCCACAGCCACTTCCTTCCCACTCCCAGCGCTTTCCTATCGCATTGTTACCATAAAACCTATCTGTGTCGGTGTGGCTTAAAGCAAATTGTCAAAAATAAAAATATGTTATCCAAGATTGTTGTTGAAGTCAAGATCAAGTTGGGAAGTTTCCATTATAATAATGGCAAGCTCCCTTACCTACAGCCAGTCACAATTGAAGGACTTATTTCCAAAGTGACACACACATCTCGAAGAAGTAAAATTTTTCAGGAATGCCATTTTTCAGTAAATGGATTAGAGACTTCAGTTTTCCTATGTAACCGAGCTCGATAGCTGCAGTCGCTTAATTGCAGCCAGTATCCAGTATGTGGGAGATAGTGGATTCGAACCCCACTGTCGCAGTCCTGAAGATGGTTTTCCGTGGTTTCCCATTTTCACACCAGGCAAATTCTGGAGCTGTACCTAATTAAGGCAACAGCCGCTTCCTTCCCACTTCCCACTCCTACCTCCTTCCTGTCCCATCATCGCCATAAGACCTGTCTGTGTCGGTGCGACGTAAAGCAAACTTGAAAAAAAAAATTCCTATATAGCCAAATTACTTGAAAGAAAATCTGCTTGTCATGGTGGCTAAAATCCTAGTGCAAAGAATACTATCAAAATGGGGGAGGATCTTGGATTTATGTCACTTTGGAAATAAAGAGGGGTTCTAATGCTAATTATGCAAAATAGTATTGGCTAGGTTACTTCACAAATGCTGAATTTATTCACAATTTAAGAATTTCAAAATCCATAATAAATTACTAGAAAATAAAAATGACTACAATGCAAAAGAACATAAATTTAATTGAGCAAAACCTAATGTATGACAGGAAACAAACCTAAAGTTGATTGTCTTGAGTTATATCACATATTTTTGAACACACATATTTTTAGTGGTGTAGAGGGGGGATGTTTGGAAAGACCTATTGGTGCATGCACTTTACATGTTCAACTCACAGAATGAAATAAAATAAAAATAATTATTACATTTAAGTTGAAGGACACTGTTTTTCCTTTTTTTTTGTTTTTTTGTTTTCAATATGTAGCGTTTGAAGTAGAAGAAAGCATGGCGAGATGCCCTTCACGTATAGCAATTTTAATATCCTTGACTTTGTGTTCTTGCAATACATTGCTTAGTGGTGCTTGTTGCACTTCAAGAAATGACAATTTCGTACCACATTTCAGCAGAGAAAGGACAAAACCATGAGCGAAAGAGCAGGATCCCGCCACAACCAGTAGGCAGTCATGTGATGTGCGCGCACCAGACTATTGATCGTGTGGATTTGCAGCACTTTGGAAATAAAAGCAGCCAGGAGTTGCATCACGTTGGAAATAAATAGAACTTGAATGCCATTCTAACCATGATATACCCCACTTTAGAAATAAATATGTTTCCACATGATAAAATACTATTGTGGAAATACATTTGCACGTTCGGTTTGCAATCCGAAAAAAGTGGAGTTGTATCTCTTTGGAAATAAGCCCTTCAGTTGAATTGTACTGCCATTCAAATTATGTTGTTGAAGGTTGTTGTTAAAGTCAGGTTGTTTTATAAAACTTCCTTGTTAACTACATTTTTTGTTTGCCCCTGTGGCTGCAGAATCACAAGGCTGTCAGCAGAGTTTAAACATGAACAGGCTACATATATCTGGCCGTGGGAAAAAACAATCATTCCTTAAAACCGCACCAGCAACTTTTAAAGACTTCCCCTGAGCTTTGTTTCTTGTCATTGCCAAGCATACTTTAATGGGAAATTGAAGTCGTTTGAAGAGGAAGTAGTAGTCGGAGGGAATCAAAGGAATGCGGGGGATGAAAACTATTTCTTCTACACTACATCTCATGAAGATGGTTGCTTCAGTCATGTTACTTTGCAAAGACTTCACTTGCAGCCTGGTGCCATTACAAAGCTTTCTTTATTCGTGTCGGAAGTACCAACTTTACATACAGATATTTAAAATAAACATGATGTCTACATTCCTACTATACAAATAAACAGGTCTATTATACAATGACAGATAAAGCAACAATTCAAGAGCTAGATGAGTCTTGCCCAGTATTGGGCGACGTCAATAGCATTGGGGTAGGCTGCAATCAAGTCTTTCATAGTGCACATTGAAAGATATAAAACACACTGACATAGGTGTTGGATCGTCTGCTGCTGTCCCCAATTACAAAGTGATGAATTGCTTGAGAAACCCCACTTCTGCAAATTTACTTTTGTTCTGCCGACTTCTGTACGGAGCCCGTTAAGGGCTTTCCAGATTGTCCACTTCTCCTGGTGTCCACATGGAAGACATTCCTTCAACTCTATCCAGTTGGAAAGATGGTTGATTCTTTCTTTCCACATTTTGATCCTAACATTCTTTGCTTTCCCCTCAAGCTTAACTGATGTGCAGAGAAAACTTTTTCTAGATTTTAGCCTCTGTGTTGCTGGGAGGTATCCATAGAGGGGATGTGCTTCTGAAGTAGGATTGTAATAATAATAATAATAATAATGTTATTTGCTTTACGTCCCACTGACTACTTTTACAGTTTTTTAAATGCCGAGGTGCCGGAATTTAGTCTTGCTGGAGTTCTTTTGCGTGCCAGTAAATCTACTGACATGAGGCTGACGTATTTGAGCACCTTCAAATACCACTGGACTGAGCCAGGATCGAACCTGCCAAGTTGGGGTCAGAAGGCCAGTGCCTCAACCATCTGAACCACTCAGCCTGGCAGTGGATGATTGGAGCCTTTCTTTTTTAGCTGCTACCTCCCTACGAATCTCACCGGGAGCAATACGAGATCTTCTCAGTAGGTGTAGGTTTCAAGCTTCCAGTAATGATCCTGCAACTTTCATTGAGAGCGATGTCGACCTGCTTCGTATGGGCTGACCTGTACCAAACTGAGGAGGGATATTCTCCTGCAGAGCTGATGTTCTAATTGTTTGTGGTTGTGTTTCCCTACTTGTTCTTGACAATTTGCGTAGAATGTTGTTTCTATCAGCTATCTTTTATTTTAAGTTTTGGCAATGTTTCTTATATGTTAATGTGCGATCCAGCATAACTGCCAGGTACTTTAGTGTAAAGCAGTGTTCCAGTAACTTCCCTTTCCATAGTACTTTGAGTTTCTGTGAGGCCTGTGCATGCCGCAGATGAAACGCACAAATTTGAGTCAGCTGGATTTTCTTTCAGTTGGGTTTTTCTAATAATAGGTACCTAGCTCTTCTAATGCAGTAGTTAAAGAGATCTCTGTTTCATCAAAGGTATCAGTTTGAGTAGTAAGTGCAAGATCATTGGCATAGATAAAAATTTTAGTATTATCTGGTAATGGCTGCTCGTTATTGTAGATGTTGAAAAGAGTAGGAGCCACTGCCTTGAGGTAGTCCATTCCTTTGATTTCTCCATCTGCTTCGGCATCTTGGAATTCAAACAAAAAAGCAACAATTTTCCGGGAGAGTAGCTATCATCTTGGTTACCTTGATGTCTGTAGTCATTCTATAAAGCTTGTGTAATAATATCCTGTGATTTACTGTATCGTAAGCAGCTGAGAGATCCACAAAAGCCACCCCCAGTGATCTTCATTTCAAACCTGTCCTCAGTGTGCTGGGTTAGATGCAGAATCTGTGCTATGCAACGCTTTCCTGGGCGGAAGCCACATTGCTGAGGGATTAGGACTTAGTCTACTACTCCCAATAAGCAACTGAGCAACATTCTTTCCATTGTTTTGTATAGGTGGCAGAGTGAGGAGATTGGTCTGAAATTTTTGGGGTCCGAAGGTTCTTTTCCAGGTTTCAGAAATACGATCACCTTGGATTTTCTCCATATGTTTCATATATATAGATTCTCATTTGTTTGTGTGTAGGCATGAAAGTACTGGCCTCTCATAGATGGAATGTATATTTTTATACCTGCAGAGGTGACCCCTCTCTCACTTGGATAGCTATCTTGTCTTACTCTTGTTTTTAATTTCTGTTCTTATATATGTGAAGTGTATCGATCATGACGTTGCTCTTTATTGTAGAGTAACTTGAAAGTACGTAGTTGTTATGACAAATAGCTCAAAATTATAATTTAAAAAGTATTGTTTCTAAGAATTTAAATATAATTTTACTTATATTGTACAGTATCTAAGTCCTTGTCAAAAGAGAGCAAGTTTTGAGTATAATTGATTAGTTCTTAAAATTATTTGTGTAGGAAACAGATGGAGAGCATTGACTTACTACATGGCTATAATACACATAAAAGAATCAAATGCATCCAATGCTTTTGGTTCCAGTCTTCGTCAGTGGAGAATGGTGTCAGAATGGTAGTGATCATTGTTAAAAAGTAGATACTGTTATTAGGTAAAGGGAGGGGGGGAGACAAGATATTGATCATGATGAGATTGATGACCTCGAATTGTCCAGTTGTATTAATGTTAATTCAATACTAATGCTCATGACTCATATCACTCACTTTTTATGGAAATAATAGTACAACTTATTTCAATTACATTCTAATTCGTTGTATTGACCCGTTTTTATAAGTGGCTCCAGAACTTCTTTGCATGTTAATGAGTGAATGTTTTTAATAATGATAACCCAGTTTTCTTTTTTCTATGACTGTATGCTTAGATGTATGAAAGTATGATTTTTATATTATTATATCCAGGTATATGTTTATATTATTATACCCAGTGTTAGGTTTAATAGAAATATATATATATTTATACATAATTCTGTTGTGACATGTTATATACTTTTATGTATTTATTTCAAAATATAATTTAGTTGCCAAATCCAGATTAATTTTATATTAAAAAATAAATACAATTGTCTGTAACCATTGCTATGATTATCTTCATTATTTTTATTCCTATGACCCTGCATCAGTAAAGGGAATTAGAATAATTTACCACTGTTAACAACTTGAAGTTGATGTAGTCCTTACCTAAAATAAGTACTGTAACTTTTAATATGAATGAATGAATGAATGAATGAATGTTCTTCTCTCTCAGTTACAGATGACCACCAATTGGAGAGAGAGTATTTGTTTATTGTAATCTAAATTAGTACATGGAGCTAGTTTTGATAGCACTACAAAATACCAGAGATATTCCAGTTCGTGAATGTTACAGTAATGTTTGAAATATATGTTACATACCCAATACATATTATAGAACCTTATTTGTAACTTACTATCTATGAATGGACGATAACAGTGAACAGAACCCCACACCACCAACTGTGGGAGAGAACACCTGCCCATTGCAATCATCGCAATCACATTCAATTATTGTTGTTTGTTTTAGAACATAGCAAACATATTCCTATTACATATGAACAAACAGAAACCTCGAACAGACCCCACCCTCCAAGTCATGGATAACCGTCAACCAGGGGATGGAACATCCACCTGCTGCAACCATTGCATCCAGATGCAAGCAGAATTGTTAGGTTTAGAAATTATCAAACATCTTTTTACTACATGTGACCGAACGAATACAACAGACACCCCCCCAGTCACGGATGACCACCAACTAGGGTAGAGACCTTCTGCCCAGCGTTATCATCACTATCACATGCCACTAATTTTGTTCATTTTGAAAAAAATACCAAACTAATTCCAATTAACAAACTGTCACAACACACGATCCCCCTCGTGTGTGCTTCTACAATTGTAGGGGGCTAACCTTGGTTACCCTCTTCAATTGAAGAAGGCAGGAGCTGGGGGAATATCACAACTTATTTGAAGAAATGAAACACCACCCGGACAGATCCCATTGATACATGAGGATGTCTCTTGAGACTTTCCAATACATATACAACAATGTGTATTAAAAAATTGATAACTGTGAAGTACAATAACTACCGGTACCACACGAATACACACGCGGGCTCTGTGAACACCTGGATCAAGGACAAAGTAGAACGGGGGGATATATCACGTGATCTCAATCCGGACAAGCCAATCAGGAGCAAGCTACATCGATACTTCCCGTTCTACAGCGATGGGAACACAAACTTTCTTGTCATCGCGCTAGACCTCCTGGTAAATCGCGATGGTGAATGGAGGCGAGCATCTTTGACATGAACTGAACCATTTAAAACTGTGTGTTTGTGTTACCAGGAGGTGACATCGAGGCATCGACCGCGATGTAAACCGCGAGCTGCGATGCATCTTCGGTATGTTCGTACCCTAAGCTTGATAGAATATCATCAGCGGTTATTGCGCGAAATAACGTTCTCATATGGAAACATGTGTTCCGATAAATTGTATCAAAAGTCTGGAAGATGACTGTATGTTCAACTATGAGCCCTTTAATGCCATTTACGAAAGTGAAAACAGAATGTCAGTATATTAAATGATTCAAGAGTTATTTGAGGCGGACGTCTATAACCCAGTATAAGTTGCTCCTAATCTGCAGGCCTTAGGGCTGAGCAGCTGTCGCTTCGTAGGCCCTGGCTCTTCGAGGCTGTTGCGCCAGGGGTTTGGTACTTTTTTTAGTGTAGGAATACGCATCTACTGTCTTGTGATCTCTTAAAGAAGAATGTTTGAGAATAGTCAGGCCTAGAATATATTTTCCTTTTATCCAATATTCCTAGTCACTTGCAGTATCAAATTGCTATTAATCCTCTGAAATATATATTTCACCGTAAATCAGGTGAAATCTGCAAGATACATTCCGCCTAATTTAAATGTTTAAAGTCAGCTAAGATACCTGTGTCTCGTCGCATGTACGTGTACGTCAGTCATGCCTCCATGCCGTGCAGATAGTCGCCCCAGAAGCCGCACTTCGCTCCCATACAGTAAGCGTTCCAGTATTACCTACAGTTCAATGCTCTAGCTAGCTCCTTATCGGCCTTGACAATCGGGTCCCCGCACTATAATCGGAGTAGTTACACAGCTCGAAGCGTGGCTCTTGCGGCCTATTTGCGGTAGAAATGCATACTTCTTAATGGAAAAGATATTTATTTTGATTGCCAATTTATCATAATTTAGAGTTTATGGAGAATGTTACATAGGTTAATACTGATTAATCCTGAAGGTTACTGAAACTGCGGAGAGATGGAGTAGTCCAGCTGACGTTCCGATATTGACTCTTATTGCCTATTTATCTTAATATAGGGAATAAAGGACTATGTTACATTGACTAATACTTTTAAAATGATTAATCCTAAAGGCTACTTTAATTGATATGTGCCAAAATAACGTCGTGAAATGAAACTCCGGAGAGATAGAGTAGTCCAACTGACGTTCCTTAATTGTGAGGAATAAGAGTAATCACTTATATTATCATGGCATTTAGATACATAGCAAAACTTACCACAATACTTTAGTCTTCTGTTGTTAATATTGAGATTAAGAGTCATTGTTCAATTAGAGTTTTAAAATTCTTCGTGTGCTGCTCTCATGAAGGGGGCTGGACAAAACATAAAAGTCTTACTTTTTTGCTATATTCGTTGTATGGATAACATAAGTATTATGACTCAAACATGTTTAAATTTTAATTTCAGTATATATACAGGGTGTTAGGTGTATACGTGCAGATATTAAGTTAGTCGGCTAAGAAAAATACATCTCATAATATATGCTATGTACTTTTTACCTTGTCCTATTAGTTTGCCCATAACTGAGCCAAATATTTCAGGACCTAATGTGTTTTGAACGGCCGTAGCAGGATACGCCGGTGATGTCATTCTGTCCACGCGTAGCGGAAGTACAGTAGCCGAGTATAGGGCTTGTTGAACCTGTTTCTCATCGCAGGCCAACACATGTTGTTGTGCACTTCCCCTAAAGGCTTGGCAAGTAGAAGAGGATGACTCACGTGCCAGGTCACTTGCTGTACTCGAAAATCGGTGTAGGGTACTCTGTGTGAAAAGTACACAGAATCCTTACAGTGACGTCGAAGATCCGTACAAGCACATACGTGCGAATCAAGTGTTGTGTACTTGTGTGCGATTTTTAAGACGTCAGTGGCATTACTCAGTGATCCAAGCTGACAAAATGAAAGGAAATGGTTAATAAGTAAATGAAATATGGGCGCAATATTTCTGTGCTGCTATTGCGACAGTCTACGATGAATTTCTGACAATAGACAATGCGGGTTGTCTATGCTTATTCATAAACATTTTAGGTCATTGAAAGGACGGTGGACACTTAAAGAAAAGGCTATAAGTATTCAGTGAAATTGTTATTAATGAGACAAATTTCAAAAACCGTAGTTGCATCCATCGTGAACATTGCTCGAAGGAAAAAGACCTACTGTGGAATTGCCGCCGGGCATTTCTAATAGAAGGCTTATTCTTCTTTTTCCTAATCTGTTTACCCTCCAGGGTTGGTTTTTCATGGGACTCAGCAAGGGATCCCACCTCTACCTCCTCAAGGGTAGTGTCCTGTAGCGTGAGACATTGGGTCGGGGATACAACCGGGGAGAATGACCACTACCTCACCCAGGCGGCCTCACCTGCTATGCTGAACAGGGGCCTTGCGGGGGTATGGGAAGATTGGAAAGGATAGACAAGGAAGAAGGAAGGAAGCGGCCGTGGCCTTAAGTTAGGTACCATCCCGGCATTTGCCTGGAGAAGGGGGGAACTACGGGAAACAACTTTCAGGATGGCTGAGGTGGGAATCGGACCACCTCTACTCATTTGACCTCCCGAGGCTAAGTGGACCCCGTTCCAGCCCTCGTACCACTTTTCAAATATCTTGTCAGAGCTGGAAATCGAACCCGAGCTTCGGGGGTGGCAGCTAATCACACTATCCACTGCACCACAGAGGCGGACGGAAGGCTTATTACTGAACAGTAAGTACCGATAGGTAAAATAATCACTGTAATGGACCCGTTTAATTAGAACTTCCATAAAAATAATATTACTACTACTACTACTACTACTACTAATAATAATAATAATAATAATATCTTTACGTTCCACTAACTAATTTTCACGGTTTTCGGAGACGCTGAAATGCCAGAATTTTTTATCGCAGTATTTTTTAATGCAAATAAATCTACAGACACGAGACTGACGTATTTGAGCACCTTCAAATACCACCGGACTGAGCCAAGACCAAGCCTCCCAAGTTGGGTTCAGAAGGCCAGCACTTTACGCAGTGCTGCACCAATCATCTTGCCGGGCTGAGTGGCTCAGACGGTTGAGGCACTGGCCTTCTGAGTCCAGTCTTGACCAGGTGCTCAAATACGTCAGCCTTGTGTCAGTAGATTTACTGGTACGTGAAGAACTCCTATGGTACTAAATTCCTGCAAATCCGCGTCTCCGAAAACCGTGAAAAGTAGTTAGTGGGACGTAAAGCCAATGACATTATTATCATCATCTTACCTGCACAGTTCATAGGGGTATCTTACCTGGAGTTCCTCATAGGTACGTTATTAGAGCTTTCAGAGGACGCTCCGTTTCGACTACGCCGAAACATGTGGTTTTTACACGATGGTCCACCACCTGATATAAGCCGCTTACTGCGTGATCATTTGGATCAGTCCTTTGGTCTATGGCGAATAGGACGACATGGACCCATCAATTGGCCCGCCAGATCTCCAATGGATATTACGGAAGACTGGATTCGGAGAAGTGATTTTCTTTTGTTAGTTGCTTTACGTCGCACCAACACAGAGAGGTCTTATGGCGACAATCGGACAAGAAAGGCCTAGGAATGGTAAGAAAGTGCTCGTGGCCTTAATTAAGGTTCAACCCCCGCAATGCCTGGTGTGAACTTGGGAAACCACGGAAAACCATCTTCAGGGCTGCCGACATTGGGGTTCGAAGCCCCAATCTCCCGGACGCGAGGTCACAGCTGTGCGCTCCTAATAGCACGGCAAACTCGCCCGGTACGGAGAAGTGAAGCCTGCAGAGTAGCCCATGGAGGTCACTTGAACAATTGCTACGTGTTTCACATTGGTATGTCAGATGTTACACCATTTCTGCAGCGTATTGAGTTGGGAGTTCATTTCTCAATCGATGTAGTATTTTGAGTCTCGATAGTTCGATATTCTCATAAATCCGAGCAGAAAAATTGAAGTACCGGTAACAAAAACTATAAATCTAGAGTTTCAGTTCGCGATTGCCTTGTACGTGGCGCAAGCTGAACACAACACACGGAAGACGTGCTTGTTAAAACGCTAGATATTGACCTTGAACACAGCATGGCAGTTCTTCATTCTACACTGTACTGGTTTGGGTACATTGCGTGTGTGTGTCTGTCGATGTGCATGTTTGATGTTTATACACAAAACCTGTTTGTCACACTTTGTCCTCTAGTGCTAACCACAATACGAAAATACACCTGACTCATCGCAAAGAGACCTGGTTCTGGTCTTACGCATACTATCCTGTAGTAAACTACTGCGAGCGATGCAGGCACGGGTGAAGTACATTTCATCTTGTTTCGTCCTACACCACGCATATTTTACTATTTTCTTCCCTGCCTTTCAGCTCCTAATGACTTGTTAATAATAATACCGGTAATGTTATTTGCTTTACGTCCCACTAACTACTCTTACTGTTTCTGGAGGCGCTGAGGTGCTGTAATTTAGTCCCGCAGGAGTTCTTTTTACGCGCCAGTAAATCTACCGACACGAGGCTGACTTATTTGAGCATCTTCGAATACCATCGGACTGAGCCAAGATCGAGCCTGCCAAGTTGGGGTCAGAAGGCAAGCGCCTCAACCGTCTGAGCCACTCTGCCCGGCAGCAAAAAATATTATTATTATTATTATTATTATTATTATTATTACCGGGCGAGTTGGCCGTGCGGTTAGAGACGCATGGCTGAGAGCTTGCATCCCGGAGATAATGGGTTCGAATCCCTCTGTCGGCAGCTTTAAGGATGATTTTCCGTGGTTTTTCACGTTCACACCAGGCAAATGCTAGGGCTGTACCTTAATTAAGGCCACGGCCGCCTCCTTCCAACTCCTAGGCCTTTGCTATCCCAACGTCCTGTAAGACCTATCTGTATCGGTGCGTCGCACCGACACAGATAGGTTTTATGGCGACAGATATAACTAAGGATTAGGATCGGGAAGGAAGCAACCGTGGTCTTAATTAAGGTACAGCCCTAGCATTTGCCTGGTGTGAACATGAAAAACCACGGAAAATCATCTTTAAAGCTGCCGACAGAGGGATTCGAAGCCAGTACATCCCGAATATTGGATACTGTTCGAACTTTCGCGACTGCTACTATCAAGCTCGGTGATGATTTAAGAGTGGATTTCTGCCGCTGGTTAATTGATCAAGCACTCAATCCAGAATTTCTGTCAAGGGTATTAGTGACACATGAGGTAATTTTTATAGAAGGAGTGTTTAATATTTAGTATACCAAGGCAACCTCTAGCACCGGCTCTCAATTAATATCTGGATGGATGCAGTGGGAAGTCTGTCTCTTTGACCAATCGTCTTTATATTAGCTTATTTTGCTTTACGTCCCACATACTATTTATACCGTTTTCTGAGACGCTGAGGTGACGAAATTTCATATCGCAGGAGTTCATTTACGTGCCAGTATTTCTACGACACGAGACTGACGTATGTGTGCCCCATCAAATATCATCAGACTGAGCCAAGATTGAACCTGCCAAGTTGGAGGTCAGAAGATAAGGACCTCAACGGTCTCAGACACTCAGACACTCAGACCGGTACCAATCACCTTACTTGCATAAATTTGATCGGTGTAGCTTTCCTTGTGGTGACGATGGGACGGGAAAGGGCTAGTATCGGAAAGGAAGCGATCGTGGCATTCATGACGTTACAGCCCCAGCATTTGCCTGGTGTGAACATGGAAAACCACGGTAAACCACTTTTAGGGCTGCCGACAGAGGGGTTGGAACCCACTATATCCCACTCATGAGCTGTGGAATATCCCCATTCAATAGGACAAGGCAGTTTCCAGCACGGGTTCTAATTAATATCAGGATGGGTGTAGTTGGAGGTCGGTTACATCTTTTTATTAATGTTATCTTGCTCCTGTACAGTAGATACAGTACGTTACTGGAGCTTTCAGAGGACGTGTCGCTTCGACTACGCCGAACCACGTGGATTTTACACGATGGTGCAGACATTTCCTCAACGGTAGACAGGACGATGTGGTACTATCAATTGGCCAGCCCTTATTCCAGTGGATTGTTATGCCTGGGGGGACATGAGAAACAAAGTATACCGAACTGAGGTAACCACTTCGGATGACCTCCGTGAACGTATGTTTAAGCACCAGAGGATATTCTGAACCACAGTGGTGTCTTGGCTCGAATGACAAGTTGCTTTACGTCGCACCGACACAGATAGGTATTATAGCGATGACAGGGCAGGTAAGGGTTAGGAGTGGGAAGGAAGCAACCATGGCCTCAATTAAGGTACAGCCCCAGCATTTGCCTCGTGTGAAAATGGGAAACCACGGAAAACCATCTTCAGAGCTACCGACAGTGGGGTACGAACCCACTATCTCCCGAATACTGGATACTGGTAGCACTTAAGCGACTGCAGCTATCGAGCTCGGTGTACCAGTAAATATACCGACACGAGGCTGACGTATTTGAGCACTTTTAAATACCACTGCACGGGGCCAGGTTCGAACATGCGATGTTGGAGTCAAAAGGCTGGCACCTCAACCGTTTTAGCCACTCAACCAGGCAGGAAGCACGAAATGTAGGTACGTTTAATTTACTTAGTTGTATAATATGTCCATTTTTCGTTTGAAACAAAACGTTCGATGTGCTTCGATAATTCAATTCTGATTCTACTCATATGGATATCCTATGCCATGCATTTGTTCGTTGGCGCAAGGAACTGTCTTCCTTCTTCTACCTTTACGCAATGCACAGCGGCGATCTTACCGCATTTCACGTCCCGGCGTGCGTATCCCAACCAAAAATTATATCACACGCTCGTACAGGTCGCGCACCGACACAGGTTTTCAGGTCATTTCCATACTCACTAGACCACAGGGCTGACGACCACAGATATCCCTATCCCCTAAAGGACGTAACAGCAAATGAACCAGTATTAACGCTGAGAATTCAATACATCTCCAGGGTCCGAAACCGATAACTAGTGTTGTCTGAAACCCCTAAGACGGAAACTAAATACTAACAACAACAAACCAGTCTGGCGATAATGTAACGTAACATGTTGTAGACTGGTAGCCTTCAGCTGTTACCGTAGGTCCGTTGCTCGTAAACATAAAACCAGTTTGGCAAGTATATTACGTAACATCTCGTGGCATTGAATAGGGAGCGCTCAGCTGTCACGGTAGTACATTTGCTCTTAAACATAAACAGAACAGAAACCAGTTTGGCAGGGATGGCGCGTGACTTGCCTGTTATCAAAGGAAAGCTATTCATTCACAAGAACAAGGCATACTACCTATTCTAAAAACATCGTACCCCTTTGCTCTCGAAAATAACTTCCGAGGATTACTAAAAGTTTGGTATATAGTGGTTCGTCACATCGTTTTCTATTGCTACAATAAATATCTGCACGTATACACCTAACATCCTGTATATATATATATAGTTTCAGATTACATTTCATTCATACATTTTACTAGAATTTTAAATACCGGGTGAGTTGGCCGTGCGCTTAGGGGCACGCAGCTGTGAGCTTGCATCCGGGGGATAGTGGATTCGAACCCCACTGTCGGCAGCCCTGAAGATGGTTTTACGTGGTTTCCCATTTTCACATCAGTCTGTACCTTAATTAAGGCCACGGCCGATTCCTTCCCACTCCTAGCCATTTCCTATCCAACCGTCAGTGTGTCAGTGCGACGTAAAACAAATAGAAAAAAAGGAAGAAAAATGTTAAATAAAAATTCAATGAGAGAAAAGTATTTTGAGAAAACACATTTAAACTGTTCATTGCTCAGGTAACAACACTTCATACGCTGGCCTTACCGTCATAACAGTAATGGTTGTTATTTGTCAGTGTTTAAATGTTAAAGTTCAGATTGTCTTGGATACAAATATGTTGTGTTGCTGTCATATGGCAAATACGACTCCGCCTAAAGGATTACTCAATGAAAGAACATTTAGGGGTAAAATATACCCGATTAGCGTGATTAGCTGCCATCCCCGGAGGCCCAAGTTCGATTCCTGGCCCTACCACGAAATTTCAAATGTGGTACGACAGCTGGAACGGGGACCACTGAGCCTTAGGAGGTCAACTGAGTAGAGGGATGATTGATTCCCACCTCAGCCATCCTCGAAGTGGTTTTCTATAGTTTCCCACTTCTCCTCCAGGCAAATGTGGGGATGGTACCAAACTTAAGGCCACGGCCGCTTCCTTCCCTCTTCCTTGTCTATCCTTTCCAATCTTCCCTTCCCCAACACTAGGCCCCTGTTCAGCAGGACACTACCCATGAGGTGGTAGAGGTGGATCCCTCGCTGATATTCGTTTATAGGAAGGGGAGTTAGGGATTGGAATAACTTACCAAGGGAGATGTTCAATAAATTTCCAATTTCTTTGAAATCATTTAGGAAAAGGCTAGGAAAGCAACAGATAGGGAATCTGCCACCTGGGCGACTGCCCTAAATGCAGATCAGTATTGACTGATATATTTAGATAGTACCGTATCTTGCCTGCTATATTCGTGTGTATCTTTCATGTGAATCTATGAGAGCATAGTACTAATAATAACCTGTATAAGCATTTAGCTTTGTTCGTGATCTTTGAGTATAGTAGTTCTTGCAAATTTCAAACTTGCAATTTTCATTTCTGTTTGTGCTTAGCACTGACATACGGTACCGGTATTGTAATTAGGATACGTCTGAACGTAGTTTAAACTTATTGTAGTGTACTGTACAGTAGTATACGAGTAATATCTTATTATAATTTAGCGTGCTTATTATTTCAGCCTCCTCTATATCAACTGTAACAATGTATCCTCATGCCATACGATATATATACAGGGTGGCCCACTTAAAAACCTTTCACCGCAGATATATCTGGGACAACAAGAGATATTGAAAAATGACTTTCACGGGCATGAAGGCACAGAAGGGGCTAATTAAAGTAAATACCGGTGCTATGAGCCAATCAAAAACGTAGGAAAATAGTATTTTCAACATCAACTTACGTTTTTTAAATGGACACCCTGTATCATTTCGTGCGCAATCGTTAACATGAAAAATCACATAAGTAATGGCGTTTGTTTCGTTGCAACAGGTCAATTACATTCCGAGATATTGCAACGTGAATTTGACGCTTGAGGTAAACGAAACGCGCAGCAGTTGCACATCCCGAGAGTCAAGCGCGAACCTCACAGTCCTCTTACTCGCGATATGATTGCCGTACTACGATGCGACAGGCGCTGTACTTAATGCTATTTGCACTGTTATCAACCAAACCAAACCAAACCCCGTGGCACTAGAGCCCTTGAAGGGCCTTGGCCTACCAAGCGACCGCTGATCAGCCAGAAGGCCTGCAGATTACGAGGTGTCGTGTGGTCAGCACGACGAATCCTTTCGGCCGTTATTCTTGGCTTTCTAGACCGGACTGTTATCAACAGGGTTGATAATAAGATAATTTCGTTACAGTAACTTTGCTGTACGAATTATGTACATTCTGGAGTATTGCAAGACAGAGTACTGCACTGTACTGTGTAGGTAAATAAAACACGCAAGTGAGAAACCGTTATTTACCTATACGTTTGCTGTGGCAGGAAACCCTTCTCTTATTATTATCCCTGTTGATAACAGTGCAAAGAGCATTAAGTACAGCGCCTGTCGCATCGTAGTACGGCAATCATATCGTAAGAGGACCGTGAGTTTCGCGCTTGACTCTCGGGATGTGCAACTGCTGCGCGTTTCGTTTATCTCAAGCGTCAAATTCACGTTGCAGTATCTCGGGATATAATTGACCTATTGCAATGAAACAAATGCCATTAATTATGTGATTGTTCATGTTAACGATTGCGCACGAAATAATACAGGGTGTCCAGTTAAAAAAAGTAAGTTGATGTTGAAAATACCATTTCCCTACGTTTTTTACTGGCTTATAGTATTTACTTTAATTAGCCCCTTCCCTGCCTTCATGTCCGTGAAAGTCATATTTCAATATCTCTTGTTGTTCCAGATATATCTGCGGTGAAATGTTTAAGTGGGTCACTCTGTATATATAGAATTTAGCGTGCTTATTTTATTATTGTAAAATATTTGTATAGTACCGATATAGTAGAGGTATCTGTAGAAACTCTCTTACTAAAATTCTGTTGTTGTAATTAGGATAGGCTTAATTGCAGTTTAGATTTGTGTAATTCTTCTGTATTCCTTTCGGTATTCAGTAATTAACAGGTGTTGTAGGATAAAAATAGAGTTCGACTAAGTAGTATTGTGGTGTAGTTGTATATTAATTACCTTATTGTCATGTGATCTTTGAGTACTATCCCAGACAATATCCCTCCGTTCATTTTTTGCACATAAGTCATTTTATTTTATTTTTATTTTTTCCGTAAAGAATGGCTAAGGGGTGCAAGTGTAGGGACTGTGGGTGTGGCGAGGCATTGAGGGGTATGAGGGAGGAGTTGGAGAGTTTGAGGGAGATAATTACGATTCTCACAGAAGACAGGAAGGAAGATAGGCCTCCCTTAAACAATGTACAGGTTACAGTAGGTGTACAAGAGGGAGAGGAAAGAAAGGGGAGAGTTGTAGCAGGCAGGTGGTCTAATGTTCTAAGGAGAAGGAGATTGCAGGCTAAGGGCTCTATTCAGGATCAGAATTCAGGACAGGTGTCTGTGCAATATCGGTACGAGCCACTCCAGGTAGAGCAACAGGGGGAAGATGAAGAACAGGGAACTGTTGCTGAGATGTGTGGAAGCAGGAGGAAGCGAAGAGGTAGGAAAGGGAAATGTAGAGTAGAGGATAGGTAAAGACATGTGGAACAGGGTCATAGGAAGGAGAAAAGGGAAAGCTGCCAGGAAAGATAGGGCTGACCAGGAGGGGAGGGGTTCAAATGATGTGGGTAGGGTTGAGGCTCTGGTCATGGGGGATATCATCGTTAGACATATGAGGAAAGTGTGTGGAGGAAAGGGGAACAGGTAGAGTGTTATCCAGGAATTAGGTTGAGGAAGATATTGAGGAAAGTAGAAGAGACGGAGGAGGGGAAGGAGAAGGTGGTAGTGTTTCACGTTGGTACCAACAACTTAAGGCAAGCTGATATAAGTACCAACATAGTTGGGGATGTGTGAGATCTGGTAAAGTGAAGTTTAAGGAAGCGGAGATTGTTATCAGTGTAATTCTGTGTAGGAGGGATACTGACTGGAGGATGATTGGGGATTTAAGGACGTTCCATTTAATAATGCAGTCGATGACGACTCGGTCTCATATATATCTGAGTGAACATGCGGCCAACGTTAAACATGTCAATAAAACAGCGAAAATGTACATGTAACTCTACTAACTCACGTGCTAAACTTCCCTCCAAACGATCAGATGAATGCTTTCTCGCGCTCGCTACAGTACGGCCTGTGCATTACGAAGGCAGTTGCAGTGAGGACTTTAAGGGCCCTGGGACCAATCGCGGCGCTAAGAAGTCGACCCCCCCCCCCCGCAATATTTGAAAATGGGCCCCTCGTTTCCTGATAAGGAAAGTTACATGTTTATTTCGATATACAGGGTTGTATATTATTGAAATGAACAACAACGACCCATCGATAATAATAATAATAATAATAATAATAATAATAACATAATTAAGTTATCAAATCCGAAGGAATTAAAAGAATACACTTCTATGCTACGAACACAAAAATGCATATTCCAATTATTTAAAGTTATAAATTCCATTATGGGTCCGTATTGAACTGAGAATAATAAAGCTGTAAAGAGAACTTAATGGTCCACCTATTCAATCCAATGCAATTTGTTGTTCAGACTAAGTTACAACATATTATTTATTCGGTACTAGTTTTGACGCTGTTGTGCGTCATATTCAGCCGATCGTGGAAACGGGCAGTCATACAAAAATTACATATACACAATATAACGGACAAATTACATGTCACTATAACATCATCATTTCATCCTCATCGCGATGCGCAGGTCGACTACGGGTATCAAATCAAGAGACCTACACCTGGCGAGCCGAACTTGTCCTCGGACACTCTCGGCACTAAAAGCCATACGCCATTTCATTTTAATACTCCTAAAATGAAAATTTCCTAAAAAATTTACAATAATGACTCTGTTTACCTTCATTTTCAACAAGTAATTTCTTGAGAGTCGAATGTAACACATTGTGAACTGAACCTCTTCCAAGTTGGGAACTTGGGAGTCCTGGGTTGACTTTAACTTGATATTGGATAAAAGTAAATTGTTCTTTAGGAACTTGTGCTTTGTTCTGGTTATAAGTAATGATTCTGTAAAAGATAAAAACAATCTTAAAAACACAGCTGTGAACGGTTGCGTGTGTCTATTTCCACTAGCTTAATGTTGTAACATAAGCTCCTTAAGGTGTTAAACGAAAAACATTTCCCAGTTCAATGCGGGACCTGTAGTATAAAGGAAAACAACTTAGAGAAACGTGTTTAGGGAGTGGAGTACTGCAGAAGAAAAAGCGTGTCGTGTTTATTAATCTATGAGACTCACCTCGGACCGTTGTTGAATGATCTGATGTGTGGAAGGTTGTTGTTGTTGTTGTTGGAGAGTTTATGGGCTCTATTATTTCACCCAGCCACTACACTTATTATCGTGATATTACACGTATAATGCGAAATCACACGCAATTATTCACACTACGAAGGTCACACGCAATGAATCTCACTACATGTGTGTGTGGAAGGAACTGAACTTTGTGGCTCAGTTTTTCGCATCACGCACAACACTTTATCTCGTTATGCGCTTCCCCCACAACGCCCTGCAGATTGCCCTTACTCGATTGCCCCTCAGCCCCTTATCCCTCTCCCCATCTTCCTCGGCTCACGACATGTCCTTGACTCAAGCTAGCCACAACGCTCAGTTACTTCCACATATCAGATCATTCAACAGTGGTCCGAGATGAGTCTCATCAGTGGCGGCGCGTGACTTTAACAGTAAGGGAAGCACGTATCATAAGCTATGAAGATATATACAGTAAAATAAATTACATTGTCTTGTGCTGTTTGAATGTTAATTCCATTCGCCTCTCCTTCTTGACGAATTCTTCTATGACAAGGCTGTAGAATTCTTCTTCATTCTTTGATGACTTCAATTTCAGTAACGTCTTCTCAATCGACAGTAACAAGTTCGATAATAATAATGATGTTATTTTATTTACGTCCCACTAACTACTTTTTACGGTTTTCAGAGACGCCGAGGTGCCGGAATTTGGTCCCGCAGGAGTTCTTTTACGTGCCAGTAAATCTACCGACACGAGGCTGACGTATTTTAGCACCTTAAAATACCAGCTGACTGAGCCAGGATCGAACCTGCCAAGTTGGGTTCAGAAGGCCAGCACTGTACCGTCTGAGCCACTGAGCCCGGCAAGAGACAAGTTGAGAGTCTCTGTTATCCCTGTGTGTTTCTGCAGTAGGTGTGGATTCTCCGAAGTGCCGAAAATGAACGTTCGGCACTAGCACTAGACACTGGGATAGTTGAAATCAACGCACATTACTTAAACAGTTCAGAAATGGCAGAAGATGACAATACACTACCGGTACTTTTTAAATAAAACAAAAGTTTTAGAACTCCCATCGTAAGAAACTCATCGAAGGAATAAGCTACGCTGAGCTCGCTTCTGAGACGGGCGAAGTCAAAATGCTGAACGTAACTTCGTTTCTAAGAACATAATGCTGTTTCAGAAAAACTTTTCTTGTTCTTTTGATCAACTAACTGTAAAAATGTTAATTTCTCGAGTGTTTGGGCCCCAAAATTCTAGTTGGGTACGGTATGTATACTGTTATTTATCTCGCAATATATGCGACGGTAGAGTGAATTTGTCGCAGGTTTCATTTTAACGTAGCCTCTTCTTTGGCAGCTCGTAGCTCTCTTGACAGTTATTCCATACTCTTTCAAATTCATTCCTTTTTCCTTGAATGATACTTTTTGTTTCCTCTACTTTGGCAATACAGAAACTAACATCCCGTGCTTTCGTTTGAATAATTTCAAAGAGAGAATCGGTTAAGCAAAATATCTCGCTGAAAAATAATAAAATGAAATTGAACTGGAATTCCGAGAGAACACTGCTAAAACCTCGAGCTTCATGATAGTTTGACTACCCCATTGCTCTGGATTCTCAAGGATATTCTCGAACAACTGAACTAATTCTTTTTTTTATTGTTGTTGTTCACGAACTGTTTCAACAAGTCTCCCGTTGTAATTCCATCGTGTTTGACACACTTTAGGAAATCGTCTCTTGACTTCTTTATCTAATGCAGCAGTTCTCTTCGTCGAATTAAAAAAGAAAGAGGCCGAGATATTCAGAATCATGATTAATATTTTACATTCCTTTATATTAGAAGTTGTCTGTGTAAAGACAAGGTTCAGTCTGTGAACAAAACAATGTATGAATATAGCGTCGGAGCAGTAGCGTAGTCAGGATTTCAGTTTGGGGGGGGGGGGCATTCATCCAGAATTTTTTTGATAGGTGTCCAAACTTCCAGAATTTAGGTGGTGTAGAATAACTAAAAAGGAAATGAGTGTCCTTGGATCCAGTAAGAGTGGCGGATTCGTGCGGATTCCGGAAGCTAATCGTAATCTTCTTCTTCTTCCCCGATTTTCCCATACCTGCGGTGTCGCGGGTACGAACGGTGTCGCACATGTGAATTTGGCCCTGTTTTACGGCCGGATGTCCTTCCCGACGCCAACCCTATATGGAGGGATGTAATCACTGTTGTGTCTTTCTTTGGTGGTTGGTAGTATAGTATGTTGTCTGAATATGAAGAGGAAAGTGTTAGGACAAATACTCAGTCCCCGAGCCAGAAGAATTAATCAAGCGCGATTAAAATCCCCGACCCGGCCGGGAATCGAACCCGGGACCCTCTGAACCGAAGGCCTCAACACTGATCATTCAGCCAATGAGTTGGACTCCGGAAGCTAATATTAATATACATTATATATATACGAGGTTTGTCCGGAAAATACGTATAAAAGTTGAATAATAACTTTATTTGACAATTATTCAGGTATTACAATATGGTCTCCTTCAAAGTACTCTCCCTGAGACAAGATGCACTTCTGCCAACGTCATTTCCACTGTTGATAACATTGTTGAAAGTCTTCAGTTGTGATGCTGTTCAGTTGCCGTGTCGTTTCTCCCTTGATGGCTTCCACATCACCCAAGTTCCGCCCCCGAAGCACCATTTTGCATTTCGGGAACAGGAAGAAGTCACAAGGGGCTAAATCGGGTGAATAAGGCGGGTGGTCTGTCACGGTGATTGAGCTTCGGGCCAAAAACTCACGCACAACGAGCGACGTGTGAGCGGGCGCATTGTCGTGATGAAGGATCCACCTGCCCCCTTGTGCCAAATCCGGTCGAACTCGGGCCACACGAGCTCTGAGACTTGATGTTGATGCGCTGTTCCTCAATCAGAGAGAGAGCTCCATACCGACGGCAGGTGAAAACGGGTAACTTTCAACAAGCGGCCGCACACTGCTACTGACATGCAGAGCTCTCCGACTCGAACTGAGCGTTGAGAAGATTGGCGACAACAGAAGTGCCACCTGGCGGCGCCTCCACGATACGTGATACGTCACCTCGACGGATTTATACGTATTTTCCGGACAAACCTCGTATATATACATATATATACATATATATATATATATACAAAATGCTTAATAAAAGTGCATTCGTTAAAACTCCTGGGGTGTCTGGACTCCTTGGACGACCCCCCCCCCCCTGGGTACCACTGTTACACCCATCCCAACATAACAGCAGCATTTCATATATTCCGAGTACAAGTGAAATGAATGCAAGAATAAACAGCTTGAATAAAGATTCAATATTCTGGCTTAGAATAAATGCGGTAATGTTATTATAATAATGGTCATGTGATAAGCAATAAAGAATTGACATTTTATACAAATAATGCGGCAAGGAAATAAAACACACACAGTACAGGTTTCTCGCCCATCTTGTCCATGGCTAGATGATGAAGCCAAGAGAATGATGGCCCACCGTGACTCGTTATTTAAACATTATAAACAAACCCTAGATGACACAGGCTTCGAATCTTACCGCATCTTAAGAAATCGCACAAAGCAGTTAATCAGAAATAAAAAATGTATATATCTCCGGAATTTAGCTAACAACTTACATTTTAATCGCGCATGGGACCAACTTAGAGCTCTGGGAATAGGAAAACATTAACAGAGACAGACAACTACTGACATTCCACTTGACGAACTGAACGATTACACTACCTACCCCAATTAACTGCACCGACTCTCCGCCCTCCCCTCCAGCCAATCCGCCATTCACATTTCACAGTGTCAGAGAAAATCAGGTTAAAAAGGCTTTGTACTCGATTGAATCGAAGACTACAGATGTAGGTGATATTTCTATTACTTTTATACATAACATTATGGGTGCTGTCCTGCCTATACTGACGCACATACTGAACTACTGTTTACTAATCGGAACTTTCCCTCCTGTCTGGAAAACACTCAATATTATACTGGTACCTAAGAGTTTAGACCCACAATCACCCTCTGACTATCGTCCTATGTCCATACTCCCTGCGCTTTCTAAAGCCTTGGAACGTTTAGTATACGAGCAAGTTCTGGAATACCTAAATAAAAATGCTCTTTTGGACCCTTTGCAATCTGGATTTAAGAAGGGTCATAGTACCGCGACAGCACTTTTGAAGGTTACTGAAGGCATTAGAAACAAAGCAAAGCAAAGCAAAGTCACCTCCGTACAGGCAATGAAGGCCCTTGGAGCGGTGGAAGGTAAAGGCTTCCACTATCCGTAACTTCGGCACTTGATGGGGTAGAGTGGTTAGCTCTACGTCCGGCCCCCTTTGCCCGCAGGAATTAACCTGTTACTCATTTTTGGTGTAGGCTGAGTGAACCTCAGGGCCATATGCACCTCCGGAAGTGGAAGTCTCATTTCTTAAATTTTACGACTTCCTGACGGGGATTCGAACCCACGAACTTCCGGGCGAGCCGAGTACGCCTTTACTGCCTCGGCCAGGCAGCCCCTAGATATTACAAACGCTATGTACAAACGACTGCTCACTATACTTATCCTTCTTGACTTCAGTAGCGTCTTTGACACTATAGTAATTTCGACTATGATAAAGAAAATGGAGCTGCTAAATTTCGACCTGGCCGCGCTTAAGATTTTTAGTTCTTATTTGAGTAACCGTCAACAGTGTGTAACAGCAAACGACAAAGCCTCTAAATGGAAAATGAAACTTAGTGTTACCCCACAGGGTAGTATTCCATGGCCCCTAATTTTCTGGATTTATATCAATGGCACACCATCTGTGACACGAAATAACACACACCACCCCTATGCTGACTATCTTCAAATATATCGACACTGCAAGACAAGATATTAGCAATCACCTCCGACGATTCATTGTATATGTACAACGAAACTCTTTTATACTAAACTGCACAAAATATCAGGCAATCATAATTGGATCACGAAAATTACTGTGCTGCTCAAACAATATCCCAATCCCGCCTATCCTACTGAATGGTAACATTATTCCCTCCAATAAATGGTTACAAATCTCGGCGTAATAATGAATGGAACAGTTGATTGGTCTGATCACACGAAAGAAATACGTAAAAGGACTTTGGAGTTCTTCACCCTCTTAAACGACAGAGGGATGTATTTCCATTTGAGCTACAGACCAAACTAACAGAGACACTCACTCTCCCTATTCTTGATTATTGTGACGTTGTCTTAGTTGACATGACGAGAGAATAAACACTTAAACTTAAACGAGCACTGAATTCCTGCGATTTATTTACAATATCGGGTACGATGTTCATATCACCCCATACTATCAGACTGTCTCATGGCTGATGTCTGATAAACGTCGGCAGCTACAACTTTAACGATGGTGTTTAGAGTGGTAGGTGAAAGTCAGCGACTGTATATTTCTTTTAAATTCATCTTTTTATCATCATTTCACAACGTAAATACACATTCTAGATTCATTTTTTCATTCCACTGCACCGCACAAATAAAATTAATAGATCATTTGTGGTACTGTCGCCAGATTATGGAATACCCTACCAGCTCAGGTCAGAGAAAGTAACTTCCTTTTAATCACGATTTAAGGTCACCTGCCGAGACTACCTGCTGAGGACAGCTGACTGAATGGTTGAAGTATGAATGTGTGCGTGCCTGAGGATTAGTCATTTTAAGAGTTTTTAGTATTTATTAGTTTTAATAATAATTTAGTAATTTATTTAAATTTTCTTTCAATTCTATTAATTTATGCAGTTTTAACTATTTTAAGTATCTCAGTATTTTTTTCCCGATTAGTATGTGGTTAAGTGTACGAGGGGGCCTGGAGCCCTAACCTCGCAACTGTAGCGAAGGCACTAATAAATAAATAAACAAATAAATAAATAAATAAATATTTAAATAAATAAACAAATATAGAATGAAGCGTATGCATATAGATACGTATTTTGTTAGTTGGTAAAGAAAAATACACGTCACAACATATGTTAGGTAGAGTTTACCTTGTCCTATTAGTTTCCCTCGCAGTTAGGGCCACACAGTTGTGAGCTTGCATCCGGGAGATAGTGAATTCGAACCCCACTGACGGCAGCCCTGAAAATGGTTTCCCGTGGTTTCCCATTTTCACACCAAGCAAATTCTGGGGCTGTATCTTAATTATTAAGGCCACGGCCGGTTCCTTCCCACTCCTAGGCCTTTTCAATCCCACCGTCGCCATAAGACCTATCTGCGTAGGTGCGTTGTAAAGCAAAAGCACCGTAGTATGAAGTTACAGTTTTGTGACGCTAATATTCGTATCTATAATTTTTATTAACGTGCCAGAAACCAACGAAATGGAGCTGTTGCAATTTCAACACCGTTTTAAGGGCCACCGACCCAAGCAGGGATTTGAACCTGCAAACTTGGACTCAGAATGACAGCGACTCAACCAACTGAGCCACATGAAAAGAAAGCGTTTGTGATTATTGTTGTAAATAGATGCAGTTAGTATTTTTACAATGGTTTTATGAGGAGCATTTATTAAGGCATACGTTTTCCAACTGTCCTAAATGCACGAGGCCGGACAGAAGAACTAGCTGGAAGCTAAAGAGGCCTGCAGGGTTGTCGCTTCCTTCTCTGTTCACTTTTCCAAACCAAACTCCATGGCGTAACAGCCCCGAAGGGCCCTCGCCTACCAAGTGACCGCTGTTCAGCCCGGAGGCCTGCAGATTACGAGGTGTCGTGTGGTCAGCACGACGACTCCTCTCCGCCGTTATTCTAGGCTTTTTAGACCGGGGTCACCATCTCACCATCAGATAGCTCCTCAATTATAAACACGTGGGCTGAGTGTACCTCGAACCAGCCCTCAGATCCAGGTAAAAATCCCTGACCTGGCCGGGAATCGAACCCGGGACCTCCGGTAAGAGGCAAGCACGCTACCCCTACACCGCGGGGCCTAAAAGTTTTGTGCTAAAAAGCTATTATTTAACCTGAATAATTTAACAAGCGAGTCGCTTCAGGGATGTGGGTGTTACGTGTACAGTATGTCCCGGTTTTCTTTTCTTTTTTTCTCGCTTCCCTGGTTAATTTTATTTTAATTTAACTTAGTTTTTTTCTTCCTTTTGGGTTTTGGGTTATTTTCTGCGTCTGTTTTCTTGGTCCTTTGTTAGTTTTCGCCTATTGTTGTTTGCGGCTTGTGATTGGCCCCTTCCTTCCCTTGACCGATTGTTGGTCGTTGCCATGGGAATGCTAATGTTGTTGATGTTGTTGTGATGGAATTGATGATTTGTATTTGATGTGCCGATGATGAATTCTACCTTCTCCGCGGATTTCCTTGGTCCATTTAATTTTTCTTTGTGATTTTAAATTTACCTTCTGCTCATTTTTCCTCCCGGTGTTTCGGTGCTTATTATTATTATTATTATTATTATTATTATTTTCATTTCTTGAAAAGTGCACGTAATACCTACCCATCCTTGCAGGGGGTCGTTTGACACATCCTAAAAAGGGGTTTTCAGTATCTATATCAAAAACTGTTTCTGTCAAGGTTGTTTCTCACGGTTGAAAGGATGTTAAAAAAAAACTTTTGTACTGTACCAAGAAAACCTTTGGTTGTAAGAAAAATTGAGAGTTGAGGAGCGGTTTCATAAATCTACTTTATCTTGCTAAGTCTTTCAAGAACTAAATAATTATTTTCTTTATAAACGGTCGACCGTAGGGTTTTGATTTGAGTTTAAATATTTTTAAATTTTTAATTTTATTATTTTCCAGCGAGGCTATTCCTTCCTATTTGTTTATCACTTAATTATCCTGATTAAATATCTTGTTCCCCAAGGTGTTGGTGTTTTTCTTTAAAAGGGGTGATAATTTGATATGACCAGGTGTATTTTATCCGCTCCTTTGGGGGCCCTGTTTTATTTTCTCATGGTAAGTGCCTTTTTTTTTTCTTTCTTTAATTTGTCTTTGTCTAGCACGTTTCCACGTATCTGAACCGTGCCTCTGATACACGGTCAGACCCTTGGTGCTGTCACTTGGGGTAATTATGCCTTTTATTGCTCTAAGTGTTACAAGAGGTCGGCGGCTACGGAAGAAAAGAGGGTCTATACCACGTATAGAGGTCGGCGCTGAGGGGTTAAAAAACATTTTCATAACTTACCAAGGATGCGCATAGTTCTTGCTTCTCGGCGACAAAACGGTTCCTCTTCAAAAAATGAGGAACTAAGTGCAGCTCACAATCCTGCCACAGTCTTCCCAACGCTACAACTTAAACACAGCACATCTCTCAACCACGGCACAACCCGAGGATCCCTAGGACATTGTTGTTTCCGGGAACCGATGTGCAAAAGCTGACACGATGTTGTAAGCTTGCAGCTGTTTAAGGCCGGGCCCCCGTTTTCTCGATGATCACGTTCTGGCCCCCTAGTGAGTAATCCCTTGCTAATTGCCCCTTTCCTCATGTCCTGACATTTGTGAACACACCGTTACATTCCGAATACTGAGGCCTCTACAGGGAAATATTCCCGCGCATCACAATCCCAAGTGTTTTCCTTTCATTCAAGCAGTACAAATGTGGAGAATTATGTACGGCCCCACTGAGCCTCGCTAGTAGATTCTTTGTCGCTACGTTAATTTAACATTTCGGCGTAAGTTTTTAAGTTGTTCGTACCGTACGTAAAACAACGGCTGATCCTCGCTCTAGTTTCAGGAAACATTTTTGGGGGGGGGGGCCCGGCCCCTCTGGGCCCCCCCTTGGCTACGCCAGTGCGTCGGAGTATTTGTCTTTCACTCTTTTCTGTAAACCACTGAGGCCTCATGACATCACTGTGGCTCCATAGAAACATTGAGCGACTACTTTAGAACCACTGTTGAACTCGTCCATTACGTGGACACGTGATCTGAAAGAGCAAGGAGCACTGCGATCGGCGCTTACGTCGGTAAATCCAAGAATCACTCCTGTGCGTCTCCATCAGCAGACGTATACCTAACAACAGTTGAAAGTTGGGAATGGGCAGAAATATCAGTAGTTTCATCAATAATAATCACCAAGAATGGTGACTGTGATATTTCATTCTTTATTTCGGCCAATAAAAAATGAAATGGCGTATGGCTTTTAGTGCCGGGAGTGTCCGAGGACATGTTCGGCTCGCCAGGTGCAGGTCTTTTTATTTGACTCCCGTAGGCAACCTGCGTGTCGTGATGAAGTGAAATGATGATGAAGACGACACATACACCCAGCCCTCGTGCCAGAGAAATTAACCAATGATGGTTAAACTTCCCGACCCTACCGGGATCAGAACCCGGGACCCCGGTGGTCAAAGGCCAGCACGCTAACCATTTAGCCATGGAGCCGGACTTCGGTCTATAACACACTGGCTACTCCGTCAATTAAATCATTTTGTACTTGATGTGAAAGACCTGTGAACACCGTTGCTTTCTGCAAATGATTTGCCAGTGTGTCGTCATACTTGCTCAGCAGCGTTATGAGTTCTATGTAATTTCCACGATTTAAGGAACTTTTATCTTCTGCATGCGCTCTGAAAGGAAGTTCTTGTCTTGCAAGGTACATTACAACGTCAGTCAGTCGTTGGATTACCTTTCTATTCTGTTTTACCTACTCGTTATGTTTTATTATCTCCAGTTTACGCTGCTGATCGAGTTGCAAATCTATTCTGGTCGATCCGAAAGTTGTTAACAGAATTTCAGCTCAGATATGTGTTTGTGATTGCTGATGACGCTGGGATTCTTTAAGCAAATTATTCATGTCATCGAAGCCTACACTGTTCCACACCCCCTTTTCATTTGAAAATAGAACGCAAGGCCAACAGTAGATTTTTGATGCTTTTTGGCAAGCACATAACCAGCCTATTTTTCCATACTGCTCTGTATTATAGTGTCGAACACAACGTTTCGTTTTAGTTTATACACCCGGTAAATCAGGCATTGGTCTGCCACCGGAAATGATAATTACTCTCCTCTTGAAAAACCCTCGAACTCATGCCCTGGATTATGAGAGATTATAATACGCATCCACACACTCCTCCACTCTCCTCAAACGCGCCGACAGTTGTCATGCTTCAGAGACTCAAAGCAGGGAATGAGCACAGTGAATGCATTCCCCTTTGGAACTGGGTGTTAGTCAAATACCAAGCCCAACCAAATATCAAGAAGAAGAAGAAGAAGAATGCATTCCCTTCTAAGGAGTAGAGATGGGCGAAGTTGTTCTTTTTCCGGAACAGTTCCGGTTGTTCCGGTTCCGAAAAAATACTATGTTCCGAATAATAGTTCCAAAATAACAGTAAAAGGTTTAGGCAGTGGGGAATTAGAAAACATTAACGAACCTCATAAATGCTCATTCTAAAATTGGTTCCTCACTGTTAGTTTCATGCCTTACTCTTAATGTCTGTAGAGAACGCTGAAATATAGTTTTTATCACAAAAAGTGGGTATTAATGAAACATGAGAAACACCTTAATTAAAATGAATTTAATTTGCAGGTGTGATCTGTTGTTAAATGTTTCATTTTTCAGGTATTTTACAGCCTAATAAATAAATTAGTTTCGAAAGACAGAATAACAGTTATAGATTAACTAAGAAGACAGGTACCAGTAAAATATGAAATATTTAGGCCTTGTTCAATAACATTTGGTGTATTGATATCGCCATGTTTTATATATCGGTATGTATAATAGTCTAACACTTCTTATGAACAAATTAGAGTGGATAGCACAACACAAAGAGCCGTAAATCGCGCTAAAAGAATACTTTGACGATGCACGTGGTTTCACGCAGCAAGAATTCATACGAATAAAGATTAAAAATCAGTACCATGCACACTTTCGCTGTCTGTCAAAATGCTGACCGAGATGCGCGCCTCTACGTCTTACGGTTTCATATTTTGTGGATTCCTTACCCTTCCATTGATGCTCCAGTGCAGTCAAGTTTCAAAGAACTTCGAAGTCAGTGCAGAGAAATAGCACTCACGTTCGCCCAGAGTCGGAACAATAAGCCAACCAGGATACGGAATACTGTTCTTTCGGAACAGGGTGTTGCTAGACCAGTCCCGCCGGGTGCAGGCGATACGGAACACCGTTCTTTCGGAACAGGGTGTTGCTAGACCAATCCAGCTGCGTGCTGGCGATACGGAACACTGTTCTTTCGGAACAGGGTGTTGCTAGACCAATCCAGCTGCGTGCAGGCGATACGGAACACTGTTCTTTCGGAACAGGGTGTTGCTAGACCAATCCAACTGCGTGCAGGCGATACGGAACACTGTTCTTTCGAAACAGGGTCTTGCTAGACCAATCCCGCCGAGTGTACAGTAGAACCCCCTTTCATAAAACATTTTTCACTAATATTATTAGTAAGAAACCAATAATATTAACTAATATTATGAGTATTACGTTTCATAGAGTTATTAGGTAATAATATTAGTTATTATGAGTAAAAATTATTAGTAGATATTCCTAATAATATTTGTCAACAGTTTCAAGGACAATATGACTAATAAAAGTTACTCATATAATGGGGATTATTTCCATGAGTGTATTTCGACCCATAACCTATATTATTAGTGAAACCAAAGCAAGTGGACCGAGCTCGATAGCTGCAGCCGCTTAAGTGCGGCCAGTATCCAGTATTCGGGAGATAGTGGATTCGAACCCCAATGTCGGCAGCCCTGAAGATGGTTTTCCGTGGTTTCCCATTTTCACACCAGGCAAATAATTAAGGCCACGGCCGCTTCCTTCCCACTCCTAGCCCTTTCCTGTCCCATCGTCGCCATAAGACCTATCTGTGTCGGTGCGACGTAAAGCCAATAGCAAAAAAAAAAAAAAGCAAAGTGAGTGGCATTTTAATATTTTGGCATAAAATTGTGAAGATCATTGAACGGGTTGACTCTGATTCAAATAGTGATGAGGAGCGAATGCACTGGTGGGGAACAAACATATGAATACAATGAGAGATTTACGTCGGATTGCAGAACATCTGAATATTTGCTTGACAAGAGAATGCAAGGAATGAAGTACTAACCTCAAAACAGCAGCTTCAGATTGCACTGAACTGGTTAGGTAGTAGTATAGCCTACAGTAGCATTCTGTTTCTGATATACATGGTATTTCATAAACGACAGTCTGCAGAGTTATGTCAGCGCCAGATGACACCCTTCCTCATGATGTCGCATGTTGGTTAGCTGACTATGGCGAAGTGCTGCATTTGTCATATTCACTGAAGTTGGCGGTATTCCTTTAGTTTGTGGAGTACGGTACTTGGTGGAACGCCAGAAATTGATGCACCAAGTGCGTATGAACCAGCATTTGCTGATTGGTATGGGAAACATTCCTTGAATGTAACGCTCATATGTGGGCCAAATTTAGAATTATACAGTTGATAGCGTGGTTTGGCGACCACGAGGCTCATAGCTGAGTCCTGGCATTGCTCCTACTTACTTGTGCCACTTCCATCTATCCTATCCGACCTCCCTTGGTCAACTCTTGTTCTTTTCTAACCCCGATGGTATTAGGTTGCGAGGCCTAGGGAGTATTTCTTTTTCACGCACTTCGTGGCCCTTGTTTTCCGTTTGGACGAAACCTTCATTTTTCGAAGAATCGGATCCCTTCCATTTTTTATCTCTGATTAGTATCATATAGAGGATGGTTGCCTAGTTCTACTTCCTCTTAAAACAATAATCATCACCACCACCACCACCACCACTTAGAATTCTATTATGTTGTGAGAATTGGCCTGGTAGTGTCAACGATGCTAGGCCTCTAAGGCTAAGTGACTTGAACAATAAGATGACTGATGGTTGGAGACCTTTTTCTGGTGCAGTTCTGTTCGGAGACTCAGTCTACCCTTTTATGCTCCGCTTATATCACCGGTAAACCAAGATGTTGCTAGTCCATCTCAACAGAGATTTTTAAGAGCACATAAAAAAAAGAAAAAGAAAGGAGGGTTATGGAGTGTGCAATAGGCTGCAACCCAAAAACTTTCCTCAAAGAACATTTCTTCTCTCACATTACTTTAAATCTTTGGCCGTGCGCGTAGAGGCGCGCGGCTGTGAGCTTGCATCCGGGAGATAGTAGGTTCGAATCCCACTATCGGCAGCCCTGAAGATGGTTTTCCGTGGTTTCCCATTTTCACACCAGGCAAATGCTGGGGCTGTACCTTAATTAAGGCCACGGCCGCTTCCTTCCAAATCCTAGGCCTTTCCTATCCCATCGTCGCCATAAGACCTATCTGTGTCGGTGCGACGTAAAGCCCCTAGCAAAAAAAACTTTAAATCTTTTTACCGGTACCCATTCTCCTATGTACCGAAAGTCAGAACAACGAAAATATCAAATGACCCTATTGAACATATGGATTAATATTCAGTTGTAGTCAAGCAATAGCCTACTGGTGGGAACAAACTCAAACCAAGAACATATGCAACAAACCGATTCTAACCTCCAATTGGATCAGCTGACTAATTAACTAATATTATGAGTGAGGACATTTTATTAGTCATGTATACACCTTTATGAAACAGAATTTGGTAAACCAATAAATATTTTTATGAGTTCTAATAATATCAGTTAGTTTTATGAAACAGGGCGATACAGAACACTGTTCCTTCCGAACAGGGTTTTGGTAGACCAGTCCCGCAGAGTGCAGGCGATACGGAGCACTGTTCTTTCGGAACAGGATGCTACTAGACCAATCTCGCTGGAGTGCAGGTGACACGGAACACTGTTCTTTCGGAACAGGATGTTGCGGCGTACTGTTCACTTAGAGACCAGTTACGAGTTCGGAACAGTTCCAAAATAACTGTTGTGTTCTTTTTTGCCCATCTCTACTAAGGAGGCAGAATCGCATAAGTTCCTTTAATTTATATGTGTACACGTAAATTTGGTGTAATTTTCACAAATAACGCGAAGTGAATTAAGTGGTACAACTCACTGTACCATATTTCACTTCAGTTGAAAACACAAGCACAATTAAACCTTTCCTCACTAGTTTTATCACATACAAATACTCTCGAACGGAATGAGTCCTTAGATACATTCCCTTGGGTGGAGCTTCCCGAACCCAAGCAAAAAATTTCGAAGGGACGAGAGTGAAGCCATGGTCGAGTCTGGCAGGCCAATTGCCTGACGAACGACTTTGATAGCACATCCTTGCATAGCTCTTGAAGACAGACGTATGTTTGCAACTCTCAACTGCCCAAGCATCACTATCACGTTAAAATAAATTTTACATTATATAAAACGACACAAAATTTAAAATAAATACTGATTGCAATAACGTGCATAAATATATATATTAGCTGAAGTACCCGTGCTTCGCTACGGAATTCTACATTGTATACATAATTGTAGGTTAGGTAGAGTACACGATGTGAGCAAAACTGTATTAAATTACATAGCTCTTAACGCTACCCTAGAAACGCGACGGAGATATCACCAAACGTCTTTTCTCATATGAAGACTGCGTCAGGGAATTTTCATTGTAATGGTAGGCCCGCTTGCCTACCATCACTCACAATCAGGTTGGGGAATTTCATTATATTGGCAGACACTCACTCTCCACCTGCCTTTTTACATCCTCAAGAAAGACTGTCTTAGTGGTTTTCCCAACTGAAATGAACATAGGTGATTACAATGACGTCAGTAGGAATGGCGCGAGTAAAATCAATGATTTCACAAGAAATATTCGATCAAATGAAAAACCACACATTTTCTCACTTTTAACGAACAGTACTACGCTGCCGGTCTAACAGTCCAAAGTTCCAGAGCTGGAATGACCAGGCCGCAGACAGCTGTGATCCGTGAACACTCTTTCTCGGGGAGGGGGGGTCGATTGGGAGCCTTCCCTTAAACTAAAATTGCATACAGGGCGAATAAAATTGTTTATAACTTAGACTGTAGTGTCTTATTCCCCGACTCTATATACCGACTTTCATTAAATTCTGTTAACTAATTTTCTCGTGGCTCGGCGTTGATATGGACTTGGCAACAAAAATACAAATTCATGAATGTCTGTGTTATAGAAGCCGGTACGGTAATAATGTATGACATAAATGATCGGAAATTTAATTCTATATAACTTTAGTTATGTAGTATTTATCAATAGAACCACTAATAATATAAATATTCGAAAATTAGATTTCGGGCCTTCCCCTAAACTACCACTTCACTCAGTGTGAGCAAAATAATTTATAGCTTAGATTGTAGTGGCTCATTCCCCGACTTCACATACCGATTTTCATTAAATTCTCTTCGGCCGTTTTCTCGTGATGCGTGTACATACAGATAGACAGACAGACAGACAGACAGACAGACAGACAGACAGACAGACAGACAGACAGACAGACAGACAGACAGACAGACAGACAGACAGACAGACAGACAGACAGACAGACAGACATTACGGAAAAGTAGAAAGTGCATTTCCTTGTTACTATGGACATGACCGATACAGAAATGCCATTCTTTTCAAATTCTGAGCAATGTACAAACAAAACTCTTGTTTTATATATATATAGATATTTTGCGTAATAATTTTAAGGGAATGACCTATTCCCTTAATTCCGTGGAATAACCGCCCCTAAGTTTCATAGATGAATAAACACGATATGCTTTTTCTACTACAGTAATCCACTCCCTAAACACGTTTCTCTAAGTTTTTTCTTTATACTACAGGTCCCGCATTGAACTGGGAAATGTTGTTCGTTTAACATCTTACGGACCTTGCAGACATGTTACATTAAGCCAGTGGAAATAAACATAGGCAACCGTTCACAGCTGTGTTTTTAATATTGTTTTTATCTTTCACAGAATCATTACCGGTACTTATATTCAGAACAAAGCACAACAAGTTCTTAAAGAACTCACCAGGATTACCTGAATCAAGAACTGGAATAAAAATCCAAAGAAAAGCAGCCCGATTTGTTCTGGGTGATTTCCGACAAAAGAGTAGCGTCACGAAAATGTTGCAAAGTTTGGGCTGCGAAGAATTGGGAGAAAGAAGACTAGCTGGCTCGACTAAGTGGTATGTTCCGAGCTGTCAGTGGAGAGATGGCGTGGAATGACATTAGTAGACGAATAAGTTTGAGTGGCGTTTATGAAAGTAGGAAAGATTACAATATGAAGATAAAGTTGGAATTCAAAAGGACAAACTGGGGCAAATATTGATTTATAGGAAGGGGAGTTAGGGATTGGAATAGCTTACCAAGGGAGATGTTCAATAAATTTCCAAATTCTTTGAAATAATTTAGGAAAAGGCTAGGAAAATAACAGATAGGGAATCTGCCACCTGGGCGACTGCCCTAAACGCAGATCAGTATTGATTGATAATTTACTTTTATCCCATATCAAGTTGTGACTAAAAGTCAACCCAGGACTCCCAAGTTCCCAACTCGGAAGATGTTCAGTTCACATTGTGTTACATTCGATTCTCAAGAAATCACTCGTTGAAAATTAAGATAAACATAGTCATTATTGTCAATTTATTTAGGAACTTTTCATTTTAAGAGTATTGTTATAGTGATATGTAACTTGAATTTTACCTATATTGTGTACTAGCTGATGTATCCGTGCTTCGCTACGGGATTCTCAGAAAAACTGACTTGGTGGTTTTCCTAACTTCAATGACATAGGTCATTACAAAAACGTCAGTAGGAATGTAGCGACTGAAAGCAATGTTATGATATAAAATACTCGATCAAATGAAAAACCGCACACTTTCAACGAAGAGTACTACGGTGCCGATCTAAGAGTCCAAAGTTCCAGAGCTGGAATAACCAGGTTGCAGACAGCCGTGAACACTCCTCTGTCATTATTCCGTTAAATATGCACACTACTCAATCCAATCAGTGGCTCAGAGTAGGGATTGTATAGCTCGAATACTATGATGAACCAGTGTGTTACGTACCAGATATATCAGAAAATGTATGAACCAGAGGAATGGCATGCTAAAGAAGAAAGTTATCTTACACCGCAGCTACTTCCCACCAATATACAGGCAGGCTGTTACAGTCGATACGACCAAGCGAGTTGGCCGTGTGGTTAGGGGCGCGCAGCTGTGAGATTGCATCCGGTCGATAGTGGATTCGAACCCCACTGCCGGCAACCCTGAAGATGGTATTCGGGAGATGGTGGGTTCGAGTCCCACTGTCGGCAGCCCTGACGATGGTTCTCCGTGGTTTCCCATTTTCACACCAGGCAAATACCGGGACTGTACCTTAATTAAAGTCACGGCCGCTTCCTTCCACTTTCTAGACCTTTCTTATCCCATCGTCGCATAAGACATATCTGTGTCGGTGCGACGTTAAGCAAAAAAAAAATGGTTTTCCGTGGTCTCCCATTTTCACACCAGTCACACCAGGCTGTACCTTAAAGCCAAGGCCGCTTCCTTCACACCACTATTCATTTCCTATCCCATCGACGCCATAAGACCTACCTGTGTCGGTGCGACGTCAAGCAAATTTAAAAAAATCTCGGTACGCTGCAGTAATCCTATCTATCGGGGATGAGAGGAAAGAGAAGACAAAAAGCACATCACAACAAACAATGGTCAATGTAGTGTTATTGTTGATAAAGTTTATGAGCTTTCTATATTGCAGGCCTTCACATTAATTTTCTTTCGACTCTGTGATATTAGGGTGTCTTACACAATTATTCATATCGTAGACTGTAGTTCCTTATTCTCAGTCTTTACATATCGATTTTCACTAAATTCCGTTTACCCATTTACTCGTGACTCGGCGCTGATATGGACTCAGTAACAAAAATCCAAATTCATGAATATCTCCGATTATATGCGGTACGGTAACAATGTATAAGACATAAGTGATCGGAAATTTAATAACTTCTTACATAACTACTACTAACTTACGACATAACTAAAGTTAGGTTAGTTATGTAGTATTTATGGATACGACCACTAATAACATAAATAACTTATTTGAGAATTACATTTCAGACCTTCCCCTAAACTACCATTTCACTCAGCGTGAATAAAATAATTTGTAGCCTAGATTGCAGTGGTTCATCACCCGTCATTACATACCGATTATCTTTAAATTCTCTTCAGCCGTTTTATCGTGATGCGTATACAGACAGACAGACAGACAGACAGACAGACAGACAGACAGACAGACAGACAGACAGACAGACAGAAATTACGGAAAAGTAAAAAAATGCATTTCTTTGTTACTGTGGACATGACAGATACAGAAATACCATTCATTTCAAATTCTGAGCAATGTACAGGCAAAACACTTGTTTTATATATAGATTACATTTCAGGCCTTCCCCTAAACTACCATTTGACTCAGTGCGAATAACATTATTGATAGCCTAGATTATAGCGACCTATTCCCGGACTTTGCATACCAATTTTCGTGAAGATACGACCACTAATAAAATAAATATTTGACAATTGAATTTTAGGCCTTCCCCTAAACTACCATTTTTCGCAGCGTGTATAGCCTATATTGTAGCGACTTATTTTCCATCCTTTCTAGCGATTGTCATTAAGACACGACCACTAACAACATAAATATTTGAGAATTAAATTTCAGGCCTTCCCCATAACTACCATTTCACTCAGCGTGATCAAAATAATTTATAGCCTAGATTGTAGCGGTTCATCACCCGACTTTACATTCCGATTTTCATAAAATTCTCTTCAGCCGTTTTCTCGTGATTCATGTACAGACAGACAGACAGACAGACAGACAGACAGACAGACAGACAGACAGACAGACAGACAGACAGACAGACAGACAGACAGACATTACGGAAAAGTAAAAAACAAATGCATTTCTTTGTTACTGTGGACATGACCGATACAGAAATACCATTCTTTTTAAATTCTGAGCAATGTACAGACAAAACTCTTGTTTTATATATACAGATATGTAATTTTTTGTATGATTGCGCGTTTCCACGATCGGCTGAAGATGACTCACATCAGCGTCGAAACTAGTACCTAATAAATAATATGTTGTAACTTAATTTGAACAACAAATTGCATTGTATTGAATAGGTGGACTATTAAGTTCTCTTTAAAGCTTTGTTATTTATTCCAGTTATAGAAATCAAAACACGTTGACCGTCACACTATTAAGAAATAATATCGTTCCTAGGACCAAATAATTTACAACTCAACCATCCATCGTAAGCCTACTTAGCTACACTGACTGCCGAGGCTCGAAACTTCAGTATTTGGAGTTTAAATAAGGAGGATGTCTTTGTTATCGCATCTTCGCTGACTACTGGGTGCTCAGAACTGGCTAATTTCTTCAAAAGCCTTATCGATAGTTGTGAGTGGCAGCAAGGGATGGTTATAATTGGAATAGGTTGGGAAACTCACTTTCTTTCAGAAATAACTACCGTAGGCCTACTCCTCTTGATGAAAGTAGCTCTGCGCTACGACGGCCTAAGTTTGGAATAACCCTCTGTAATACAAATAATGTTGTGTTGTGTGTTGTAGCTTAATCAATAAGTAAATTGACTCTTCAGCTACTGAATTAAGAAATAGTCGTGAGTACCTCACAATCCATGGGCACCACCACCCCGCGGGGTCAGCGTGGTCCTTATCGCCGCCACTGCCTGGGACCGCTGCGGTAGCTGTGAAAGCCCTTCAGGAACTCTGAAAAGCAGTGGAAAAATGAATAATGTTATTTGCTTTACGTCCTACTAACTACTTTAACGGTTTTCGGAGACGCCGAGGTGCCGGAAATTAGTCCCGCAGGAGTTCTTTTACGTGCCAGTAAATCTACCGACATGAGGTTGACGTATTTGAGCACATTCGAATACCACCGGACTGAGCCAGGATCGAGGTCAATGCCTCAAACGTCTGAGCCACTCAGCCCGGCGGTGGCAAAAGGGGTTATGTGAACGAATTGGATCCACGAAATGTCACTGTAATATTTGTCCCAAATGGAAGATGATAATTGCTTTTACTCAAATAAAGTCCAAAATCTGCGGTAAATTAAGAAATACCGTCGTTACTAGAGAAATATGTATACGTACTTACGGACTGTAGACAGGACTCCCTTATGTTACATTCCGTTGCTCGTACCGTCTTTTGTTTCTTTCTTGAGGTCCAGGTCTAGGACCGACGAATGGGAGTGCTATCAAATACAGTAGAGACAATACGCGACACTCAGCGAGATATCGAGGGACAGCTATTAGACTCTCTCTAGCGGATTGACCTGAGAACTACTGATTCTGTCATAAGAGCACGTGTATTTGTGTGTGAAGGTTTTTGGTGTTATTTATGCGTTTTCAGTGAGTAGACATAGTTAAATAGTAGCGTGTGTCATTCCTTGATATCTCCTCTCAACATGAGGCGAAAGGTATGTGCTGTGTTTGGCTGCAGTAACCATGAAGTAGAGAAGAATGCGCGGTCTTTCTTCAGTTTCCCTCGTGACAAGAAAATGTAATATTGTGTTTGCATATATATTCTTCCAGTCACAAAGAGATTTTTATAGTTATAGTAAACCTTTATTTTTCTCCCGATCAATCAATCAGTATCAATCAATCAATACTGATCTGCATTTAGGGCAATCGCCCAGGTGGCAGATTCCCTATTTGTTGTTTTCCTAGACTTTTCCTAAATGATTTCAAAGAAATTGGAAATTTATTGAACATCTCTCTTGGTAAGTTATTCCAATCCCTAACTCCCCTTCCTATAAATGAATATTTGCCCCAGTTTGTCCTCTTGAATTCCAACTTTATCTTCATATTGTGATCTTTCCTACTTTTATAAACGCCATTCAAACTTATTCGTCTACTAATGTCATTCCACGCCATCTCTCCGCTGACAGCCCGGAACATACCACTTAGTCGAGCAGCTCTTCTTCTTTCTCTCAATTCTTCCCAACCCAAACATTGCAACATTTTTTTGTAACGCTACTCTTTTGTCGGAAATCGCCCAGAACAAATCGAGCTGCTTTTCTTTGGATTTTTCCAGTTCTTGAATCAGGTAATCCTGGTGAGGGTCCCATACACTGGAATCATACTCTAGTTGGGGTCTTACCAGAGACTTATATGCCCTCTCCTTTACATCCTTACTACAACCCCTAAACACCCTCATAACCATGTGCAGAGATGTACCCCATATTTACAATCCCATTTATGTGATTGGCCCAATGAAGATCTTTCCTTATATTAACACCTAGATACTTACAATGATCCCCAAAAGGAACTTTCACCCCATCAACGCAGTAATTAAAACTGAGAGGACTTTTCCTAGTTGTAAAACTCACAACCTGACTTTTAACCCCGTTTATCAACATACCATTGCCTGCTGTCCATCTCACATTTTCGAGGTCACGCTGCAGTTGCTCACAATCTTGTAACTTATTTATCACTCTATAGAGAATAACATCATCCGCAAAAAGCCTTACCTCCAATTCCACTCCTTTACTCATATCATTTATATATATAAGAAAACATAAAGGTCCGATAATACTGCCTTGAGGAATTCCCCTCTTAATTATTACAGGGTCAGATAAAGCTTCACCTACTCTAATTCTCTGAGATCTATTTTCTAGAAATATAGCAACCCATTCAGTCACTCTTTTGTCTAGTCCAATTGCACTCATTTTTGCCAGTAGTCTCCCATGATCCACCCTATCAAATGCTTTAGACAGGTCAATCACGATACAGTCCATTTGACCTCCAGAATCCAAGATATCTGCTATATCTTGCTGGAATCCTACAAGTTGAGCTTCAGTGGAATAACCTTTCCTAAAACCGAATTTCCTTCTATCGAACCAGTTATTAATTTCACAAACATGTCTAATATAATCAGAAAGAATGCCTTCCCAAAGCTTACATACAATGCATGTCAAACTTACTGGCCTGTAATTTTCAGCTTTATGTCTATCACCCTTTCCTTTATACACAGGGGCAACTATAGCAACTCTCCATTCATCTGGTATAGCTCCTCCGACCAAACAATAATCAAATAAGTACTTCAGATATGGTACTATATCCCAACCCATTGTCTTTAGTATATCCCCAGAAATCTGATCAATTCCAGTCGCTTTTCTAGTTTTTAACTTTTGTATCTTATCGTAAATGTCATTGTTATCATATGTAAATTTTATTACTTCTTTGGCCTTAGTCTCCTCCTCTATCTCGACATTATCCTTGTAACCAACAATCTTTACATATTGCTGACTGAATACTTCTGCCTTTTGAAGATCCTCACATACACACTCCCCTTGTTCATTAATTATTCCTGGAATGTCCTTCTTGGAACCTGTTTCTGCCTTAAAATACCTATACATACCCTTCCATTTTTCACTAAAATTCGTATGACTGCCAATTATGCTTGCCATCATATTATCCTTAGCTGCCTTCTTTGCTAGATTCAATTTTCTAGTAAGTTCCTTCAATTTCTCCTTTCTTCCACAGCCATTTCTAACTCTATTTCTTTCCAGTCTGCACCTCCTTCTTAGTCTCTTTATTTCTCTATTATAATAAGGTGGGTCTTTACCATTCCTTACCACCCTTAATGGTAGAAACCTGTTTTCGCATTCCTCAACAATTTCTTTAAACCCATCCCAGAGTCTGTTTACATTTATATTTACCGTTTTCCACCGATCATAATTACTTTTTAGAAACTGCCTCATGCCTCCTTTATCAGCCATATGGTACTGCCTAACAGTCCTACTTTTAAGACCTTCCTTTCTATCACATTTATTTTTAACTACCACAAAAACAGCTTCATGATCACTAATACCATCTATTACTTCAGTTTCCCTATAGAGCTCATCTGGTTTTATCAGCACGACATCCAGGATATTTTTCCCTCTGGTTGTTTCCATCACTTTCTGAATCAGCTGTCCTTCCCATATTAACTTATTTGCCATTTGTTGGTCATGCTTCCTGTCGTTCGCATTTCCTTCCCAATTGACATCTGGCAAATTCAGATCTCCCGCTACAATCACATTTCTTTCCATGTCGTTTCCCACATAGCTGACTATCCTATCAAATAATTCCGAATCCGCGTCAGTGCTACCCTTTCCCGATCTGTACACTCCAAATATATCAAGTTGCCTATTATCTTTAGAAATGAGCCTTACACCTAGAATCAGTTTACACAACCTAATCGATCTTAACGGAGAAAAATAACAATCCTCAATTGGAAAAAAAAAGAAAAAAACATGCAAAACTATGACAATTACAGCAAGGACAAAAAACCCAGGAAACTTAGATGTCATATACAGTTCATTATAAAGATACAATGATACCCCACACTGGTAGGCATAACAGTACAAAATAAAGAACACAAGGGAAAGTTAGTCCACTGGTCTCTCTGTCAGCTGAATTAAAAATAAAATTAAAAGGGCAATTAAAAATAAAATTAAAAGGGCAATAAAAATTAATTTAAAAGGGCAAAGTACGGCAACCCCAGGTTAAAACCACCGCACATCCTGGATACGTGATGGCATGTCTCACCCGCCTGAACTAGCATCTATTGCGTATACTAGTAAGTCTCTCTGTGGACACACATGCCAGCACCTCCCATCCCCTTTCCTGCGCTACTAGTCAGCAGCTAGGAAGGTCGACAACTCCACTGTGCTGATTCAGTACATTGCTTGTGTCATGACAAACCACTACACTAACTTTCTTCTCATGGCACAACTGAGGCTTTGCCTTTAAGGCTACTGAGCACCTGTTTCTGGTTCTTGTAAAACACTTACACACATTTCCAGCACTTTTCCTTTCCGCCACTAACCACCTCAAAAGCTTGTCCTCATTGCACGGATGAAAAATCCACTCCAACTGTTGTTTATTAAACAGCCGTCTCTCTTCCAGCGTTTCTTTACACTCTGTCAGCAAATGATTCCTTTCTTCACCACATAATACACACGACGTATTTACTTTTAACTTAGTCCAACCCCTATTAACATATAAACCTAACAACCACCAGATTAGCCCTCTTCTCACCCCCTATTTACATTTGCAACTTTCAGATTTAGCATCTGATTAACTCTCAGAAACATTTTTAGGGTAGCCTTCTCCCGGCATTCGGCCTCCAATTCTTGTTCAACAATATCTCTTGCCCTCTTAATCACGTGTTTCCAATGCGTTCCCTTACTCCCGCCCCATTTAATGTTATAAAACTCGCCCAACCCCAGTCTATCTAAGGTGTTTTTCACCTTGTTCACCCAGTAGTCACCATAATTATCCTCCATTTGACTTTGGTAGGCCGACTGTAGGATCTGGCCCCCTGTCCCTTCTCTTAATCTACACCAGTAACCAAACACTCTTTTTAAAATATCTACCTTAATATACTATTTACATAACATCTTCGCACCTGCACTCGCGGTGCACAAGGGTAAGCCTGTAACAATCTTGCAGATCCTACTCTCTACCTGTTCTAATATCACACACTCTTTTTCTACACCCCAAACCTCCGAAGCATATAGCATTTTACCCTTCACCACCGTGTTAAATACCATGCTTTGAATAGCATAGCTTGCTCCCCTAAATTTATTTTCCAATATCCTATTTACTGAGAGTGCTGCTTAGCCTCTCCATTTGATACGCCTAATCTGCTTCATCCAACCACCATTTCTACTCAGCATCACCCCCAGGTACTCCATCATTTCCACCACCTCAGTCTCTTCCCTGTTTATTACTCACTTTACTCCCGGTTTCTTTTTATTCCCTTACCTGCATACCATCACCTTAGACTTCTTACCATTAATCTTCAGTGACCATTTCTCCGCAAACTCCCTACTTTATTCAAACATTTTTGCAAACCTCCAGCTGTCAACGACAGCAACAACACATCATCCGCAAAGATTAATCCTGGAATTTCTTGTTTGCCTAGCACCGGGTAAGCCCATTTTCTCTCTACATGGCCACCTAGAAGGTCGTTTATAAACAATAGGAAAAGGATTGGCGACAATTTACATCCCTGTTTCAACCCAACTTTCGATTCTCACTCCACTCACCACCCCATCTTCCACCCTGATGCTACAATAAACTTTCTCACATATACTTCTGATCGCTCTTCTCATCTTCTTTCCCACCCCAACCCTCCCCAATCTTTCAAACAGGACCTTCCTACTTACTGTATCGAACGCATTGTGGAAGTCAGTTGTGGCGATAAATACTTTGGCACCTGCTTTTCTCACATATGGTTCTCACGATCATTAAACTATCAGCCGCCATCCTCCCCTTCCTAAATCCATTCTGAAAGCACGATAGAATTGAGTAATCCTCTGCCCACTTCCGCAATCTATTTGCTAGAATACCCGTGTACACCTTGCTCAGGGAGTCCAGCAGGGTTATACCTCTATAATGGCTGGGATTAGTCCTGTCCCCTTGTTTTACAAATAGGACATATAATCTCCTTCTGCCATTCTTTAGGGAATTTCGCCCCTTCAAATATCTTGTTGAAGTGTGTTGCCAGACACTCTATCATCTGCTTATTTTCTGCTACTTCCTTCCAATACACATTAGTTATCCCACTTTCCCCCCCCCCACCCGCAGTCCTGGTCTTCAATTTCTTTATCACTCCCATCACCTCTTCACCTGTTATTCTCTTTTCCAATTCGTGGCAGCCCCTCTCTAGCCCCATATCTACTTTATCACCTCCGTCGACCCTTATCCACGCTTCCTGTTCTCCTAATAGTTCCCGGAAATACTCTACCCATGTTCCATATCCAATTTTTGGCTTCGTCACACTACTCGTCCCCCTATTCATTTTTTTAACCCTCGCCCACACCTTATCACCTTCCCTGTTTTTGCACTCCCTATTTAGAGCTCCGTTTGACCCTCCTGCCAAAACTTCTTCCTTTCTCTTATAATTTTTTAAAATTAATTCCTCATCTTGCAAAATTTTTCCCTTAACCCCCTTTCACCATGTTTCCTGAACTCAGCCAGCGCTCTCAACACTGCCTTTCTTTTTGCCTTACATTCCTTATCGAACCAACCCTCTCCCATCTCTTGCATCCGGGAGATAGTAGGTTCGAATCCCACTATCGGCAGCCCTGAAGATGGTTTTCCGTGGTTTCCCATTTTCACACCAGGCAAATGCTGGGGCTGTACCTTAATTAAGGCCACGGCCGCTTCCTTCCAACTCCTAGGCCTTTCCTATCCCATCGTCGCCATAAGACCTATCTGTGTCGGTGCGACGTAAAGCCCCTAGCAAAAAAAAAATCTCCCATCTCTCTATTCTTATTCCTGTATGATTTCTTCTCCGCTATTTTCCTCCCTGGATACTCCAAAAGCTCTACCGCTCTGTCTATTTTATTATCTTTAACTGCTACCTCAATCTCCACCCTGATGATCCGAAATTCTTCCTCCTCCAGGTATTTGCTTAACATTGCTCTCCCCTCCTTTGGCCAGCTGCGACCTCTCACACTCCGCTATCTTCCTGAACCCTTCTCCTCAGCACCCTCATCCCTATTTACGATTTTATATACCGGGGAGTGGTGGGATTCCACCCATTCGACCACTTCCATCCTATTAATTCTGTGTAACATATCCTACGAACTCATAATCAGATCAATAACACTGCGTCCTTCGTACGAATAAGTCATTTTCCCTTCCCTGTCGCCCTGCCACCATCCATTTAGAATATACAAGTCACACGCCCCACATACTTCTAACAACTTCTGACCGTAAACATTTCTCACTTTATCTTCACTTTTCCTATCTCCCACCTTTACTCTCCTTTCCTCTTTACCATACTCTTGACAAGAGCATCCTATTTTTGCATTTATGTCCCCTAACAAAATCAGTCCATCCTCTTCGTACTTTCCACTAATAATATTTATTTCCTCTATCAGGCCATCAAAGAAATAATCATTCGCATATATTGATCCCCTTGGAGGGTTATATATAAAACTCAAACACACATTCTTTCTTTCTGCCCCCCACCCATTTTAAACCTAACCCATAAAACCTCTTCTAGTTCATTTTCTATATCTATTACTTGATAACTTAGTTCCTCTTTAACTAATAATGAAATTCTGCCTGAAGTTCTCCCCTTCTTCCTCTGCTTTTTCTTCATTTTATTCCTTATCACGAACCCCTTCCAGGTTAGATTTGTCCCTTCTTTTAGCCATGTCTCTAGGAGGCCCACTATATCATAACTCTCCACCATCTTACAAACCTCTTCATTCCCCAACTTACTACCCACCCCTTCAATATTTATCACGCCTATCTTACACCCTAGCTACCTACTACCCTCTTCCTTATCGTCCTTATTCTTATTTACCTCAGCAACGTTATTAAACTTCTAGTTCTACGAAGCCCTTCTGTTTCCCCTCTGCTCTCTCCCTTCTTAACTGCCTTTACAGACTCCTCGTTCCCCCTCTCCTCCTGTCCTTTGTTTCTCTTCCCCCATAGATCTTTCGGACTTACACTTCTAGTCCTGGTCGTTACCCCTCTCCGTGTACTTGCCGCCTCTTCCACTCCAGCACTTTCCGGTGGTGCACGACTGTTTACGTCCTGCTCCACACTCTGATCGTCCTCTTCTCCTTACCGGCCATCTTCACTCTTGCCTCCTCTTCTTTCTTCACGCTGGTCCTCACTCCCCCTCTCGCCAACCACCGTTTCTCCCTCCTCCACCACCGAGCTCTCCTCTCGTCGTGTCACGCTTATCGCTCTCTTTTCTGTAATCGTCTGTAAATAATTTTGCTCCATATGTTGCAGCCTTTCCATTAACCATTCTCTTATCCAGCGGCCATTTCCCACCACCAACTTGTTTTCCCTAATGAAAGCTCACAATCCTTGCTTCCTCGCACGCCGCATGTGTCTTCATAGCACTTTCAACTCTCTGCTCGCTTCACTATCTATGTCCTGTCTCAACCATACCTTCTGTTCCTTTAAATTCCCTGCGTTCTTTAGGATAATGTTCGCCATCAGGGTAGACATCAGCGTGAACTTAATTGGTCTCACACCTCCACCTTTCACACTTCCCACTCTCTGAGCATCATCAATATCTACTTCACTAAAATTTATCTTAATTCTGTCCCGTATCAAGTTCACTATCTTATAAACTAAAGCCACCTTATCTTCTTTCGCTGTTTCTTCAACTCCGTATATAAAAATGTTTTTCTTCATTCGTGCCTGGATCCCATCTTCCATTTCTCTCTTAAGTTTCGCCAGTATATAAAAATGTTTTTCTTCATTCGTACCTGGATCCCATCTTCCATTTCTCTCTTAAGTTTCGCCACCTCCCCCTCCTGGACTTTCACTCGCATTTTCTCCATCTCAGCCTCATTCCTCCCCACCTTCTCCTTCAGCTCGCCCACTTCACTTTTAACGCACTGCCGCAAGTTCTTTAGCTCCTTGGAATGGTCACGTATCATCTCCTTCAGTTGGTCTATCTGACACGCCTCCTTCACCGCTTCTTTTAGCGCCTCTATCTCTATCAACCCTAGGGCACCAATTGGGCCTGGCCCTGGGTTTAACTCCACTCCACCTATTATAAGCAGCGCTGATAGCACCACAGCCAGCAGCAGTCCTGCCAACACCCCTACTTCCTCACCCTTCATCCTCTTGCACAATTCCGTTTTCTTCTTCCTCCTGCATTGCCAACTCCCAATCCTCACTCGATAGAGCTCTAGCGCTATCACCATACTTCAGCACACACTCAGCACATCCGTCCTCACTGCTTACTCGATTGAGACTGGGAGATATTTATAGTACTTCATGATCTTCTCACCTACTCGACCTATATTTTAACTGGCTTAAAATATACACTGACTTAACAAATGTCATGGGATAGTCACGTAACAGCGTGTGGGGCCTCCTCTGGCCCTGCGAACTGCAGTGAGACGCTGTGGAAGTGAGTCGACAAGTCCCTGGTAGTGCTCTGGACGCAGCTGACACCAAATCGTTTGCAGAACGGCCGCCAATGCTGGTCTGTTCGTGGGTGCAGTATCCATGGCACGGATCCTGCGTTCCAGGACATCCCAGATATGCTCGGTAGGATCGCGGCTCCTGGGTGGCCATGACAGTCGTTGGACCTCCGCTGCATGTTCCTGGAACCATTCCCGGGCGACGTGGGAGCGTTGTGGCGGCGCGTTGTCATCTTGAAACACCGCAGAACCGTCTGGGTGCTGGAAGGACAAAAATGGGTGGAGATGGTCTCCGAGCAGCTCAACATACCGCGTACCATTCAAAGTCTCTTCCAGAACAACTAGGGGGCCCATTCCATATCAGGAAAATGCACCCCAGACCATAACAGAGATACCAGCGCCCTGGACCACACCTTCGAGGCAGGCGGGATCCATCGCTTCATGTGGTCTCCCATCGACATGGTGCAGTTGAAATCGTGATTCGTCCAACCACATCACGTTACGCCATTGTTCCAGTGTCCATCCCTAGTGACTGGCGACAAATGCGCGTCGTTGTGCCCGATGACGTTGGGTTAACAGTGGCACCCGTGTGCGGCGCCGGCTCCCATAGCCCATAGAACCCATGTTCCTACGGATTGTCCACTGGGAGACGTGTCTAACACGGCCTGTGTTGAATTGAGCCGTGATTTGTTGCAAGGTTGCCCGTCTGCCACTATTGACAATCCGTCTCAGATGTCGCCGATCACGGTCATCGAGGGTGGCTGGACGGCCGGTCGTTCGTCTGTTGTGGACGGTGACACCCGCATTCAACCATTCACGATACACTCTGGACACGGTTGATCGTGTGAAGCCGAATTCCCGCACCACTTCCGAAATCGCACTTCCCATCCGTCGGGCACTTGTCACATGCACAGCCACTGCTCACAAGGTCTGGCATCAGTGCTCCGCTATCCCATGACATTTGCTCTGTCAGTGTAATACGCATATTTTATTGTATAGTGCTGCAGTTAACATTCAATACCGATGTTTGTTGTAGGTGTGATTTTTGGGTTTGATTTAATTCAAGAAAATACATCTGCATATGAATGTGGCTGGTTGTGTTCCAAGTTACCCCATTTGGAGTGCCGTAATGCGTTGTCAAGCACTGAAGAAAATATGGGTGATTTAAGAAATGTACATATTTTGTTGAAACAATATGATGATGCATATAAGTTAAACATCAAGTTAAATGGAAAATTGTCCAGCTCTTAAATGTAAATTCATTGAATCATGTGAGTAAGTAATGTGCCGATATTTTTGTTGACAAGTGTTGTAATTTGATGAAATGTCGTATGGCTTTTAGTGCCGGGATATCCCAGGAAGGTTTCGGCTCGCCAGGTGCAGGTCTTTCTATTTCACACCCGTAGGTGACCTGCGCGTCGTAATGAGGATGAAATGATGACGAAGACAACATATACACCCAGCCCCCGTGCCATTGGAATTAACCAATTAAGGTTAAAATCCCCGACCCGACCGGGAATCGAACCCGGGACCCTCTGAACCGAAGACCAGTACGCTGACCGTTCAGCCAACGAGTCGGACTTGTAATATGATGATACAATGCTTTTAAATGAGAAAAAAGAAAACACAAGCCGTGAACGTTCAGGCAGGAATTCTAAAGCTAAAAAAGTAATGCATAAATGAAAGATCAAGCCCTTTCACAGCAGTCCATTTCACATCTTGATTATTTGTCTAATTTCAGTCTTTAAATGATAACCTGTTAAATAATTCTCCATTCATTTATCGAAAATTGCTCTAGCAACTTTGAAGTTAATATCTTAGTAATATTTTCTTTTAGACGTAATTTATTTATCCATTTCCGTATATAAATTTCCATTGATATTTGAAATTTTCAGGCCTAGCCACTAGGAGCGCCACTTGCGACTTGTCTCCCATTTTAACAAGGCTAAATCCGGAAGTGTCGGGTATTGTCCCTACTCTGTTTGATGCTATGTCCAGGACGAATAGAAATAAATAGTGTGACGACTCCCTCTGAATCACATGTTAAGAGACACGGTGTACATGTTCTCCGCCACCTGCAGCGCTGCTGTCGATAAAAGAGCCAAGTACGCGCGCTTTTCGTCGGCTTACTCTGGATGTGTGCAAACAGTTTGTGGTCTTTTTCAGTAGTTTTATACATTCTCCAGTTGAATAAGTGCTGACATTAACTTTTCATGAACTGAAAAGTGAAAAAGATTATGCATTTGAGAAGTAGGACGTATACTTTGACATATCTTCAATTTACTACCGCATGCGAATATGCCTACAACTTGCAATGTCCCGGGTTGTAATTCGGGTTACAATAAACATTCGAATGATAAGCGCCATTTTTGTTTCACTCTCAAAATATCCCACTCTGCTCTCAAAATTGTCGAAGGCTATCCCACGTCAACATCTGCCTTAAAGTGATAGTACCCTTAATATAATTTTTTAGTCAGATTAGAGCCATGGCAAAAGCTGGTTGTCAAAGAGAATGCCAAAATCACAAGTACAGCTCAGGAAAAAAATTACAGCACGCTTACCTTTGATCAGCCACCATTATCTTTTTTTTGCTAGTTGCTTTAAGTCGCACCGCCACAGATAGGTCTTATAGCAACGATAGGATAGGAAAGACCTATGAGTTGGAATGAAGCGGCCGTGGCCTTAATTAAGGTACAGCCCCAGAATTTGCCAGGTGTGGAAATGGGAAACCACGGAAAACCATCTTCACGGCTGCCGACAGTGGAATTCGAACCCACAATCTCCCGGATGCAAGCTCACAGCCGCGTGCCCCTAACCGCACGGCCAACTAGCTCGGTCCCCCATTATCAAGTTGGGAAGATGAACAAATAGCTCCTTTCACCAGTTCAAAAATGAATGTCATTCATCAGTTCTGTGGGTATATTGTTAAACATGCAAGCGAAATGATAGGCTGGACGGCGTGTATAGGTTCTATGCAAAACAATACAGAGGAGGACCTAACAAGTCTAGAAGAATATTTTAACGCATCCAACTATCTTATTTATCCATCGAGTGAATTATTATTGATGTTTTCTCATGTAGAGGAAGTTGTGAGAAATATTAGTGTACAAGAAGCATAATGGGGTGAAATATTTCAAGAATGCCTGGATAGTTTACCTTCAATTACTGTTTCTTATAGACTTGGGTGCTGTACTGAACATACTCAGGACTTGGTACCAAAATTAATTTTTCATTACATACGATCAAGACCATCTATAATAATATCAGACCTTAATACAAAAACAACATGGCCGACGCATCGGTTCCATGTAAACACGCCTGTGATACATAAACATACTCTTTTGATTATCGCATTGAATTGCTGAGCTGTCAATAATAACGAGCATTAACTTTACTTTAGGTAATAGACCAACACTATGTAGAAACAGCCTATGTTCAGATAAGCAATATGTGGATTTTTCAAAATATATGGTACATATTTTCTATGAACTAGTATGGTAAAGGAAATAGGTAATATAGGATTGCATTCTAAAATAACAGTCCTAGGGGGAATATTTGATACGATTCAATTCAGTCAATTAATAGAATGGAATAGAATGGAGTACGCCCATCCCCTAGTTCCGGATTCCGGAATTATGGGAGAGAGTACTCTTTTATTGCAATTTGTTCAATTTGATACATGCTTAACATTTAACATTTTCCTCTTACATTTGTTTACTGTACTGAATAAAATTTGTTTTGTCCTAGACGTTAGCATTGCTATCTTGTCTAGGACAACATGTATCTTACCTTAATTTATATATACACTTAAATTAACGAAAAAAAATCATTATCAAACAATGTAACTGCTCACCTTGCGGCAAACTAACAAAGGCACACACTTCTACTTTACAGCAGAAATAAATTAAATAAGTGTGAATACCCACTTTCCAGCGGATACTACATATTATGTGAAACCTTTTCAGGCAAGTCACAAAGCGCCTTCACAGGCATTTAAATAACCTTTACAGGTATATCAATCTGTTCCACTGCATGCTTAAATGCCACCATGTATCTTACCATTACTATATTTGACGCAAGTGCTTGTTTAACAGTAACAATACTTGTGGTTATTGCTAGTGTCTTTTCGTTTCCTTATGCTATATACTTCTTGAAATCTTAACTCATACATTTCTGCTATTTCCGAGATCTCTTGTTGTACAATCATCATATCTCTCTGCTGCGCTTGTAACTTTCATTGTCATCACACTTTACTCTAATCTGCACATGCAGAAGTGCTGAGTCAACACTGGGCTTGAGATAGGTAGGCCTATCTCTTCCTCTCCCTACTCTACTATACTACAGCAGCCAAAACAAACTAATTAACCATCCCACAGCAAATAAAACAGGCTAACACACAGCAAACGACCTCATTGTAAGGAACTCATTACTGTTAGCATGTTGCTGGACTAAATCTGCTACTTAGCAATATACAATATCTAATATATAAATGAACACTGAACAACTACAAGAGAAACATAGTCCTAAACTTATAACTATAGTATTTCCGAGATCTCATGTTGTACAGTCATCATCATGCTCATGTATATTACATTTACTATCATTTACCAGTACTGTTATTACTTTCTGTTATTACTAATCTCATTTTAATTTCTTTCTTCCACATGTTTCTTAGAATACAGAAAAATTTAGCTAGTTTTCCTGGGGTGATCCATTCTCTATTTAACAGTTTGGTTATTGTATAAAATTCTTTCTCTATTTCTACTTTTAATTTATATTCATCTCCAAGGTATTTAGTTCTCAGTGCCTCCGTTCCCTTACATGTTCTCAGTAAATGAGCTTCTCCCATTATGTCGTCACAAAATAAACACTGATTTACGTTATGGTTCTCACTTATTCCCTTATTTTTGTATAAACCCAAAAGCCACCACAACACACCTCTTAGTTCCCTATTTGTGATTCTATTTTTTCTTATTGACATGTATTGGATAATGCCACAAAATTCTACTAGTGTTCTTTTGGTTTCACATTCTGCCCTGATCGTCTGTTCCTCTATGTCCTTTACTCTAATCGTTAATATTTTAATGAAGCTGTTTTCTTTACCGTTCATCTCCTTATCCCAATATAGCCCCATTCCTATTTTGTCTAGCATACCTTTTACTTTCGATAACCAATAATTCTCATCCAAGTGTCTCATCTGGTGCTGGTAGGCTAGGTTTAATATTTCCCTCCCCTCTCCTCTTTTTAATCTTAACGAATATTTTACTATTTTCTTACTTATGTCTGCTTGGATGCTGATATCTCCACATATAGTTCTCACTCCACTATTTGCTGAACATTCTGGTAGGCCCGTTATTATTTTACAGAATTTGTTACTTATGATATCTAGTTCTTTTTTATCAACTTCTATACCCCATATTTCAACCCCATAGAGTGCTTTTGATACCACAAGGGCATTAAAAACATTTTTATGTACTTTGTATTGCAAATTAGGCATCTTCTTTTCTAAGGCCTTTATACTTGATAGGGCGGCCACACCTTTTATTTTTGCATGACGTATCTGTTCCTTCCACATCCCATTCTTTGTTAATATTATTCCTAGTCAATTAATAGCTCATCTATGATCTGAATTTAGGGCTGTCAACCAAGTGGCAGATTACGTATCAATTGTCTACTTAGTACTTAAGTGATTTCAAAGAAATTGGAAATTTATCGAATTGGTATAGGAAGCACCCTTGGTAAATTATTCCAGACCGTAATTCTTCTTCCTATAAATCAATACTTGTTTTATAAATACATTTATTTGAATGACCTTTCTATTACCATATGTTTTAAGTAGGCCTATAATAGCCTACCTCGTTCAAGAAAATTTTTAGAAACATAACCTTGTCGCGAATTTCAATTCTCTCATAACAATGATTCTGATAGGGCCTAATGGTCCACCAAACTGCTACATCTGTTTCACTTCAGAGAATCTATAGGAGAATGAACTTGAAATTCTCTGGTAGCATATTTATTTTCGTTTAAAGCACTTTAACACCCACATCGTTGGCAACGTAAATACGTACTGTAATGGACAGTATATCAATTGATACCTTCTCCTCTAATTTAACAAGGAGAATATAATCTTCATTCACAGATGAATAAATAGTTTTATCACTTTTTATAACCTCACTCTTAAAATCCTCAAAAGGTATAGTAATTGAGAAATGTACTAGGATTGGCACCAACACAGAGTTTTGACCATATCCGGAAAAAGCAGCTCATCAATTACACGGAACACATCCTCTCTATTGACAAATTTATCCTCGAATGTTTTAATGCACCGTAATAAATTACTTGTAACTACGAAATCGTCACGATGCATTGAGTACACTTGGTCTGAATGAGAGTCCATCTCCTGTAATGTGAATTACATCCAGGCATACAATACGATCGACACGTCCTAATATATCAAAATAGTTTTAAAACCATATTTTTAAAAAAATGACTACACTAACGTTTTCTAATCAATCCAAACCAACAGAAAGAACTAAACAGATGCTTCGCACATGCTCATGTTTACATTTGAACAAACCGATCGGGCCGCCATTTTAGCTAATATTGATAGCTGCATTAAGGTCTGATATATTGTAGTTGGTCTTGATCAAGACCAACTCCAATCCTCAGACCTCAAGGCAGGTTTCGATTAATGGCAAGATGGCGGTGAGCGCAGGCCATAAGTGAAATAAGTGTGATCGTGAATGACAGTTTAAAGTAATCGTTGCGACTGAAGTATTTCCGGTCTACTTTTGTGGCTGCATTTAATAGCTTTCAATAGTGTCAAGGAAGTATAGGAGTCGTCGGATTATTTTTTTTCTGGAAGATTAATATACTAAGTATAGGTTATTTCCTATTTACACGTGTTCGCGTATAGGTTAGGTGTTTGTTTATCTTTGTGTTCGTGTGTAATTGTTAATATTATTAGTGTCGTTTTAGAATGCAATGTACATATTTTAGATTAACATGGATCGATCGTTTTGTGTACCTCTCTGTAAGTCTAATTATGGCAATTTTTCTGGAATTTCTGCCTTCACATTTCCGAAGGATAAAGTCTTAAGATTGTGTTGAGGTGCTACAGTCCGAAGAAGAAATGGTGATACACTGTGATGTTGACCAAATGCTCTCATATTTTAGGCAGTTAAACAGAGGTGGCTTGAAGTCCCCATCACCGATCATGGTTTCTATGTGTTGTAAAATATTCATGCTCTTTCAGGTCCTCATAAGTAGTGTAAAATATTCATGCTCTTTCAGGTCCTCATAAGTAGTGTTTATGAAGCATAATTTTCAAAATTAGAAAACCAAAGGGATGCAATAGTTGTTTTAGGAGTTGAAGCCTTTGAAAGTAGTATTGATAATGCGAGTGACGTATGCAAGTGTGGTGTTCCTTTGATCAGAATTATGAAGAAATGTGTGAAAATTCTGGCCAATATTTTTAGTAACAATTGCACAAAGGTCTTAAATGAAAAGAAAATCTTGAAAAGCTGGGTGCCAAGAGAAAGACTGATGAAATAACTCTCAGGTAGAAACAGCACATTAGGAAAGAATTGAAACTCAGCAGCAAGTAACTTTAAGGTAATAAATTAATTAATTTTGAGTCATTAAATAATGTTTATTTTTTAGTGTAGAAACATTCTTGAATTTTTTTGATATGCACAGTGTTAGTTTTGTTCGACTGCAATATTTTGGTGAAGGGTGTATAATGATCTAATGGGTATGTTGTGTTAGTGTTATTAATTAGGAGGAAAACTGATTTTTTTCTGTGCTTGGTGTTATGTTGTTTAGTCTTGTGCCCGTTCGCATCTCGTAGACCATTTACAAAATGGCGGCGTAGGAAGGTATGGCCCATGCGATCTATTAAAGGCAATGAACTTCTCATTAATACGGCATATAGAAGACCATGCACGTCACGGAACAGACCAAGTTGGAAGACACTACAGGACAGTAGAGGCTCAATTGGATTGTTTTATAAAAAATACAGCAGCGGAGTAATTGTTATAAAAAAACTACTCACTCTAAAAAATTCAACGGCAGAGGAAGGACGCAAGAACAAGTAAAGCTTACATCTGAAGATTATCCTAAACCTTTGAAGAAGATTTTGAATATTTTATAATTGACATTCAAATCAGACAAAATAATTCACCGGCGTACATTATAAAAGAGACGAGATATTACAAAAATAAATAAATTACGGTGAGATATATCTAACTTGGATCCGGTGAGCAACCATTCTGCGATCGGCGGAGAAGGACTCACTACATTTGAGGACCGATAATCTCGTACGGCAAGAAAATTACCCCTGTTGTTATAAATTAATACACATATAAGGAGAATTTATTTCCAATTGAAGAAAATTTCGTCGTTAAGAAGAAGCAACAAAACAATGGAATATATTATGACTGATGTCTCCGCAGAAGGAATTTTCTATGTTGTCTGCAGATTTGGAATGATGACTGCTTGCTAAATCTACATGATGGACTGAACTGGAGATAGGCACTGGCAAACCAGATGACCAGCTGTGGAGGAATGGACCGGCAAACCAGATGACCAGCTGTGGAGGAATGGACCGGCAGACCAGATGACCAGCCGATGAGGATAGGCAGCGGCCAATCTGATGACCAACTGATGACCGGGAAGACGATGTCCAACATGAGATCCAGATCCTAACAGAGAGTCGAACCACAACCAAGGAATGGAGCGACAACCAGACCAAACATAACATCTGACGAGCTAAGTCTTTACATTTTTTTAGTAGAGTAGTTTCTTGCAATCTACACCCTCACTCTAACTTCGGCATGTGCTGATTAATTGGTGATATTTATGAATTAATTAAGAACGTGTGTGAACCATAAAATGAAGTGTGAGATATTTAAGGCTATAAGATAAGATGGCAGTGTAGAATTAGAATTCTAATATATCATATACATGCTACCTCACTTGCACACAAATAGTAGAAACTTGCATGAGTAAATGAAGGAAGTATTTCTTGTGAAGATCTAATAGCAATGAGTCTATACAACTAGTGAAACTTCGATTAATCTCGTATTAATTGTACAATGATTACGTCACGATTTTACCTGCGCGACAGAGATGAATATAGTTAAGTTACGTATTCCTTTCTTTATAGAAAGAGGGCACTGAACTTCAATTGCTTTTAAAAGATAAGAGGTTATAAAAATGCGTTTATAATAAGGCAATTCTAAAATGTTTGGCACATAGTTTTAAGAGTAATCGGCGATATGCGTACGGTAATAAGTGTGCCAGTGGTGTGATAATATATATTGGAATGGTATTAAAATATGGTTATTTCTCGGAGTATATTAAGGAATATTTGAAATGCAGATGTTTGTTTATGTGCTGCGGTATGAGAAAGAATTGCTATTTACCGAGGAAACGTTGCGTTAGATTTACATGAGGTGAGTTCTGTGTCACATGGAAGAGTATGTCAAGTGAGTGCACATCGCGCAGATGACACATTTTAAGGTAAGATCGACAGGTATTATGGTAGAATTGTGAATCGTGACAGTTTTATCTGACTTTGGTAAATGATATGTAGCGAATACGAGAGAGTTCTTTAACATACGGTTTAACGAGGCTCATGACTAAGTACACATGTGATATTCTTTGGTGCGGTGACATTTCAATATAATACGTATTAATTTCATTCTGTACTGACCATACGAGTTGAGTAGCTCGTACACATGAGAGATATTGAATAATATGAGATAGCTAAAGCACATTGAGCCGTTGGTGGAGGAGTGTGTGGATCGGAAACTACCTAAACAGTTAGATAGATGTTTTATTTCTTTTTCAATGCAGAGATCATTTGAGTTGAAGTGTTTAAATAACATAAATGAATAGGAAAATGGTTAGTTAGGAGCCATATGTCATAGGCTCTAGGGAGGTATTGTCTTGGCCCGTGAGTTGTTATTTATCAGTATTCAAGATGAAGGACCAAATAATCAGAGTTCAGATTTATGAATGGAAATTTTGGAGAGCAGTTTTACGATTTCATACTCACGCAAGAGTTCAATTGGGAGATATATAAGCAAAGACATGATCAGGTTGATATTCGCAATCTGACTTTATCCCATTTAATTTCTATTACGCTTCAATTTAGCAAACCATCTGTCTTATTACAGTGAATTGACTTAAATGAGGTGAGAATAATTAATATAATTATCGTGACTGTATATACATCAAGTATTTATACGGAGACCGTGATTGCTCTGTGATCTGTCAAACATAATTAGGATAAATTAAAATCACTTCGGAACATGGTTACGAATATAGAAATAAATAACCGACATGAACTTGAACATTGAATGAGAATGAGTGGAAATAATTTAAAAATCATAATTATTTTACTTTTATTTGAGCCAGCGCTGACTCTTACCCATTATACATAAATGTTATTAAGATTATACTACCCAGAATTCACATTAACTTTCATTGAACATTATTTATTCCAATAAATTTTGTTATATTATTCTTTTAGGATGTGTGTGTGTTATGAATTCTTTTTGGTAACACCTAGTTTGTAAGTTAGCTAGTAAGCTTAGCAGATATAAGTAACTAATGAATCTAACGGAAGAAAGAGATTCTTTTTGAGGTTTTCGGCCATTGGTCCATACTCGAGCGGTTAGGTTTCCCTATCATACGTGTCTCAGCGGTTCGAGTCTCTTCCGAAACCACGATAAAATCTAACAAATATAAAATCTCAGATTTTATGAGCGATAGACAGAATACCCTGAGAAGAAACCGAGTTACCGGGAGAACATTGCGCTGACCGCACGACAGCGGGTGCAGTCTGTAGGCCTAATTTGTATGTTGGATGTGTGCACTGCTAGTTTGGTTCGACTGAAAAATGTTGGTGAAAGGTGAATAACGAGCTAATGTGTATGTCGTGTTAGTGTTAATAAGTTAGGAGAAATATATATTTTTTTCTGTGCTTTGTGTTATGTCACTTAGTCTGTACTTTGCTTGTTGCAAGTGTGCACTACTAGTTTTGTTCGACTGCAATGTTTTGGTGAAGGGTGAATAATGACCTAATAGGTATGTTGTGTTAGTGTTAAGAGAAGGAAAACTTTTTTTTGGTTGGTGTTATGTTACTTAGCCTAGTCTGTAATTTTCTTGAACATGTGTTTACATTTAAATGAAGTCGTACTTATAACTTACTGTTTGTTGTAAAGCTTTCGAAGTCCGCTCTACGTGACATACTCTCATAGAAAAAACGCAATTTAAATTACCACTGCTATTTTATGTTTCAAATATTGCGTGTTTGATAACCATCGATAAACATTTTCGTGCTACAAATTTCTTACGACTCTTATTAGGTTATTCGTCGCCATGTCAGCTTTGGCCTGGTACGGCAGCCATGTTTTTCTTGCATTGTGGTCTGGGTATTGGAGTTGGTTTTGGTCTTGATACGATGCCGATTTTATTTCCGAACAAAAGAAGTACGGAAAGAAATGCAAGCTTGTACGACCGCAAAACATACCCGGCAATGTCCATGGTGTCCAGTTAACTGACTGATGGGGTGAAGTGGTGGTAAGATTCAGTAATTTGAGCATGTTAATATATAATTTAACTTGAGTAGTTATGTAGGAATTACATATGTATGGCATACCGGTACGTAACATGATGTGGGTGCCTGCAGAGTTTTAATGTGTTTGTATTACGCAGCATGTACACTAACAGTCGAACACGTGTTTTTTAAGGTTATAGCTAATAATTGCAACTGAGTTTGATTTTGTGGTGAATTAATGAAATAGCTCTATACACACATACCCGTTTGACATATTCGTTAAGACACTGACGAACCAATTTCAGAAGTAATGTCATTAAATCATTACTAAATGTAAAATATTTCCTACAAATTTGTCACGTATTACTTTCCAAACAAGGAACACTATAATCTTAATTTGCACGAAACACAGATCACACAAAACACAGGCATCGGTCTGTAAAGAGAATGCACATTCCTGAAACATAACAATAATAAACACACGGTTTTAAATAATTTATTTATTTAAACAATAAATTCTGAATTAAGTCACATCGGATCTCGTTTAAAATCACATGTTCAGGGACAGCTGATTCCTGTTTACCTACACTAGCGCCGCGTAGTGTAAGAACATATCAAACAGCAGAAGTCGTCACGTCTGGTATATTAGATGTATTGAAGCAATGACGGTTGCATATCTGTTTTGTAATAGCATCGTGGCCGGTCTCCACTGATTAACATTTAACAACAACATGTTAAATGTTAAAAGTAGTGATGGGTTGCGACTGGAATCGCGAAGAATCGATTGCATATGCCTGGGGAATCGGGTACCCGATTCCGGAATCGATTCCGAGGAACTAGTAGCACCATCTGTGATGCAGATACGCAAACACGTGCAGCACGAATGTGTTCTGTCATGTGAGTTCGTTTTGGTTTATAACCAGGTCTGGTTACAAGTCATGCCTGCTTTTATTGTAGTTTCCTGGAGTTATATATTCTAATGCGACTGTAGTTTGATCAGAAACTATGATTCTCTGTTTGAAACTATTCAAATTGTATCAAATCAAAACTTGTACGGGGATTATGACATAATATAACAGTACTCTTTCTACAAAATACAATTGTACTACGGAGACAACCTTAAGTAATGTTAAGCAGTGATGAAAACAAAAATAGTAATTCTGAGAGTTTCTCATAATAATATTTAGCAGTAGTATGAAATGTTCTCATTTTCCTACAACTTTTCCCACACCTATAGGAACGCGGCTGCGAACTGTATCGCACATTTGGTCCTGTTTTACAACCGGATGCCTTTCGTGACGCCAACTCTGCGTGGAGGGATATAATCACTATTGCGTGTTCCTACGGTGGATGGTAGTGTAGTGTGCTGTCTGAATATGAAGAGGAAAATGTTGGGACAAACACAAACACCCAGTCCCCGGGCCAAAAGAGCTGTTTGGAGGCGATTAAGATCCTCCAGCCTGCCGGGAATCGAACCCGGGACCCTCTGAACCGAAGGCCTCAGCGCTGAGCACTCAGCCAGTGAACCCGACAGTGGTACGGTATGTTCATTGTAAATTAAATGCAACGGAAGGCAGTATGTTAGGAAACAAGGTGTATACTTATTTAAAATGTGACTTAATTCCACAGATTTTATACGTTTATACTAGCGATTATTGAAAACCACATTAGAAAAATGCAGTTTGAGCTTAAATAATAATGCCGATTGCTACACCCAGTGTCGAAATGTGTAATGTGATTTCCTGACTACCAGGGTAAATTGTTATTTCATTATTATGTAACACATTTCACTGTATACAAAAGAAATAGTAAATATTACACGTTCGAATTTACCCCACTTATATATGGAAGACTCACTCTATTGAGTGCACCCACCACACTCTGGTGACGTCATCGGGAACCGATTTCTCGCATGCGACATTGAGTGCGACCGCGGAGTCGTAGGAACCGATTCTCGCGATTCCAGGCGTCATTCGCGCACATCACTAGTTAAAAGTGTTCAATGTTAACTGGTGACACCATCAGCACGTTAAATGTCAAATACTGTTTCATTTAACATTGTGTCCACACTTAATAAACATGTTAAACTTGACATTCTTTGTTTATATACAGGTAGTTCATCATATCAATTTATGGTAATACATTTAGGTGGTGTCTAGTATTTTTAAATAAGGACAATGGACTCAGATGAAGAGGAATTGGCCTTTGTTCTTACCACTGTTGCTTCTTGTTATGATTTAGAAATGCAGTCTTATTAGGCACATTTCTTCCCCTCACTCTGCTCATTGCTTCAAAAGCAAACCAGTTTGAAGTATAAAATTCGTCCGCTCCCGACTACCTAATTTTCTGAACTTTCTGCAATTCTCGACTGTACTGGGAGTGGAGGGACGCTAGTTTTTTTTCGATTTACTCGCGGGAACAATTATAGATTTTTTTCGAGTTCCTGGAAACTGTCAGCTTTCTTCACTTTATATATTCCTCTGATGAGACATCCCACAAATAAGGCCTTTTTATTAGGTATATCATTAATTAAGTCCAGAGTAATCTCCTCGCTCTACTCCATTTCTGACCATACATTTTAGTATAATGCAGAGAGAACGACACACGTGTGCGTACTGCATTTGTAGCTTATAACAAAGATAATCATTGTTGCAGATTGATGTAATTATTTATTATTATTAGAAAAGCGCACGAATGTGCATTACAAAGATCATTGACCGTTTTAGTCTTTGCTACAGTCGCATAGAGATTTGTTGTTGTTTTTACATCTTGCGATGTGATACATGTCACAGAACTGATCACACAGAGAACATTCACATTTTTCATTTGGGTCGTGATAAGACATATGTTTTACATATTTTATGGTGGTACCCGTGTACTGCTAGTTTTATTATCACATGTCTTAGCTTCTGGTTGGCGTTCGTCCAATTTCGATCCAACATGGCATCTGTGCTGTAGAACTCTAGCAGAATTTCTTCTCTCTTCTTCCGCCTCTCCGCTAGATGTGCTTCTGCATTCATTGTGGATTGCAGTGGTAGTTTTATCCTCAGTTCTTCAATAAGAAAGGGTTCCCGTGCTAGTTCGTATGTTAGGCGGGAACGCGTGTATTTTGAGATGCCCATTATGGTCTTTAGGAATTTTGCCTTAACTCCTTCTATGGTGGCCAGGTCTCTCTTTGTTAGTCTTTCCCATATCAAGTGGATTCCATAGGTGAGTATTAGTAGGATCGTTGTGTCAAATAGGCGCATAGCTGTTTTTAAGGATAACTGCTGTAGATTGTTGATGTCGTACATGGCTTTCATGGCTGCAACTGCTTTGTCTTTTATGTGTAGTCTGGACGTCCCAGTAGTCTGTAAGGTTATTCCCAGGTATTTGAATGAGTTTACTATTTCCACTTTGCCGTCTTCGTATTCTATGTTGTCGTTTGCTGCGTTTCGTCCGCCTTTCCGAAAGACCATCTGTTGAGTTTTTTTTTCAGTTTATTTTCAGGCTGTTATTTCCTGCCCATTCAGCCAGCGCTGAGAAAGCGTGTTGGAGCTCTTCCTGCTTTGTTGACCCTAGGACCATGTCGTCTGCATATATGTAGATCACTGCATCCTTTGCTCTTTCTCTGATTGCTTTTGTTACGTCCGCGGTGGCAATATTGAATAGTATGGGGCTGAGTGGATCACCTTGCAGCACTCCATAGTTTGGGTGATTTCCTTTGTTTTATGGGTCGCATCATCTATGGTGATCTGGTTGTATGCCAGAATATTTCTTATTAGAGCTGTAAGGGGAGTATTTCCAGCCATAGTTCGGAGTTTTGACATTAGTATATTCCTGTCTATTATGTCGAAGGCTTTTGTATAGTCTATGAAGACTGCATAAAATTTTCCTTTGTGAAGCCATTGTGCTTCTTCTATGTCACTGAGTAGGTTTTGGATTGCATGCAGGGTTCCTCTTCCTCTTCTAAATCCAAATTGATCTTCTGTCATTTTGGGGTCTACTTCTTCAACTATCCTGTTGGTTAGGATTCTTGTTAGCAGCTTGAAGATATTGCTTTCTAGAGCGATTCATCTGTATGAGTTTGGGTAGCTGGTTTCACCTTTCCCTTTATAGAGGGTTATAAATGTTGATTTTCTCCATTCATCGGGAATATTTCCTAATTCTAGGCATTTATTAAACAGTTTGGACCATATTTCTGCTAGATGCTGCGGAGATTCTTTAAGGTGCTCATTATAAAACTCGTCTGGTCCAGCGGCTCTTTTGCATTTTGTAACTTTGATAGTGTCTAACACCTCTGCTTTGGTGATGGGAGGTATCGCTTCAAGCTGGTTGTTGTATTCAATTTCGTACGCCACCTTTTTCCTTGCATTGTTGAGAATATGAGTGAAGTGTGTTTCCCAAGTTCCTATTTCTACGTTGCTACTTCTTGATGATCTTCTGGGTCTAATGGCTACATATGGGTCTTTTATTGCTTCTTCAGCGGTTTTTTCACCTTCTTTCTCTATGTATTGATTGCGTTTTTGTGTTAGTAGGTTCTTGTTGTATTTTCGTTTTTCGCCGTATATTTGTAGATCTTCTGGTTTTGACGTCATCTTGGCTTTATGCAACGCATTTAATGTGATTTTTCTTTCTGTGTAGCACTCCTTGTCGAACCACGGTTGAGCTTTTCTTGTGTTCATTTTGTGGGTTATACTTGCTTTTAGCATATTGTTGATTGTTGCTAGGGCTTTGTTTAAATCACTTTCTTTGATTGCCTCTTCTGCTTCAGTTACATTTCCTAATGCTCTCTCTAGTTCTGCCAAGTTTATCTTTCTGGATACGGTGATTTTTTCATTTGTTGTTATGACTTTCTTTGGAATCTTGAGTGAGAATTTGGTCTGTATGGGGATGTGTTTTCTCAGCGGGGTTACTGGTGAAGTCCACAATCCCTTTTGTTCTAGAATGTGTATATCGTCTCCTTTATGGAATACCAGGTCGATGGTGCTACTTCCATTGTGGGCAAAGTAAGTTTTATGTTTTGGGTCATTCACTAATTTGAAATTTTCTTCATCAAGAAATGTGAGGACAGCTCTACATTTCATGTCGGGTTTGTCTAGTCTGCAGTTCATATCTCCTACTAGTATGATATTTTCTTCTGTGTTTGGAATTTTCCTGAAGGAAAGCGTTAGGAGCTCCATTATTTCTTCTATGTCTGTGTTCGGTCTTATATAAATGACTATTACAGTGAACTTGATTATTTTTGCAATTATTAGATTTTCTTCTGTATGTAGGGTCTTCATAGGTCCTATCCATGGTTTGTAGTAGATAGATACACCTCCTGATGGCCTTCCTTCTGTTGGTTTCCTTGCTAGGGAGTGGATAGAGTAGAATTCTTGTATGTCTATATGTTTCGTGAGGAATGTTTCTGTGAGGACTAATATGTCTGATGTTTGTAAAGCGTTTTCTGGTGCTAGTTTTAGTAGTCCGTTTAGCCCTTCTACATTCCACAGGAGCATGCTTATGGGATTATTCGAGAGATACGCCTTCGTTCCTCCTGGAGAAACGAAATCGAAATCGGCGCACAGTTATTCTTCTTGGCCAGAAGTCAGGATTAGATGTTAATTCTAGACATTCGAATGGGATTCCAACTTTATAGGCTCTGTTTTCTCCTCTTGTTGTGATCTCTTCGCAACTGATGTTTCCTCGGATTCCTTTCTTCCTCAGATAGTTTGTCACCATTTCTGTAGTCGTTTCTTGGTTCAATTTCCCAATAAATAGCCAGGCTTTCTTGTCTGCCGCTTGTAGATCATCTTCTACTGTTCCAGTGCCAATTAATATTTTAGGTGCTGGTCGGCGTTGTTGAGTGCCTTTTAATTTTAGTTGTGACTGCTGCTGTGTATTTCTTTCGTCTTCCGTATCCGCTCTTATTTGTACATTTGTGTTGTTGTATCTTGGTTGTTGCTTATCGTTTCCTTTTTCTGGGAGTGGGGGGAATTCTTGTTTGGAATCCTTGGAGTCTTTGTTCCTATTGGTTGTTTCATTGGTTTTCATACTTTTTTGTTTGGTCACAGATGGTTCCGGTTCCCCTGTTGAGTATCGGTTGATTGCTTTCTGTACTTTTTGCTCTATGACTGCATCCAGTGTTTGTTGTATATATTCTGTCATTGATTCCACCTTGTGTGTCAGTTCTTCTATCTTTGGGTTATTTACTAGCATGCCCTCTATTTTGGACATGAGTTTCTGGAGTATGTCTTCTTTCTGTTTAATTGCTTGCAGATTTAATTTACAGGTCTTACATATCCATGTTAAGTTGCAGTTACTTTTGCACATTATGTCAAATTCTCCTTGTTTTATTCCAGCGCAGTCTTTGTGATGCCATAATTCACAGGCTCCCTCGCACTGTATTGCTTGTTCGTCCTCTTCAAATCCTCTCTTGCATGCACCGCACTTCTCTTCTCTTTGGTTTTCTGTGCGTTTATTTGGCGACATCTTTGGGCAAGTGCGCACTTTCCGTTTCCTCTAACGGTGTTTACTCTGTGAGTTGTTTTAGTCGTCCGTAATCTCTTTGTCTTTGTGTTTGCACTTGTATAAATTGTAGTCTGCTATAAATGTTGTACACCTGATATTGGTTAGTTGACACTCGTGTTAGTTTGTCTCTTTTAGGTATCTGATTCTTCTATTTGTCACTTACGGGTTGATTTATTAGGACTATAGGCGAACAACTTCTCTCGCATAAATTTATAACGTCATGGCCATCTATATACACTCCTTGATAACTGGAGAACTATCCACGAGTATTTATAAATTCCAGGATAGCCAGCGGAGTTTTATATATGAAGTTAATATCGATTGCTTCTTGGCGAATACTTCTCAGGCATTTTGGGGCGAAAATTTTAATGGCGGGTCTAACACAAATCCTCAATAGGCAGTTTTGATATCCGATAGGCCGTGATTTCCAATTGTAACCGTCACTGTCGATTATTTACCATGTTCATATCAACAATGGCTGTCAACGGCTTCATGGACCACGGAACGCTATTATGTAACACTAATAACCTGTATGGCTGGTCATTAAACAAATGTACACAAGAATTCCGAATAACTGATCGAACACTTAACTATTTGCAGTACAGTTTGCCTGTTTCTATCTCAGATACGACGCATCACCGCATACATTTCACATGACCATTTGTGAACTGTGACTTTTCCCCAGTCACTACACAAATATTATTTCACGTGTATATAAACACAAAGCTGATTCCACCAAATATACGTCAGTAAAGTTCTCATAGAATCGCTAAATGTATTACGATATGCACACGCAGAACAATAGATAGGAAAAACACATACACGAAAGTTAATTCAAATTACAATCCACCAAATATACGGTAACTGGAAAGCGTGAAATCTACGCTACTCCGTCCATGGGCTCCGAATCTGAAAAAATCTCATTTTGAAATTCTATTTATTTTCAGCTAAACACTACAGTACGTATCAGTGAGTAGATATTCAATCAAAAATCCACAAATAAACGGCTCTGAAACAGTAAATTTTTCTGGCATAAACACATGCCAAATTCGTCTCACTTGTCAAAAGTGTAAACAATTCAAATTAAATATAGATGGGACAAAAAAAATACAGAACGGCTACTTTCGTACTTTGAAACAGCTTCTAATTGTTGTAATTATAATCCTATTTCATGAGGAGCACATCGTTTGCGTCGTTTAGGCTATGTGTTGGCATGGAAACAACATGGAAGTTGCCGAAACTGTGCCGACATCGCACGAACAACGAATTGACTTGACATGTTTTCTACTTGGAGCGGAAAACACGCCAACATTCTGAGTTAACATGCAAAGTCAATTGGAAGACACAATCACAATATACATGTCAACTGTAACATGTTAAATTTAACATGTTGGTGTTAAATGTTAAACGGTGGAGACCGGCCTTAGGTTGATCAGACATGTGGGAAAAATCAGGTTCATAAGGGAAATTTTAACAATATGATGGGAATTTCAATTGTAAATATCTGGCAGCAGTACCTTCAGTTGTTTATACATGTGTCGTTTGGAGAGCAACAACTTCAATGTTAAGGAGCCCAAATCAACTTCACGAACAGAACAGAACAGAACAACTTCACGAACAGAACAGAACTTCAATGTTGGCGTTACGAATTTGATACATTTCATGCCGTAAACATGGTAAGGGAAATATGATTCTGTGCCACATATTGTAGAAATAGAGGTTATGGTGTCCTTTCGTGTCAAGATGATTTATTTGAGTTTATTATATTGCAGTCTGCCCTCTTCAACCTGCAAAGTTTGCTGACTGTTGTACTGCTTCTCATATGCACTTGTGCTTATATACGATCAATTTTCCCGAGTCTGTTAGACAGAAACAAAGTTGGGTATGTACAGTTTAAAATAACATCTTAATTTATGGTGAGGTGGTTCTTAAACTTTTAAGGGTTTGTTTCCGAGTTTGTGTGGGTCAACGCTCACTTTTCATTTGTATTCAGTTTAATATTATGTGAAATCGTTGAGTCTTAGTATATCTGCCTGGTGGAGTTTCAGGTAATATAAGGTTGAGGAATGAGAAGACTGGGTATTACTTTAGCCCGGCTGTCATCTTATTTGTAATGTTATATGAAGTGGAAATTAATGAAATCTTACTTGGAGAGCATCTCAGAGGAGAGATGTGTTCATTGTGATGTCCAGGAAGAAGAAATACATTTACTTTTATAACCTAATGAAGACTGATACACGGCATTTTCATTTCTGAAGTAGCTACTTGCATTCCTATTGGCCAGTGTGAAGTGGCACGTGATCTCGGTCCCGTCAGTAGTGTTAATCATAATCCGTTACCAACCCCGACTAGTGGTCTTGTTCAGGTCCTATCCTGACCGTCCGCATAGTAAGAACCTGTCCAGACCAATTGTATTTCCACACGAAAGTAGAGGCTTCTAACCTGGGGTGTTACGCCCCCAGACTCCCTTTGCTTGTCCCTATATCACTGGTCTTGTCCAGATCCTATCCTAACTCTCCGCACGGCGAGAACCACTCCAGACCAATGGTCTTGTCCAGGTCCTGTCTGAACCGTCCGCACGGCAAGAACCAGTCCAGACCAATCGTCTTTCCACACGAAACTTAAGGCCTAGGACTGCTACGCGGCTTCTAACCTGGGGGCTTATGCCCCCAGACCCTCTTTGCTTGTCCCTCCACCTATTGAAGCATCACTCGCTTATTAGTTCCTAAGTACAGAGATTATCAGCACTGAGCACCGTTGGACAACATCCTTCCTGAAAGGCCGCGAGCGTGTTAACAGACGACAATTATTTCGCATGTGTGAAAGCCAAACGACAGTCGTGCGGGTGTGAAAATCTTGACAGCCGAGCGGAATTTATAATGAAGAGGTATTTAATGAAGACTGCTGTACGAACAGCATTACTATTTACGTAAGTGTTGTTTAGTATGGACTATTAATTGACTGTCAAGTGATGGCTAACGACGACGCGATTAAGCTATGGTTGCTTGAGGATTCATATCGTAATTCCTAATATTAATTGCGATGATGATTATTGTGGAAATTGGATGCAGATCAACCTGGTAACAGCGATCGTGACAATCCAACAGAAGTGTCTAATGATGAAACAGAACCAGATATTTGCGGTGATCGTGGGCCTCGATATGTTGGACATGACAATGTTCCGTCGAACGTTCATGCTCCTCGCCTTTGTAGCCTTGGAGAAGAAAGAACACTAATTTGTGCACCTGGAGCGAGATCAGTGGCTCAAAATTTGTAGATGGTATATGAATCACAGTGCCTTTGGTTCAGTGTTAATGGGCTGGAAGAAATTGAACACTACAAATACTGTATGTATTTGTACTACATACATACTGGTAGTAATTAATATTTTGAAGGTGATGTTAAGGACACCAGTCTTGAGGAAATCTAGACTGGTTGCCTGTGGGCAACAGACAGCTATTGAATTACTTTGTCTGGTTATGTCGAACTGCTGATTTTGTTTTCATTATCGAGAGCACTTCGGTGTGATAATGCCCAAAAAAACAACCAAGGAAAGCCAAAGCCCTCTAGATAAGTTATCAATCTGGGTAATTTTTCAGACCTTTGCACAACATTTAAGATTTATGTTTCAAAGGGGAATACAACAAGTTGTTAGTCTTTTCATGGAAGTTTCATGCAGTTTTGGACATTATGTCCAAAAATGGGTTCACTATCTTTGCATTGGTAGATTTGCATGTATTCTGTACATAGATCAACAGTAGGATGTTTGCCTCCAGATCCTAAGATTTTATGGCTTGATTTCAACACTGCAAAGAATGAAGGTACGAGGAAAAGAAATGGAAGGGTGTGAAAACGGAAAACTCCCAAGGCCTTGCGAACATAATTCTGTTGGGATCGGAGGAGAACTGGAGTTTTTCAAGAGAGATCAGATATGAAAGATGACTGCGAGGAGATTGGAACAGGTAAGTGAAGCAGCTAAGAGCACTGTGGTCGCCACCCCACATTTGCAGTTGAGAGCCCTTCGTCCCCGTTTTTGTACAATCTGCTTTATGTAACACCGACACAGACAGGTCTTATGGCGATGATGGGATAGGAAAGGCCAAGGAGTGGGAAGGAAGCGGCCATGGCCTTAATTAAGATACAGCCCCAGCATTTGCCTGGTGTGAAAATGGGAAACCACAGAAAACCATCTTCAGGGCTGCCAACAGTGGAGTTCAAACTCACCATCTCCTGGATGCAAGCTCACAGCTGCGCGCCCCTAACTGCACGGCCAACTCGCCCCGTCGTCCCCGTTTTAGTCACCTCTTATGAGAGGGGGGAGGTACTGGGAATGTATTCTACTGCCCCCATCCACAGAGGCATTCAACTGGAAAGGTTGTTGTCATTAGTTAATAGGCTACAAAGTGTTGTGAAAAGGGTGAGGCAGCCAATAAAGAACACTGGATGTAAAATAACAATGGACAATTTGTTTATTTTGGCCTGTCTTGCAAAGGAAGTTGTGAACTCTCAGTCAAGGCCAGTTAACCTCCAGTTTGTAACTTTGGGTGAGAATGTGATATTAGGATCCTACATCGTAAAATACTATAGGAATGTGATTTCAAGTACACATGATTCTGGTGATATCAGTGGCTGGACCAACCCGGAGGGAGATATGATCCAGCCAGCTGACCCTACCTAAGATGAGATGAGGAATCCGACCGAACCTCGAACCATGGCCAATGAACCAACGATGTGATGAGCAGGAGGAGAGCAACTGACAGCTGATATGATGAAAGACGAGCTAAGTGTTTGTTATAGATGTTGATTCCCATAGGGAATCTGAATTATTTGTCCCGAATGAGTAAATTTATAATACCAATATAATGGTCCGTTATTGGACATTATAAATTTTCCAGCGAACTCATTCCTGGTACCAGCGTTTTGCCCCCGTGTGCTAGGTTGGGCTCATCAGTTGGTACCTAGCACACCTACCAAGACGCTGGCTAGTGCATACCGTGGAGGCCACTGCGTAGGCTACTTGAAGCCACTGGCAGTGCCAATGCACTATGAGAGACCTTGTCTCATTACCAAGGCATTACCAGGCATCAACCAACCCACTATCAGTCATACTAGTCATAAACCACACAATAGAGGATTACAATATAGCTAAGTACAGAGTGGATGCTCACGATCACGCGTGTACTTGCTATTGTTGCAGTCAGAAAACCAGGCAGTGTCTGTTATACATGTGTTATGGAATGCTGAGTAGCACATGTGAATTCATGGATTATCTATTGTCACAGTGATGAATATCAATATGCCAAGAAAAATTCTTTCTCATATACCTGAAGGGAAGAACTCGTCAAGCCATGGGTGACGTAGAGACTTGAAACACTGAGCTTACAAACATACCCTATGAGTAATGAGAGTTTCCTCAATGATGGTTCAAAAACACAGAGTAAAGGAGTGGTTAGTAGAGATATATTCATTCCCCAACTTATCTCGATTTCTCGGTGGGAACAGGGTGTAAGCCTAGCCTACCAGGGAAGTGGGTGAGAAAAGGGGGGTGGTGTGTGAGCGAGATACTTGTCAGTCGATCGACTAGCTTTAGCCTGACAACGTGTATGTATAGTCCAAATTGTAAGCATCCCTCTAAGTGACTGGTGTAGTGTGGTCATGGAGATAGGGTGGGAGGTCTGCTTAGCGTGCTTGCTCTCTTCCTGGTTTGCTATCTCTTAACTTGCTTGTTGACATGTTGTGTTCAGCCATTGCATACATATCTGGCTTGTTGACATGTTGTGTTCAGCCATTGCATACATATCTGCAAGCAACGATTCAGCTAACATTGGCTATGGTCCTGTTATATTTAATAACTATCTTATGGTTCGCAAGCAGGATATTTGAACCTGTCTGGGCAGGTGCACTGGGTAAATTTTAGCTGACCAGTTTATCGGTGTAAAACACCATGTATAAGTAGGTCTACTTCCTCTTAAAAGGGATAAGAAAAATGTGTTTATTGGTATGTTAAAGAATCTAATACCGTATACATCGTTGGCGGCAAGTTTTAATGAATGTTAATGTGAAACGTAAATCTTAGTACTGCATGTCAACCATGTGGGAATAGAATCAGTGTATCATCATTTTTATGAAAAGTAATTTGAATTATTAAACAGAATATTTGGTTATATGACTATACTACTTGCAATAGGCCTAATGAAGTTACTTTTGATGAAACAATAATAAACGCGAACAACTGTTTAGACTGATACCATACAGATAGAACATAAAAGTAGAATTATGAAGCCTACACCTCAGTGATAAGTTAGCTGGGCTTATGACCTAGGTAGCACTGATGCGGATTCGGAATTATTTGATAGGATAGTCAGCTATGTGGGAAACGACATGGAAAGAAATGTGATTGTAGCGGGAGATCTGAATTTGCCAGATGTCAATTGGGAAGGAAATGCGAACGACAGGAAGCATGACCAACAAATGGCAAATAAGTTAATATGGGAAGGACAGCTGATTCAGAAGTGATGGAACCAACCAGAGGGAAAAATATTTTGGATGTGGTGCTGATAAAACCCGATGAGCTCTATAGGGAAATTGAAGTAATAGATGGTATTAGTGATCATGAAGCTGTTTTTGTGGTAGTTAAAAATAAATGTGATAGAAAGGAAGGTCTTAAAAGTAGGACTGTTAGGCAGTACCATATGGCTGATAAAGCAGGTATGAGGCAGTTTCTAAAAAGTAACTATGATCGGTGGAAAACGGTAAATAAAAATGTAAACAGACTCTGGGATGGGTTTAAAGAAATTGTTGAGGAATGCGAAAACAGGTTTGTACCTTTAAGGGTGGTAAGGAATGGTAAAGACCCACCTTATTATAATAGAGAAATAAAGAGACTAAGAAGGAGGTGCAGACTGGAAAGAAATAGAGTTAGAAATGGCTGTGGAAGTAAGGAGAAATTGAAGGAACTTTCTAGAAAATTGAATCTAGCAAAGAAGGCAGCTAAGGATAACATGATGGCAAGCATAATTGGCAGTCATACAAATTTTAGTGAAAAATGGAAGGGTATGTACAGGTATTTTAAGGCAGAAACAGGTTCCAAGAAGGACATTCCAGGAATAATTAATGAACAAGGGGAGTGTGTATGTGAGGATCTTCAAAAGGCAGAAGTATTCAGTCAGCAGTATGTAAAGATTGTTGGTTACAAGGATAATGTCGAGATAGAGGAAGAGACTAAGGCCAAAGAAGTAATAAAATTTGCGTATGATAACAATGACATTTACAATAAGATACAAAAGTTGAAAACTAGAAAAGCGGCTGGAATTGATCAGATTTCTGGGGATATACTAAAGACAATGGGTTGGGATATAGTACCATATCTGAAGTACTTATTTGATTATTGTTTGGCCGAAGGAGCTATACCAGATGAATGGAGAGTTGCTATAGTAGCCCCTGTGTATAAAGGAAAGGGTGATAGACATAAAGCTGAAAATTACAGGCCAGTAAGTTTGACATGCATTGTATGTAAGCTTTGGGAAGGCATTCTTTCTGATTATATTAGACATGTTTGTGAAATTAATAACTGGTTCGATAGAAGGCAATTCGGTTTTAGGAAAGGTTATTCCACTCAAGCTCAACTTGTAGGATTCCAGCAAGATATAGCAGATATCTTGGATTCTGGAGGTCAAATGGACTGTATCGTGATTGACATGTCTAAAGCATTTGATAGGGTGGATCATGGGAGACTACTGGCAAAAATGAGTGCAATTGGACTAGACAAAAGAGTGACTGAATGGGTTGCTATATTTCTAGAAAATAGATCTCAGAGAGTTAGAGTAGGTGAAGCTTTGTCTGACCCTGTAATAGTTGAGAGGGGAGTTCCTCAGGGCAGTGTTATCGGACCTTTATGTTTTCTTATATATATAAATGATATGAGTAAAGGAGTGGAATCGGAGGTAAGGCTTTTTGCGGATGATGTTATTCTCTATAGAGTGATAAATAAGTTACAAGATTGTGAGCAACTGCAACGTGACCTCGAAAATATTGTGAGATGGACAGCAGGCAATGGTATGTTGATAAACGGGGCTAAAAGTCAGGTTGTGAGTTTTACAAATAGGAAAAGTCCTCTCAGTTTTAATTACTGCGTTGATGGGGTGAAAGTTCCTTTTGGGGATCATTGTAAGTATCTAGGTGTTAATATAAGGAAAGATCTTCACTGGGGTAATCACATAAATGGGATTGTAAATAAAGGGTACCGATCTCTGCACATGGTTATGAGGGTGTTTAGGGGTTGTAGTAAGGATGTAAAGGAGAGTGCATATAAGTCTCTGGTAAGACCCCAACTAGAGTATGGTTCCAGTGTATGGGACCCTCACCAGGATTACCTGATTCAAGAACTGGAAAAAATCCAAAGAAAAGCAGCTCGATTTGTTCTGGGTGATTTCCGACAAAAGAGTAGTATTACAAAAATGTTGCAATGTTTGGGTTGGGAAGAACTGAGAGAAAGAAGAGCTGCTCGACTAAGTGGTATGTTCCGAGCTGTCAGCGGAGAGATGGCGTGGAATGACATTAGTAGACGAATAGGTTTGAATGGCGTCTATAAAAGTAGAAAAGATCACAATATGAAGATAAAGTTGGAATTCAAGAGGACAAACTGGGGCAAATATTCATTTATAGGAAGGGGAGTTAGGGATTGGAATAACTTACCAAGGGAGATGTTCAATAAATTTCCAATTTCTTTGAAATCATTTCGGAAAAGGCTAGGAAAGCAACAGATAGGGAATCTGCCACCTGGGCGACTGCCCTAAATGCAGATCAGTATTGATTGATATTGATATTGATTGATGATATTTTACATCACCAGGCAGTTACTGCTTTGCAAACAGTCAGTGGGAAAATTAGAACTCTCTCTAAATTTACATTAGCACACATACTGGGCAGAAATTACCTGAGACCAAAATCCGCATACAGGCGTGTTAATAGTTCAAATAACACAGACCAAAGATGACGCAGATGTTAGGAAAATATCAAGCCATCAAGAATATTCAGGAGAGTTCATTGGAAAAGTAGCAAAGGGTGGAAGGTAGAAAACCCGTTAATAGAATGATTGACAATTCATTTTGCCATGAGTAAAAATACTGCATCGTGATGGGTTAATAATGGTATGCTTGGAATAGGATATCACCTTCCCTGCTTTTTAAAATTTAATACTAGGGAACAAAAAAAAGAAATTAATGAACATGTGTTGCTGTTTCATGATGAGGGATTGAGACATCAAGGTCAACAATCCTGTAAACTCAGTAAGTGTGAAGTAAGTGCAACTCTGGTGGCTTTACTAACGTGTGTTTGTAATTGGGAAGAGTAATTTGCTTACCACAGAGTTATAAGATTTTTCTTTTATAAAAGGTACACATTACAGGTTGCTTTTTTTTTTCTGGGCTGAGTGGCTCAGATGGTTGAGGCGCTGACCTTCTGACCCCAACTTGGCAGGTTCGATCCTGGCTCAGTCCGGTGGTATTTGAAGGTGCTCAAATACGCCAGCCTCGTGTTGGTAGATTTATTGGCACGTAAAAGAACTCCTGCGTAACTAAAATCTGACACCTCAGCATCTCCCAAAAACTGTAAAAGTAGTTAGTGGGACGTAAAGCAAATAATATTATCATTACAGTTTTGTTACTGAACTAACTAAAACTAAACATAAGGTGTACTCTTGTTAAAAACAAAAAAAAAAAAGACAAAATATAAGCTTACATCATTGCCAAATCAAACCAGAACTAAGAAATGCATATTGAAATTGTGCAAAGAACCAAGAACTTGACTAGGAGTGAGCAGGGAGCCTGTCAATCATCCACTGCAACACACTCCAGCGTTAGTTTAGCACGATGAGTAGACGAAGACTGGGCAGTGGAAGGAGTGAGAGACGAGGCAGCCTCGTTGCTTGCCCCTCACCATACGCATGGCCGATTCTAGCGCAGGGACGCTTACCAAGTATTTGAACTATAACTATAGCTCTGTTGGACTGTTCTCCGCTGCTCTTGATCGAGTTTACTGCATCACGTAGTTTGTCCTAGAGTAAAGCGTATTGTCTAGACTTGGGAGACAGAAATGATTTCACATAAATATATCTTGTGAAGAGTTGATAGGTTGCTGTGTTTGTGAAGAATCCTGTGTGTGTTACGAACTATAACCGCTAATTTATGAGACTTATTATTGATTGCCTTGCGGTTAGGGGTGCACAGCTGTGAGCTTGCATCCAAGAGATAGTGGGTTCGAACCCTACTGTCGGCAGCCCTGAAGGTGGTTTTCCGTGGTTTCCCATGTTCACACCAGACAAATGCTGGGTCTGTATCTTAATTAAGGCCACGGCCGATTCCTTCACACTCCTAGCCCTTTCCTATTCTATTGTCGCCATAAGACCTATCTATGTTGGTGCGACGTAAAGCCAAACTAACAAGAAACTAAGTCCAGTATCTAAGGAACGTCTGATCATTGTGCTTGCTGGAGGAGAAACTGGTTTCACTTGGAACACACTTCTTTTAAATTGAACACAAAAACAGATTAGGCATACTACCACAGTGAGATAAATTCTATCAGTGAAAGGTAAAGGAAAAGGTTCTTCCAAATTTTCTGCCCAAATCAGTTGTAATTGTGATACTGAATCTTACCATAAAGTAGACATTGATAAATCCCTGACATCTAGTAAAAAGAAAACAGATATGTAGGATTGGTGGTGAAACAAGATACTGTTTATAACTGAAATGTGTAAATCTGAACTTTATAAACTATGATATTCAAACGCCACAAACCAACTGTTAGTGTTAGATCAAATATGAAATGAGCATTGTTACACTGTACTTCGTTTACCAGCTTATAAAAGCATTGAAAATATATGGGGTGATGTCAAACAGTGGGTCACTCAGAAAAATGTAACGTTCAAAGTGTGACAGCTTTGTGAGCAGAGATTTGCAGAAATGGGTGGAGCACAATGGGGTTCAGTGTGTCACGTGAAACAAGTTGAGAATGAATGAATGGATGAATGAAAAAAATGACGCTTTGCTGGAGCCAGAAACTGAATGTCTCTGCTTCAGAGTTAGTGGCAATAGCAACAGCAGCATCTTGTTCAGCTAGAGGTATTGTTTTCACTTCAGTCTTTTGTTAACAAAAGGGAACAGCAGGCTGCCCAAGAACGGCACCACACACAAGAATCGTGGATGACTTCTACAACAGTGTTACGTGTCCAGTCATGGAATATTGGGCCTTTATTTCATTGAGGATGCTGCACCGAATCCAAAAACAGTGGACCAGGTAGTCTACCAAGACTTCATTTCTACCCAATTTGTGATTTGCACCATTTTTATTGCACCAGGAACTTGCCTCTCTAACGACAATGGATGCAGCAAGATGGAACTACAACCCACACTGCGGGGAGTCACTTACCCTCCTGCAATGGCACGTTGGAGATCGGCTAATTTCTCACAGAACTGCATTCTCATACCATCCTGCTCCTTAGATCTCACAGCCTCACGTGTATATATATTGGACTTGTTGAAAGAATAATTTTTAAGAGAGATGACTTTCCACCACACACAAGAATCATGGATGACTTCTACAACAGTGTTACATGTCCAGTCATGGAATATTGGGCCTTTATTTCATTGAGGATGCTGCACCGAATCCAAAAACAGTGGACCAGGTAGTCTACCAAGACTTCATTTTTACCCAATTTGTGATTTGCACCATTCTTATTGCACCAGGAACTTGCCTCTCTAACGACAATGGATGCAGCAAGATGGAACTACAACCCACACTGCGAGGAGTCACTTACCCTCCTGCAATGGCACGTTGGAGATCGGCTAATTTTTCACAGAACTCCATTTTCATACCATCCTGCTCCTTAGATCTCACAGCCTCACATGTATATATATTGGACTTGTTGAAAGAATAATTTTTAAGAGAGATGACTTTCCTACAAATAGTCCCCAAAAATGTGAGAAGGTTATACCATTTTTTAAATGTCATTACAGCAAGTTTGTTTCATCAACATGCTCAGTAATCTTCAGAAAGATTATGAACATTATGAACATGATAGTACGTATTTTGAACACCTGCTGAACCAAGGGTAATTATTGTTTGAATATGTGACTTTCACTGATACTGTGATGTAGTTTGATACTACATTATTGTTTGAAAATGTTGCTGCTTGTCATGTGGGCTCAGTTGTGCTACTACCTTCCGTGGCAAAGTGAAATGTTATTTAATTGTTCTATTATTTGTTAGCTCCATACTAAATCGCTCCCCGTACTGTTCTTTAACATGGAGCAACACTGACCCATTCTGACGCCCCACTCCATATGACGGGAAATAAACACGTTCTCCTCTGTTGCGAAAATCTCAGAAATCAACACAACACTGAATTCACTATACAGTATGTCAAATACAATGAAGATACAATAACTAAATACTTTGTTTCTGTGGAAATGTCAATAGTAGATGAGCAATAATTTCTGTGTTGTTCGTTTTGCCGCATACCATATAGGCCTAAGGCTTGGCATGTCTTTTATGTTGTGTATTTAAATAATAGTGTGGTAAGAGATTGGAGCACTATCAAAAATAGTATAGTAGAACCTCGATAATTTGAAATCGGTTAATTCAAAATCCCTCCTAATTCAAAGAAGCTCTTGTTCCCAGAAACATGAAGTACGGTTTTGCATGTTATTTAAATTGTTTAATTCAAAATACTCCCATTACCGAAATTCATACTTTTAATTCAGAACTGCCTTTACATTTTAAAACAACAGTATGTTACAGAGTAATTTAAATTCAAAATTTATCCGTGTTGTTATAGAACGCGTCTTCTGGAATGTGTAGGGGTAGCTTTCCACACTTTCACTCACTTCGGTGTGTCTACAGTATGCTTCATAATTTCTAAGTTCAAGTGAAATCATAATTCTTTTGTATTCAGCGTTTTAAGGAACACCGCAATATCACGTAGCAGGCAGTGTGTGGAGAAGCAGAATCCGTGAACACTGGCGATGCCAACAGTTGACGATAAAGTGTGGCTCATATATTCAATTCATACGCACCAAACAATATTGTCAGTGCCCATGAAACTGCATTGTTTTCTTTAATGCCGAGCCCACACGGCCTTACGGTTTTAAAGGAGAGAGGTTCCAGCCTGGAAATCGTACAAGGGTGGGGGTCATTGTATTGTGTTGCAATACACACGGAAGCGAGAGATTTCCTTGGCACTTTCCGTGCAAGTACAAGGCATCTAAAAAATACAAACGGTACAGTAATCCAAAAACTAAAGCCTTTGCACAGGGGAGCCAGCGTAATTTGTCCCCGTCTTTGAATCGCGTGTTTTTTCTTTTGTTGCGTGAGGTGGCAATTCTGAATTACAAGAGAGGTGCCATGGCGGGAAATTGTACAAGGAGAGAGTGACTGTATTGTGTTGTAATGCAGATGGAAGCGAGAGACTTTCTCTGCTCGCCATATGAAAGTTCGATAAGCCACGATGTTTTAAGGGCATCGGGTACTTTCCATGCAAGTACAGGGCATCTAAAATGCATTCAGTACAGTAATCCAATGAATAAAGCACTTGCACATGGGAACCAGTATAGATTTCTCCTAGTCTTTGAATCATGCTAATTTTTTTTTCGGTTGTTGCGTGAGGTTATGTTTGTCAGTGAGTTATCCAAGTTTATTATTTGAATACTGTAAATGCACCTTCTTGGATACATTTAGAAATAGTTTTGTTTCATAGCATTTGAAATGTTTAAACTGTGAATCAAGGTTAACGGCATGCTGTAATGGACCTTAGAATATTTTGTGACGTGGCAAGGATTGGCACTTCTGAATTACGTGTTGGCGGTTAATTCAAAATCATGCCATTCGAAGTCCGATTTTTGAGTCCCAACGACTTCAAATTAACAAGGTTTTATTGTATTATTGTTTATTTAAATACTAGTGTGATAGAACTGAGAAGCAGTCCAATTCCTAGAGATGTTATCGTCGTCGTCGGCTGTAACTCAAACCGAGTATATATATAACTTCTTCCTGCATAATTGACCAGTTCAGCTCAGTTTATGGATGTGTTTGTGATGACTAAATAGACCAATCCTGGCATAAAACATATGCCCATACAAATTACACTGAATGGATGGAGGAGGGCGGGGTTGTGATTGACGGAGTTTTCTTGCTTGTCACTTGGCCTCTTGATGTCTGTGGTGTTCTCTTTCAAACAGGTTGACAGTGGTGGATGTAGTGTTCCCCCACAGTGAACAGTCCACAGCACATTCTTCCCATGTCTGTATATCTATACCAGTTGTCTTCATGATGTGTGTCAACTGGTCCTTAAAACGCTTAAGAGGGGCTCCATGAGGTCTACTGCCGGAGCAAAGTTCACCATAAAGAATTTGGCAGGGAAGCCTGGTATCACCCATGCGGTGAACATGGCCTAACCATCTCAGTTGATGAGCAGTGATTGTTACCTCAATGCTATTTAGCTGCGCTTTGTCGAGAACTGCCGTGTTGGTCACTTTTCCGATATTTCGTATAGATATCCGTTCAAACTATCACGGAGGTAATAATTTATTAAATTAAATAACATGATACGCCTGTAAACTTCGATTTAAAAAGAAGTTAAAGAGAATACCCGGTAATTTTCACTTGATAATTACGGTACTTAACAGTTTTTGGATTGTTGACGATTGTAGCTACATGTACATGGTAGTTGTGTAAATAAATACAAAATCAGCTGATTATTTTGATAATTTGTAGTCTTAGTTCCCTGCATACTTTGTACTTTCCACCTTTGTTTATTCATCGAGTAAAAGTTAATAATCAGATAATCAAATTACTATATCCCAATAATATTGCATTTCAACCCCCTGGCGTAGTTTTGACAGAAATTATTGTAGACAACCTCTTATTTTTCAGTATTTAAGGACACTTTTATTCTCCGTTCCGTGTAGTAGGGAAAATAATAGTAATCCACCAGCGGTAAACATTCATATAACCACATTTCAGCTGAGAATTGTAGTGTAGATACAGTATATTTACATAGTACCGTATCTTGCCTGCTATATTCGTGTGTATGTATTATAATCGTTCAATGGCATGTGGGTCAGTTGTTGAGCCATTGAAGGTTATGCTAAGGAAGAGATCAACGGAAATTACTCTGAAAAATATGTCCAGCAGCTACAGGTCCAGTTATCATACGTCTAATTGTGTCTAATAGTCGGAATATCTCGCTCATTTAAATAAGAAATTGGATGGATACAAAATGAGGACGGAGATTCATAAGCTCAGAACCCCGTGTTCATTGGATGCTTACAGTCATGAAATGTCATTTATTATATATACGCAAAGGCTAGCAAATAAAGTTTACATTTTCAACAGCAAGAAGAAGCAAGTCTACCATGTGACATTTATGTCCAGCAATAACGCAGCGGAGGCCATGACTTAACGTTATAGGTTAAATGATCAAGAAGGCGCTGAAGAGATAAATCAATTGTGTACATCATGAAGACAAATAAATGGTGAAGTGTTCCTTTGTACAACTTCCTAATCAGAAGAGATGACGTTATCACAGAGTTTATTCCTCAAATGTCAAAAACATCTGGAAAAGAAGTTATAAACTAATGAACTTAGCAGAAGATATGAAACGCGGACCAATATTATTGATGTAACAATTTTTAATGGATTTTTGTTTTTATGAACAATTGTTTTGTAGAGAAAAGAGCTAAAACTGAGATTGAAGGTCGACATAAGAGCAATTAGCACGCATTAAGAAAAGGCTATTTGGAGTAGTAGAAGTTAAAGAAAACATATTGAAAGACATATTAGGGAAATCTAATATTGTATAAAATAACGAGATTCAATATTTGTTGTTAAAACAAGGCAAGTGTTTTGGGCTAATAGTGGAATATTATATAACGCCTATATCATTGTACTAATTCTGTCTATACGAGTTTCAGGTCCTATTGCTCACAATGATTGAAGATTATTACTGCAATATAATGATGAGAGCCGACATGTGGGCGTAATAGGATTAGTGTCCTAACAGGCCCGGAATGATGCTTAGATGAATGGCAAACTGAGACCGATGAATGGAGAGATGAGAACAGTGTTACGTGATCTTCATTGATAAGTACCCAAGATATCATCTTTCTTTATTCTGTCTTGTAGAACGCATAGTAGTAGAGTAGATTTTATTTCATTTTATAATGAAGTGACATTAATTGAAACAGCTTGAGTGACCTAATGCGATCGTCGCAAGTGCCCAGTGATACTCGTAATTACAGTTAAGTTTAATGTGAAGGTATTGAGGTCATTTGTCCCGTGCGAGATTCAACTTGTAGAATACACATTTTGTCGTGAGTTACCCGGGATTTCCTTATAATTATCGTGAATGTAAAGAGATGTTTTCTTCATAATTTTGAATCATACTAGTACTGCATGAATATTTCTGTCAGGTGATATGATTTAGTGTCTATTTTAAAGAATCTTCTTGTGTGATAATTTTCACATGTGCGAACGTTGTACAGTTGCGAATATTTCATGAGATTGGTGCCATGATGATTGTGACATGTCTTGTAATGATGGTAATAGTTCTTCGGGAAAGGTGCTTGTGAATTTCTTGGAATAAATAATTGTGAATAAGTATGGTGCGCTTGAAAGTATGGTGACTGACAAAAGGATAGGGTCGTCGATAAAGTGTTTAAATAGTGAAATGCAGGTATTACGGAAGTGTAATAAATAATCTTCGAGATTTTTGAATGAATCTAGGATTGAGAAGTGGATTTAAGTGTCCATCATGCAAATTAAGAGAATTCAGAGATAGACAAGCAGTAAGGTTGTTAATAATGTTTTTCGTGTAACATTTTCCGAAGGTCATAAGTGTAGATAGACATACGATCATCAGGACATTTAATTTACGGTATGATGCGGTGCGAATTCTGAATATTTTGAATGCATGATCATTGATAGGATGTCTTCGACATTAAATAACACTGACATGGATATAGTGGAATGTCATATTAAGCAAGTTGTTATCACCTGGCATAGTGTAAGTGGTATTCATTTGTGTAATTGCTTGTAGCATGGATCTTTGTAGATAGTTGATCTTCACGATTTTTCTTTCAGGAAGACAGTTTCGGCGAGACCTGATGCTACTAATCATTTCTAGATCTTTGTTGATTATGATGGCATTAGCTAGATATTGTGCATTTTTTAGGTGGCGGACATGTGTTCCTGGATGATGCTGTTCTTATTCAACTGAATTATCATTAAATAATGTCCTTAAGTAATGTGTGATCGCTTATTTAAGGATGGCCACGTTGATGATAGGTTATTATTAGGAAACTCAAGTTGATAAGCACTTAGGCAATTTATGAGAAAGACGTTAAGAATGATAGGGTATCGAAAGATGAAATCTCGGATCGATGAATGATAAAAATAAGCGAGACATTTCAGATTTTCATTTTATTTTATATAACGGGCGGGCAATTAATGATAATGGAATAATTCTATGAGTGACACTAAGCCTTCAGCAAGTTCCATGTTTGATTTCATCATGATAGGATGTTCAGTTTAAATTAAATTATAATGATGATGAATTGTAATGGTATTAGCCAACAAAGAATTTGATTTCATTTTTATTTTAATATTCTCCAATCACATTGCGATGTAAATATTATTGTCATTAGTTCTAGTTACTATGATTTCATTCAGGTAGGGACCCTCTCCGGAGGCAGCCCTACCCAGGGAGTGGCGCCCCTGCCTATGTGAGTCCCAGAGCACACTGACCCGGTGTGTAACATCTGGTATGGGTCCCAGCTCAGGGTTACGCGTGAAGACCTCAACGGCATCTACGGCGGAGATGGCAGAAGGGGCATACACGTAGCTTCTGTACACCAGAGGAGGGCTACGAAAGACGTCTGTCTCCATGTTAGGGGCAGCCTAATTTTCAACTTGGCAGTAGGTATAAAATGCCTTTGGGTGTGGCGAGCCCATCGTAACAATAGCCTATATGGACAAAACAGATATGGTGCCTCAGAAAAGGTTAGGGCGTCCCCTGCTAAAAGCGACGCGCAGCTCTTCATGTGCTGGGGGAACTGTGAAAAATGGGCAACCAGCACCAAACTACATCAAAATTGCAACAGTAAATGTACTGACACTGATGGGAAAGACAGAAGAACTGATTGACTTCATGATAGAAAAAGATATAGCCATACTTGGACTGTGCGAGACCAAGAAGAGGGGTACAGGGGAGATCCCTCTGAGAGAAGGATACAGGCTGTATTACAGTGGAGGACCTGAAGCAAAAAATGGAGTGGCCATCATACTTAGAAGAGAAATACAAGAATATGTGGAATATAAAAAGTACGTCAGCGATAGGATGATGATGATGAGACTGCAGTTTGAAAATGGCATGAAAGATCTATTTCAGTTGGATGCCCCACAAACTGGTTGCATAGATGAACATTTAGAGGAAGTGGAGAGACAGATAGAAGATAAGGAAGTACTATTGATGGGAGATCTAAATGCACAAGTTGGAATGGAAAGACAAGGAAAGGAAGATGTTGTAGGGCCCTTTGGATATGCAAATGTAAATCCAGAAGGCGAGTTGTTGGTGGATTTTTGTATGAGGAATCAAATGATTGTTGGAAACACCTGGTTTAGGAAGAAGAACAGTCAGAAGATTACAAGGTATGGTTGGGGAGACAGACGAACAAAGACCATGATTGATTAAATAATCATAGAGAAAGAACACCGGAAGAACCTTGTAGATGTAACAGCCATGCCTGAAGAAGCCTTTGGTGGAGATCATAGAGTTGTGATAGGAAAATTGAAAGTTGGAAAGATTGAAAAACCCCAATTAAGAAGAGAGATGTGTATGTTTAGTCCTCAGTCCGAAGGCTGGTTGGATCCTCAACAGCTCTGTCATCAGCTGTCATAAATGGCCTAGGCATCACTGAAGAGGCGTACTAGGGAAATGAGGAGTGAGGTAGTTTCCCGCTGCTTTCCTCACCGAGCCAGAAGCTGCTATAACATATCAGTCTGCCAAGCCCACTGAAATGCATGCACCAACTGACCCTATGAGCAACATTTTCACACCATTCATAGCAGGGACTGGCTGCATAAGGAATGGCATTACTAGCATCACTCATACCTCAGTCACTTTCATCTTGTCAAAGCCAAGGATAAAGCTGAGACAGATCAATGAAAGTAACAATATTGCTCTAGCCCATACCAGAAGACATAGTGCACTGTAAACACTACGTCCTGCCAGCAAAGGCAGAAGAAGAGAGAAAAGAATTAAAGTATGGAAGTTGAAGGAGAAAAGCATACAAGAAGAATTTCAAAGGGAAATAATACCCTTGGTACCCAGGACAGAGGTGGGGAATGTTGAAGAGGAATGGAAAAGATTTAAGGAAGCACTGGTTGGATGTGCAGAAAAGGTGTGTGGTAGAACATCAGGAAATGTGAAAGACAAAGAAACACACTGGTGGAATGATAGGGTAAAGATTAAAGTGAAGGAAAAGAAAATGGCATGGAAAGCATGGAAAACATCTAAGACTGAAGAAAGTAGAAGAAGATATGTGGAGGCAAAGAATTTGCCAAGAAAGTAGTGGAGGAAGAAAAGAGGAAAAGCTGGGCCTTATTCGCACAGACATTGAGAGGTGATACGCAGGGCAGCAAGAAATTACTGTATGGTATCTTAAGAAACAAAAAGAGAGATCAAGTAAACACCAGATTTGTGAAGGATGAAGGTGGCATAATTTTAACAAAGCCAGAAGAAATAAGAAATAGATGGAGAGAGTATTTTCAGAAGCTGCTGAACATAAGAACGGATGACAGTCATTCAATGGACGACCAGGAAAGGCAATTAGTTGACAAAGAAATGGATAAAGAAATTACAATGAATGAAATTGAAATGGCAGTAAGAAAGATGAAGAATGGAAAAACTGCTGGAATAGATGAAATTTCAGTGGAGATGATAAAGGCAGCTGGAGCTTTAGGCCTGCAGTGGACATATCAGGTTCTCAGGAATGTCTGGGAAAATAAGGAGGTCCCTGAGGATTGGCAAAAAGGAATAATCATCCCAATTTTCAAGAAGGGTGATAAGAAAGTTTTGAAGAACTACAGGGGAATTACTCTAATATCCCATGTTGCTAAGATAATGGAAAGGATACTGGAAAGTAGAATAAGGTTGAGGGTTGAGAAGCAGATACAGGAAAATCAGTTTGGTTTCAGAAGTGGAAGGTCAACAATAGAGCCCATTTTCATTATGAGACAACTAATGGAAAAGCATTGGGAGTGCGGGAATGATATGGTGATGACATTCATTGATATTGAAAAGGCATATGACAATGTCCCTAGGACGAAAGTTTGGGACAGTCTGGGGCAAAAAGGAATTGGACAGGGATTAATAAAAATGATCATGGCATTATATAAGGAATGTTGTAGTTGCATGCAAACACAAGTTGGCAGGACAGGTTGGTTCAAAATAACTAGTGGGCTGAGACAGGGAAGTGTTCTATCACCAATCCTGTTTACAATAGTAATGGATGACATCATGAGAACAGCAAAAGCAGCATATGGAGGAAGAGAAATGAACATGATGTTATTTGCAGATGATA